>NC_073696.1:217482962-218113189 GCF_029784165.1 Wyeomyia smithii | reverse complement strand
TGCTTCAGAGGAGAAACCAGATTCGTCGATATTCGATTACTTCGTGTCGCCAATTGGCAGTTGGCAGTTGTGGAAAACTCTAGTGATGCCCTACGTCTATCCGGAGAACTCAACTCCGGACTATCTAAGCATTCTAATTCCGATCGTGGATAATGTTCGGATTGATTACCTGATCAATGTGATAGTGAAGCAGGAGAAAGCGGTTTTGCTGATCGGTGAACAAGGAACGGCAAAGACCGTTATGATGAAAAGCTTTATGAAAAAGTTAAACTCGGAAACGCACATGGGACGATCGTTCAACTTTTCGTCCGCTACCAGTCCCTATCATTTCCAGAAAACCATCGAAAGTTACGTTGAGAAGAGATTGGGTAACATGTTTGGACCTAGCGGTGGTCGGAAGCTTCTGGTTTTTATCGACGATGTCAATATGCCGCAAATCAACGAATGGGGCGATCAGATTACGAACGAGATCGTACGACAGACGATGGATATGAGAGGATTCTACAGTTTGGAGAAACCGGGCGAGTTTACGAATATAGTGGACGTCCAATTTGCGGGGGCAATGGGTTTACCCGGAGGTGGCCGAAGTGATATACCAGCGCGACTAAAGCGGCAGTTCAGTGTGTTCAACTGCAACATTCCTGATAATACGTCGATAGATACGATCTTCAGAACACTTGGGGAAGGTCACTATAATGTGAAACGAGGATTTTCGCTAGAGGTGCGAAAACTGGTAAAACGCTTAGTGCCTCTGACGCGAAATTTATGGCAACGTACTAGAGAGCAGTTGCTACCGACTCCAGCTAAATTCCACTACGTATTTAGCTTAAGAGATCTTTCCCGCATATGGCAAGGAATGATTGGAACCCTTTCGACGGTGATCACTTCCGAGGCAGTCCTGATATTGCTGTGGAAAAATGAATGTACCCGAGTGTTTGCGGATCGTTTTGTATCGATGTCGGACACGGAGTGGTTCCTGAACGAGATGCTGAAGGTATTGGAGGGGGATCTTGGGCCGGAATACAAGGACATGGCAGGATCTAGTCCGGTATTTGTTGACTTCATGCGAGATGCCCCGGAACCAACTGGCGAGGAAGGTGAAGAAACGGATATGGAACTACCGAAGGTATACGAACCAGTATCGGACTTCCAAATATTACGGGAACGCTTGAATATGTTCCTACTGCAGTTCAATGAAATGATACGTGGCACCGGAATGGATTTGGTATTTTTCCCGGACGCGATGCTTCACCTGGTAAAAATATCCAGGATCATTCGTCACCCGAGGGGAAACGTAATGTTGGTCGGCGTTGGTGGATCCGGTAAGCAATCGCTTACTAAACTTGCTTCGTTCATCGCCGGATACAAGACCTTCCAGATCAGTTTAACACGCTCCTATAACGTAGCAAACTTTCTTGAAGATTTGAAACTCTTGTACCGATCTTGTGGTGTACAAGGCAAAGGAACTACTTTTCTATTCACCGACATGGACGTTAAAGAGGAAAGCTTCCTCGAGTATCTGAACAACATACTGTCATCAGGGGTGATATCGAACTTGTTCAACAGAGACGAACAGACGGAAATAGTCTCAGAGCTGACACCAACGATGAAGCGCGAGAACCAAAAGAAGAACGTGACACAAGAAACTGTCATGGAGTACTTCCTCCAACGAGTCTGTCACCATCTTCATGTGGTCTTCTGCTTCTCTCCGGTCGGCGAAACTTTCCGACGCAGAGTTATGCGGTTCCCGGCGCTGGTTTCTGGTTGCACCGTTGACTGGTTCCAACCGTGGCCGAAAGATGCGTTGGTTGCAGTTGCCCGACACTTTCTAACTGACTTTTCCATCGAGTGCACAGCAGAGGTGAAGGATGAGTTAGTGAATGCTCTCGGAACTATACAGGACATTGTATCGATGACATCGACAGAGTACTATCAGCGGTTCCGTCGAGCAACGCATGTAACTCCCAAGTCGTACCTGAATTTTATAGGCGGGTATAAGAACATTTATACTCAGAAACACAAGGAGTTGTGCGACGGAGCGGAGAAGATGGACACTGGTCTGGAAAAGCTAGCCGAAGCATCGGAGTCGGTGGAGATTCTTAAAATAGATCTCGCTCACATGGAAAAGGACCTGGTGGAAGCATCCGCTAAGGCTGAGCGGGTACTGGTGGAAGTAACCGAGCGTGCCATGCAAGCCGAGGTATTCAAGAACCAAGTCCAGGTGGTAAAAGAGAAGGCTGAAGCGCTGGTACAGAATATTGCCGCCGAGAAAGCTTTGGCTGAGGAAAAACTAGAAGCGGCTAAACCGGCACTAGAAGAAGCTGAAGCTGCACTAAACACTATTAAGCCGGCCCACATTGCAACGGTTCGTAAGCTCGGCAGACCCCCGCATTTGATTATGCGCATCATGGATTGTGTGTTGATAATGTTTCAACGAAAGTTACACCCTGTAATTGCGGACACTAGTGCGCCTTCTCCGAAGCCTTCGTGGCAGGAGTCACTAAAAATGATGGCTAGCACCACCTTCCTGCTGCAGCTGCAAAACTATCCAAAAGATACGATCAACGATGAAATGATCGAGCACTTGCAGCCGTACTTCCGCATGGAGGATTATAACATGGACACTGCAAGAAGGGTGTGTGGCGATGTCGCTGGATTGTTATCTTGGACAAAAGCTATGGCATTCTTCCATGGCGTGAATAAGGAAGTGTTGCCTCTCAAGGCAAATTTGATGATGCAGGAAGCTCGTTTGAAGATAGCCATGGACGATCTGGCCGCTGCTGAGAATCAGCTGGCAGAGCGCGAAGCAGCCCTCCAGAAGGTCAAAGATCAGTATGATGCGGCCGTTTCGGAGAAGCAACGATTAACTGATGCTGCGAACAGTTGTTTGCGCAAAATGACCGCGGCAACTGCGCTTATCAATGGACTTGGCGGTGAAAAGGCACGCTGGACGCAACAGAGTAAGGAGTTTAAAATCCAGCTCGGCAAGCTAGTTGGTGACGTTTTGCTGGCGACCGGTTTCCTGTCCTATTGCGGCCCATATAATCAAGAATTTAGAGGAAATCTTTTCAAAACATGGATGAATATATTGAGAACTCGGACCATCCCGTATACGACAGGACTCAGTATCATCGGAATGTTGACAGATTCGGCTACCATTTCAGAGTGGAATCTACAGGGACTACCGAATGATGAACTATCAATACAGAATGCATTGATTGTAACTAAATCAAGCAGCTACCCGTTGCTAATTGACCCGCAGAGCCAGGGAAAGATTTGGATTAAATGCAAGGAGGACCAAAATGAACTTCAAATCACTTCGCTGAACCATAAATATTTCAGAACACATCTGGAGGACAGTTTGTCCTTGGGACGTCCACTACTTATTGAGGATGTTGGGATAGAACTGGATCCGGTTATCGACAACGTGCTGGAAAAGAATTTCATCAAGTCAGGTTCGATGGAAAAAGTGCTCGTAGGAGATAAAGAATGTGATGTGATGCCCGGTTTCATGTTGTACATTACCACAAAGCTCCCGAATCCTCCATTCAGCCCGGAAATTAGCTCGAAAACGTCGATTATTGACTTCACAGTGACCATGCGAGGGCTGGAAGATCAGCTACTCGGACGGGTGATTTTAATGGAGAAAGCTGACCTGGAGTCCGAGAGAGTACAGTTGTTCGAAAGTGTGATGAAAAATCAGCGCAGCATGAAGGAGCTTGAGGCTAATTTGCTACTTCGTTTGACATCCACAGAGGGTTCTCTGGTGGATGATGAGGCCTTGATTGAAGTGCTCCAGGAGACAAAGACAACCGCGGAGGATGTAAACCAGAAGTTGAAGATCGCCGAGGTTACCGAGAAGAAAATTATGATCGCCAGAGAGGAGTTTCGTGCCGTGGCAGCTCGTGGTTCGATTCTATACTTTTTGATCGTTGAAATGTCTAACGTTAATGTAATGTATCAAAACTCGCTAAAGCAATTCTTAATAATTTTTGATAACTCCATCACAAAGTCAGCCAAGAGTAACATAACAGAAGAACGCATTAATATTATTTTACGCTATTTAACCTACGAAGTTTGGGCTTTCACGAGTCGCAGTTTGTACGAGAGACATAAGCAGCTTTTCACTTTAATGTTGGCAATAAAAATTGATTACCAGAAGGGACACATTAGTCATGATGAATTTATGGCCTTCGTGAAGGGTGGTGCATCGTTGGATTTGAATGGAGTGACACCGAAACCTTTTCGATGGATTCTCGATGTAACTTGGCTAAACTTGGTTGAAATCAGCAAACTTAAAACTTTCCACGGGATATTGAAGAAAATCGAGTATAACGAGCGAGACTGGAGAGTCTGGTATGAAACAGAAAGGCCAGAATTAGAAGTGATTCCTTGTGAGTACGAGCATGACCTGGATGTTTTTAGAAAGCTGCTGCTGATTCGATCGTGGAGCCCAGATAGAACTATATCACAAGCTAGACGCTACATTGAGGTTTCACTTGGTAAGGAGTATGGAGAAATGCATATACTAGATTTGGAACAAACCTGGGTTGAGTCGGAACCAAGAACACCTCTAGTTTGCATACTGTCTATTGGTTCGGATCCGACAGTACAAATAGCGGCTCTTGCCAAAACCAAAGGCATACCTCTTAAGACGGTTTCTATGGGCCAAGGCCAAGAATATCATGCTCGTAAGCTTATGACGGATTGCATGTCTATAGGAGGTTGGCTACTGCTGCAGAACGTGCATCTCTCGCTGACCTTTTGTAATGAAATTATCGATATTCTTATTGAAACTGAACACGTTGCTGACTCGTTCCGCCTATGGGTTACTACTGAAACGCACCCACATTTCCCGATAGGTTTGCTACAAATGGCGATAAAATTCACCAACGAACCTCCGCAGGGTATTCGTGCTAGCTTGAAACGTAGTTATCTTTCCTTCACACAAGATTATCTTGATTACACTTCCGCGACTCAATGGCCACCGCTACTGTACACCGTCGCGTTTTTGCACTGCGTGGTCCAAGAAAGGCGCAAATTTGGGCCCTTAGGTTGGAACATACCATACGAGTTTAACGCGGCAGATTTCTCCGCTAGTGTGCAATTCATCCAGAATCATCTGGATGAGATGGATCCGAAGAAAGGAGTTTCGTGGCAAACGCTCTGCTATATGCTCGGTGAGGTTATGTACGGCGGCAGAGTAACAGACGACTTCGATAAGCGTCTGTTGACCACGTTTACCCAGGTTTGGTTCTCCGAGCATTTGTTAACACCAAGTTTTGAGTTCTACCGCGGTTATCGTGTACCGAATTCGCGCAACATTCAAACCTATATCGACTATATTAACCAGTTGCCGATAACGGATACGCCGGAAGTGTTCGGACTTCACCCGAATGCGGATATCACGTATCAGATCAACACCGCAAAGGGTATTTTAGATACAATTCTCAGCGTGCAACCGAAAGAAGGCGGTGGTGGTGGCGGAGAAACGCGCGAGTCCATCGTCTGCCAGCTTGCCAACGATATGCTGAGGAAGCTGCCCCCGCAGTATGTGGCCTTCGAGGTGAAGGAATCGCTAACAAGATTGGGTGCCCTGTTGCCAATGAACATTTTCCTCAGGTGAGTCTCAGCGGGGCCAGCCGATTCTGCTGCAGCTTCCGTTCTGATTCTGGGAATTAAACGGGTCACGCAAAAAAGCAGAATCGGCCAGTTACCGGGGAAGGTATTGTTGCAAATGAACAATTTGCGTGCTTGTCTTAGTAGTTTCAGATTCAAACTGTTTAGTTTAATAATATTGCTCTTTATTTTCCGATTTTCTGTTTTTTGCGGTTGTGCTTTCGATAATAGGGCCTATTACAGAAGACGAGGTGAGCTCCTCGCCTCGCCTCCAGTCACTGACGAGACGAGCAAAATGTTATATTGGGGAACGCTAGTGAAACTTAACTGGTGACAGCTGAGTCGAGTAGTTTCGCGGACGAGCTACTAACTCGCCGTTCACTTCGCCTTCTGTAATAGGGCTCTATAATTGAAACGCATTTTTTGTTACCCGATTGTCATTGTATTGTTACTCGATGTTTCCTTAAATGATTATGCATGAGGTAGATTCTGTGCAGTACTTTTAAGCTGTTTATGATTCACGAGTGTTTACAAATAAAGAAAAGTGGGGTAAAGTATGCACTTAGTGTTACGCAAAGCAAATTATATTAAAAGTATACAACCCTCTCCAGGCAAACATATTTTCCGATACTTGGTAACTAACAAGGCTCGGTAAAGAAGAGCAGAAGAGTTAAGCTTACAGAGAAGGGTAAAAGTTTAATCGGCCACTCACCACATTGACAAAAAATACCTTCCCTAACCGACCGTAAGGACGTAGCCGGCGCCATTATCGATCTATATGTAAGCGGAAGCTTACATGCCGATTTAACCGTCTGGTGAAGTAAGTGCGAAATGTACAGTTGTTCAAGCTCAAGTTCAGCTAAAGTATGTCTTTTAACCATGAATCAGTAGAGTGGATATTTTTCCTTGATAACAATGCATGATAATGGGAATGCGTGGCAGACATATCACTATTGATGGAAGTGATCGTCGTTGTCCTATCGCACCTTTTCTCCCAATTAGGCACTGAATTTCGTATGAAATGTATTACCTCATTAGGATTCGCAGACCAGACCTCAAAAGGTTCCAAAGTTCCTTTTCCAAAGGCTCTTATTCTGCGCTGTATTAGTGCACTGCAGTGGCAGAGCAAATGTTCTGCGGTTTCACATTCGAACCCGCAGAGACGACAAATTTCGTCATCTGACTGACCAATTTGTTTCAGGTGATGCTTACTTGGACAGTATCCTGTGAACAGTCCGGTAATTGTCCTTAGTCCCTTTTTATTTAAACTAAGCAATTGCTGGCTTTTCTTGACGCTTGGTTTTATAAAGCGTTTAGACTGGCGTAGCCCTACTGAGCATATCCAGTTCTCTTGTATTGTCCTATGTTCCCAGGTTTTCAATTCTGCTTTCAAGGCGCTTGATGACACCCCACAGAACGGTTCTGGACCCATGAAATCGGTACATGACCCCTGTCTAGCTAACGTATTGGCTTTTTCATTGCCTTCCACTCCGCAGTAACCAGGAACCCAGTATAACCATACTTGGTTCCTTTCTGCCAGTTGTTTCAGTGAAAGGATGCACTCCCATACTAGCTTAGAGGTACATGTGAAGGCTTTTAGTGCTTTTAGTGCTGCTTGGCTATCAGAAAAAAATGCATATGTTAGCATGCCTGTATTTTCTAGCCAAACAGACTTGTGCACATTCATAAATTGCAAATATTTCGGCCTGGAACACTGTAGGCCAACGGCCCATTGGTATCGAGATACTTATCCCAGGACCATTTATACCTGCTCCGGTTGAATCATTCATTTTTGAGCCATCTGTGTAAAAGACGACAGAGCCTTGTCGGATATTCGGGCCACCTTGTTCCCAAACTTCCCGTTCGGTCTCTATGATTTTGAAAGGTATTTCGAAGTTTGCTTCTGTATTCATCCAATCTTCGATACCTGGTATATGTTTGCTTAGCTGAAAATGTTTGAGGATTGCCAGCTGGCCTGTCTGATCTCCATCAGGTACTTTTTTTAGGCGTGTTAGTCTCAATGCACTTTTTTCCGCCTCTAGTTGTACTACCTGGTGGAGTGGTAATAGATGCAGAATTGCATCTAAGGCTTTCGACGGAGCACTTTTCATTACTCCTGTAATTGCATTACAAATTAGCCTTTGCAACTTGCCAAGCTTGTTCTGCGTTGACCTTTCTTTTGTTTTAGGCCACCACACTAGCGAGGCATACGTTATTCTTGGTCTTATTATTGCCTGGTACAACCAATAGATCATACTTGGCCTTAGGCCCCATGTTCTGCCAATAGCTTTGCTGCATGCCTGCTAATAGCTATGCTACGAGTGCCCTCTCGTAGCTTTACCGATGACATATTCAATATGTGCATTCCAGCTGAGTATCTGATCTAAAACTACTCCAAGATGTTTAGTCTCAGTGGAAAGCTGCAGTGTAGTCTCGCCCAGCTTCAGGCTCTCCAAGTTGTACCTTCTTCTCCGGGTGAAGGGAATAATGGTTGTTTTAGAGGGGTTAATGGTCAGCCCCTCTTGTCTGCACCATTCTAAAGTATAGTTTAGAGCTAACTGCATTCTCTCCGATACTGTACTGTCGAATTTTCCCCTCTCAAGAATCACAACATCATCGGCGAATCCGACAACTTCGAAACCTAGCTCAGTTAGGTTTCTAAGTAGCTGGTCTACAACCAATGACCACAGCAAAGGCGATAGAACTCCACCTTGCGGGCATCCCTTAGTTGTGTTCCTTGTAAGGGTAGTATTACCCAATACTGCAGTTATCTCACGACTTTTCAGCATGGTTTCAATCCATTTTGAGGTATATATATCAAACCCATGGTGTCCCATTGCGTTCAACATTGAGTGATGAGATACATTATCAAAAGCTCCCTCTATGTCTAAGAACTCAGCGAGTGCGATTTCTTTTGTATCTATAGATTTCGCTATTTTTGTCGTTAGCATATGTATTGCATCCACTGTTGACATGTTGCTTCGATATGCAAACTGATACCTACTCAGCGGAGAGGTTTTTAGGTACGTTGATTTAACGTGATAGTTAATTAGTTTTTCCATAATTTTTAACATAATGGAGGTTATACTAATTGGTCTGAAGGCTTTTGGAAGTGTTTTGTCGCGCTTCCCAGCCTTTGGTATGAAGATAACTCTCGTTTTTCTCCAGTTGGTGGGTATGTAATTATCTGTCAGGCTTGCCCTAAATATCTCGGTTATGAATGGAATTATTACCCTTCCACACCGTTGAAGCATTATTGGTAATAATCCATCCAATCCCGGGGACTTATAGGGCTCGAATGAGTCGATTGCCCATTCCACTTTCGATTCTGTGAAGATATCGCAGGCTATGTAATGCGCATTTGTCCTAGCGATAGTCGAACCAGCACATGGCGCATTTGAGTCCTGCGTTTCTTCTTCTAGAATGGATCGTGATCCTGGGAAATGTTTCTCCATCATAACATTGAGTGTTTCAAGAGAATCGGTAGTAAAAGTACCGTCGTCCTTCTTTATTCTGCCCAAGCCATTCGTGTGATCTTTGGCCAGGGCTTTGTGTACTCTTGCAGCTGAAGGGGTGCTTTCAATTTGTTCACACATTAATCTCCATCCCCTCTTGCGTGATTTCCTAATTTCTTTATTGTATTGCGTAAGGGACTCTCTATAAGCATCCCAATTTGAGGTTAACTTGGCTCTGTTGAACAACCTTCTAGTTAACTTCCTCAGTTTTTCTAGATTTTTGTTCTACCAAGGCGCGTCTTTGTTGGATACTCGCGTCTTGGTTGGACAGCTTTGGTTATAAAGGACTATGATTTAATTCGTAAATTTTTGTGATGAGTCCTCCAGTTTTTTTATTGTCTGGATTTGCCCTTCAAAGGTAGATTCATCACGAACTATTTTTGAATGAAAAAGCTCCCAGTTGGTTTTTCTAGGGTTTCTATAAATTTCCGTTACTAAGTCCCCTGCGTTATAGTCAAACAAAATTTGCTTGTGATCCGATGGAGAAATCTCATCAGATACATGCCAGTTGACGATTTTTTCCGATAGTTTAGCGCTCGATAAGGTTAGGTCGAGCATTTCTTGTCTAATTGCATTTACAAAAGTTGGATTATTACCTCGATTGCATATATCAATATTATTTGTTAGTATATATTTAAAAAGGCACTCACCTCTTTTGTTTATATCTGTGCTTCCCCATATTGTGTGATGGGCGTTTGCATCACACCCAACGATGAACTGCTTATTTTGCCTCTTGCAGTGTGCTATAAACTCCTGTACCACCCTGGGAGGGGCTTCTTCTAGTTCCCCTGGGAAGTAGGCGAAGGCCACCATTATTTCTGCTTTTACCCGTGTCGTTGGCAGTTCCACTTGCACAGCAACTATATCCCGTCCGATGAATTCTGTAATTGGCGTATAGTTGGTATTACTACTTACCAAAAGCGCTGCTCTTGGTGCATGCGCAGAATCATCATAAAGGAGCTTACCTTTATTTGTTGAAAGTCCTAAGACTTTATTTTTGTCTTGGACAATAGCCACGTTGATGTTTTCTTTGGTGAACCTGCGATAGAGGATTTCGCTTGCCCCTTTTGCATGATGCAGGTTCACCTGGATGAACTTAATGTTCTTGTCGTCCATCTCGGTACAGCTTTGCTCCCGGGGGCTTCTTTCGCTCCCCCTGCGTACGGTGATTATTCAAGGGTACCATTGAGTGCTTGTTTTGCTCTCCCTCAGGTGTGCTCCCTTGAACAGGCTGTTTACACCGGTTTTTGCTATCACTCGGTAGTGAAGGCAGAAAATTTTTCGGCGATTACAGCATTATTTGTGGATTCAGGCCTGGCGCTTTTGAAATTTCGACCAGCCCTGATTTTCCGCGGGTATATAATTCCGAATTTATAATTCAGTTTGTAGTTCCAATCAGCGATTTTTTTCGCTGACGCTTCGTCTACTGACAGGATAAGCTGCACATGATTCTTGATGGGCTTGCGCTTTAACACCCTCCAAGAATCAGTGGCAATGTCGTTATGGCCTTCAACCAGAGCCAATATGGTTTCATTGTCGTTTTTCTCACTTTTGGGAAAGAAGACAGCTAAAATTTCTGGTCTCGGGATAGATTCACTATCAACAACCATCAGATCAGCTGTTCCCATGGCTTGATACTCGGAACAATTCCTTTCAGCCAGTCTGCAGTTTCCTGGTTCTGGCACTCTATTACCATAAACCCGGACCTAAACCTGCAGTTGGTGAATTTGGGCTTGAATTGTTCCTTTTTCTTATCAACGACTATAGCCAGGATGGACTCTTCTACTAGTTCCATCATGGTAGTCGAGACATCGGATGGTCCTTAGGCATCAGTCCAACCTTGAACTGGCTAAGGACTTCAGTGTAGGTAGGAGGCGCTTTAGGTTTACCGACCGGGCCTCCATCCGCCTATTCACTGACTCCTTCCGAGTACCAGTGCATAGTGGTTCGAATTATATAGAAAAATTGTTGGAATAGATCTTACGCTTCAGGCTTGGCCAGAAATCCTCGATGGAACGCAACTTGGGGACGTTGGGCGGGTCCGCCAACTTGGGTACCACATCGATATCCAGCAGCTCCATCTCCTCCAACGATCGCTTCGAGTAGTGGGCCGACACCAAATCCGGCCAAAACACCGCGTCTTCGGCCTTTTGGTATTTCTTGATGAACGACGCAACTGCTAGCAGGCACTTTGTACTATAAATTTCTCCGTTCACGGCCAGCCCGGAACGAAAGAAGAGCAACTTTGACATCCCCTTCTCGGTGATTGTCAGCCACAGCCGCACCTTCTTGGGGAACTTGGTCTGTGAAATAAACTTTACCTCGGTGCTCACTTCCTTCGTGGGGGAGGTAAAATACGAAGTACCCTGCTAATCGTTGCCATCCATGGTGAGATGGGTCTCGTCGTCCATCACCACTGCCACGTCGCGATTCGCCGAGAAAATCGACTTGACCATCTTATTCAACCGCTGTCGCTGCGTCATTGCCTGCAGCTTCTAGACCAGTGGACGGGGCTGCCACTTCCTGACATGTATGTCCATGTTCTCCAGATACTTTTTCACTGTTTTACCGGATGCACCAACCTCCCGGCCAACTGCATGCAGCGATTTAGCCACTTTTCCCTCGGTCTTCCTCTTCAGCATCCTTTGAAGCTTCTTGTCGCTCAGGGTCGTTGGCCGTCCGAAATCGGGCTTTCTTTCGATGATCTGATCGTTGTCCAATAGTGTCAAGATGTTGTAGATGCCGTGACGGGCATACCCGGCGTCCACAAAGTGCCGCACGATGTCCGTTTTTGACGCGGCGGGGAACTGTTCTTTGAACGCGCACACTTCTGAACGGAGTAGCTTCACTTTTTTCGCCATCACAGTTAGAGTTTGACTGATGGAGCTGTCATTTTCTTTTTGCTAACTCATGGGTTACTATGATTGATGATGCGTGAGTAATTTCATCAGTGCGATTAAAGGTAAACCCACGAAAAATTAGCAGTTTTTTTTCCATTTTTTTTACCGCAAACGTTAATGCCTGAAAACTTTATTAGTTTCCGCATTTGTTCTTCTTTCGACGCCATTTTCGACTAGAGGTAAGCAAAACTCATGAATTCAGAAAGAGCAAGCAACCGTGCATCACACTGTGAAATATTTCATTAGTTGATGAAATGTGTCAAGAGGTAAATGTTTTAGGGGTGTCCAGCTTTTAACGCGAACAAGCCTTATATTAAAATCATGATTATTGAAGTGTCACATTCGATTGATTTTTCACTACAACTTATCCTAAAGTTGAAGAATATTTTGTAGATACAAAAAAATATAATGCAGATACAAAATTTAAATCGAAAATATGAGCAAAACATAAAAGTATGTTCAGTTTAGAACAAAACTCGTATTGTATAGTTTTCATAACATAGGATTAGCAGCCTGTATGTGGGTAAATATAGGTTTTGATATCTTCTTACTTTAAAATTCCGAAAATCGATTCTCCGAGTTATTATTTTTCTGAAACATTGAGATTAGTCACGTTAATAGACTGCTAAACGAGAATCGATTATGCAATTACCTATATAAGGTTCTTTTTATTAGGAAAGCTCAAAGACGAGCTTATTCATCTACATCCGCTTGATTATTGAATTTAACTTCAGCTTTGACAAACGCTTGGTAACACTAACAAGAATCGGTTCATTATATTATTCTTCCTTTTATTATATGTTTTGTCCAGAAAGAAGTAAATTGCGTTATATGTTCATAATCTTGTCAAAATGCACCTCAAATAGTTATTGTTGATTGAAATAACAACAAAAAATATTTGTTAGGTAAATTTGAATCTCGAATTTGATTCCGGTTGGTGTATAAAGTTGTTTTTCTTAAATTTTTATTTCCCCAAATGTTATAATTGAGCAATTCTCGCTGAAACCGTCCCACTGGTGACATGAGGTCTTTCAAAAAGGATATTTTTATGTCTAAATGATTGAAAGTAGCGAAAAAATGAGAAAACATTGCATTGAGCATTGAGTTTACCTTGTCATTCTGGTCGCTTTTCAAAATCGACCTTCAAACAGTACAAGGCATGACGTGCGGCCAATATCAAATCATGTTGAGCCTGTGGTGTGTGTCTGTGTATAGTGTATATTAGGGGCCATCCATGTTCCACGTGGACAGATTTTCAAGGATTTTGTAAACCCCCCCCCCCCCCTCCCTCCCAACTTCTCATATAAATTCTCAAAATTTTGTATGGACCGTGAATCACACAAACCCCCTCCCCAAGGTTGTCCACGTGGAATGTGGATGGCCCAATGCCTGTGTGACTTTGTGTCTGTTCACAAATTACGTAAAGCAAAAAATCGTATCTGTTTCACACCCTCGCTCCTCCTTGAGTAATTTGTGATTAAGCTTCTCTACAATTTTTTTGCTAGAACAAAGTTTGATCCCTTGTACAGAGGACAGTTTTCGCGTGTTTAGTAATTAAACAAATTAATGTTAGATTTTGTTTTTGCTACTGTTCTATACTGTTGTTTTCATGCATTAAACTACTATCAACAAACTTAGGTATGGTATACCAAGGTGTAGTATGAATCAAGTATATCCCGAGTAATCTGGAGAAGATTTGCGTATGTCAGCATAAATAAAGTAAGAGTAGAATCATCACTTTTTTGATCCCTAGCAAATTCTTATCGACGGAAAGGGTACATTTGCTACCTAACGAAATTCAGCCAATTGACTAAAGGCCATTCAAAAACTACGGTGCGTGGGTGCACTTACTACCTGTGAACTAGGAATACTGACTGTCCACATCATACGGACACCACAGGCTCAGTATATTGCGTTGATTTGATATTGGACGCGCGTCATGCGTTGAACTGTTTGAAGCTCGATTTTGAAAAGTGACCAGAATGACAAGATAACCTCAATGCTCACCTAATATTTTGAGTATATCTTAAAGCATTTTTTCTCAGCTATCTAATGTGATGTCAAATTTAAAATCGGTGGTTGAGAACTTACTCAAAAACACGTTTTTCTGATGAAATCCAAGATGGCGGACAATTTTTTTCTACTTCAAATGAAAGCTCTATTATTCCTCTTGAAAACGATGTGTTGGTTGCAGGGGGTTCAATGACACATTCAAGAGAAATAAATCGATCAAAAGGTCAAGAATTGCTCAAAAATCAATTTTTGTAAAAACCGTTTAACCGATTTGTGCCCGAGGGGTCCATCAATATGAACTAACCAAAGTGGTTTTCTCATTTTTTCGCTACTTTCAATCATTTAGACATAAAAATATCCTTTTGGAAAGACCTCATGTCACCAGTGGGATGGTTTCAGCGAGAATTGGTCATTTGTGGTAATTGTGGTAAAAAATAAACAAAAAATGCCGATTTTTCATGGGTTTACTTTTAGTCGCACTGACGAAACTACTCACGCATCACCAATCATAGTAACCCATGAGTAAGCAAAAAAAAAATTGACAGCTCTATCATTCAAACTCTAACTGTGACGGCGAAAAAAGTGAAGCTACTCCGTTCAAAGAATGGTACCCCGCCGCGTCAAAAACGGACATCGTGCGGAACTTTGTGGATGCCGGGTATGGCCGTTCCGGCATCTACAACATCTTGACACTATTGGACAACAATTAGAGCATCGAGAGAAAGCCCGGTTTCGGACGGCCAACGACCCTGAGCGACAAGAAGCTTCAAAGGATGCTGAAGAGGAAGACCGAGGGAAAAGTGGCTAAATCGCTGCATGCACTTGGCCGGGAGGTTGATGCATGCGGTAAAACAGTGAAAAAGTATCTAGAGACCATGTTTGTCACATGTCAGGAAGCGGCAGTCCTGTCCATTGGTCTCGGAGCTGCAGGCAATGACGCAGCGACAGCGGTTGAATATGATGGTCAAGTCGATTTTCTCAGCGATTCGCGACGTGGCAGTAGTGATGGACAACGAGACCTATCTCCCTGGATGCCAACGATTAGTAGGACACTTCGTATTTCACCTCTCCCACGAAGGAAGTGAGCACCGAGGTGAAGTTTCTTCCACAGACCAAGTTCCGCAAGAAGGTGCGGCTGTGGATGACAATAAGCGAGAAAGGGATGTCAAAGTTGCTCTTCTGTCGCTCCGGGCTAGCCGTGAAAGGGGAAATTTATAGTACGTAGTGCCTGCCAGAAGTTGTGTCGCTCATCAAGAAATACCATAAGGGTGAAGGCACGGTGTTTTGGCCAGATTTGGCGTCGGCCCACTACTCGAAGCGATCGATGTGGTACCGAAGTCGGCGAATCCGCCCAACTTCCCCCAGCTGCGTCCCATTGAGAATTTCTGGGCAAACTTGAAGCGCAAGATCTATTCCAACAATTTTGGCGCGAAAACGAAGGAGGAATTAATAAAAAAAAAACGAAGAAAGAGCTTAAAAGCATGCCTACACGCATGTTTTCGTCTGCCATGACAAATCTTCCGATTAACTGCCGGAAGGCCACTCGTAAGGGCGTAGATTTTTTTTGCAAATAAGATAATATAATTACCATTAATGAGATATTTATCCAACTCAATTATCTGTCTTAGTTTTTGCCTTTCTCCTAGAAAGGTATAGCAAACACTGGAAAAACCAAAGGTATAAAAGTAATCCCAATGGCCGAATGTCATATACCACTCGACTCAGTTCGACGAACTGAGCATTTTCTGTATGTATGTATGTATGTATGTGTGTATGTGTGTGTGTGTGTGTGTGTGTGTGTGTGTGTGTATGTGCAACTTTTTTTTCTCACTCACTTTTCTCAGAGATGGCTGGACCGATTTTCATGAAATTAATTGCAAATTAAAGGTCTAGTTGTGCCATAGGTTGCTATTAAATTTCATTGTAATCGGATTTTTAGTTCGGAGGTTATGTATCAAAATGTAAAAATCACGAAACATCAATATCTCAGAAACCACACATCCGATTTCAATAAAACTGGTTGAAAATGATTGGGCTGTCTCCAAAACTCTAAACTCTTAAATTTCGTAATGATTGAACATATGGTTCAAAACTTATGTAAAGAAAAGTTATCCTGAGGTTGTTTAAACTCACTCATTTTTCTCAGAGATGGCTGAACCGATTTTCACAAAATTAGTGTCAAATGAAAGGTCTAGTTGCCCCATAGGTTGCTATTGAATTTCATTGTAATCGGATTGTAACTTTGTCCGTTGTTAATGAAAATGTGAAATCACATAATGAAAGTAAACATATTGACTTTCTCCTAACGATCACTGGCTAATTAAAAGGTAGAAAAGTGATCCCAATTTCGATCCAGTTCGATGAACCGAGCATTTTCTGCATGTATGCATGTAGAGGTGTACATGTGTGTGTGTGGGTGTGGGTGTGTACGTGTGTTTACCTTTTTGCCTTTCTCCTTAAAAGGTATAACAATCACTGCAAAAACTAAAGGTATAAAAGTGCTCAAAAGGGCCGAATGTCGTATATCACTCGACTCAGTTCGATGAGCTGAGCATTTTCTGTATGTGTGTGTATATGTGTGTGTGTGTATGTAACGGTCGCCGAATCTCACTCAATTTTCTCAGAGATGGCTGGACCGATTTCAATGAAATTAATTGTAAATGAAAGGTCTATTTGCCCCATAAGACCTATTGAATTTTATTGTAATCGGATTTTTAGTTAAGAGGTTATGTATCAAAATGTAAAAATCACGAAACATCAATATCTCAGAAACTACACAACTGATTTGAACAAAGTTAGTTTCAAATGAACGGGCTACCTTAAAAACCTTTAACTTTTGAATTTTATGAAGATTGAACATGTGGTTCAGAAGTTATGGAAAGAAACGTGTTCTGGAGACTATTTATTCTCACTCATGTTTCTCAGAGATGGCTGGACCGATTTTCATAAAATCAGTGTCATATGGAAGGACTTGTTGCCCCATAAGTCCCCATTGATTTTTTTTTTGCAAACGGATTATTACTTTGCCTGTTATGTTAAAAAATGTGAAATCCAGCTATGATAAGAAACATATTCCGAAGACTACATAAACTCACTCACTTTTCTCAGTGATGGTTGAACCGATTACCACAAAATTAGTGTCAAATGAAAGGTCTAGCTGCCTCATAACACCCTATTGAATTTTGCTGTAATTGGACTGTAACTTCGTCTGTCGAAATGTGAAAATCACGAAACTTCATTATCTCAGAAACTACACAATCGATTTGAACAATGTTGATATCAGATGAACGGGCTAGTTAAGGGTTAACTGATGAATTATGATTGAACTAGTGGTTTCAAAGTTTGGCTGCCCTATACGTTCCCTTTTCATTTGATTATAATCGAACTTAAGCAACCGTTATGTATTAAATTGTCAAAACAACGAAGGTCTATTATCTCAAGTATTACACGACTTATTTGAACATAACTAATGTCAAACGAACGAGTCATCTCTCAAATTTACAACTAACAAACTTCATAACAATTTGATATGTGGTTCAAAATTTTTGGAAAGGAAAAAAAATTCAAAGACTATTTAAAACTATACCTGCAGTAATCAATATATATGGCTTCAACATGTTTTAAATGTGGTATCGTACTATTTGAACGTTGCCGGTATCACTCGTTAATGAATTGTTCGAAATTAAGAGTCATTTCTTTTATTTCGCTATTTTTTAAGCACTAACATTACGTAAAATTTTATATTTTACACTTCAATTACAACATCAATATTTTAGAACTCAAAGTGTGAATATACTTTTATTGGATTTAAGCATTCATGTTAATAGATTTTTACAAATAATAAATTTGAATGAGAAAGGCTGAGTCTGATCGCTAGGTGGATTAATTTAGGTTTTTTCATCACCATCTGGAAACAGTTCATTTTTGCCTTTCTCCTAGAAAGGTAAAGCAATCACTGGAAAAACCGAAGGTATAAAAGTGGTCCCAATGGCCGAATGTCATATACCACTCGACTTCTTTCGACGAACTGAGCATTTTCTGTATGTATGTTTTTATGTGTGTATGTGTGTATGTGTGTATGTGTGTGTGTATGTGCAACTTTTTTTTCTCACTCACTTTTCTCAGGGATGGCTGGACCGATTTTCATGAAATTAATTGCAAATGAAAGGTCTAGTTGCGCCATAGGTTGCTATTGAATTTCATTGTAATCGGATTTTTAGTTTAGAGGTTATGTATCAAAATGTAAAAATCACGAAACATCAATATCTCAGAAACCACACAACCGATTTCAATAAAACTGGTTTTAAATGATTGGGCTGTCCCCAGAACCCTTAACTTTTGAATTTTGTTATGATTGAACATATGGTTCAAAAGTTATGTAAAGAAAAGTTATCCTGAGGTTGTTTAAACTCACTCATGTTTCATTTTTCAGTGATGGCTGAACCGATTTTCACAAAATTAGTGTCAAATGAAAGGTCTAGTTGCCCCATGGGTTGCTATTGATTATCATTGCAATCGGATTGTAACCGTGTCCGTTGTTCATAAAAATGTGAAATCACATAATGAAAGTAAACATATTGACTTTCTCCTAACGATCACTGGCTAATTAAAAGGTAGAAAAATGATTGAAATGGCCGAATGTCATATACTACTCAACTCAGTTCGACGAATCGAGCATTTTCTGCATATATGCATGTATAGGTGTATATGTTTGTGTGTGGGTGTGTACGTGTGTATGTGCACCTTTCTTTCGCACTCACTTTTCTCAGAGATGGTCTGACCGATTCTTTCTATCTTGGTGTCAAATGAAGGGTCTATTTGCCGCTTAGGTTGCCATTGAATTTCATTGTAATCAAACTTTTAGTTTTGGCGCTGCGTCAGAATGTGAAAAACGCTCTTATATGCCAGAAGCTATGAACATAGTTGAATTCAAATTAATGGGCTTTTAAACCCTTAAACAATGAATTTCATAATGTTTAAACATGTGGTTTGAAAGTTATAGAGAGAAACGTAACCCGCAGACTGTTTGAAACTATAGCTACGACCAAAATATGTGGCCTCAACATCATTTAAATTTGATATTGTACTATTTCAATGTTTGCGGCCTCGTTCGGGATTGAAGTTGAAATTAAAAGTCATTTCTATCATTTCACTTTTTGCCTTTCTCCTAGAAAGGTATAGCAATTACTGCAAAAACTAAAGGTAAAAAAGTGCTCAAAAGGGCCGAATGTCGTATACCACTCGACTCAGTTCGACGAGCTGAGCATTTTCTGCATGTGTGTGTGTGTGTAACGCTCTCCCAATCTCACTCGATTTTCTCAGAGATGGCTGAATCGATTTCAGTGAAATCAATTGCAAATGGTCTAGTTGCCCTATAAGACCCTATTGAATTTTATTGTAATCTGATTTCTAGTTTAGAGGTTATGTATCAAAATGTAAAAATCATGGAACATCAATATCTCAGAAACTACACAACCGATTTGAACAAAATTGGTTTCAAATGAACGGGCTACCTAAAAACCCTCAACTTTTGAATTTTATGAAGATTGAACATATGGTTCAGAAGTTACAGAAAGAAACGTGTTCTGGAGACTGTTTAATCTCACTCATGTTTCTCAGAGATGGCTGGACCGATTTTCATAGAATCAGTGTCATATGGAAAGTCTTGTTGCCCCATAAGACCCTAATGATTTTTATGGCGAAGGGATTATTACTTTTCCTGTTATGTTTGAAAATGTGAAATCCAGCTATGAAAAGAAACATATTCTGTAACTACTTGGGCTCACTCACTTTTCTCAGAGATGGTTGACCCGATTTTCACAGAATTAGTGTCAAATGGAAGGTCTAGCTACCTCATAACACCCTATTGAATTTTGCTGTAATCGGAATGTAACTTCGTCTGTAATGTATCGAAATGTGAAAATCATGAAACTTCATTATCTTAGAAACTACACAACCGATTTGAACAATATTAATATCAGACATGGGCGCAACTAAGGAAAATTTCTAGGGGGGGCTAGTTTTCATGTATGTCATTTTAAAAGAGAGAAAAAAGAGTTTGAATATACTTTTTTAATGACGCTCAAAATAGTATCGTAAGAGCAGAACAAATCACTTCGGGATAGAATCTCCAAAGATGTACTGAATATCTTGAACACATCGTCAACGCCAAGCTCTTTCAGCAACAATGATTCGATATTGAGGAGAGCTAGATTTGGTAAACGGCTGGGCAGTGCTTTTTAACAGTTCACCCGTACTATTTAGAATAAAATAGACCCCAGTGAGGTTCAAGGCATAATGCTCTATTCCTACCTCCACGTGGTACCGACTGGGATACGAGCAACCAAGGAAAAACCGGTGGGGTAGTTGTTCTCCTTAGAGAGGCTAGGGGCGGCTCCCCACAGGCTAGGGGCGGCTCAAACAGCGACTGATCCGGACCGGACGGTTGAACTATGAAATACGGTGTCTCGCATCGCAGCCCTAGTAAGGCAGCATACTAAAATAAACATACTACGGAGAATCAAGAATTCAAAACGAACCGGAACAATCGGCAATGACCCAGCCGACGAAATAAGGACGACGATTAGAAGCTCAGTACATGTAACAGTAGATCGCTTAACGACCCGTCGACCGGATTCTGCTGGATCAGCTAGAACCCCGCCACTTCGACATCGTTGCGCTCCAAGAGCTTTGCCTGAAAGGGAGAAGGTACGGTGGATTTGTGGCCGCAAGGCACAGTACCACCAAAGCGGCAGGCAATCAGCGACAGGTTGGGTTTGTTGAAAATTAAAGGCCGGTTCCACAACTACACTATTCCCAATGTGCACTGCCCTCACGAAGGAAGACCTGATGCAGGGAAAGAAGCGTTCTACGCACAGCTGGAGAAACTCTACGATAGCTGCTCGCGTAGAGATATCAAGATCATCGTTGGGGACATGAACGGAAGGATAGACTTATATAAGCCGGTTATCGGCCCGCACAGCCTGCTATGCACCAACTTCGCAGCTGCCCGCGGATTAGCAGTCCAAAGTCCCTTCTTACCTCGACCAACGTACATCAAAACAAATTGACCACGTTCTCAACGACGGCCCGTTCTCCTCAGACATTACAAACGTACGCACCAATCACGGTGATGATCGGACATGACCACTTCGATACAAAAAACTACAAAACCCTGATAACCGGTAGTCCTCTACGGAAGTCCTTTTGATATTTTCGAACAGAAGGTGCCTATCGGCGAACAGAAGGTGACTATCTACGGTGGAGCACAAGCGGACGACGGATAATGGCTACAGCGCATGAACCATGAGCTACAAGCGCTGCTTGGAGAGAACCCCATTGCACACCTGGCGAAAAACAATAGGTTGCGGTGGGCCGGTCACATCGTAAGAATGCCGGACGACAACCAAGTGAAATCACTTCTCTTTAGCAACCCTACCGGCACAAGAAATTAAGGGGCGCAGCGTGCATGATTGCTCGACCAGATTGAAAGAGACTTGCGAGTGGTGAGACGTCTGGGTAACTGGTGAAACACAGCCCAAAACCGAGTAAACTGGCGACTTCTTGATACAGCACGAGTTACTAAAGCTCTCGTCTGACTGGTAAGGTGAGTAAGAGAGCAAGGGTTGATAATCGATCCTGGGTGCAGAACTAGTTCTTAGCCAATGAATGACGACATCTCAATTTGTGTTGATTTTGATGCTCTGATAATTAGTATGGAATGTATATATATTGACAATCATTCTCTGGGAAATTCTAGGGGGGGCTAAACACGTTCTAGGGGGGACTTCAGCCCCCCCTAGTCCCCCCCCCCCCCCGTAGTTGCGCCCATGATATCAGATGAACAGGCTAGTTAACGGTTAACTGATGAATTATGATTGAACACGTGGTTTCAAAGTTTGGCTCCCCCATACGTTCCTTTTTCATTTGATTGTAATCAAACTTAAGCAACCGTTATGTTTTAATTTGTAAAACAACGAAAGTCTATTATCTCAAGTATTACACGACTTTTTTGAACATAACTAGCGTCATACAAACGAGTCATCTCTCAAACTTACAAATAACAAACTTCATAAAAATTTGATATACTGTTCAAAAGTTTTGTAAAGAAAAGAAATTCAAAGAATATTCAACACTATAGCTGCTTTGAACAATATATATGGCCTTAACATGATTTAAATGTGGTATCGTACTATTTGAACGTTCCCAGTATCGCTCGTGATCAAATTGTTCGAAATTAAGAGTCATTTCTTATATTTCGCTACTTTTGAAGCACTAACATTACGACAAATTTCATATTTTATACTTTAATTACAACATCAATATTTTAGAACCCAAAGAGTGAATATACCTTTTTGGATTTTAGCATTCATGTAAATCTATTTCTACAAATAATAAGTTTGAATGAGAAAGGCTGAGTCTGACTGCTAGGTGGATTAATTTAGGTTTTTATAGCAAACGTTAAACAATGATAATTAACCGGTGTGGATTATTCGTCAGTACCGTTTACGTAGTTCACAAGATACCAAAATGTACAAAGTACACTTGCACTACTGGTTGCACGACCGGTTGCATTAAAAACGCAATCAATATTAATAGCTACTATTGTAACTGTTGTGCACTTTTATTCGCGGGGTGATATCGTTTGATGTATTGTGATATGCAGTAATATTAACGGCTTATCAGCACGTACCCATTCATGCTATTATTTTGTGCAGCCAATAAAAAGAAGAGTTGGGCGAAGTTATAATCTCCGTGGGACCGCCAGTCACGTAAATGAGTGATGAATGACATTTGTGCTCTGTGACATCTATTCTCTTGATTATCTTTTAAATAAATATAGCACCTTTTACCCGGGTAATTTGTTATTGTACAAATGTTGCATTATTGTACCTTAAGTTGAACTTGTCTCACTTGTTTTGATTAGTAAATCTACAGTTTGATGTTTTACTTTACAGAAAAGTTCAAATAGTATTAATACTGCATGCAATTTAATTTAAAATTAGATTAATCTGTGAAAATGTTTTATTTGTCGAATAAAAACAAATAATTCTTCACGATAATAAGTAATATAAGTGATCCTATTGGTAGTTACGTAATCGAGTTTTTCTTATCGATTACTAAAGTACATAGTTTTGTTTGGACTAACCTGCATTCGCATGGCAGGCAACAACTTCTTGCAAAAACCCCTAATTGACACACGTTTAATGAAGCTGGAGTCTTAAGCGTAAACAAGCCAACCAACAAACCGCTACACAATCTAGCGGACGCAGTTCTGCTTCACCCGCTTTTCTATCGGCCGCCAATCAATTTGTGGTTGTCCATTACGGGCTAATCAGGACACGACCTACTAAAAGCCAGAACCGCTCTCTGATTACAGACAGGAAATTGACCGAATGCAACGGGTCATCAACACCGTGTACACCAACCTGTGCGACCTGAAGCTAGCCATCGACGGGACGATCGTGATGAGCCACTACCTGCGGCAGTCGCTGGATGCCATGTACGATGCACGCATTCCGGAAAAATGGCAGAAGGTACAGTTTTATTGACCGGGGGAAAACTCTTAACATGCAAACAAGGCCGAGATGCCTTGGGAGGTTTTTTTTTATGTTTCGTTATAGTATATCAATTGATGGTTATTATCTGTTCATTCATTTCATTTTACCACAAAGTTATCATGGGAGTCCACAACGTTAGGTTTCTGGTACACGGAACTTCTAGAAAGAAACCAGCAATTTCGGGCTTGGATTAATAACGATCGGCCAAAGGTGAGAAATTTTGAACTTAATTCCGGTAAATAACTTATTTTTGAATGTTTTACATCAAAACAATACAGGTATTTTGGATGACAGGATTCTTTAACCCGCAAGGTTTCTTGACCGCCATGAGACAGGTGAGTAACATGATTGATTTTTTCAAGAATATTTTCTTCGAAAAAGCGGATCATCATAAAAGATTATTAGTGTATTTTATCACAAATCTGTAGCAAATCAAATAAAGCATTAGACATTAGAATAATACTAACATAAATTGATTTGACAGCAAGATATTTTATTTGTTTCCGTCTCAACAAATAACCAATCTCTGTTTCTCAATGCAAATCAATCATAGTCAGTGGAAGTCACGCAAATGAAAAGAAAGAAACATTAAGTTGTCTTCCTGGGCGTCAATGATTGGCATTTAAATAGACAAACGATAGATGCTGTGAAAGCCGGCTAAGATTTGTCCGTTCTTATTTGTATCTTCGTCAGTCTTAAAATATATGAACATAATAAAAAAAATTATCTCTAATTTTCGAATTTTTCAACGGCCATAAGACCTTTTATCACAAAAAAACTTTTTTTTGCGTCACGATGAATGATTTCAGCAAAATAAAAAGTAGGAGGGTGGTATTCAAGACACGACCGCATGACGTTGACTACCGTATTCTTATATTCCATTAAAACAAATAGTAGAGGGAATTGCAACTCCAGTATTTGTTGCAATTTTATCTAACAGTGCATTTCTGAATGCTGAATACTAGAAGAATGGATCTCTCTTATTTAATCGCTGTCATTTCATACATACCGCATGACGTAGGACTCTATATTTTTCATCTAACAGTGCTTTCTTATTTGCTGACATTAGAGCGCTTTGAACAATAATTAATAAATAATATAAATGACATATATGGATGAAACCTTATTTATATTGGCATCCCCGCTTTCCAGGTATTCAAATTAGAAAAGCATTTGTTCGTAGTTTAAAATATGTCACTGGTGCGGTTTTGGAATCAAAATGATGGGGTGAAATGTTCGAACGGTATGTTTATACCAAGGCTTCGTCAGATAAATAAAAAGAAGGAGGGGCTACATAGGTGATGGAATGGTAAGGAAAAATTTTTCTTGAAAGCTGCGCTGGCCGCTGTCGTAATATTAACACCAACACAAACATGCATTTATGCAAGCTTTTTTCCGCTTGCAGCATCATTTGGTAAAACAGAAAATTCAATTAGCCGCTTCTGTAACAAAATTTCGAGGCACCAAAAGGGGCCAGGTGCCGAATATATTTTTGTTTTTGGTTAGTCCGTCCAGAATTCCAGCCATTTTAGTATTTTGCAGTCCCATTTATTACTAACAGCCACCAGCATAACGAGTAAAACCGGCACGAGATGACCGGTACTCTTGTCTTTCCTCCTTTCAGCTGCTATCACCTAGCGTCCGCATGTCGCTGGTGCAGTTTTGGAATCAAAATGATGGGGCGCCGGCCGCTGTCGTAAAATTAACACCAACAAAAAGATGCATATTTGCAAGGTTTTATCCGCTAGCAGCAGCATTTTGTAATAAAACAGAAAATTCAATTAGCCGCTTCTGTAACAAAATTTCGAGGCACCAAAAGGGGCCAGGTGCTTAGTAATGAAACTGATGGGGTGAAATGTTCGAACGGTACGTTTTATACCAAGGCTTCGTCAGATAAATAAAAAGAAGGTGGGGCTACATAGGTGATGGAATGGTAAGGAAAAATTTTTCTTGAAAGCTGCGCCGGCCGCTGTCGTAATATTAACACCAACACAAACATGCATTTTTGCAAGACTTTTTCCGCTATCAGCAGCATTTGGTAAAACAGAAAATTCAATTAGCCGCTTCTGTAACAAAATTTCGAGGCACCAAAAGGGGCCAGGTGCCGAATATATTTTTGTTTTTGGTTAGTCCGTCCAGAATTCCAGCCATTTTAGTATTTTGCAGTGCCATTTATTACTAACAGCCATCAGCATAACGAGTAAAACCGGCACGAGATGACCGGTACTCTTGTCTTTCCTCCTTTCAGCTGCTATCACCTAGCGTCCGCATGTCGCTGGTGCAGTTTTGGAATCAAAATGATGGGGCGCCGGCCGCTGTCGTAAAATTAACACCAACAAAAAGATGCATATTTGCAAGGTTTTATCCGCTAGCAGCAGCATTTTGTAATAAAACAGAAAATTCAATTAGCCGCTTCTGTAACAAAATTTCGAGGCACCAAAAGGGGCCAGGTGCCGAATATATCCATGTTTTTGGTCAGTCCGTCCAGAATTCTTTCAAGATAGCGTCCCTATGTAGCCGGTACGGTTTAGTAATGAAACTGATGGGGTGAAATGTTCGAACGGTATGTTTATACCAAGGCTTCGTCAGATAAATAAAAAGAAGGTGGGGCTACATAGGTGATGGAATGGTAAGGAAAAATTTTTCTTGAAAGCTGCGCCGGCCGCTGTCGTAATATTAACACCAACACAAACATGCATTTTTGCATGACTTTTTCCGCTATCAGCAGCATTTGGTAAAACAGAAAATTCAATTAGCCGCTTCTGTAACAAAATTTCGAGGCACCAAAAGGGGCCAGGTGCCGAATATATTTTTGTTTTTGGTTAGTCCGTCCAGAATTCCAGCCATTTTAGTATTTTGCAGTGCCATTTATTACTAACAGCCATCAGCATAACGAGTAAAACCGGCACGAGATGACCGGTACTCTTGTCTTTCCTCCTTTCAGCTGCTATCACCTAGCGTCCGCATGTCGCTGGTGCAGTTTTGGAATCAAAATGATGGGGCGCCGGCCGCTGTCGTAAAATTAACACCAACAAAAAGATGCATATTTGCAAGGTTTTATCCGCTAGCAGCAGCATTTTGTAATAAAACAGAAAATTCAATTAGCCGCTTCTGTAACAAAATTTCGAGGCACCAAAAGGGGCCAGGTGCCGAATATATCCATGTTTTTGGTCAGTCCGTCCGGAATTCTTTCAAGATAGCGTCCGTATGTAGCCGGTACGGTTTAGTAATGAAACTGATGGGGTGAAATGTTCGAACGGTACGTTTTATACCAAGGCTTCGTCAGATAAATAAAAAGAAGGTGGGGCTACCTGATGGAATGGTAAGGAAAAAATTTTCTTGAAAGCTGCGCCGGCCGCTGTCGTAATATTAACACCAACACAAACATGCATTTATGCAAGGTTTTTTCCGCTTGCAGCAGCATTTGGTAAAACAGAAAATTCAATTAGCCGCTTCTGTAACAAAATTTCAAGGCACCAAAAGGTGCCAGTTGCCGATTATAGTTTCCTGGTTAGTCCGTCCAGAATTCCAGCCATTTAAGTGTTTTGCAGTAGCCATTTACTACTAAAGCCACCAGCAACGGGTGAAACCGGCACGAAATGACCGGTACTATTTTGTCTTTCCTCCTTTCAGCTGCTAGCACCTAGCGCTGTCGTGAAATTAACATCAACATAAACATGCATTTTAGCAAGGTTTTTTTCCGCTAACAGCAGCAATTGTAAAACATAAAATTCAACTAACCGCTTCTATTATAAAACTGCGAGGCACTAAAAGGTGCCAGTTGCCGATTTCTTGTTCACTGGTTTCCGTCCAGAATTCCAGCCATTTTAGTATTTTGCAGTAGCCACCAGCATCACGGGTCAAACCGGCACGAGTTGACCGTTACTATTTTGTTTTTCCTCCTTTTAGCTGCTAACACCGAGCGTCCGTATGTATCCGGTACGGTTTAGTAGTGAAACTGATGGGGTGAAATGTTCGAACGATACGTTTTATACCAAGGCTTCGTCAGATAATTAGAAAGAAGGCGGGGCTACATAGATGATGGAATGGTAGAGACAAATGTTTCTTGAAAGCTGCGCCGGCCGCTGTCGTAATATTAACACCAACACAAACATGCATTTTTGCAAGGTTTTTTCCGCTAGCAGCAGCATTTGGTAAAACAGAAAATTCAATTAGCCGCTTCTGTACCAAAATTTCGAGGCAACAAAAGGTGCCAGTTGCCGATTATAGTTTCCTGGTTAGTCCGTCCAGAATTCCAGCCATTTAAGTGTTTTGCAGTAGCCATTTACTACTAAAGCCACCAGCATAACGGGTGAAACCGGCACGAGATGACCGGTACTATTTTGTATTTCCTCCTTTCAGCTGCTATCACCTAGCGTCCGCATGTCACTGGTGCGGTTTTGGAATCAGAATTATGGGGCGCCGGCCGCTGTCGTAATATTAACACCAACAAAAAAAATGCATATTTGCAAGGTTTTTTCCGCTAGCAGCAGCATAAACATCGGAAACAGAAAGTGACAACAACAATAACAACAAAGTCAGATCGATTGTATCCGTTAGTGTCGACTGTGCTTGGGAAGAGAGGTAGTGATTGGCTGCGCGGTATGATTTAGACAATCGATATTAATTACCAATTTTTCAATAGTGTATCTCAAACAAAAGTTTGTTTTTGTTACATAAATTTAACCATAAAAGAATTTCTGATCGATTGATGCCAAAACCTCGAAAACCTGATTATAGATGACTGCAAAATAAGCGCTCAAAACCTGACCACTTTTCTCTGGTTTTCCCTGGTTGAATTACTAGATTTTCAAATTCAGGGGCCTAACTTCGATATAGACGTTAGTCAACGTCAAAATTTAAACCTGTAACGGATTTTTCGTCTGTAGTTCGCGATTGGTTTAAACCAGCTACAATCATGGGCGTTTTTACGGAAGGGGCTAGATCCTTGGCCCCTAGACCTAGGGTTTATGTGCGATGATGGATTACGCGCTCAATATGTCCTGCTGAAGTAACATTGTACATTAAGGTTGCAAATAAATTGATACTTAAAAATTTTTGAGCTAGGAAACTTCCTCATCTCAAACTTGCCACCTTTCAATATAATAATGCGGGTCCACATGTTATTAAGAGTAGAACATATGAATAATCACTCAGTTGGGGTTCTGCCTAAACTTTACGATGTACCTATGCCTTTGGACATCCGACCACTTTCAGATGAACACGAATGTTATGTAATTAAATAACTGTAGCGTAATATCAATCTTGTCCAACAAAATAAGTTAAGCTTTTAAGGATATAATCCCAATGTTGGCAAGCATTTCTTTCTGCCTACAAAAATATGTAAAGATATAGCGCCCTACGCGCACACCAGAAAAACTTTTTTTCAGAGAAATAAAGTAACAAAAACCCGATAACCTTCATATTGTTCCTCAATGTTTTTGTCGCTCTTATGATAGTCATCAATGATATTTGGGAGATAGAAAATTCATCCTCGAAGTTTTGGGAATATGTTAATATCAGTGTTTGAAAGAAACGACAGCTGTTAATGATTGACTTCAATATCAGTTTATTCCTAAAGTTCGTCTGTTGCCAATAGGAAAGAAATTACGGTGGCGGTAGGACATTTCTTCAACTAGATCAATTGAATCACGGAAACAAAAAGATCTGGATGACATGTTTTAGCACGCTGTAATACGATATTACGACAAATTACATACACTCCATTACATTTTGATCAGAAGCGGATTTTTCATACGTTCAAGAGATGTGATGCGTTTACCTTAAAAGTGATAAAATCAAACCAAAACGTGAAAAATTGTGCAGGACTTGAGAATTACTGCTTCAATCGTTTTGATTAAGACGAGAATAGTTAGTTGACTAACATCTCTATAAGCGTTATTTTTGGTTAAAATGTAATTTGAAAAAAAAAAGGCTATCATGTAGTACAGTAGAGGTCCTCCGTTAAATTACGTCATTTATTTCATTTATAGGCCAGATTATCAAACTAACGATCTTGGCTTAGAATACATGACATTGTTACTACTCTACTCCATACCAGAGCTGCGAATTTTCATTGTCAGTAACAGAAAACCAGTTGGAATTGAAGGCTGTGAATATCGATTTTAACACGAACGAGCTGGAAATGAAATTACTTTTAGCTTCAATCGGTTGGCAGTGATAATACTGACTACTGCGATATCGCACGCGCTGTTGTTTAACGATGTTAATGTTGTTGAGAATTTAGATGCTTATTTACTTTATTGGCTTTATGAATTGGATTGGCTCAGATCAAATGTGTTTAACATGTTTCTAGACAATATCACTTTTTTCACTGACATGATTCTCAATGAGAATTGACACGGGCACTCAATATCAGTCTCAATCTGAGAGAATGGAATTGCTGTTGTGTGATATTCATTTTGTAGTTTCGAAATTTCGCAGCTCTGCTCCCTACTATAGGGAGTCTGTATATTTTTCAATAATAAATAAATTTATTCGAGAAATCGTACATAACCTTACTGAATCTATAACATCAAAATCCAAGATGACTGAAAAAGGCTTGAATACCAGCACATTTTTAGAAGTTATACAGGGTGACAAAAAAGTCCGGTCACACAGGAAAATCTTAATATTTCAAAGAATAAGAAGAAAATCTGAATCTGGCTTTCATAGCTTTATTCAGTAACTCATAAAGATACTTCACAGACGATATCTCGGAATTACACCACCTTTCTCTGATCGAACCAGCTTCAGACGTCTCGGAAAGTCGTCGCAAGCAGCGCGCACGTGCTCCATCGGCATCTCGTCCCAGACTTTCGTGATAACTCGCTTGAATTGCTCCAAATTTGTTATTTTATAGTCATTCAGCTTCGACATCATGTATCCCCACACGAAATAATCCAGTGGATTCAGAGCCGGAGACGACGGAGGCCATTCATTCGTCGAAATGAAATCGGTCAAGTTTTCCTCACTCCACGCCTGAACAACCTTTGCGGTGTGGGATGGGGCGCCATCTAGCTGGAAGCAGTAGTAATCGTCTTCAAACAATAGTTCAGCTTGAGGCAGAACATTATTATTCAAAACCGTGTCCAGGTAGTACGCTGCGTTGATTTTGACCCCTTTATCGATAAAAATAACAGGCAGTTTACCTCTCTTGCAAATAGCTCCCCAAACCATCACTGACGTCTTATTTTGGAACCGGGAAACGTTCAGCTTGTCCGCAGGAGCTTGCTGGAGGTTCACACTCCAAACTCGATCATTTTGGCGATTGACTGTTTGCTCCAAAACGAACAGCTTCTCGTCCGAAAAAATAATCTCGTCATCTGCGCGCCAACCGAGCAACTCCCGCGACCGTTGGTACCTCTTGTCCTTTGTAGCTTTGATAACCCCATGAACCACCTGTTTTTTGTACGGTGTAAGTTATAAATCCTTGCGCAGAAGCAGGCGGATTGATTCTCGGTTCATTTTAAGGTTCCTGGCCAGCTTCCGTGCAGATTGGGCGGGATTCCGGCGAATCCGGTCTCGTATAATCTTTTTCAGCCTTGGAGTTCTCACAGACCTTGGTCATCCAGATCGTGCCTTGTCCTCGGTGCCTCCGGTCTCTAGGTACCGATTTATGGTCCGGTACACGAATTTCCGGTTGATTCTGAGCGGTTTTAGGTGTTTGAATATGTGTCCGGGTTTGTACCCTTTCACATATTCAGCGATAACAGCTGCTCTTAACTCTGTCATGGCTCACAACTCAATGTGAACAAACTGCACAGAAACGAAACTCTGCCACTTTGGGCAGCAAAGTTAACCCTTTCATTTGACATATAGATGGCACCAGAGAGATGCAACGTGTAGGCTACAGGTGACCCCAAAAAAGTGTGACCGGACTTTTTTGTCACCGTGTAGAATAAAGGGAAGAAGAGACTCAAATACGTTGCCTCTCTGAAAAATTATTGGGGGGTTGAAAAGTGCATAATAGACGTAGAATACGCACACTACCCGACAAACAATTGTGTTGACTTGTAACTTGAAAGTTGCTATCGGAAAGATACCGGCTTAACTACAGCTTAATAAGCTGTTATATAACACAACTGTTTGTTAGGTTGGTATTAACAAATGCAAACAAATTTGATCGCAGGCTGTATATTTATCCATAGATACTCCTGTACCAACTCATGTAATTTACAAAGCGTCACGTTAGCAGCCTTATGCCTGGCTGTGCGTCTTCTTCTACGTTCACCACTCATGTAGTAGGAACGTAATCACGAGTAACACAAAGAATAACCTATTTTAAAATGTACCGGATGATGACGTAATGAAATAAACCCATGCGACAGTTTTAAATACCTACGGAGAGGACTAACGTCACAAGTAGGCGGGGCCGTGGATGTGGTATTATGGAAATACGTAAAAAAAGGTTGGACTGCGTTTAGTTTTTCGTCAACTGCTCTGCCCATAAGCGCATAAGAGTCACACTGCCAAAAACGTACAACTGAGTAAAGCGCAGTAGATGCAGGTAAACCACAGCATTTTTTTCCTCCCTATTGATTCAATCAAAAACAAAAATTTAAAACACATTCATCTGAGGTAAATATATATGGCAGAATACTTTTCTATGCAATGAGGTTGTTATTGTTTCGATTAGTACACTTCAATTGGTCTTTTAATGAAAGTTACTATAATTTTCCACTCATTATTTACAGCTCTGAGCCTGTTTTGCGTTCATTTGTAACATGGGACTACCCAAAATTTATATTTTTTTCATCATTTTAGCAACAAACATAGCTTTTTCTTGTGTGAGAGCACATGTAATGTAAAGAAGTTTCTGAGATTTGTCTCAAAAGTGATGAAAATTCACATGGGACTGTTATGCATTTATGGGCAGTGCTACCGTCACCAAAAACACAAGCGGGCCACGGACAAGCGGCCAATTTCAGACTCCCCCACTTTTGATGCTACCAGGAGAGCTGACCGAGTACGCTGGGTCCGCTATACACAGCAAGAATACTTCATGTCGGATCATATACAAAGAATTTCCTCAATCGTTTGTGATAGAAAATTTCATCATGTTACACGCAAAATTAATGATATTGCACATAATTTTCGAACAAAATCGCGGTTTATTTCAGAAGCAACAGAAATTCAAATAATATTTCCCAGGATTTTCAATTACAATTATAGTTTACGTCAGAAGCAACTGAAATTTAAATGAAAAAATATTTTACGTGCCGTGTAATACTCAGAAATTTTTATTATGTAGTTATTACGGTATACACTAGCTCAAAGTGAATTGTTTCGTTCCTCCTGCTAAGTACAAATTACAATCGGCCTTTCTCAAAGCCACAAACACATTCTTGAAGCAATGCTGAATTTTCCTAAATTTCAAATTATGAAACATGCAGTTCTACATTTATCTCAAGCGATTATAACGTGACGCTAATATGGGTTTTCACTAAATGCGATCGTAAGGTTTGTTTCCATAGGTGCCAACTTCAGGGGGGCAAGGCACTTTTTGCACCCCCCCCCCTCCACCACAATATTTTTCCCGAGGGGCAACGTATCATTTTGCCCCCTCAATAATTCTAGAATAATGGCGTCTCTTTTTTCGTTTTCCTGATAGTTTTATTTGTTACTAGCTGATACCCGGCCCGCGTTGCTGCGCCATTAAGTTTACGACAACCGCATATCTCTCAAATGTACATAATTTTGAACAAAAATTAGCATTACCATGTTATATCTATAAGGCTGTTTGTATTCTCCCCTAAAAACTGTTTTTCTGTTTTTCTTTCTACAACGTTTCGATTTCTTTAAAAACTCTAACAAATACATTCGGAAAGAACTCAAAAACTTTACGGAACGATCTGTTACAAAGCTTATTATTTGGGCTAGAAAAAACTAAAGCATTCTCTAATCAAGTAACACGTGCAAAAAACCCACGTAACCCACGAAACATGAACAAATTGAAATGGTTATTTCGATTACAAATAATTTAAGGAGTGTATTCGTTTTACAAATTAAAAGGGTATCCATTAATTTTGATAACTACCTCAACCTGTTAATGTTGGGTGGTGAACAATTATTTCCGACAATATAAGATAATCCATTAATAAAAATATTTGTGCCTATACAGTCAGTGTTTTATCAAGTGGGGTATACGTACCTCGTAAAAAAACCGCGTAAAAAATCGCGTAAAAAACCGCGATAGTTAGAAAATCCGCGAGGAGAATCGTGGTAAAAAAGCGTTAATTAGAAAATCCGCGAGAATCAGAAAATCAATAGTATCAGTAAAAGTCAAATATATTTTAATTTTAATGAGATATTCATTTGTAATGTTGTGTGCAAAGCCACAACCGCAAATTTGACATAGAACTACATAAACATGGCTTGCATTATTGCATTTGAGAACGATAACGAAAGATGAGTTTAATAATTACGATGGATTATTTTGTATTAATATGTTTTTGTTTATCATTATCACCTATCATTTTGGATGTTTTCCAGAAACCGAAAATCACCATCTTGGATTTGGCGCCTGGTATTCGGTATTTGGTATTGTGAAAATCGGATATCATAAAATCACTATCTTGGATTTTAAAATTGCGGCGGATTTGATTTCCAATCTTTGGGTATCGTATCAATTCCGGAATGATCATTTTTGGCTGTTTGCCAACATCCTAACGTTGCAACGTTGATTTTAAAATGGCGTCTGTATTCATTTTTTAGCTTCTATGCAATACCCATATTGGGTGATATTTGGTATTTCCCAGTAGCTGGATATCGTTATTGCAGTTGAGTTGCAAAAAGGCGTCTGGATTTGTTCTTCGGTCTCGATAACAGAAATACCCATTTTGGGTGATATTTGGTGATTTATGAAAACCGGAAGTCACCATCTTGGATTTCTAAACGGCGTGTTATGTGATTACAGGTGTCTTGGCATCATTTTGTTTCCAGAAATACCCATATTTGGTGGTGTTCGGTCATTATAGGTTGTTTTCCAGAAACCGGAATTCTTCATATTGGGCTTGGTCTGTTAAGTCGATTTTCGGCCACTGGCTGTCGTATACGATCATTTTCGGTAACCGGATGTCGCCATCTTGCATTTTCCAATAGCGTCTGGATTTGATATCTGGTCCCTGTGTGTCATCTCGGTTCTGGACTGTCGATTTTTGTTACCCAACAACCGGAAGTTGCCACTTCGAATGTCAAAATAGTGTCTGGGGACGATTTTTGGCCAATGTGCATCATCTTGATTACAGAAATGCCCGTGTTGGGTTGTTTTTGGTAATTTTCTGACACCAGAAATCGCCATGTTGGATTTTAAAACGGCGTCTGGATTTGATTCACGGTCTGTGGGCACCATTTGCAATACCGGTATTGGGTGGTGTTTTGCCATTGAAGGCTGTTTTCCGAAAGTCGGAAGTCGCCACCTTGGATTTTAAAGTGGCGTCTGGATTTGTACTCCGGTATCCGGGCATCATCTCGATTCCGAAATGATAATTCTCGGCCGTTTTCCAATAGCTGGAAATGGCCACTTCGAATTAAAATTAAAATTCGTCAGGGGTCGATGGGTGGTATTTGGTGATTTTTGGAAAACGGAAGCCACCATCTTGGATTTCGAAACGGCGTCTTGAATTGATTTCAGGTCTCTTGGTATCATTTCGTTGGTGTTCGGTCATTATAGGTTGGTTTCCGCAAACCGGAAACCATCAAATTGGATTCTTAAATGGTCTGTAAAGTCGATTCTGGGTCGAAGGCTATCACACAATGTAGTATTTGGTCTTTTTCGGTAACCGTAAGTCGCCATCCTGTATTTCGTCTCGGTTCTGGAATGACTATTTTTGGCTGTTTTCCAGCAACCGCAAGTTGCCACTTCGAATTTCAAAATGACGATTTTTGGCCTATGTGAGCAGTGCTCATATTGGGTAATATTTGATCATTTTTAGAAACTGGAAATCATCATCTCGGATTTTAAAGTGGTGTTTAAAGTTGATTTAAGGTCCCTGGGATTTATCTAGAATCCAAAAACACCTAGAATTTGATCATTTCAGAATGTTTTCTGGAAATCGGAAACCCCTATCTTGGATTTTAAAAATTGTGACTGAACTCGATTTTGGGCTTCTGGGTATCATTTTGGTTTCAAAAATAACAATAATGAGTGGTATTAGATAATTTTCTGGAACTGGAAATCGCCATATTTCATTTCAAAATGGTTTCTAGATTGAGCCATTTTAGAATGTTTTCCAAAAACCAGAGAACGTCATATTGACATTTTGGGTTGATTTCCGGTCTCTAGATAAAACTTCGGTTCCGAACATACCCATATTGGTTTTTTCAGCTCTAATTGGTCGAAATATGAGTTCAAAACATGTCTCGACATTTTTCAATAGTTTAATAGTTGTTGTCATAACATTAGAATTTTGCCGCATGTTGATGAAGGCGTGCAAATTTTCCAATCTATTGTTGCAAAAAACAAAGAAAATCGGAGAGGGAACAATATCATGGGAACACCCTTTAGGCTTGAAACCCTTTATAATTAAATTAAAATGATGATAGGAGTTAACGACGGTTTTAAAATTAATAAACACACAAACCGCAAATTCGCCCCCCCCCCCCCCTTGCCTACGCTTATGAGGTACAGTAAAAATAATGTTTTAAGATTACTCCCCGTACTCGAAAACTCCTATGTACACTTTTTCACGGTAATCGGTTCAGTTGTTTTTGAGTCTATAGAGAAGAGACAGACAGACAGACAAATAGACATTCGCATTTATAGATATAGAAGATAGATAGAAGATATATGCTACTACACGACCTGTATTTACCGAATCAAATGATAATCGGTTGAGAGTTTTAAAAATTAATTAACAACATTCATGCCCCCCCCCTTCCTCTTAACTACGCTACTGAATATTGCAAAGTCTTAAATGACAAAGTTATGTTGCAAGCACGTCTCATATGCGAAAACACCTGTATATAAATATTCATGAAGAACTTTTTCATAATTTACAAATAATGAAATTTAATACACCCCCTCCTTTCTACGCCACTGAGATACAGAAAAATCAATGTTTTAGAATCTAACCTACTCATAAAAATTGGCACGATAATTGAGTTTGGTGTTGAGAAGTTTACAAATAGCAAATTTACTTCCACCCCCCCCCCTTTGCCACGCTAATGGAATATACAAAATTCAAAGCCGTTTAAATACATCAGCTACTAAAGATTCTGCACTTCGAATTTGATGCTGATCGGTCCAGCAGTTTTAAAATCATCAAAGGTTTACATTGTTTACCCCCCTCCCTCATCCTTGCAACGCCTCTGAGATACACGAAGGTCTAACATGACAGAGTAAGACACATAAACATTCTTGATATAAATTTGAACGGTTATCGGGGAGGAAGTTTTTAGGTTCATGAATCACAAATTCACCCCCCCCCCTTTGCCTACGCTTATGAGATAGATCAAAACTAATATTTTAGGATTACTCCCCGTACTCGAAAACCCCTATGTACAAATTTTCACGGTAATCGGTTCAGTAGTTTTTGAGTCTATAGGGAACAGACAGACAGACAGACATTCGCATTTATAGATATAGATTTTTAAACTTCACAAGCCTCACGCCATTTTGCATAACTGTGGTCTATGATAGTCACTATCAAAACTGCCACTACAATCACTTAATGTCAAGACGTAACGCACGCAAAAATTTTAAGCAATATATTTCTAGAATCAGATAAATCTGATTTTTTTCAGGCTCTTTGGCCCCCTAAAAATTCAATGAAGTCGGCGGTCATGTTTGTTCCCCTTAGTATTTGGTCGTTTCCATTTGTTTACTGCAGCGCCTCTAGTTGTCGTACCGAGATACTAAAAACAGCGTTTTGATCTGGAAGGTTTGTTTACTTAGTGGTGAAAATTTCGTCTGGATTGGTACACGCGTTGAAAATTTATCCAGGATGGAACGCGAGGGACGAGAAAAAAATGTGCACACCTACGTTGAAAAGCCAACATGGTCAGGAAAAATGATCGCCAAGGCTCGCAAACTACCGAAATCGACTTTGAATACCGTGCTCAAACGTTACCAGGACACTTTGACGCGCTGAACAAATCAAATGTAGAAGTGGAACATTAGACCGGAAATTACGAGCTAAGGTCATCAGGGCAGTCCGGAATAATCCTGGGGTCTTTCTCCGTCATTTGGCGAAAAAGGTTCAATGCAGCACATAGTATAGCTAGTCGAATCTGTATGCGTGAAGGATTACGGTCGTATCATGCCAGCAAACAACCCAACAGGAGGCTGAAACAGAACCTGGTTGCTAAAACCCGAGCAAGAAAGCTGTACGAGCAAGTCCTGACAGAGTACAACGGCTGTATTTTGATGGACGATGAAACATACGTCGAAATGGTTATTGGACAAATCCTGGATCGGAAATTTTACCTTGCTAACCGTAAGGGGAATGCGCCAGGTGGGTTCAAATTTGTTTTCGCGGATAAATTCGCCCGCAAGTTGATGATTTGGCAAGCCATCTGTAGCTGTGGAAAGAAGAGAAAAGTTTTCATCACTGAAGCAACCATGAGTGGAATAGTGTGTGTACAAGGAGAAGTGTCTTCAGAAGATAATTTCACCTTTCACCCATTCACACGAAGTTCCCGTGAAGTTCTGGCCAGATCTAGCTAACTGCTACTACGCCCGGGAAGTATTGGAATGGTACATGCAGAATAACATTGATGTTATCGAAAAAGGTCCCATCGAAAGATATTGGGCAATAGTCAAGCGTAAATTGAAGAAGTGTGGCAAATCAGTTAAAACATCATCTGATATGGCGGAGTGATGAAAAAAAATGGCCGATACGTTTGATGTTACCACTGTGTAGAAATTGATGGTATTCGACGAAAAAATCGAGAATTCATCAGAACAGAAGACAAATAATTAATGTGTAACACAAATTAAAGTACTAGGTTATTGCAACTACACAACTCGGAACAATCGTTAGACAAATTAGTTAAAAACGTCATTGGTATGTCACAATATGAAGACAATATAAACACGATAAAAAGAAAAAGACGCTTCGATCGTTACTGTTGCCGTCTGTGGTCAAAAAATCAACACTTATAAGAGGAAACGCGAAATTTCAAAGTTGTTATCACTCAGTGGCGTAGCGTGACCGGGTGACACCCGGGGCGGAAAATTTGGCACCCCCCTTTCCCCATGGGTGTCACCCCCGCCAGGTTGCAGTGAAATCATTTTGTTACCCAAAATTGTGAGAGATATCACGTTCGTTTTCAATTTAACTAAATCTACCGATTTAAAAAAAAATGATTGCGATTATTCTCTTAAAAGCAAATTAATATAATTTTCGGGGTTTCACAGTGACCTCTACCTAATTAATAGTTAATCTCACGGATATCACCCTTTTAAAGGTGACACGTATGAAAATTTTCCTCATGGGTGTCACCCCCTAAAAGGTGACACCCGGGGCGGACCGCCCCCGCCGCCCCCACCACGCTACGCCAGTGTTATCACTATTAGTAACGTTCTGGAGGGTAGCAGAAAAATAAAACTACTTCAAATGAATAATTTTTTAATGAGCGTGTGTTGCAGCAAAAACCATACAAACCTAAATGCATCGCCTGCTGCACTGCGGCAAGTCTGCTTGCTGCTGGTCGATCTGGTTTTCAGTTTTGCTACAGTGATCGAATGAACAATGAAGACTAAATTGTTGCATGATAAGTTTCATATACGACTAATAATAGTTTTTTTTGTTCACACAAACTAATAATAGTTATACTTCCGGTGGGCGTGTCGTTGTGCACTCGAGCGAAGCCATTGGTTGAACTATAATCAAATTGGCTATAAATTTTAAACTCTATACTATGAAAAAAAAAATGTTTCAAAAATTGATTTTATAAAGTAGAGAAAATTTTTCTTTATTAAACGAGATATCAACGACTAAAATCCGTTCAGTGGTAACAAAGTGTAATGCATTTGAAATGTTTCATTCTGCGGCTTCACTCTATTTCGTACGTATACGTATAAAGTAACACGTCAATAAAATACCTGAAAACTCATTCTTCTCCTTCTTCTTCATAGAATATAGAAATTATATTCAGTTCAAGCTGGATCAAAAACGCCTTTGAAGACTACAAAACACCAACAAAAAGGGTGTAAATTTAACTCAACATGATTTGAAATTGTTTTGATATCAAAGATAAACAAAAAATGAAAAATAAAATCAGTCGTAAAAAGGAAGAATACTTTCAGAGACCTGATTGATTTGTTATGTCGAAAATGACCAAAAATTCAAATGATAACTAAAAGTAAAATATTTAAAGAAAATAAATTAACTTACGAATCGAAGACGAATACTCAGACTTTTATCAGCCTATTAACACACACCTGTTCAAGACACAACTTAAGAAACTAGAAGAACTACTAACAATTTGGCGGAATATGCTTAATGCTCAACGTCAAAAGCTGGAAAGCAGTAAACTGAAGAAAAAAAAACAAAAATATAAATTCAATCCAAAAGATTTGAACGGCCGAGAAATATACTATTACCCAATCCTAAAATAATTGTTTCTCAATTTAGTTTGCAAAGGCTTCTAGAAGAAAGAACACTTCTAGTAGGGCTTAAAAAAGTCGAAACGAATAATACTTTTGACTCAAATTTAGCATTAAAAAGCCCTTTGAACGCAACTAAAATTCACGATAAAATAAACTAGAAGCGTAGGGTAGATCTGCTTAATATAGACCACTTCCTTTAGTGGACCACCTGAACTTCTTACACCAAATGACACATTATAAATATACTTATTTTGATCTATGCTTTGACAATTTCAAGAACGTTCTTCATTAGAAATGTCGCAACAGACGTTTACTATAATATACTTCATTAAAGCTGCAAAAATTGTCTTTTGAAAACAGCTACCTGGTTTGCCATGGTTCGTTAACGTTTTCATAGGAAATGGTTTACCAAAAACTGTACTGACATCACACTTTCCGAGCGAAAATAATCAGATTTTCGATGAACGGGTAGAATAATAGTGTCTTTAAACGATAAGCAATAAATTTTACTAGAAAAACACTAAAAATATTGAAAAAAATGTGGCCCAATTAAGGGTGGAAATAATACTGTTTTCCTTATTCCGGCATGCTTCATTTCGAACAAGAGCTATCGTCGAAATAACGCCGCGAATCATAGTTACCATAGTTACCATAAATTTGTTATGATCGTGTTATTGTATAAAATTGCTGCTACAATGGGAAAACGCCGGAAATTGGTAAAAAATATACTGAAGCAACTGTTACTGAGTGTCTTCAAGCAATAAAAAGTGGTGTTTCGACTAGAGAAACTTGCAGGCGCTCCAATGTTCCACGATCCACCGTAATGTTCCGTGCAAGCAGCAAGTGGTCAGGAAAACCACGAAAAGGTAAACAAACTGCATTGACTGCCGCGGAAGAGAATTCAATTGTTGACTGGATAACTCGGATGGCACGTAAAGGATTCCCTATTACGAAAGAACGGGTGCAGTCTACAGTTGATCCAGATCCAGAACTCTCAGTGCGTAAGCCAGAGTTAGTTTCATAAGCGGCAACTACGGTTAATGAGATATATTATTTAGACCTGGCCCAAATTAGGAAATTGTTGTGGTCCAAATAAGGAAACGGCGGCCCACTAAAGGAAACGATGATTTATTTCTTTTATTATAAGAAAATAGAGGTATTATCTAGTTGTTTTTCATGCAGAATAGATGATAAACATGTTACTTCATGTTTATACATAATGAAATACGTCGCAAAACGACACCTACGCGTTAAGGTGGAAGTGCGTCGAAGCCATAAATGGCCGACTTAAAGCCACCACGTGGTCAACTTCGAACTTTCAAATGCTTACCACTCGGTAATAGTTAATGCATAACTTGTGAAAACATATCATCATGTTTGTTATGGTGATAAAAACATATAATAGTGTTTTCATAGATAACGCATTAACTATTCCCGAGTCTAGTTACGCTGAAAATTCGAAGTCGATCACGTGGTGACCACGTGGTGGCTTCTACACACTACCACCTTAACCCAATAAACCTCACTGTGCGTCGACAGCGGCAATGTAGTCTTGGGGCTTGGCTGCACACAAATGAATAACGAGTTCTCCTGCACTGATAGACGACGACTGACCAGCTCTCAGTGCTCTGTGCAGTACTGTTGCCTGTGCCAGCATGGTTTCCTTCAAGACATCAGTTTTAATAACATTCTAACAGCAGAACGTAAAACTGTCTGATAGTGGAGGTGGTTACGAACTTTCCGAAAAAGCTTCACCTTCAAGACATCAATATAGGTGCTTATTACGGGAGTCACTTCACGGTGAAATCAGAGTGAAGTGAACAAAATCCTATTACGGGACTCACGTAAGTGAGAAAAACGTCGCAAAGTGACATCTGCCGTGGAATCAGGGTTATTATGAGTGTCATATCAGTGAAGTGAGAACGGAAAAAGCGACGCTTCGCGTGGAATTATTTCACGACCATTTTGAACGGTGAAATGATTCCACGAAGATGCCATAAGTCTTAAAGTTGATTGATTTGTGATCTAATGGTAAATATTGGATTTATTCTCCAGTAACGATCCGTGCCTTAAAGCGGTCAAATTTTCATTTTTTTGCCCGATGAAAAATGCAAACTAGTTCAGGAAATTTTCGATACCGAAAAAAACCTTTTTTTTCGATGCCGAATGCCTTATAAATGAGGAACACGTCAAGATCTGGTGTTATCTAAAAAAAACGGGAAAAACGACTTTCTGGGACTTGGACATTTTTGAGCTGGGAAATAATCTCATTTCATTTGTCCTATTCTCAATTTCACTTCACTGTCAATCTCACTCCACGGAGGTGATTTTTGTCACCTCACTTGAGGTGGAATCGGGAATAGGTCTAAAAAAGTGAAGTGAGCGTGAGAGTGAAATATATTTCACCGTGAAGTGACTCTCGTAATAAGCACCATAGTCTAGGCTCATAGAAGCAAACGTTAATTGACCTATTGGGACGGGGAGATTCTGTCAATTTTTTTTCGCCACTGCTATACAGGATATCACAGCAGGCAGTTGGTGCCTACTAATGAAGTCTGTGCCAGGCGTGCTCGAATGTGATTGGTAGATTGTTCGTGAAAATTCAACCTTGAAACTTTTGTGAAATTTTCACTGTTCAACAATGAAATGATAATGGTGCTTATTACGGGAGTCACTTCACGGTGAAACATATTTCACTCTCACGCTCACTTCACTTTTTTAGACCTATTCCCGATTCCACCTCAAGTGAGGTGACAAAGATCACCTCCGTGAAGTGAGATTGCCAGTGAAGTGAAATTGAGAATAGGGCAAGTGAAATCTGGGAGTTTTCCAGCTCAAAAAGTCCCGGGAAGTCGATTGAGCTGAAATTTTGTATGAGGACATTTTTCTACAAGAGGAAACTTTTGAGCCCTACCGCTAAACGAAATTCGAAGGTCATTTTTTCCCTTACGTTCCATTGGCCGCAGCTCGAAAATTTGTAAGTTCCAGAGAGCCGATTTTTTTCAAGAAAAAAAAAAAAGATTCGCCTTATTACTGGAAAGTAAATCCCATATATATTACCGCTAGATCACAAGTCAATCGATTTTTGAACTTTCCTATCTTCGTGAAATCATTTCACCGTTCAAAATGGTCGTGAAATAATTCCACGCGAAACGTCGCTTTTTCCGTTTCCACTTCACCCATATGACACTCATAATAACCCAGATTTCACGGCAGATGTCACCTTGCGACGTTTTTCTCAATTACGTGAGTCCCGTAATATGACTTCATTCACTTCACTCTGATTTCATCGTGAAGTGACTCCCATGATAAGCACCAATGATAACTGGGGAATCACACAACTGTCCATCATTTTATCAATCCAACGACATTTCGATTATTGTAATCCATCATGTGATTACATCAGCATTACCGTTTTAAATCTTTCATTTCAACGTTACACCTTGGTTTTAGTTTCCGCAGAATGTACCTCGATATAGTGCGGTTAGACGTAGTCCTACGTCAAAAGTTCTCAGGAAACCAACAAATTGGGCTCACACTTACTTTACTAAAATGTGAAGCAAAAACTATTCGAGTGCCTTTATTTACAATTTGAAAAATATCATGCTTTTCGCCGGTTTATTAACTAAATTTTCTCAGAAGTTAGAAAATTTTATCACAAATGTAAATAAGCATTGCTGAACTTGTTGAGGAACGAATATATCCCATGTGTATAAGAGTAAGATAATGATTTTTTCATTCTAAGGCAATTGATGTAGGCGAATTACTTCATTACGCCCAAATTAAAATGCTATTTATTTTGGGTAAGACCAGTAAAAAACATGTCAAAACGTTATGCTACTTCAACCAACGTCACGAAATTTTTGGCGTGGCAATTTTGTTGTCTATTAATAAGACAACAGAAAGCTGGTTTCTATCAGGGAAACCCAACAACTACGTTCGCTTTCGTAGCCATTCGAATGCATTCTAAAGATTAAACTTGGGTGTACGGTTTACTATCATCGCCCCTGTTGTGTGCTCAGTTTGGTCCGTTATCGCTGCTAAGGCTCTCTGTGTACTGTTAACGTCTTCCTTGTGGAGTACTACTATTCATCGCAACCGTGTTGTATTGCATGTTTTTTGCGACCATTTGCTCTTATTAGGTCTTCATCCGTTTCCGTCATGTGGTTGTGTTTTTCTTTGTGCCGTCTTGACGCAATCTTCTTGATTGCAAGAGACGACAAAATTACCGCTTTAAAATGCAACTTCTCACCTGTTGAATTCAGACGCTAGACGTAAGTTTGCTTATTCATACGTTAACGTTAAGCTCCTCAAGCCTGAACTCGAGTGTCCTTACCTGCAATGCAATACACGGAGGGTGATGAGGATAGTGTGCAATGTACACACAACATTCACTCCTCAACCTTAGCGCTCACTTGACCTGTTGCGAAATGCTTGAATTACTTATTCAAAGTATGAAAATAGTTGAGCATCACGTTGTATTACTCGAGTCATGTTAAGATGAATCATCGTTCGTCTCCACCATTATCGAATTAAAAGGGGTGCGCTGGGTTACATCAAAACAAATCATTCGAAATTGATCTTGGTAACAGATCTAATTTAATAACCAAAGTATCACCTTTCCTGGCACCTGTCCGACAATTAATAACGATTCATTTCGTGTCTCGTAATCGGAATCCATTCACCGTCGCTTTACTGATGAAACAAAGTTCTTACGTACCTGGTTAAAAAGTATGAGTTTCAGCCCTTCCCAGATAAATTTGATTACAGTACGCTTAGCTTGTTCTAGACAACTGCTACTTGGTATGAATTACGATACGTGCACCACGTGCAGCGTATTTCGCATAGCTTCGGTTAGCACGGCGCTACTTTAATGCGAAAGAGGAGTCTGCATTGCATACCAATAAACCAGCAGAAGCCGTCGACGATTCTTTTTTTGTATTTTAATTAGTAGAATTATTTATTTGCTGTGTGGGAGATTCTGTGTAATTCAGTTGTATGCTGTGAGTGATACGTAGGCAAATTTGAATTGGTAGCAATTATTTATAAAACAATCCTCCTGGAGAAAGGGTTTCCACCTGAAACGGACCTCACGACCGGAGGTTTGGCTCGGGTATATTGGCTTGCTTACGAAGAATACAATTGTGATCAGCCGTATCATTGTTTTCGTGCAAATCACATTAAGGAGAAAGGTATTTTATTCTTCGACAGTATTGAGTGTTCGCTCTGAAGTCTTTTTTTGGGAGTTTTGAGTAGACATAATAGGAAACTTCTTGCAAGTGGGCGTATGTGGAATTTACGTTTTTTTTTGATGCGGTGCGCGTCTCCCGTCGTACAGATATATTGGATTCGGCGAATAATAATATGTGTCCTAATGGTTCATTTCGTTGCACCCTTTTTACATGTGTAACCTTAAGTGTGACATTACATGGATCATCATTCACTGCTGCAATAAATTTCACGCGTTGTTGATATTACAATCAAACGTTAAGCAAATGTCCAATTGATTTTCAGAGGCACCAGTAAAATTGGCAAAAAAAGTATTTATAAAGTTATTCCATATAATTACTTTTTACTTTACTTTAATTATACTTGCAAAAAATATAATTTATATTTTAAAACGCCAAATCGATATTATAAATTCCAGATCTAAAGTCTAAGGATGTTTAGTATACACAATTTTGATTGATTGGGTTTATCGGAACCGATACTAAGGGTTAAAACATGATTAACAATATGGTTGGAATATTGCGTTGTACTATTACATCATGTCACTCAGTATCAACAGCGTCTCAGTGCTATGAACCGATGACGATTTTCTAAATACAAAAAAGTGTTTTAGCCCCTAAACTTTTGTGTTATAAAATAATTATAATTTTGCTGTTGGCTACCGCAGAGCAACAGTGATTTCATACCACAAAATTTCATTCAAACAAACTCGTACGCTAGAGTAGGTATAAGCAAATGCAAATGCAAATATACAGTCATACAAACGAAGAAAAGACAGTTTCACCTAACCGCCTTAACCACTGCCACATAATGCATCGCTAGGTAGAATCCGACAAAAGTGCTATTTGATGTGGGGATTTTAAATGTTTCTCCCGGGGGTAGTGGAGTATATTTTTATTTCTTATTTCAGAAGATTTTAGTTTAAAGTTTATTGTTTTTTTGTTGTGTTAATTCAATACTTAGCCTTCTTTCATTCTCTGTGGCACATCCTTAGGCAATCTTCATTCTACGGAACATAACCTTGAAAACAAATCATACATCTGATCAATATTCGTTTGTTCATTTTTCTCGCAGGAAGTGACGCGTGCACACAAGGGTTGGGCATTGGACTCGGTAGTACTGCAGAATCAGATAACCCGTTACAACAAGGAAGATATTCACGATTCTCCCCAGGAAGGAGTTTACGTCTACGGCTTGTTTTTAGAAGGTGAGTATACTGTGATATGCTTCAATTATTTTTCTTCCGTAAAAATTCCATCCCGGCTGACCCTCGATAGTCAATTTTTCTGCGGATAGAAGAAGGAAATGAAGGATTAAACGTTTCGCTTTATGAAGGATGCCTTCTCAAATTTCCATCACTGCTTATCGTACTTTTTCTTTGTTGCCTAAATTTTTACTTTCCCAATATCGTAAAGGAGCATCATTGGACCGCCGGAGCGGTAAGCTAATTGAGTCCAAAGCGAAGATTCTCTACGAACAAATGCCCGTTATTTACATCTACGCTATAAATACCACCGCTGGTAAGGATCCCCGGCTATACGAGTGTCCGATTTATCGCAAACCGCAGCGTACCGACCAAAAGTATGTCGGATCGATAGATTTCGAGACCGACTTTAACCCCCGCCACTGGACCCTACGAGGAGTGGCTTTGCTATGTGATATCAAGTAGAAAAGTGTGTTAGAAATTTGCTTGTTGTTACTACTTAGAAGCGCTTGTTCCTTGCTCTGGTAAAACTCTTGTAATTATCAACCGTTAAAACAGAGAAAAAAGCTATAATGCTGAAATTTAAAGCAGACAAGAACAGTGCAGACCACCTTTACTTACTAGTAAAAAACTGATAAAAAAAGTCAACATCAGGGGCACGCTAGATTATACGTTCCAAAAACAGGACATTTAAATTGTAGAATTGTTTGTGTGATAGAAAAAATACAGCACCCAAGCGTGTGATAACTGTTCCACTTTCCGCAATGGAAATTCATTAACCTAAAAAGTTTTCTTGAAAGAAATTCCCTGAGACAAGTGACAGCTAAGCTCAAGCGTATGCTAATAATTTATTACTTAACTTGAGCAGGCTTTACTTATTCTCTGGTGGCACGGTACAGTACAGAGTGTTTATTTTTGTTTTTGAAGAATTACCTAATTGAATTCTTGGCACGTAAACGCTTTGCTTAATATCAAAAGCTGTCGTTATTCTTTTTAAATTAGAATTTCGTTCATTATCAAACGAATACTATCGTTGTTCAAGCCGCATCGTGACAGTCGACCGATTGTATGTGGATGGAATGCGATTCCGTTTTTTTTAATAAAAAGAAGTACTTTCTTCCTCATAATTTGATTGACCAAAAATGTTGCGATTTTTCAGCCGATAAAGTGTTTGGCATTAATTTGTGGGATTCAGAAATTATGACTTGCTACTTCCTCAACGACTTCGTCGTTCTTCGCCTACCTTGAACATGGCGAAACGAACAACAAAATAATTGTACATTATTGGACCGATTGGACAGTGACATCAAGCAACAAACTTGTCTTACTTTCTTACTTACTTAACGCCCGAATACACACACGGCGTAATGACGCCTTCTACATGCGAGTTAGAAGGCGTAGATGTGCCTTCCGTTCGGACGCCTTTTAACCAGAACCTTCTAGAAGGTAGTCGTTCGCCGCCTTCGGCTGCGTTCTTGACTGACTTCCGCGTAGACGCATCGTGCTTTCCAAACGGTCTTGTGTCGCCTTCTTTTGGCGAAGGAGCTGGCAAAGCCGTGTTGTATCATTTTCCGCCTGCTGGTGATTATAGAAGTATGTGGCTTTTTTTTCTTCCAACAAACATAAATAACAGCTCGTAGTCGGCAGCGAGGATAAAAAATTTGCTTTTAGTTATTGAAATACTCTAGAAAGTAAGCTACCAGATATAATTGGCGCCGTTAAACATTAAATCGTATTTGTGCCGTGTCAAATAAATTATAGATGAAGAAAAAAAAAACATAAATAAACATAAATTGGTTGGCATGACGACAAGAAGGTTAGCACACTGCGGAGTTCAAAACGGCGTGATTGCGCCTTCCGTGCAGACGAGTGGAAGATGGTAGATGCTAGAAAGCACATTAGAAGGTTTGAAGAAGGTACTGAAAATTTTCGTGAGGAAGGCGTTGTCACGCCGTGTGCGTATTCGGGCCTTTAATTTGTTGGCCAACAGACCGTTTACCGGTCGAACGAATTAGAGATGTTCAGCTTCTCCTGTCTTGTGCAGCCGTTCTCCAGTTACCTCGTACACCAGCAGATCGCGCCTCTTCTTCCATCGTGCACATCCACCGAGTGCGAGGTTTATCACGTCGACGGCCTTAATCTACGGTCTAAGATAATTTTGGTGGCTCTTTCGTCGGGCTACATGTCCAGCCCTCTGAAGCTTGACACACTGTATTACCTTCATTTTACACTGTATTACCATCACTATATCGTGATTCATACGCCTGCACCACAGCTGCTTCCAGTATCCACGATTCATGTCCGTAAAGGGCCACCGGGGTTGGTAAAGTACGGGAGCCTAATTCGTTACGTAGTCCGTAGAATGCTCTGTTCGCTCCACTAATCTCCATTTCAGTACCAACACCACCGGAACTCCCACGCTCCCTGCCAGCAACCATGTACTTTGTTTTGGCAGAGTTGATGCTTAGTCCCAACCTCGCCGCTTCTCTTTTAAAAAACTTGGTAAATGGCAGGACACATGTAACCTGAGACCCCGGTGTGGTAATTCACCTTTGTCCAGCAACTTCTATTCTAACCTACACGAGGTACCGACCGGGATACCAGTAACCTTAACGGAGACCGGATAACCAAGTTTCGGGGAAAACTTAAGTCGCATTCTGACAGGGTAGAGGTTTTTTTCGATACTCTGATTTTAATGCCAAGATGTTGTGGATCCGGCGTCCACACAGTCCTTTGAACGCGCACACTTTTGAACGGAGTAGCTTCACTGTTTTGGCCATCACGGTTAGAATTCGACTGATAGAGCCGTCAAATTTTGTTTGCTGACCCATGGGTTACCAGTGGTGGGCACCGCTAACCAAAAATTTAGCTAGATAATCGCTAAACGCTAAACGCTAAACCCACATTAGCGGAACTTTCGCTAATCGCTAATCGCTAACTTATTAATATGTAAATAGTCATATCGCTATATTTATTGTTCATGTTTTGTAAGGTTTAAACCACTTTGATCTTTTGTGGTGAAACAAACGAAAACAATTACTTTTTAGAGCTATTTACAATAAGGGGTCCACGAAACGGTTTTCATACTTTATTTTATAAAACAAGGGCTAACAAAAGTTATTCAGCTTGCATTAGCATTCTAACACGTTGTAGATTCTTTCTACGCCTAGAATATTGACCTAAATTTGTTTGCTTGATCCAGCTGAGTATACAAACTCGTAACGACAGGTTACTTCTGATGAAAATCCTACTGACGCCGGTACATTGGTAATGTTGGCAGGAAACAAGATTTTCTGCATTTAAATCGACATACTCAACTTTGAACAGCTATAGCTCTTCTTAGGGACATTCTAGCTCTTCAGTGTCCTCCGCAAAGTTGTTAGGCATCTAAAATACTATACTTCAACAGAATGTAGTGCATTGTTAGAGCATTATTGAGCTCTCTAGAAAAGTAAATGCAAAAAGTAGGTTTATCCATGTAAAAATTTACATACAAATTTGAAATGCAATGCGCCAAGCGGAGACAAAACCAATCGACTTTAGGTAAGTTTAGGGCTGTTTGGGGCCCCAAAAGGAACCAAAAAACTTGGTTCTGGAAATCGATCATTTTTCCCCACCCAAGTATGCATTTCATTGATATGAGTGTCGATATACGATAATATCCGACTGAATGCGATTTATTTTATACTGTCTTACGATTCTACGCCTAAAATTGTAAATCAGGTGACTGGGAATCATCAGTGCGTCTTGAACTGTCCTACAGGTCAGACGTTTTTTCGGTTGCTTGTGGACTGGTCTTTGACTGCCTATAGCTTCAAAGTTTGTGTTTTGTCAGTGTGTCTTTTAAAGACTACCTGAAAGTTATTTCCCATCAGTCTTTCTCAAGACTACCTACTTTTGAATTTAACATTTGTTTTAACTTTTTTCGTACCACCTGAAATGGCTGGATGGAAAAAGAAACCTCGCATCGCTGCGGGGAGGAAAAGAGAGGCATCTCTTTCTGACACTTCGAGTGTCTGTAGTGACAATCCTTTTGATATTTTGCCTGAGCAAGAAGCTGGTGAAATGGAAGTTGTTAATAATGAAACTATACAAAATATAAAATCTTTAAAAAAGGAGAAAGTTCCACCTATTGTGGTAACTATTTCTTCTGAATTTAATATATTCAAAAAGGAACTTTCAACGTTTGTTTCTGACGTTAAAGTTACCTATCAAATTGGCCGTAGAGGTGAATGCCGCTTATTAGCCGACTCAGTAAAGGGTCGTGATCGTCTTGTCCAGTATTTAACTGACAAGATGTACAAATTTTTTACATATGACACCAAGAACGCCAAGCCGTTCAAGGTTGTCTTGAAAGGTCTCACCAACGATCAAACCGTTGATGAGATCAAACTTACTTTAACAGAATTACTTGGCATAGCCCCTACCCAAGTAATTCTAATGAAACAAAAATCACGAGGCGAAAACAGTCAGAGAACTGGAATTTCCCTTGTTAATTATTTAATTCATTTTAACCGCAATGAGGTTAACAACTTAAAATTTTTTGAAAAAGCACATGCTTTGTATAATGTGCGTGTAAAGTGGGAAATTTATAGGAAGTATGGCGGAGGTGAAAAGCATATCACCCAATGCCGTACTTGCCAACGTTATGGCCATGGTTCCAAATTCTGTAACATGGACCAAAAATGTCTTAATTGTGGAGACTCTTCTCACAAAAAGGACACATGTCCTGTGAAAGAGAGTAAAAATTTTCGCTGTGCGAATTGTAACGGCAACCATATGTCAAATTTTTATCAATGCCCAGTCCGGTTAGCAATTGTTAAGGCAAGGCAAGGTAAACAAAATTCAATTTCTCAATTAAAACCAACTTCAAAACAAAATTCTCCAAGCGTACCAGTGACGCATAGTTTACCTACTCCTTTGCATACCCGTTTAACTTATGCACAGGTTACAGGTAGTTCGAACATTATACCGCCTAGTGTTGGTAGTTCGAAAATGACCGTTAATATGGGTAAGCAAAACACGCTAGAAAATAATTGTACACCTATCACTCCAGCTAATATTGCTACCGAAAATATTTTTTCTAATGTCAACTGCCTGGGGCCTATTACGGCAGGTAAACTTTCTTTTTTGCAACAGGCAATGTTCGATCTTATGAACGCCATGTTGCAGGCAAAATCAATGTTTGAAGCCATTCAAATAGGCACAAATTTTACTATTAAAATTGTTTCTAATTTAAAATTTAGCAATGATTTTAAATAAAACAATTAAAATATTAAATTGGAATGCTCGCTCAATGAAGGCCAATGAGAATGAGCTTTTTAATTTTTTAACAGTAAATAATGTGCATATTGCAATTATTACTGAAACATTTTTGAAACCTAACATAAAATTAAAATATGATCCCAATTACGTGGTTCATAGATATGATAGGATTCAGGGTTCCGGCGGTGGAGTTGCAATTGTTATTCATCGCCGAATCAAACATCGTGCTCTTCCCCATCTTGAGACGAAAGTTATTGAAACTTTGGGAATTGAAGTTCAAACTGAACTTGGGATTTTATTTATTGCCGCAGCATATTTACCATTTCAATGCACACGCGAGCTCAAAAATTATTTTAAAGGTGATTTACAAAAACTCACCAGAAATCGTTCGAAATTTTTCATAATCGGCGATTTTAACGCTAAACATCGTTCATGGAATAATTCTCAAAGTAATTCCAATGGAAAAATTTTATTCAATGATTGTTCTTCAGGATACTATTCTATTTTGTCTCCGAATAGTCCTACATGCTTTTCTTCTGTAAGAAACCCTTCAACAATTGATTTGGTGCTAACAGATCAAAGTCATGTGTGTAGTGATTTGATCACGCATGCTGACTTTGATTCTGACCATCTTCCAATAACTTTTTCTTTATCACATGAATCAGTTTTAAACCCTATGAGCTCTGTTTTTAATTATAACAAGGCTAATTGGGAAAGATACAAAACTCATATTGAGAGAAATTTCAATAATGAGCTTGATTTGCAAAACGAAGTGAATATTGATTCCGCTTTGGAAGCATTAAAATGTGCAATTGTTGATGCCAGGAATTATTCTGTTCCAAAGGCTCAAATGAAATTTGATTCACCAATAATTGACGAAAATCTTCAACTTCTAATTCGTTTGAAAAATGTCCGCAGACGTCAATATCAACGTTCTCGTGACCCTGTTATTAAAACTATTTATAAAGAATTACAGAAAGAGATTAAACATAGATTTACTCTTCTGAGAAATCAAAATTTTGAGACTAAAGTTGAAAAATTGAAACCATTTTCAAAACCATTTTGGAAGCTGTCGAAGATTCTTAAGAAACCTTCAAAGCCTATTCCAGTTTTAAAAGATGGTGAACGTTTTCTTGTATCCAATGAACAAAAGGCTCAAAGACTTGCTCAGCAGTTTGAGAGTGTTCATAACTCAAATTTGAATTTTGTGAGTCCAATTGAAAATGAAGTCACACGTCAATTTGATTTAATTTCTTCCCAGAATTTTTTACCTGCAGAAATAATTGAAACTAACTTGAATGAGATTAAATCAATTATTAAAAATTTCAAAAATATGAAAGCACCTGGTGACGATGGAATCTTTAATATACTAATCAAACATCTCCCTGAGAGCACAATGGAATTTTTAGTGAAAATTTTCAATTGCTGCTTCAAAATTGCATATTTTCCCAAATTATGGAAAAATGCAAAAATTACTCCAATTTTAAAGCCGGATAAGAATCCAGCTGAAGTTTCAAGTTACCGACCAATCAGTTTGCTTTCTTCAATAAGTAAACTGTTTGAGAGAATTATTCTTAACAGATTGATGTCACACATCAACGAAAATTCAATTTTTGCAAATGAACAGTTTGGATTTCGCCATGGGCATTCCACAACTCATCAATTGCTCAGAGTTACTAATATGATACGAGCTAACAAATCTGAAGGTTATTCCACTGGAGCTGCTCTTTTAGACATAGAAAAAGCATTCGACAGTGTTTGGCATAAAGGTTTGATTGCGAAATTGCAAACTTTTAATTTTCCGATTTTCCTTATCAAAATTTTAAAAAATTATCTTACTGATCGAACTCTGCAGGTTGTCTATCAGAATTCAAAATCTGATAGATTTCCTGTCAGAGCAGGTGTACCTCAAGGTTCAGTCTTGGGGCCAGTCCTGTACAACATATTCACTTCAGATCTTCCTGATTTGCCTCCAGGATGCACAAAGTCATTGTTCTGCGATGACACAAGCATTTCCGTAAAAGGAAAAAGCCTTCGTGTCATATGCAGTCGATTGCAGAAAAGTTTAGATATTTTTTCTTCCTACTTGCAAAAGTGGAAAATCTCTCCCAATGCTTCTAAAACTCAAATGATAATTTTTCCGCATAAGCCTAGGGCGTCTTTCCTCAAGCCAAACAATAATCACGTTGTCAAGATGAATGGGGTTATTTTAAGTTGGTCCGACAAGGTTAAGTACTTGGGACTAATTTATGATAAAAAACTTATTTTCAAAGAGCACATTGAGAGTATACAAGCCAAGTGCATCAAATATACGAGATGTTTATATCCTCTCATTAACAGGAATTCTAAACTTTGTTTAAAGAACAAACTTTTGATTTACAAACAAATTTTTAGACCAGCAATGCTTTATGCTGTACCGATCTGGTCAAGTTGCTGTTCAACAAGGAAGAAAACGCTCCAAAGGATTCAGAATAAAATTCTGAAAATGATTTTGAAGCGTCCTCCTTGGTTTGGTACACTCGAATTACATAGACTTACTGGTGTTGAACCATTAGAAGCTATGTCAAATAAAATTATTAACAATTTTCGACAAAAATCGTTGCAATCCTCAATTGCTACGATAAGCTCTCTTTATAGCCAATAAGTTAGCAATTAAGTTAGTTGTAAGTTTACTTCCCCTTTTCTGACAAGTAGGTTTAAATCCCTACGAATGATAAGTCCTTATTGCGAAAGCAAACAAATCCGAACAATTAAAATTTCAAATTTCTAACAGTGTTGAGAAGTCACCATTTGTGATTGGACACACATACTCATTATTTACTAATATCTATCATAAATACTTAAGCTACTAACAAATCCCCCCTTAAAAAAAAAAAAAAAAAAAAAGGTGACTGGGAATCGACCCTGGTAAGGTAGTATATCAAAACCTCTTCTAACCACGAACAAAGAAACTAGAAATAAGGAACGAAACAACCGCATATGGCATTCTGTGCCGAACACGCATCAGTATAGGACGTGTTTGGTGATCGCTCCGATAGAATATAAAACAAAAGACGCGCGAGCAAGTGTTGGCATTGTTTGCCTGGTCGAGTGAAGGTTCAAGGTCGCCCGCCTTTGTGCAACCGTTTCGCATCGTGGCTGTTTGCTGGTGCGTAAGCCGATTTGGCTGCTAAGTGATTTGTGCTACAGCAGTGGACGAGAATCTCAACACAAAGGAGGAAAAAGAAGAAGCCAACAGTTGACAACGAGTTGTGTCGCTGTGCTGAGTGATCACACACCCGGCTCGCTGCTGGTGGCTGTTTGGAGCTGCTGTATTGGTGCTGCTGGCTGTAACGGCTGCAGCTTCGACCGTTCGGACAACCAACCCTGCTGAAAGGAGAAGTAAAGAGGTACGTGTTCTGTCGGCGCTAGTGCGCTAGATTTAGCGCGATGGATGTAGATCCCTCGCCTCCCGTGCCACCATCCCCGAACCCCTCCGACCCTGTCCCTCCTGCCAACCCTTCCTCTGTTATTTCTCCAGTCCCCCCTCGCCCCAGGCTTTACCCGGACGGATCTCAAGGCAGCTTTACTGTTTTCTTTCGGCCAAAAGCAGTACCGAAATCGAAACCGTTAAACATCCTGTAGATTTCGAAAGACCTGTCGGAGGGGTACAAGGCCGTGACCGAAATCTCCAAGGTCAGACCCAACAAGCTCCGTGTCGTGGTCAGCGACCTGGAACAGGCCAACGCTATTGCTCGCTCCGAGCTTTACACAGTATCGCGTTTATATACCCGCACGAGACGTGGAGCTCGACGGTGTCATAACCGATTCGAGTCTGTCGGTCGAGTGAATCTTGGCAAGCGGTTTTGGCTGCTTCAAAAATGCTTTGTGTCACGACGTAAAAGTAAAGATCATAGATTGCAAGCAATTGCGGTCTGTGTCTCTTGTCAACGGCACAAAAGTGTACACTCCGTCAGACTCGTTTCGTGTTACGTTTGCCGGATCTGCTCTCCCTAGCCACGTCTCGATCGATCGGGTTCGTCTGCCTGTGCGATTGTATGTACCCCGTGTTATGAATTGCACCAATTGCAAGCAGCTAGGCCACACAGCCGCCTACTGCTGCAATAAGGCACGATGTAGCAAGTGTGGAGAAACTCATCCGGACGATTCTTGCAGTGTAAATGCTGAAAAATATATTCACTGCGGGGAAAATCAGCATGAGCTCTCCACATGCCCGGTGTACATGCAGCGCAGAGATAAAATCAAGCGGTCACTTAAGGAGCGTTCAAAGCTATCTTACGCTGAGATGCTGAAGAAGACCGTGACCACTTCTACCATAACATCGAACCCCTTTGATCTGTTGTCCTCTGATGAAACCGATTCTGACGATTCACCAGCGGGAACAACTTATGCCAATCCTGGGGCGTCTAGAAAGAGGAAAAATATTTCCTCTCCTAAACTTCCCCGAAAAGGTCCTAAGATTTCCCAAAGTGAAATGAAAGTTACAAACAAACCAAACAGTGCTGCGGAAAAACCGAAGCAAACTCCTCCTGGGCTTGCAAATTTAAAGTCCCAGAAGGAGTTCCCAGCACTGCCAGGAACATCTAAAACCCCAGTTGTTCCTTTTGCACTCCCAGTTGGTGAAACAACCTCTGGATTAGTGAAATTTTCTGACATTGTGGACTGGATTTTTGAAAATTTCAATGTACCCGATCCAATTAAAGTTTTTCTTACAGCATTCCTCCCAACAGTTAGATCATTTTTGAAGCAGTTGACTGCCCAATGGCCCCTCCTTGCAGCGATTGTATCCTTCGATGCCTAATTCAACTGCGTATATGAAGGATTCTATCTCTGTCTTACAGTGGAATTGTAGAAGTATTTTACCAAAAATTGATTCGTTTAAAGTTTTGATAAATAAAAACAAATGCGATGCATTTTCCCTTTGTGAAACTTGGCTTACTTCAAATATTGATCTCAACTTCCATGATTTTAATATTATTCGCCTTGATCGAGACACCCCATATGGAGGAGTACTTTTAGGGATTAAAAAGTGCTATTCTTTCTATCGTATTGACCTCCCCTCGATTCCAGGCATCGAAGTTGTCGCATGTCAAATGACAATACAAGGTAAAGAGCTTTGTATTGCCTCAATATATATTCCTCCCAGAGCACAGGTTGGGCAACGGTTGCTCTTTGATTTAATAGAACTTCTTCCCTCGCCACGTTTGATTTTGGGAGACTTCAACTCTCATGGTGTGGCTTGGGGTTCCCCCTACAATGATAACCGCTCCTCTTTAATCTATAACCTTTGCGATGACTTCGACATGACTATTTTAAACAACGGTGAAATGACACGTATCCCGAAACCTCCAGCGCGCCCAAGCGCTTTGGATCTATCCTTATGTTCGACGTCGCTACGGTTGGATTGCACATGGAAGGTAATCCTCGATCCTCACGGTAGCGACCATTTGCCTATTCTTATTTCAATTACTAACGGTTCAACTCGCATGCGACCAATTGACATTCCGTATGACCTCACACGGAATGTCGATTGGAAGTTATACGAGGAAATGATTTCAAAAGCGGTCGAGTCGATTCAACATCATCCACCACTTGAAGAATACAACCTCCTCGCGGGCTTGATTCTCGACGCCGCGTTGCAAGCCCAAACGAAGAAATATCCCGGCGTAACGATCAAAGAACGGCCTCCCACTCCGTGGTGGGACCAAGAATGCTCCGATGTCTACACGCAAAGATCCGAGGCGTTTTTGGCCTTCCAGAAGGGAGGTATACCTGGCGACTATTTACGGTATTCGGAGCTTGATACCAAGCTTAAAAGCTTGACTAAAGCAAAGAAACGCGGATATTGGCGTCGGTTCGTGAACGAGACGTCGAGGAAGACATCGATGAGCACTCTTTGGAACACAGCCCTAAGAATGCGGAATCGCGTAACGGTCAACGAAAGCGAGGAGTCTTCAAGTCGGTGGATATTTGATTTTGCCAGGAAAGTATGTCCGGACTCTGTTCCTGAGCAAAACATTGTTCGCGATGCGTCTCCGGGCCACGACGCGATAGAATCACCTTTTACGATGGCAGAATTTTCGGTTGCCCTCCTGTCCTGTAACAATAACGCGCCTGGGTTAGATAGAATCAAATTCAACTTGTTGAAGAATCTACCCGGCAATGCCAAGAGGCGCTTGTTGAACTTGTTCAATAAGTTCCTGGAGCAAAACATTGTACCGCAGGATTGGAGGCAAGTGAAGGTGATCGCCATCCAAAAACCAGGGAAACCAGCTTCTGATAACAACTCTTATAGGCCGATTGCAATGCTATCCTGTATCCGGAAATTGATGGAAAAAATGATACTCCGTCGTTTAGACCATTGGGTCGAATCAAATGGTCTACTATCAGATACTCAATTTGGCTTCCGCCGTGCCAAAGGGACGAATGATTGTCTTGCGTTGCTTTCAACAAATATTCAGCTGGCGTATGCTCGCAAAGAACAAATGGCGTCAGCATTCTTGGACATTAAGGGGGCTTTTGATTCCGTTTCTATTGACATTCTTTCGGGTAAACTTCACCGACAAGAATTTTCTCCAATTTTGAACAATTTTTTGCACAATTTGCTGTCCGAAAAGCACATGCATTTTACGCACGGCGATTTGGCAACTTTTCGCATTAGCTACATGGGTCTTCCCCAGGGCTCATGTTTAAGCCCCCTTCTTTACAACTTTTATGTAAATGACATCGACGAATGACTGGCAAATTCATGCACGATAAGACAACTTGCAGACGACAGTGTAATCTCTGTTACAGGAGCCAAAGCTGCCGATTTGCAAGGACCATTGCAAGATACCTTGTACAATTTGTCTGCTTGGGCTTTACAGCTAGGTATCGAATTCTCTCCGGAGAAGACTGAGATAGTAGTTTTTTCTAGGAAGCATGAACCTGCTCAGCTTCAAACACAATTAATGGGTAAAACGATTTCTCAGGTTTTGGTACACAAATATCTTGGTATCTGGTTCGACTCTAAAGGCACCTGGGGTTGTCACGTGAGGTATCTGATGAAAAAATGTCAACAAAGAGTGAATTTTCTTCGTACAATAACCGGACAATGGTGGGGAGCCCATCCAGGAGACCTTATAAGGCTTTACCAAACAACGATATTGTCTGTTATTGAATACGGGTGTTTCTGCTTCCGCTCCGCAGCAAACACACATTTGATCAAACTGGAGCGAATACAATATAGTTGTTTGCGTATCGCCTTGGGTTGCATGCAATAGACCCATACGATGAGTTTGGAGGTCTTAGCTGGAGTACTACCATTGAAAAACCGCTTCTGGAGCCTGTCTTCTCGCATTCTTATCAAATGTGAGGTCTTGAACCGTCCTGTGATTGAAAATTTTGAAAAGTTAATCGAACTTAATTCTCAAACCCGTTTTATGACATTGTATTTCAATCACATGTCCCAAAATATTAACCCTTCTTCGAATATTCCAAATCGTGTCGACTTATCAAATACTTCTGATTCTACTGTGTTTTTCGATACATCCATGATAGAAGAAACTCGTGGAATCCCGGATCATTTACGCGTGCAGCAGATCCCCAAAATTTTTTCCAATAAATATCGAAACATCAACTGCGACAATATGTTCTACACTGACGGATCACTTCTTGATGGGTCCACTGGCTTCGGTATTTTCAATAACAATTTAACCGTCTCCCATAAGCTTGATAATCCTGCTTCTGTTTACGTCGCAGAATTGGCTGCAATTCAGTACACCCTAGGGATTATCGAAAAAATGCCCACGGACCATTATTTCATCTTTACGGACAGTCTCAGTTCCATTTATCTCATTTGTACGTCAGAATACGATCATCAGTTGGCAAAATGCTTGGACCAGAGGGGAACTGGGAAGGTGGTTACATTCCATAATCCCCAAGGTGTCGACGAACCCGTGGTTCAAGGGGTTGGATGTAGGTCGGGATTTCATTTGCGTGATGTCTCGGCTTATGTCCAATCACTATAGATTTGACGCGCATCTCCGTCGTGTTGGGTTCGGGGAAAGTGGTATCTGTGCCTGTGGTGAAGGTTATCACGACATAGAGCACGTTGTTTGGTCATGCCCTGTACACCGTGACGCCAGGTCTAAATTAATAGCTTCCCTGCAGGCCGAAAGTAGGCAGCCGGCTGTTCCTGTTCGTGATGTCTTGGCGAGCCGTGACCTATCCTACATGTCACTTATATACGTTTTCCTGAAATCCATCCACGCCCCAGTTTAATCCTGTTCCCTTCCGCCTACATCCAACCAAACGACAAGAACACGTTAAGACCCCGGATCCGAAAACAGCAACTAGACCCGCACGATACTCTCAGGTCCCGATGGAGACAACCCAATATGCCAGTCCGTAATATCTTGGCCCAGCAGCGGAACATGTGCTTACCTATGGCAATGAAAACCATCATACAGTAAACCAGTGCTTTTAATGCAAAATATTATAGCTTTAAGTTACATTTAGTTTCAGCTCGTAGTCGGCAGCGAGGATAAAAAATTTGCTTTTGGTTATTAAGATACTTTAGAAAGTAAGCTACCAGATATAATTGGCGCCGTTAAACATTAAATTGTATTTGTGCCGTGTCAAATAAATTATAGATGAACAAAAAAAAAAAAAACCGCATATGGCGAAGAAAAAGTAGCCTTCCACCAAGACAACGCTCCCGCTCATTCCGCTTGCGATAAGACTAATAAATTGAAGCGATTGCGCTACGATTTGGCTCCACACATTCCGATTATAAATATGGATTAATTAATCGCAGTAAACTATGAGGACTGTGGAGCAGTTCCACAAAAAACGGGCAACCAATTTAATCGACCATTTTTGATTTAGCTGAAGCTTTGCATAGCTGTTTCTATAGACAAGAGATGCCAGTTTGTGCTATGTGTTTAATTTTTTGGAACACGACTCATTTTTGAGAAGCTATTGAAAAATGCTATTTTGGGAAGGTATTGATGAATACAAATATGTTTAGTGCTAAAACTGATTTGATGTCTGCGGCAAAGTTGTAGATAGTTATTTTGTCTTTTCGAAAGAATATACACTACAAAAGATTACCTAAACAATGCAACCGGTCCGATCATTGAGAAATCAAGTTCCAAAAAATTAAACAAATAGCACAAAATGGCATCTCTTGCTGTCGCCGAAACCCCCCGTTGCGGCGAAAAGGGGGTGAACAACAAACCGTTTCATTTCGAGCGAAAAGGGCCGAGCGAACAAAATGACAATAAGAATGTAAACATCCGTAAACGTCATCGTTTATTCAGTTTCGATAGTAAGTGAAACCACATCTCAGTCGCAAATTAAACAAATTAATTATATTGTTACAAACAGTCGTTCCACAGTCCGGAACATTATTAAATTTAGTTGTGCTCATCACGTAGTAAGTGGTATAGATATAAAGCAGGTTATAAGGCGAAGGTACGTTGCGGAAAATAATTATAAACTTATACTTACCCGTAATTTAACCTAAAACACACAGGAAATACTTACCGCTAATCGTTGTTCATCGCTGGTGGACCTGAAAAGAGAAGAAATAGAAGGTTGCCTGAAAGGTAGAAAGAATTAGTAGAAGGATTTCGGATATAAAAACCAAGAAACACTTAATTAGTAAGAAATCATAAATTATCTTTAACCCTTTATTAGAACTTAAAATATATTACAGCTTTGTAGCTGCTAAGTAAGCAACTAAAAAGACGGTGTTTATTTCGACGTCGGGAACATTCTACAAAGTTATTCATCCTGAGTTGGATGATTCGTTACCCGTCGGAGGTTGCCGTTTCGGATACCCCTTTAAAGAGGATTTTTTTCAACGATTTACTACTGACAGGTTGGAGTGCAGCATCGAGTACGAAGTCGAAGTACAGTAAATAAAGTCAGTACACTATTTTATTCTGTCATCATCGTCGGTCGCGAGCTGCTGAATATAAGGATAGTAAATAAACATAGTTAGCTGTTAGGAGAATAGGCCTGCTCTCGAAATGTCAGACTTTAACGATAATTTACCCGGGGATGCGGCTTCCGTTACCAACGCAAAATATTGCAAAAAGTGCGATCGTATCGACGTGCAAGAAGGTATGGTGTGTTGCGACGTTTGTGATTCTTGGGTACACTTCCAGTGCGCGGGTGTGAGTGAATCTATCGCCGAACCGGATAGGAGTTGGAAGTGCAGTGATTGCATGGCAAACTGGGATGCAGCATCAAAGTCTGCTGTATCGTTCAATGAATCGTCGGTCAGCAAGAGCAGTAGGGTGTCACAGAAACTGCAGCTAAGTTTACAACTTCTCGAGGAGCAACAGAAGTTAAAGAAAAAGCGTATGGAAGAAGAGCGACGCATACGCAGGCTGGAAGAAGAAATAAGAATGAAACAGATTGACGACGAACAAGAATACTTGAGGCAAAAGTACGCTTTGCTGATGCAAATAGGAGAGGACAAGGAGTCGTGCAGTAGAAAAAGCGGAGTTAGTGTAAAGATTAGACGCGAGATGATGGAACAATGGCTCGCAACGGAGACCCAAAAGCATGCAGTAGGACAGTCGAAGCCATCTGCGTCTGGATTAAAGGGTACCTTGCCAGTTTCTGCCATCGGTGCAGTGACTTTGAACAATATGGTTCCACTCAACCAGGGTATGGTTTTGCTAGATCCAACGATTCCAATTCCCGGAGGTGGTGTTACAGCTCTAGCGAAATCTTACGAGTCGTTGGTAGTACCAACGATGTCCACAAGTACATAAAACAAAGCATCGGCTAATTCAACGATTCCAGTGACAGTAATGACGAGTGCGGGTGGAATTTTAGTCACTTCTGTTACTACAGCTCCAATCATGTCTTCGTTGATAGTTTCGATGGTGCCAACCGTGCAGTCAGTTCCTAGACCAACGGTGACGGGAATTCAACATCCGGTGCCGTTTTATTCAAATTCAGGAGCGAACGCAATAGGCTCAAGTATAACCGGTTTGATTACTTCTAACCCAGCACCGGCGGCGCACGGAAATTGCCCTGTCTTACCACCGATTAACCCAATGCAGTATTCAATAGCTTCTAATGGTCCTCCACAGTTGCCTTCAACCACTATCTCTGCAAGTCTGTTTCCGGGAATTCAAAGCTACCCAAACGCCTTCCCCGGTTATCCAGTATTATTTCCGTATAGTGGACCATCTGTAGTACCGACATCCATGGTGGTCGATGGGGCTGGGGTTAACCATTTAGTTGGTCCGTTGGGACCAACGTCGGCTAATGTTTTTCCGGGAATTCAAACCCATCCGGGACCAATCGAAGGAAATAGAGTTAACCCTTCAGTCGCATTGTCAGGACCGACCAATACGCAACTGGCAGCTCGGCAAGTAATGCCCCGAGACTTACCGAAGTTCGTCGGAGAGCCCGAACAATGGCCTATTTTTTATAGTTCCTTCAAGAACACGACTGAAGTCTGTGGATATACGGAAGCAGAGAATCTGGCCAGACTGCAGCGTAGCTTAGGAGGTTCCGCCTTGGAGGCAGTTAGAAGTCGCCTGTTGCTACCCGCGTCTGTGCCATACGTAATGGAAACTTTACAAAAGTTGTACGGAAGGCCAGAGATATTAATCAGTTCTCTACTAACCAAAGTGAGAAGCGTTCCTCCACCAAAGGCGGATAACCTAAGCACTATTGTGGCTTACGGATTGGTGATTCAAAACCTCGTCGATCATATTATATTGACTGATCAACAGGCGCACTTGTCGAACCCGATGCTGCTCCAGGAGCTGATCGATAAATTACCTGCCTTGCTGAAATTGCAGTGGGGAGCGCTCAAGCAGGCACACCTGCACGTTAACCTTGCGACGTTTAATACCTTTATGTCGGGCTTAGTCGGAGTAGAGTCTGCGCAAAATTACAGCAAGCAGCATAAGGCGGAAAAGTTTAAGCCAAAGGAGAAGTTGTTCACTCATGCGAACGAGCTGCCCACATCAACGAAGGAAAACACAGTTGGGGAGATCTCATCTAAGCCTTGTTCGTTTTGCGAGAAAAATAGTCATCAGATTCTGAACTGCGTCAGTTTCAAATCGTTGGACATTGGTGGTCGTTGGAAGGCAATACGACAAAAGAATTTATGCCGGTTGTGTCTAATACCGCATAGAAAATGGCCATGCCGTTCGAAGAAGGAATGTGGAGTAGATGGATGCCGAGTTCGTCATAATATGTTGTTGCACAGTAGTCGGAATGAAGCGGTAGATGGCGCAAGATCCGCTGAGACCGTTCACCATAATCATCACGACACGAAATCATATTCGTTGTTCCGGTATCTCCCAGTTACGCTGTATGGAGACGGGAAGCAAGTCGAAACTTTCGCATTTCTAGATGATGGATCGTCATCAACGTTGCTTGAAGAAGAGATCGCGACACAGTTGGGTATCTAAGGTGAACCTGACAACTTATGGTTGAGTTGGACTGGGAAGATCAGCAGACAAGAGAAGACCTCCAAGCGGTTGAGCGTGAAGATATCCGGGGTTGATAAGCAGAAACTATTCCAGCTGGGCAACGTACGGACCGTACGGGAGCTGGGGCTTCCCAGTCAAACGCTGAATTACAAAGAACTGTCGAGTACCTTTCCGCATCTGCAAGGACTTCCCGTTGCTAGTTATACCAATGCCAAACCAGGCATGATTATCGGTCTTGAGCACGTGAAGCTGCTCACTAGTTTGAAAATTCGCGAGGGCAGCTGCAGCGAACCGGTGGCCACTAAAACTAGGTTGGGGTGGTGCGTGTATGGGAGAAACTCCGGGGACAGAGGGTCCATGGAACAGCTTCACCTGCATGCTCGAGTTAGTATGAGCAATAGCGACTTGCATGACTCGATGCGAAAGTTTTTCGGTGTTGAAGATGCCGTAGTGACAAAACAGATTGAAGCCGAGGAAGACAAGCGGGCACGCAGTATTCTGGAAGCAACCATGGTGCGGAAAGAAGCCCGTATGGAAGCGGGATTATTATGGCGTATAGATAACGTAAAATTTCCGGATAGTTTTCCGATGACGGTAAGCAGGTTGAAAGGTCTGGAAAAACGGTTGGCTAAAGATCCTGAGCTTCTCAGGAAAGTGAATGAGCAGATAGAGAGCTACGAGAAGAAGCAGTACGTCCGTAAGGTGTCACCGGAGGAACTTAAGCAAGTGAACCCCGAGCGTGTGTGGTACTTGCCGTTAGGAGTGGTAACGAATCCCAGGAAGCCAAACAAAATTCGGATGGTGTGGGATGCTGCTGCCAAGGCTAATGGCGTCTCATTCAACGACATGCTGCTAAAGGGTCCGGATCTACTGGTTTCGCTTGTGGAGGTGTTGCTGCGGTTTAGGGAAGGCAAGATCGCAGTGTGCTCAGATATCCGAGAAATGTTCTTGAGGATTCTGATTCGTGAGGAGGATAAGTGGTCCCAATGTTTTCTATGGCGCGCCAGTCCGGAAGATGAAGTGCAAATTTTTGTTATTAACGTCGCCATGTTTGGGGCAACTAGTTCTCCCTGCACAGCACAGTTCGTAAAGAACAAAAACGCACTCGATTACGCAGAACTTTACCCCAAAGCGGTAGATGCGATTATTGGGAACCACTACGTCGATGACTTTCTCAGCAGTGTCAATTCTGTGGAGGAAGCCGTACAGCTCGTCCGGCAAGTGCAGCTAATACACGCAGCCGGTGGATTCGAGTTCGGAAAAATTCTATCCAGCTCACAGGAGGTGCTCGATCTACTCGGGGAGACTGGTACGTCTGACAGCAAGTCACTCAATTTAGAGAAGGAACGGGTCTACGAGCGAGTCTTGGGCGTGGTATGGGTTCCCAGGGCGGATCACTTCACGTTCGACCGAACAGGGCTGGAAGGAATTTTAGAAGGCGGAATGATTCCAACGAAGCGCCAAGTTTTACGCACAGTTATGAAATTATATGATCCGCTGGGATTCGTAGCGCACTTTGTAGTGCAAGGAAAAATATTGATGCAAGAAATCTGGCGAACGGGTACTAACTGGGACGAGCCCATATCAGAGTCTTTGCACAACCTGTGGAGTAGGTGGATCGAGGTGTACCTGACGATCAGCGAGGTGAGGGTTCCCCGATGCTTTCTTGGTCATCTTTTGCCGGAGGAAATCGACGAAATCGAACTTCATGTGTTTACGGACGCGAGCGTAGCGTCCTGTGCTTGTGTGGCCTATCTGAGGATGTCGTATAGCGGAGGCGGCTGGTGTTCGCTGGTTGCAGCAAAGACAAAAGTTGCGCCACTTCGGGCGCTCTCAATCCCCCGCTTGGAGCTTGAGGCTGCCATGATGGGATCACGCTTGTTGCAGAAAATTCGTACGGCACTTACCCTCAACATTCGAAGACACTTCCTGTGGACGGATTCAGCTACAGTGCTCGCATGGCTCCGCTCAGACAGTCGTCGATATCACCAATTCGTTTCTTTCCGGGTTGGAGAAATTCTTTCGCTCACCAGCGTGGACAAATGGCGCTATGTGCCATCGAAGCTCAATGTTGCGGACGACGCCACAAAGTGGAACTCGGGACCCTCATTTGACCCAGAAAACCGTTGGTACCAAGGACCACCGTTTCTACGAAACCCAAAAGAGCAGTGGCCTGGGCAGTCAGTAGTGGAGGATGAAGCGGATGTAGCATGCGAAGAACTACGTTTAGTAGGCGTACATTAAGCGGCCGAGGAAGTAATTCGCGTCGAGCGCTTTTCCAATTGGGATCGTTTGCTTAGAGCGATGGCTTATGTTCACCGGGCAGTCAGGATCTGGAAGCGAACTCTAGGGAGAAAAAGTCGACGGCATGTCCTGGATCAGGAAGATATCGTGAAGGCGATGGAAACACTTTGGCGCCAAGCACAGAGTCAGGCTTATGTGGAGGAGGTTCACGCGCTAAACCATGGTCGCAGCGTGGGCAGAAGTAGCCCACTGTACCCCTAGTTCCGTTTATTGACGAACACGGAGTCCTACGCGTCGGAAGTCGGATTGGAAGCGCACCGCACATTCCCTACGCAACAAAGTATCCCGTAGTGCTGCCGAGAGATCATCGCATTACCTTCCTACTGGTACATTCGGTTCATCGCCGGTTCTTGCATGCTAACGGAGAAACTGTTTGTAACGAGCTGCGGCAAGAGTTTTACATCCCGAAGCTTCGGTTGTTCGTGAAAAAAGTAAGTCGAAGTTGTCAGTACTGCAAGGTGAAGAAATCAACTCCCCGGCCACCATTGATGGGACCTCTGCCGAGAGTACGCCTAACCCCATTCATTCGGCCATTCACATTCGCCGGTGTAGATTACATGGGACCCCTCGAAGTAAGAGTTGGACGATGCGTCGCAAAACGGTGGATTTGTTTGTTTACATGCCTCACGGTGCGAGCAGTCCATCTGGAGCTGGTCCACAGTCTTTCGTCTGCATCTTGCGTGATGGTATTCAGAAGATTTGTAGCCAGACTGGGAGCTCCACAGGAGGTATTTTCGGACAACGGAACAAATTTTGTGGGAGCCAATCGCCAGTTGTCAGAGGAGAAGCAGAAAATTCGGGACATTGTTCAAGACTGCGCCGCCACATTTACCAATGCAAATACTCAGTGGCATTTTAACGTCCCTGCGGCTCCACATATGGGAGGACCATGGGAACGCATGGTGAAGTCGGTGAAGGTAGCGATGAAAGCTGTGTCGGATAGCACACGTCACCCTTGCGACGAGGTGTTGGAGACCATCATGCTGGAGGCTGAGGCAATTGTCAACTCACGACCGCTGACTTATGTTTCTTTGGAGGCAGAAGACGACGAAGCACTCACCCCAAACCACTTCCTTCTATACGGACGGACTGGGTTTAAGCAACCGATAACGGAACCTGTTCAGGGAAACATTCTGCGAGACAGCTGGAAACTAGCGCAGCATATCATCGACGATTTCTGGCGCAGATGGGTGCGGGAATATCTCCCGATGTTGACGAGGCGAACGAAGTGGTTCGAACCAGTGAAGCCGTTGAAACCAGGTGATCTAGTCGTGATCATCGACGAACAGGCGAGAAACCGATGGGAACGAGGGCGTGTACTGGAGACGTTTCCAGACAAATCCGGGCAAGTTAGACGTGCCACAGTGCAGACAGGTAGAGGAGTGCTTGCTCGACCCGCGGTAAAGCTGGCGGTACTGGACGTCACCGGCAAAGAGGATACGGGTGTAGTGACTCCGGAAACGGAAGTGGTTCACGGGTCGGGGAATGTCGCCGAAACCCCCCGTTGCGGCGAAAAGGGGGTGAACAACAAACCGTTTCATATCGAGCGAACAAAATGACAATTAGGATGTAAACATCCGTAAACGTCATCGTTTATTCAGTTTCGATAGTAAGTGAAACCACATCTCAGTCGCAAATTAAACAAATTAATTATATTGTTACAAACAGTCGTTCCACAGTCCGGAACATTATTAAATTTAGTTGTGCTCACCACGTAGTAAGTGGTATAGATATAAAGCAGGTTATAAGGCGAAGGTACGTTGCGGAAAATAATTATAAACTTATACTTACCCGTAACTTAACCTAAAACACACAGGAAATACTTACCGCTAATCGTTGTTCATCGCTGGTGGACCTGAAAAGAGAAGAAATAGAAGGTTGCCTGAAAGGTAGAAAGAATTAGTAGAAGGATTTCGGATATAAAAACCAAGAAACACTGAATAAGTAAGAAATTATAAATTATCTTTAACCCTTTATTAGAACTTAAAATATATTACAGCTTTGTAGTAGCTAAGTAAGCAACTAAGAAGACGGTGTTTGTTTCGACGTCGGGAACACTTGCCTATAGAAACATCTATGCAGAGTTGCACCGAACTCAAAAATGAAATTTAAAAAAAAAATATTAAAACTGGGACATTTTTTATGGAATTGCTCTGTGGAGTTGTCAAAATCTCAACCTACACTACAGATTGCTACAGATCTATCCTGTATAGGTGTAAAGCAACAGAACGAATGTCTTCTGTTGGCTCGTATTCGTGTTTATCGAGAACTATTTTCGTAGTGCAATTTTTAAACGATTAAAAATATTATTTAACTGAACGACAAAAGGTCAAAAAATGTGTAAGATTGCTAAGAAATGTGCTTTTACAAGGCACAAAAATATTTGTGATGCATTATGCTTTCTGATAGGGAACCAAACCAAACCCTACGTTGCACACTGGGAAAAATGAACCCAAATTCCCACTAATCAGAAGCCGCTGGGCTGGCAACCTGAATCATAGCATTTCTTATGTAAAATTAGTCACCAAATCGATTAGAGATAGTTTCATCCTGTGCAGGGCACGGAAAAAGGTCTATACACTAAGGTCGCATTTACGCGGTTTTTACGCGGGTTTTTTATTTTTACGCGGATTCCAGAATTTCCGCGGTATTTTTACGCGGATTCCGGAATTTACGCGGTTTTCTTTACGCGGCACGTATTCCCCGCGTAAAAAGCGACTTTTTCATACTATTTTTGCGTATTTTTGAAATACAGACCTTTTCCTGTACCCTGCCCAGAATGAAACTATCACCAATCGATTTATTGACCAATTGCTATATTTCAGGTTGCCCAGCCCAGCGGCTTCTAATTAGTGAGAATTTGGGTTCATTTTTTTCCCAGTGTGCGTTGGTTGAGAATGTTTTTATAATGCCTTACGGTATTGCTATATTTTTATTCTGTAGGGTAAACAGGTTTATACGCCTCCCTCAAGGAAGAATTTCAATATAGTAGGCTATGGATTCTAGTAGGATATCTAGCTGATAATGCACTGTAATTATTTCATTTCGTAATAGATGTTACACAAACCCGCTACAATTGAAAAAGAAGCTCTAATGCAGAAGGTCAATATGCCCCATGCAAATGGGTAATGAGCTCCTAGTAGAGTACATTAAAATCCCTACGAATGATAAGTCCAAATTGCGTATGCAAACAAATCCTAACAATTAAATTAACAAATTTCTAGCTGTGTAGAGAAGTCACAATTTTTCGAGAAGGTAAAACTTTCGAAAGCTTTCGCTTTTTGAAATTCAGCGGTCAATTTTCTCACTCAATTCTATTGCGTCCTAATACGCATAGGTATTAGAATCCCACAAAATTGAAAAAGGATGATGGCAGTCCCAGAAATGGTTGTTTGCAATTCTGTCGATTTCAGTAGTTTTCAAGAACAATACTGTACAAAAATGATTTATGACCTACCTTGCCATACAATTCGAACCACTGTGGAATGGTTGTGTAGCCGAAAACATGAAATACTTAAGCCAAATAAACGATTCCCAACGTTGATATAGCTGCTTATTGGTTTACTTAGGCATGTCCTTAGTAATCCGATGAGCGTGAATACCAATTAATAAACTTTATAAACTAGTAAAAAACCCTACGAAATGGATACAAAAATTACATTCGAAGCAGCTCGAACCAAAATTAACTTTTGTTTATGTTTTGCTACTAGTGACAACTGTACAACTTCTAATAGACTCCTAATAGTCTCATATTTTATTATTTGCATATCTTCGGCAAAATGCACTAAGGCGTTTCGCCTAGGGTGGTCGTTTTATATCTGTATACCCTACTGATATTATTAATAGCTCCCATTCATAAAGTGTCAAAATTGACCATATATACTATTTGCTATTCAGCTTTCCACGAACGATGATAGAGGCTAATGAACGTAGTTTATTTATCTTTTCATGACTAATCCAACCAGGATATTTACAATACAGGGTGCGCCTGATGATGTTTTCGGTCGCCAGTAGTAAGTATAATTTTAGAATTAGCTACGAACAAATTAATTTTAGAATGATCAAATAATTTTACCCCGCGGAAAAGTTCGGACTGCTCAGTAAACGCAAAAGAGATATTGTATTTCATTTACAGGATAAATTTGACCCATTCCCAACTGTTTTATTTGCCAAGAACACCATGTATATATATATATATATATATATATATATATATATATATATATATATATATATATATATATATATATATATATATATATATATATATATATATATATATATATATATATATATATATATATATATACATACATATATATATATATATATATATATATATATATATATATATATATATATATATATATATATATATATATATATATATATATATATATATATATATATATATATATATATATATATATATATATATATATATATATATATATATATACGCGAAACAACCACGGTGTTAGATTCCTGGCAGTGGGATGTCTAAAACAAATATTAGCTGCTAATGATCATAAATTCGCCAGTTGAGAATGATTCAAGGTCAGCTGCGTGTTGTAGTAGGCGTTGAAACTCAGTTGCTTTATAAAAGGTAAGAAAATTGAGTGCGTAAAGAGTAAGTACACGGGATGATATTAGAGAAACTGGAGACTAGAGAAATAACAAAACGCTCACCTGATACCGTCATTAGCGGCTATTAAATACAAGATAATGGAACAAATCGACTAATGTCGTAGCAAGACGAATAATCTGTAACAGTTGGCGAAAAACTGTGAGCACAATTACAATTTCATCCGCAGCTTTTTTTTGGGAAATTTGCTGCAAAGCCAACGTACCTCTTTATCTGTATATTTATCGAGAAGAATTTTCCTTCGCGAGGAGTGGCGTAATTTTCACAGGTAGCGTTTTGAACGCAAACGTTTTGGAATAAAAATTAACTAACACTTTAACTTCCAAAACTACACTCAGTGGCTTTCGGATGCAGTCTGGAACAGAAAAAGTGTAATTTAGATGTAGCCTGGAAAGTACAAAAACCGCTATAGGACAAGTGTGTAGCTACACCGTAAAAAACGAATTTGACATAAGTGAGCGGACGTCTGTCTTCGATATGACATAATTCCTCGTTATTCTGAATTTCTTTTCTTCCATGGCTTGTTCAAGGTTTCAATAAATAACATTTTGCTCTTAAAAATTAAATACTTTATTACTTGTCAATAATTTAAATATATGTACAATACAATTTCATCATGTTTAGTTGTTTATCTCAGAATTTAGTTGCCTTTTGTTATTTTTTTTTTGTTTTAGCTGGTTTAGAACATTAGTCTGTAGTAGCTGTCGTATGATTACCAACAAGTACAATTAGTTATGATATATTTTCGATTAAGTTCCATGGTATGTTTTTGTCTTATGTAGCCGTTCTCAAGCTGGTTTCTCGCAAACATTGGGAATCATTTCTTTTACGATAAAGATAGCTCTCTGGTTTCATGTGTTATTAACTGTAACTTTGTAATTGTGGTATTAAGTATTGATTACTTCCGAAGCGCCCAACCGTTAATATGCCAACAATTAGATTTTTTTGATTGCATTCCTCCTTTTGCTTTGCTTTTAAATATATTTGATTTGTTCGTACATTTGAATTTAAAAAGCTGAATTTAGAATGTATATTAAAAGTGCCAGCAAGTTCCAATTTCTTCCAATGATAATTAATAAGTACGTTGATCTTCACTTCGCTCGGGGCGAGCAAGCGTTGGAAATGACGAGCTACAAAGAACACATCTAAACAATTTTTGTTCATAGACTTCTACTTCTATAGGACTTTTGGTCTTCAACTACTCGCCAGATATTAGAGATACACAGCGGAGTAACTTTTAAGGTGCCAACCTAGTCAGTCTGGTTTTGGCGGGTAATTTACTAACGAATTCATTGTTTTGCATTCGGTTTTTTTTTGTTTTCAATACTAGTTAACGCGCTTTTCCCACACTTCCATCCATGACATTTTAAAACGTTGAATTACATTCTAACCAAATCATATTTGTTTCTCTTTTTGTTATATCGATGAATGATTTTACAATCTTGACGCAGTTCAACATTTATTTAAAGACGCACCTCTGATGTTGGAGCGTGCGATGATCTGCTTAAGCCTTTCAACAACATACTCCTGGGTTCACTAAGGTTGAGGTAGAGCACAGCAAACTAACATTTTCTTATTTTCTAAAGCAAAAATACCACAAGCAATGAGTCGGGAATTGCAATTTGTATGACTGGAAAAGCTGATAAAGCGAAAAGCTGATGCTCATGTTGCTCACAGTCAGTCACTTGCTGTCTGCGGAGTGTTGAGAGGAATCTGCAATGGACTGAAATGAAATAGAAGTTGCACAGCACAGTTGATAAATAGAATTGGAGTACAAATTAAATACATTGTAGTGAAGTAGTGGTGGTACACAGTAGCATTCCTGTATTGTTGTTTCCACCTTGGCCAGGTTTTATCATTCTGTTCGCCAGCGGGCACGCAACAGGAATTTGCGGTTGATCGATCCCGTACAACGGTTTCGATTCCACAAAGCTAGACTGGTTACTTTTTTATGAACAGAGGAGTAACTAATAATAATTACTGAAAACAAGATTTTTTTTAAGGAATGCTGTACTCACAATAAAATAATAAAGAGAATTTACTGACTCAATCAGACCAAGTTGAGGAAATCATTACCTACCGTTCCAGAAGTACCCTATGTTTTGATAATTTTGTTGGCAACTTTGTTGCTGCTCTGATTGAAAACTTTCTGAACAGTTTCATAGTTGTGCGGTTTTCTTTATCATGAACGTGACCTTTGGTAGTCCTCGCTTAATTGGAACCAAGTTCGGTACTGAAAATTGAATATTCACCTACTGAAGGACCGCAAATACTCATTAGCTATAATTCCATTCGAACATATTCTGGACAGAAATACTCATGATAACAGATCTGATTTCGCTTCTAGCGAAATGCAGGCCAGCTCAGCTTCTATTAGTTATTTCTACCGTGAACTAATAGCAAACCGCTACACTCTGCAATGCTGATTAATGGGTAATCGATACGTCTGACCGCATTCGGTACAAAGTTCTAGTTTAGCACAATTTTGCTATCGATATTCGAGCGGTTCTTCACTGTTGCAAGTGAAAAGTACACCACGGGCAGTGATTGAATTTATCGATGTAGTTTCAAAATTTAGTTTAGTAGTTTGGAAGTTTACTTTTCCTCAGCATAGACGAGATGTGTTACCATGACAACCAATGCCACTGCATCATTGCTTGGGTTCTCAAAATTCTGCACAGTGGAAGAAAACATCATCCAGTCTCTTTGCTGTCAAGGAATGGATTGTGTTATAATTACTACACATTTCAAAGAATTTATGCTAGTTGCTATAGAAACACGAATAACCTACAAAAAGGCGTATTCTCATGAAAAGCTCAAATTTTTCAAACCTAATTTTGAGATATCTCGAAAACGGGTGTGTTTAGAAAGTTAGCAACCAGGAGCTTTATAATATTGCATTATTGGATTTTGACTACTCATTTAAAGATTGAAATTGAAAATAACCTTTAAACTTAACATTGAGTAAAAATTGGTCCTACATTTTATTATTTTGAGCTTTTTACCAAAAGTTTTGGAATAATTTCAGATTGTGGCAAAATTATAAATTATAAAATGTATTATAAAATAAATTATTGGTATTTTTCTAAATAACGTGAAAACTGATGCATGTATGAAGTTAATTATTATAAGTTTTTTAATTGAAAATATCTACTATATTGGAATACGAATATTTTGAAAAAAAAAAATGGAATTCATTCTAAGGTATGTGTAAGCAGGCTTGCCGTTTCTCCTAATAGAATCACTAGCGTGTAGGAAAATATCATTCACTACCAAAACAATTGCTCCCACACTCTGCTCAGCAAAGCAACGTACTTACTTGAAGGGCAATCATGTGTATATGTGGAGCATGCAAAAACACCCCGGTGGAATCTGAAATATTTCTCCAGAACAATGATGCCACATTTTCATCTGTATTTCGAAACCCAGAAAATTTTGTCACCTTGGTGAAATTTAAAAAAAAAACCTGTATAAAAATCTGCATATGTACTGGACAGATCCCTCCATAGGAAAAGTACGATATAGTTTATTTAACATATATGACTCATTAATGCACACGCTTACGCGTAAGATATTATTATAAAAAAAAACCTTCAACACGCTCAACAGCATTCAAGTTCATTCTCGTTTTCAACTATATGAAGAAGTTTAATTCACGACCTCATAAATTTGTAATCAAATTTGTTTGTAATCTGTATATACAGATATCTGTATAAAAAACACGCAGAAAATCTGTTTATGTGGCATCACTGCTCCAGGGAGATAATATACTGGTGTGAGGTTTCTCACGCGAAAGGACATTACGCTTAATAACAACTCAACAGAGCTCACAGGAGTGATGTTATAGTGTGCATATTAAGCATATATCAAATGAGAGGAGCATCTAGGCAGGAAAGTAGATTGCGTTGTTTACTTTGCATGTCGAAACCGAAAAAGAAAATTCAGCCGCCCGTCACAAATGTTTGTCCTTCGAATGCCATTGAATTTATCTCAGCCGTGTGCTCCGCGGTGTACTTCTGTGTATGTCACTAGAGTGATTTACCACTCTTGTTTCACTCAGCTGTGGAAGAAACAGCAAGTGTGTTATTTTTTCTGCGAGCATAAGAAACACAGCATAAAGCAGAAGAAAAAAGTGTGGTGCAAAAAACTAAAAACGTAGCGCTCATGTTGGGCAAGAAGTGTGCGGTGAATGTTCACACTGCTCTTTCCACATATTAAGGAGAATTTCAAGCTTGTGTGTGAGACACGATCACAAGGTTCCCTATCTCACGTCACCTATCTCACGTCAAAGTATTTCTTGCAATAGGTTAAGAAATTATTCAACTTGATGGTCTGGAGCGGTGAATTTTATTAATAATTCTCTTTCAATTTTCTCTAATGCTACAATTACAAAAGAACTGTATTGTCAGTAGTTTTTATTCAACACTTATGAAATAACTATTTGAAAATATTGTGACGGCTCTAAAGAGATTTAAAATGGTAACTAAGGCCAATTTATGGCATCTGAATAGTATTCCGGTGCCGAAAACACTCATATTAGGTATTTTAGGCTTTTTTACAGCAAGGTCATAATATTGGCCAGGCGTCCCACGGGTACAGTCCTTTTTTTTACTGTTTTCTCAGAATATTGTTTCTGTTGCTATTTGTTCGTGATACCTATCCGCGCTGATAGTCGAGTAATCACATTGAGAACGTATTGACAACAGATATCTTCGGAATAGCGAATGTAGAAAAGAGCAGAAGCTATTTTTTGACGTAGAACTACGTTTTTCTTTAGCCTACCACATAGGGATGTAAATAGGAAAACTATAAACGAAAAGGAAACGAAAATTGTCCCTTTTAAAATGCTTATAAATCGGTTTGTTTTCAACCGATTTCCTTCATTTTTGCAGCAATTGATTGGAAAATTATACACGCATCCATCCATGTAGAAAATTGTTGATTGATTATGCGAACTATTGTACTATTGATAATTGTCAAGCCTTGTTGAAACGAAAACTACGTCCTCTGATTGGTCGCTCGCTGCCTTTCCCTGAAAAGGTCGACAGAATAGTATAACTAATTAGCTACAGTGTAGCGAATTGCGGAAGTAGCAATAGCGGGTTGCGCCAGTACACAAATCACAGTACACAGCAGCAGCGAGGTAGCACCAAACGTCTCGATTTGCCAGTTGAGGGCTTCGGCCTTCTGCCCGCAATAAAGTTTTGCTTTATCTTGGCAACAGCACATTCTGTGCCTTATTTACTGAATGCGAAAACAGCTTTTACAGATTTTGAACAGCAAAATGCCTTTCGCAAGGCAAATAATCAAGTAATTGAAGGTTAATAATTTTTGGCAATAACAGAATCATTCTGTGCTGGATTCTAGGAATTAAATTCTGTCGCGGTAAAAAAATTTGCTTTATTTATTTACTGTTGGGGCAGCACAAAGGCTGCGATCAGCATAACCGTTTTTGAGTAACAAACTGCCCTGTCCTGTTAGAACGCCTCAACAAAAGTGATTAATTCGACTTTACAGGAATAAATTGAAATCGATTTAATCAATCTGCATGAACAAAATTTCGTCGTCTCCTAGCTGCTCAGTTGCAACATGATGCAACACGCAACAGCGAGCAAGCGAAATCGCTTGCTTGATTACAAGCCGTAATACGATACGGGTTAAAATCGTTGCGTGCATGAGAGCACCATAGGTGTTTATTCGCTGGATACAAAAATTAAATGCGAATTGTGGAATAATTCGTCACAAGAAAATTACAGAATGGGAAAACTGAACAGAAAGGCGTGGCCTATTTCGTAGCAACTGTCGGCTATAACCCTTTCCGACAGGACCCATATAATTGCGTAGGTAGAAGGTGACTTAAACAGAACCTTCTCTCTCGCTTTTTGAACGTCCTATTAATTGTTTTGTTGATCAAAACGCTAGTTTCAATATCGCAGCTGCTACGAAAAATAAAAAGCCGAAACAAGCAAATGTTTTTATATAGGATTTGCTTCGATTTAGGTTTTGTTATCCGTCATTTTTTACCTATACAATTGTGTGGGCTCGGTCGGAAAGGGATAAAAGAGAGTTTCTGGTAAAATCAACTACATTCATTAGTCGAAAGGAAAGCTGGCTGGACCATCCACAACGTTGGCAGCAGCAGATATCAGCACTTAGTAGTAACAGCGGATTGGTCACCATGTCTCAGGACAGGCGCGGTTTTCAGCCAGACTGCCATTATTCCCCCACTATTGGGGCAGCATAAAGATTGCCATCAGCAAATCTAATTTTGAACAGCAAAATGCCCTTTTCAAGGCAAACTAAAAAATCATTGAAAGTTAATAATTTTTGACAACGTAAGCAAGAGTTCTGTGCTGGATCCTAGCAATTCAAATCTGTCGCGGCCGTCTAATTTACTGATTGTGAAACAGCTTTTACAGTTCGTGTTTTCAGTGTCAATATCCGATCGTGTTCAGTAAATTGCCATTTTCAAGGCAAATAAACAAATAATTGAAGGTTAATAATTTTCTGGCATCAACACAAGCAGACATTCTGTGCGGGATGCAATCAAATTCTGTTGTAGTTGTCTAATTTTTACTATATTGAGTTAACCCCCCACTGTTGGGGCAGCGCAAAGGCTGTGATCAGCATAACCGATTTTGAATAATAAACTGCCCTGTTAGAACGCATTCACAAAAGCAGTTAGTTCGACAGTTAGTTCGGTGTTTTTTCGCTGGATACAAAACTCAAATGCGAATTGGGAATTATTCGTCTAAAGAACATGAGACAATGGTAAAACTTATAAATGAGGCGTGGCCTATTTCGTAGCAACCTTCGGCCATAAAAGAGTTTCCCTGGTCAGTTACATTTTTTTGTCGGAAGTTATACTGGACGGACCGTCCATAACGTGGACAGTAGCAGGAGCGGATTGCAGCAGTAGCAGCGGGTTGCTTTGTGGCTGATTTACGATTAAACAAAATACTCTGCATGTGTCGTCAGAGTACCGTTATTCCCCCATTGTTAGGGCAGCACAAAAGTTACCATCAGAATATACGATTTTGAATAGCAAAATGCCTTTTGAACTAGTTATTGAAGGTTAATATTTTTTTTAAAACACAAGCAAGTAATCTGTGCTGGATCCTTACAATCAAATTCTGTCGCGGCCGTCTGATTTACTGAATTTGGAAACAGCTTTCACAGTGCGTGTTGGCAGAGTGCCTTTATTGATTTTGAACAGCAAACTGTGCCTTTCTTAAGGCTAAAAAAACAAATGATCGAAGATTAATCGTATTTTCTAAAGATCTCGAGCGCCAGATTTCAACAGCAATTTCTTTCAGTTCGTTCATTGACATCGTATTTTTTTATATGTGAATTAGAAGCCTATAGCACTGCAATTGCAAAGAAAAAGTCGGATTTAAAGCGTCACTGCATGTTTATTATTTTTATTCGCTGTTATTCTCATACATGTTAAGCTAGCAACATTTAATACAGTAGTAACGAAACTTTTTCTAACCTTATGGCTGTTTTAGTTCAAGGTAAAGCAAGTGAGCATGTGAAAAAGTACGGGGATATTGCTCAGTTGAAATGGGTCGATAGATGTGGAATTTTCTTAACCATGTAAGTTCCAGATCACACAGCCATATATTTTGTACTCCAGCACGGCACAAAACGTGCAAAGTATTGTAATATTCTAGTACAGTAGACTTCCAGAGTTTATTCAATGAAAAGTTTCTCGATTTGAGCAAGCAATAGTAGATTTTAAGACTCGTTAATGAAACAATCCAATCCAAATTTGTTAAGGGGGGACCCTACTCTGGAAGTTTGGAAAATAAAAAAATCCGTAATTTTTTCGGATGTTTAAAATAGAGTGATGTGTTTGAGTATTTTGCCTATCGATTAAGGTATATTTGGAGATATAATTTGCATGAGTTGAATACAAATATAGTGAGTATTACGCATCGTTTCACTCGAAACCATGTTTGGCTGGAATTTTTTTACAGCTGCTTGTAAGATTTTAGCCAAATCGGTATAGTAGATGCTGAGAAAAACGTACCACCAGTGAAAAAACTCTGCCAATAGCGTAATACTCACTATATTTGCACCCACGGTACACAAAATACATCTCCAAATATACCTTAATCAATAGCCGAAATGCCCGAACACTTTACCTTTCTCTAAACATCCAATTTTCCAATTATCACGAAAATTCATTATTTTTCAACTTTTCAGAGTAGAGTCTCAATACCTTAATACGTAGTGCGTAGTTCTACGTCGGTTATACGGTCGTGTCTTGGATACAACCTCCTACTTTTATACAGACGTTCGTGTCTGCACCACACAAACAGCACGTTTCGGTAACAGTTCAAATCCATCGGAGATTGCTCGGCACCTTACCGACAGCCTACGTATAAAAAAAAAGCTAATTCGGCACTAGGGCAGCTGTGTACTGAAGAATGTGTGTATCGCATACCGAATGTTATAGACAATCATACATGCCATCGTCAATTGTACCCCCTGGCCTGTAATGTTTTCGCAGAGTGGGAGAGAGTAGATCGTATTGTGGTAGTCTTTATTAGGTTTAAAATTGAACTATGGTTTGTTTGATTGCTACAGTCATGTTTTAGGAGCAAGATTGAAAAACAAATAAAGTATTTTAAAGAAAATTGCTTTGTCCGCCATTACTGATTTTTCTTTCGCGTACCCCCTGAAGGCTTTCGAGTACCCCCAGGGGTATGCGTGCCCCAGGTTGAGAACGACGAAAAGAAGGATGCAGAGAGGGTTAGACCTAAGAGCTGCGGTTGATCACTGACTTGATGGTCCTGGTTGATCACATTTGCGGGGAAGTTTGGCGGTCGGGTGTCGACGGTCGAAAGAGATTAGGTGCAGCACTCAAGAGAAGGATGATTAACGTTTGCGGTAAAAAAATGGACAAAAATTGCCGATTTTACATTGGTTTACCATTAATCGCACTGACGAAACTATTCATGCTTCATCAATCATAGTAACCCATAAGTAAGCAAAAAAAAAAAACTGACAGCTCTATCAGTCAAACTCTAACTGTGGTGTCGAAAAAAGTGAAACCACTCCGTTCAGAAGTGTATGCGTTCGAAGAACGGTACCCCGCCGCGTTAAAAACGGACATCGTGCGGCACTTTGTGGGCGCCGGGTGTGCTCGTTCCGGCATATACAACATCTTGATACTATTGGACAATGATCAGAGCATCGAAAGAAAGCCCGGTTTCGGACGGCCAACGACCCTGAGCGACAAGAAGATCCAAAGGATGCTGAAGAGGAAGACCGAGGGGAAAGTGGCTTAATCGCTGCGTGCACTTGGCCGGTAGGTTGGTGCATGCGGTAAAACAGTGAAAAAGTATCTGGAGAACATGGACATACATGTCAGGAAGCGGCAGTCCCGTCCACTGGTCTCGGAGCTGCAAGCAATGACGCAGCGACATAAGATGGTCAAGTCGATTTTCCCGGCGAATCGCGACGTGGCAGTGGTGATGGACGACGAGACCTATCTCACCCTGGATGGTAACGACTGGCACCTTCGTATTTCACCTCTCCCACGAAGGAAGTGAGCTCCTAGGTGTTATTTATTTCACACACCAAGTTCCCCAAGAAGGTGCGGCTGTGGCTGATAATCAGCGAGAAGGGGATGTCAAAGCCGTGTTCTGGCTAGATTTGGCGTCGGCCCACTACTCGAAGCGATCGTTGGAGGAGATGGAGCGGCTGAATATCGATGTGGTACCGAAGTCGGCGAATCCGCCCAACGTCCCCCAGCTGCGTCCCATCGAGAATTTCTGGGCAAACTTGAAGCGCAAGATCTATTGCAACAATTTTGTCGCGAAAACGGAGGAGGAACTTATAAAAAAACGAAGAAAGAGCTTAAAAACATGCCCACACGCATGGCAATTCCACCAATAACTTTAACGCGAACCTGTCACGGCTCGATACGCTCCACCCGTCTATGCAAGTCTTTCTCTTCATGAAGACTCACATCATATCGAGGTGGGGGCGGATGTAACGGTAACCCCGCTCCTGGGGGAGCTCCGTAGCCGCAAGGTTACAGAGTCCGCGTTGGTAAGCGGGTGGTCGTGGGTTCGAGTCTTAGTAGAATCGTTAGGCCATTTGGTTGTCAAAGGACTCTATCATGGGTTTATTCCCAGGCTCCCCACCACGTACCCTTCCATTAATCTGAAATCTACAGTACAATAGTTGACTCTCCTTTTTACCAAAATAGGTCCCTATTACAATAAAACTGGTCTGAGTAACGTATTATGATTAGACGATATTGTTAGGATGGGCAGAGGCTCGGCATAGTAGAGCAGTAAGCTTGAAAGGGATAGATAAAACTTACACACAAGCACGGATATGAATTGTATGCGTATCACTTACTTCAACAGTGATACTGCAAATAATAAAACCCGTTCCTGCTGCAGTATCCAATAGGTCTACCGTTAATATTATTTGAAACAGTTGATAGAAAAAGAAGCGGTCTTCTATCGGGGTATTCGATTATATGGAAAAAGTTAGCACAGAGCCTTCTGCTATGTGTTATGTGTATAGAATAGGATAAGCCGAAAAAGCAAACACCTGCACATTCTGTGCATGTTAATAAACATTGAAAAGTAGGTCACTAGCTGCCAACGCGCGCGGCACTCAGCGGTGTCGCGTGTGGCATAGACTAGTTCAGAGATCGAGCGCATAGATTAACAGCCGCTCTAAGGCTTCGTACACAAATTACGTAACGCTAAAACCTAGATTCCAGACCCCCTCCCCCTATGTAACGATAAGTAACGTTCGATATGACCCCCCCCCTAAAATTACGTAACGCTGGATAACCTGCCCGTCCTTCCAAATTTGCAATTTTGAGCAAACATCACAGTTACGTAACGGTCTCAACTAATCACCCCCCACCCTCCCCCTATGTAACGCGGACTCAACCCCCTTCCCCCTCTTTCATGCGTTACGTAATTTGTGTACGACGCCTAAGCTCTTTTAGTCACTAGAGTTTTCGCTCATATTTATGCTTAAGGGGTCGTTCACAAATTACGTAAGAGTTTAGGGGGAGAGGGGGGGTATTCAAAAACTGAAAATTTTTTTACAAAACTAAAAAAAAATAAAATTAGTTGAATTCTTTATCGCTGCGATCTTAACAGTTGAACTTTGGGAAAGCAGTGAATTCGCCGTCGCTGGGTGATTGCGTGCTTTACTTCATTTCTACTTAATTTTGAATTTTGTTTACTTTCACATAGTATTAACTGTATTAACTTGTTTTTTTATCCTCTACGAATATGCTATGTGTAAAAAAATGTTTTTCCTTTGAAAATATTTTTTTTCCATAAATAGACAATCTAACGTAAGATTCGTGGGGGGGAGAGGGGCAATGCAAAATCTTACTAAGCCTCATTATGGGGGAATGGGGGGTCGAAAATTTCGAAAAAAGTCCTTACATAATTAATGGATGACGCCTAAGCATATAAGAGATAGGAGTAAGGGCGTGAGATTTCAGTAATTAATAAAACCAATTTTTCATATCAAATGTTCCGCACGGTCGAATGGCCGTTTTTTCGGAAACCGGAAGTCATAATCATGAACTTCAAAATGACATCTGGGGACAATTTCTGTCCTCTGGATAATATACCGGTTCCGAAAATATTCAAATTGGATAATATTTGGTCTTGTTTTTTCAGTAGAAATCTGCGTTCGAAATAAGACTGTATATTTTTCAAGAGTACAAAAGTTAGTGTCATAAAAATACAATTTCCCACATTTTGGTGAACGCTTAGATAATTGTCCAATCGATTGCTACACTAATGAAGGAAGTCCATTGATAACTGACTGAGTTATAAGCATCTAAAATTAAACAATTTTCGTGACGCTTTCTATGTTTTCGGTATTGCAATTTGCACCCCTATTCCAGAATGTTTCCGTAATACGTAGTTCTACGTCAAAATGATATTTCCGAACACCACACAAAAGCATATGGTTTTTGAGTATCATTCGACTAAAACATGTTAAAAAATATTTTATATCCCTAATTCCGCTTCCAAAATCAATCTTATTTTTGCGCTCTTTGTTCCTGCTCCAGTTGCATACCATCTAGCACCGTTTTGATTAATCTGTGCTGTACCCGTACCGTGAACTGGAAGAAACTTTTTGTTGATATTTTGAGTTATGAGCTTCAGTGCACCGTGAAGTAGCGCCTGGAACAGTTTAAAATATTTGTTTAATACGTAATATAAAGTTTTTATAACCTTTATTGAACATACTGATGAACTGATGCCATTGATGAAACACACTGCTGATGTACTTCAAAGTCACCGGGGTAACTGCTGACTACAAAAGCTATATGAATCTAACCATTAAATTGATTTTTTTTTTTTTTTTTTTATTCTCGCTTATTTTCCGTCGGTCTAGTTCCGCCACTGTTGTGGCCAATCACCGACGCCCAGGGAGGCGACTCCACACCCAGGACCCTAACTCACGACCCGTTTATTAACGGACCGGCGCCAACGGCTTTACTTCCTCATGCGATGGAAGGCGTGATCCCAGAGATTTTTCGCCTCAGAAAATCTCCCGGTGTTGGCTAGGATTGAATCTAGACCAGTTGGGTTGGTTGTGAGTGGATCACGCCACCTCACAACCATCGACACCTATGTCGGCGGTGGGATTCGAACCCAGGCGTCGAGCGTGGTTGGCGGAGACGTTACCAACCACACTAGGCCCCCGCTCAAATTGATTTATTTGAATTAACTTTATTTCATACGTTATTATATGAAAAATCCATCCGTGAAACTTTAAACGGGCGTAACTCAAATATTAGACCAAGTTTTTCATAACAGCGGTGATTCGGATCGGATTCAGATTCGCTAATCTCAAATGACCTAATGATTGCTCCAGGCTTCAAGGCCTAAATCCAAATGATTATCTGATAAATATCTTTACCCCATGTAGGGCTGCAACTGGGCATTGCCGGTGGTACGAACCAAAAATTGAATTCAAGTTGCTCTCATAAAGCATTATCATTCAATTCCAACCAGCGTAATTTTCTCACGTTTATAGCATAAATCAGAACTTTTTCTTAACTCTGTTTACGACAAGTGTTTGTCGGGAGGTGTTTATTATGTTCACTTCGTACTCAGTCGAAGCTTGGAAAGTAAGCTTCAAAATCCCACGCTTATTCCATATCCTGGCTGGCGTTGTTCTCGTGTTTTCCCACGGACTTGTTATTGTTGTACGCAAACCTGCACCAAAATGAGAACACATTGCTTGGAAAGGGCTTCCATGTAATACATCGAAAAAAAATCACACCCCGAGAATCAGCTGCCAACTGCAAACGAGCTATTTAATGTCCTTCCGCCTGCCTGCTGGACTGGCATTTCGGTTGGTGTTGCACCAGGCGGAAAATTATAAAAATGGAACTTTCGTGGAATCGCTCGGTGCTTTCTTTTTGTCAGCTCTCGGGTCGACAGTCAGGCCTTTGACTGTCCCGGTGGAAATAATTTCGCTAGGCCGCTGATAGGCTTGCGTATGATGTGATATGGCAAAACAGGATGAAGCTAATACACAGAAATCGTTTTCTCTTTGATGGATTATTGCAACCGTACTACGGGTTAGTTTTGAGGGCCTGCGGGATCGCTAGTTTGGAGCGAATCTGGGGAACAGTCTTTTTTATTGTGCTACACATGTTTGGCAACACAAAATTGACACAGGGAATAATAGAGGCACGAATATGATCAAAGTATGCTAAAGCTCATAGTGTATGCTTAAGTTTTTGAAGACTCGAGAAAAAATATGTTAATATGTACAAACCAGTATCATAAAAAGCAGTAACACTGGCTTAGCAATGCAAAAGTTATAGCAGCTCTAAACTGGAATAAAATGGCTGAAATTAACGCTATCTACACTGAACAAACCTAAAGGGTTCCGACTATCCTTCGCCTTGTAATCTAATACCAGGCTAATGTTTGCTACGAAAATGGAGCTGTTTGTTCTGAACCAAAAGCTCCTATGGTGAATATCAAAAACGAAAACCTAAGGATTAATTCTATCAGCTGCAGAACCGATCTCAGACTGTAGCACACACATGAGTAGGAATGAACGAACCTTTCCCAAACAGTGAACCCTCACTGTCCGTTGATAGCCACATGTCATATGACACAAGTAAACATAAACAATCAATTCATCATAGTGAAACATGAGGCAAAACTATTTAATGTATTCTTCAGTGCAATTGCAAATTATTTTTCTCACCACCTTAGGCGTGATTTTCTTGCCATTGAAATTTGTAACTTTTGATTGCTTCTGTGTACCGTCACCGTACTTGCACTACTTACAATTCTATATACGTACCAGGAGTTGAGAAATGAAACTGGCTGAGGATTTGTTTTTTGTGATTGCGTGCGATTGCTTCCTAACAGTGTTGCGCTGCTCGATTCGTTCTTGGTAGTTCAGTAGTTCAGATTGATGTCCTAGCGTAGGAAGAAAGGAAAAGATCACGTTGCGTCAGCCCATCAGGAACACGAACCCTAACCGAAAAGTTTGTTTTGCATATTAAACAAATAACTTGGATGGAAGTCATCGCTTTTCAGTTTGTCATTCAGGTGTTGAGCTTGCTCCGGGTACTTCTGGATTCTGTTGCTGTAGTATTCTTCGTCTTCGTCGCTCCCAATCGCGCTGCGGCTGTTGGCAAATCGATTTGGTGGCAAAAGTCTATCTTCGGACGAGAATCGCAGCTCCTGGGGATGAAGCACTTCGGCGTGTAGCTGCGGCTGCTGCTGCTGCTGCTCCCGTTCCAACTCCGCCAGTTGTTGTCGTTGTTGTTGGGCTAATGTGAGAACCCCACTGTCATCATTGCTACTGCTATTGGGACTATTGTTGCCGTTGCCGCTGCTCGGTTCATCCGCATTCGCGGCACCGTCCTGGCTACTACTAAGATTGTTGTTCGCTCTGCCGGTTGCCTTTCGATTTGCTGTCGTGTCCAGCAGCTCGTAATCCACGCTGTCGGCGAATGGTGATCGTTCGGGGGAAGGTCCGTAGCGCCTCAGTATGGGTAGCTGGCGGTAGATGGAATGGGTCCGGCTGAAACGGCGTACTGGACTGTCATCCTCGCTGGGCGCGAAGTCACGGTGGCTTCGCTTACCAATCTCGCGAAGGATTGCTTTATTCCGCTCCACCTGTGAGGGACAGCAGAAAACATACATAATTGCATCAGTTATATTAATTGTAAGCGATCATCTGTTTCCGCGATGAGGAAATTTTCATGCCAGTTGAGCACGAAACGAGATAATTCGTACATATTTAAATAAGCACGTGTTCAGCCATCAGAATGGCCACATAATCACAGGCGGATGTTTCGATGAGAAGTGAGGAAATCAATAAAATTATGATTGTATAACAATACACTGATGCATCATTTTGATTGCAAAATGTTATGAAATCAATCGGAGAGCAGTCAACTCAACATAATCTTTCGTATACAATTTGCATTTAATCCTTCCCTATTTCAGGCATAAAGCTATTTTAGAAAATGGCCATGATAATTAGAAGAATGAGATTCAACGTGTTTGAAAACTCATATTCAAAAAAAAAAAACTTTAAAACGACCTAAAAGAAAAACATAAAGTCTGAGATTAACTACTTCTCAATGAAATAACGAATTATTATATTAGGGGCCGCTTTTTCGGTCCTGAAAAATAATTAACATGATTGTTTATAGCATTTCTGTAAAAATTAAAATACATACTTTTCTATCATTCAACTGAAATTATAATGATTTATTTGGTAAAAAAAAAATAGGTACTTTAATTTTAAAATTTCATAAAAACAATACTACTTTTCCTGAGGTAAGAAAAACAAACAAACAATAGGATGAATATTGTTTAAAAATCTTTTCTAACACGGAACGGAAGAGACACTTCAACTAAATCCGAATCTTCACGAAACCATTCTTCCCTTTCACTAGGAACGGCAACGTTTTGAGTGAGTCAACTTAGGCAGAAATCTGGTTCAAAGAAGATAACAAAAACGAAAGAAAATAAACGTTTCCCGTTCAAGAGAACTTGGGATGGACAACTGGTCACCGAGTATCTGCTAGAAGTTAGTCGTGTTCTCTTCAGTTCCACAATCAACTTGAATAGTAATGTTTCATTTTTCACAGGAAAAAAATAAATTAGTTAGACCTTTTTGTGGTTACAAAAGAAGCTACAAGCAAACATGCTAATCTCATTCCTAAGCGTGTAATAAATCTCGTCAGCATTTAAACAGCGATATCCGTGCAAGGGCGTTGAGACTTAATTATTCTTCTCAACTACTGCGGATTATGAGAAAAGTGACAGCGACATTCAGCTAGGCTCAGATCTATGTACGTGACATCGGAAGATTCTCCTCGTCCGACGCGGAACAAAATACGGAAGAACATATATCACACATATACCCGCTAACGATGCACGTGTTTCATCGACATCGACAGAGCGTGCACTCTGCAAGAAGGCATTACAGTCCCCCGAGGGGTTGCGAATTGGATCGGTCCTTCCGGGTCGTTCCGGCATAACTGTGTGAAATAACTGTTGAAAGCTATTTTTATAGCCCAACTCTGGCCCGAAAGAATTAGCAGAGCGTTATTAAATTTATTAAAAGAAACCTAATAAACTTGGGGCTCTTTGCCGCTTTTTTTCCAAAATAAGGTGGTATATATAGAATAATCCTAGCATCATCTATAATCGTCATTTGGACCAGTAATTTATTTTACACAGCAGTTGCGTGACCAGGTTTATGAAAGTTGCACTGAGTAAATTGTTGTTAGTTTCGTGCTGTGTAGTTTCATTGAAGATTACAATTTTGTTTTTTTTTCCTTTAATAAAATCAAGTTGAACCATGAGGCGACACAGTGGCAACTGAAACCCGTGCCTCGGCCACGCTCTCGTCACACACTTTCCATAATTCAAAACCAATTTTCGTCGCATCAAACCACCACCCACAATCCAATCACCGTGACTCTATTCGGCCGTTGTGAACTTCAAAAACCCTATCGATTTTGAATTATGTCTCCCGGCTACTGTATTGCACACCGACAGAAGAACTCTGCCCGCCTTCATTCCGATCGGGCATCGACGGAATCAACCACAGCACAACGGATTCGCACAATTCAATTTGATAATAATTTATTTTCGATCAACTCAGAGCACCGTCTACTGCTATACAAGCGGTTTGATTTGTGGGCCAACCGAAGGTATTGTTTTCTTCTCCAGTTTGCGGTCCTTTAACCTCACAGGCGGCCTCTCAATGCCCTACGGTGCAAGCAAGCAATAAACGGCTCTTGATACATCTTGAGCGGCATTCAGCATAGCGAAACATGTTATTCAATTTGTTTGCTTGGTGATTGGCGAAAATCGATTCCGTCTCGATTTCAAAATGCCAGACTGCCACAGTATATTGTGGATGTTCTTTTGGAAAGCGCAATGGATAGGCAAAGGTAGCTCTTTACAAGCTACCACTTGTTTGAATGTTTACCCTGTGCAAAGAAGTTTTACACAAACGATTTTTGGTTAGTATTGTTTTGGAACGTTGTACCGTTTAAATTTAATACAGTTTCAAGACTAGACTCTTCCTGGCATTTCCAAAATAGGGGTGAAAGTTGATTCCGAAAAAAAACGTCAATAGGATCGTAATGACAGCCGAAGTATGCTGACGATTTGAAGCGGTAAATTTTGGTAGTAATTCGTTTTCAACTCTCTCTATCGTAATTTTAATTCAACATGTTTAATATGTTAGTAACTTTTATGCAACACTAATAAAACAACTCTCTGAATTTTAGTAAAGCGGGCAATGTATGCAGTTTGCGAGGATGCGAAAATGAACGGGAATAGAAGGTGTGACTTTTAGGCTTAGAAAATAATTTTTTTTCCCTCGTCCAGACGGGACTCGAACCCGCAATCTCCGTTGTCTCCGGCAAGGTGTTTTGGCCAATTAAACTACTGGGAAAGGTATAAATAGTTCTAAACCAAAGTCGAATCACCCTCTACTATTGTGTTCCCGTATCTTAGCACGCCAACGATGAACTGCACACACTGCCTGGTGGGAGTTTATTTTTTATAACTGAGAGAGTGATCTCTTCACGCACACAGTGTATAATGACTTATTATATCTACAGCGGCGCAAGCGATGAGACACCTCAGTCGGTGGCTAGACTCCGAACACGTATCACGGAAGAGCTCCGTTGGCTAGATTTACTTTACGAACTAATTTCATTTTTGTCATATGACTTACATTTTAAGTTTTAGTAAAGCGGGCAATGTATGCAGTTTGCGAGGATGCGAAAATGAACGGGAATAGAAGGTGTGACTTTTAGGCTTAGAAAATAATTTTTTTCCCTCGTCCAGACGGGACTCGAACCCGCAATCTCCGTTGTCTCCGGCAAGGTGTTTTGGCCAATTAAACTACTGGGAAAGGTATAAATAGTTCTAAACCAAAGTCGAATCACCCTCTACTATTGTGTTCCCGTATCTCAGCACGCCAACGATGAACTGCACACACTGCCCGGTGGGAGTTTATTTTTTATAACTGAGAGAGTGATCTCTTCACGCACACAGTGTATAATGACTTATTATATCTACAGCGGCGCAAGCGATGAGACACCTCAGTCGGTGGCTAGACTCCGAACACGTATCACGGAAGAGCTCCGTTGGCTAGATTTACTTTACGAACTAATTTCATTTTTGTCATATGACTTACATTTTAAGTTTTAGTAAAGCGGGCAATGCATGCAGTTTGCGAGGATGCGAAAATGAACGGGAATAGAAGGTGTGACTTTTAGCGGTAAATCTAGCCAACGGAGCTCTTCCGTGATACGCGTTCGGAGTCTAGCCACCGGCTGAGGTGTCTCATCGCTTGCGCCGCTGTAGATATAATAAGTCATTATACACTGTGTGCGTGAAGAGATCACTCTCTCAGTTATAAAAAATAAACTCCCACCGGGCAGTGTGTGCAGTTCATCGTTGGCGTGCTGAGATACGGGAACACAATAGTAGAGGGTGATTCGACTTTGGTTTAGAACTATTTATACCTTTCCCAGTAGTTTAATTGGCCAAAACACCTTGCCGGAGACAACGGAGATTGCGGGTTCGAGTCCCGTCTGGACGAGGGAAAAAAATTATTTTCTAAGCCTAAAAGTCACACCTTCTATTCCCGTTCATTTTCGCATCCTCGCAAACTGCATACATTGCCCGCTTTACTAAAACTTAAAATGTAAGTCATATGACAAAAATGAAATTAGTTCGTAAAGTAACTCTCTGAAAATAATGTGGCGGCAATAAAAGATTCGAAATGGTAACTGGAGTCGATTTACGGTCTGTGGATCAGAGATGGTCGGGTTTGATGTTTTTCAAATCCGTACCGGACCCGAACCCGTTTTTTGCATTTTTACAGAAAGAGAAATGTGTACAGAAGCTGTCATAAACCACGTTCTCATTACTGGTTAATCCAGGTATCCCTCTACCCTTCGGATTGATCTAGTATAACATTTTTTATAATTTGTATGAAACGTAGTTTCTGGTCAACCCCCTTCCAGTCCTTCAATAGTACACGCAGTTTATGTTCGGCCCCATACCTACTATTTTATAATGTTATTCATGCGTATTGTTCGTAGATACACTACTGTTCATTTTTCAGGTATTATACTCAACTTCTTGTTTTTGGTGCAATGTCACCCCATACAAGTGGTGAGATTGGGCCAATGTTCATGTATTTTTAGTAAAATTATAGTTCATTATAACTTAACCATATTTGTGACAGCTGTTAACTAAACATTTGAGTATGCATTACCGTGCTTTGTATCAAATTTATTGTTTGAATGTTTGCATTACAAGCTAAGGAGCAAAAATGTACGCTGTTTTGGTACCCCGTCACCCCGCTAGGCGGTATACTAGTTGAAAATGGAAATACTGACATGTCACATGTTACATCATCAAAAGGATCAAACGACATCTAATCATAAATCTTATAACCCAAAAGTATGTAACACCCTTTGGTTTTCGTGAACCATTGAACACGACTAGCATAATCTAGTAGAGGTTAAGTCACTCAATTGAAAAACCAATCATCCCATTCAACCGAAAGCAAAAAAAAGTTTTCATATTTGCATTTGCAAGGTGTCAAACCAAAAAAAAAAGTATATGCCTTGTGCGAATCAGTTCTTTATTCTTGTTGACATTGAACTGACTGACGTAACTAAGGTTTACGATGGCAGAAAAAAAACCGTGACGACGGTCGACTCTAAGGATTTTACTTACCTGTCTAGTGTTCTCCCGCATCTGCCTCCGGGCCATCTCAAGAATGATTCGTTGTCGCAGCACATCCAGTGGGTTCACTATCGACAGCGACGGCTTCGTTCGTTTTGCAGGGACGTCCAGGCTATTGTCTTGTGGCTGAAACAAACAAAATGGATCCGGTGAAAGGCCTACGGGTTTGTAGTGCATAGTGATTTTTCAAGTAGTGACTAGTTTATATATAGAAGGAGGATCGTTATTGTGCCAAGTGCGGGGGAAGCTAGCGGTTAAAAGTGGGTGTATTGGAAAGAAAATTGTCGAAGGAAATTGTTTATCCTTTCCTTCAACAATGTGGAGACATTGTTGTAATGGTACAAGAAAATTCAGAATTTTGAAGCTGTCGAATAGTCGAATTCTTTTGCTTGTGCTTTATTCATGATACTCTCAACATCGCCAGCTCTGTAGCAGAACCAAAAACGAATTTGATATTTAAAATATACATTTTAATAACTTCATTTCGTATTAATAGTGTACCCACGTTTATTTTATTTCTTGGAAGCCGCACCGTGCGTCAATCCGAAAGTGACTGCCGACAACGAAGATAATTTTACTGCCGTTTACTGAAGGCTGCACTGTGTCAATGCCCAATCGTTTAAAAATTCAATTTAATTCTTGAACCAATTTACTTTTGACCACATGCTATGTATTATATGCCATAACCCACCGGTCAGTTGTAATTTCATCATGATGATATTGTACAGCAAAAAGGGTGTCCACATCAAATTGTATCATGGAAAAAACGCTGTGAAAAATTACCTAGCTGACCCATCCTTTTCAAACCTTCAGATGATAAAATATAAACCATTCCCGAGCAGGAGAGCATAGCAAAATCATAACTCATCAATAACATATTTAGCTATGAGAACTTATCCTGTTTTCCGAATAGATATTCACGTTTCATACATGGAAATAATATGAAAATATTATAAAATTTTGATATCATATCTCGCTATGCCTTTAATAAGATATTTGAGTTATCTCATTAAAAGTAAGTTTTTGAGTGAAAATTGTTCGTTATTGATTATTTATAATATATTCAGTTATGCATTTGTAGTGGACAGAGTTATTGTGTGAGTTATTTCACAAATCCTAATAGGAGTGCGAGTGTTGGCAACATTTCTGACGAATACCGCACAACCCTATTTTGTTGGAAATCAAGATTCGAGCGCTGAAAAGAACGGTTCGAGATGCGAGCGAAAGAGAACGATCTTGGTAGTGTACAGTCTGTAGGCTATACTATAGTCACTGTATTTTACTAGTCTGGCGGAGTGGGGAACCATGCAACTGGCAACCCACTTTTTCACATAAAAATCCTGACACCACTGGATATAATTCATGTTGCATATGACTTCTTTGAAAGTAAACATTTGATGTGAAAATGAAGTGCGTTTATAACAAATGTAACAGCAATTGGCGAAGGACAAAGAAACAAACAAGTTTACTCCGGTTTCCAAAGAATGCGGAGATTAGAAGGAAATGGCTAACATTTTGTGAGTTACCTGATAATTCATTTATTCGTTGAAAAAGAAAATTAAAAAAAAAATCATTTTGTTTCGATTGAGCATTTCCCGTACAATAGTACAACGTGAAAATCGCCAGGACAGCAAATCTGTGGCAGTATAATGTTATCAATAAACAATTAATTATAAAAAGAGCACGTTATTGATGCGACGAAAGAAAATATTCCTTGTGGTTTTCTCACATGTATAAATTTAACATTATTGTGATATCATTAATTCATTACAATAACTATTCTCAAAAAAAAAAAAACAGCAATTGTCGCAAAAAGTTCAATTATTGAGTCTAATTTATTCTGTATCTTTTCACGGCACGATTACAATACTTCAACTGCGAAAATTGACGCACTATCGACTGGCTCCCGTTTTGACAGTTCACACTGGTTCCCGAAATCCAGTCCGCCAGACTAGTAAAGTATACAGTGACTATAGGCTATACGCAACAAGAAATTCGGTATTAGTGTGAGTATGATCGTATACCTTTGATGAGAGGATGCATGCCAGACAATTAATGGGTGAGAAGGACTTCGGAGAAAGAGTGATTCCTTTCTTCATTCAGTTGGTTAAGTTTGACAAAGACGGACGCAGAAAATGACGGGCAAACGGGACAAGCACGACAGCATTCAGTGTGCAATTAGTTGAAAATATCTGAATCGGTCATTTCGTGATATTTAATGCAAATTATTGGTTTGTTATTGAAATATCAAGCTTTGTTATTCATATGGTCTTGGAGGAACAATATTTTGGTATTGTTTTTTGTTATTTTACCAACTATGTAAACCTTGTTAAGATCAAAATGAGGTGTATTTCCAATATCTGGTTGTGATATTATAATGATATTTTCTCCTGCTCGGGTTAGTAAACATGTGGCATATTTAATTTACTCATCTTCAATGCCATAATCGTACGCTCGCACCTTGCGCTTAACTCCACTCATTAGGTTTTGTACAACATCTGGCTGCGGCTTTTTCTGTACGGAAACCCACTTTTCATATCCCCTCAGATTTGACTTCCTTGGATGCTTTAGAGCCTGCTTCATAATAGCCCAGTATTTTTCGTAGGCTTCCCACTACTCCAGGACATAGTTTGAGTAGTGGCACGAAGCTAGATCCGGCCAGTAGATCGTAGATCCCTCGTGTTACTTCAACAGGGGTCTCCAGAGGCTTCTGCAGACACTCCTTGAGGTTAAATTCCCCGTTTACTGTCCCGGTAGTCATGGATGGTTTACTCCTTTTGCCACATGGGCAGATCGCTTGTTAAATCAGATATTTCTTGGCAACCTTTGAAGTTTCTGCTTCCCTACTTCCTCCGGAACATCAAACTTGTTCTGGGCAGTGAAGTATACTAGTCCCAATGGAATATATAAAGGTACGGAAATGGTTTGAGTCTCAGGTTTGAAGGGCCATTTTTTTGTCAACAATGATGACGTATAAGTTCAAAAGCAATGTCCACAAATCAATGTTTGGTACATTTTTTCAAAAAATTTCCACAGGCTAAGACATTTTCCGGCTGAAATAGCCTTCCTGTACCAATAAACAATGCGGAATACAATTCCAAATGGCATTTTTTCGTTTTTGGAGATCTACGTCACAACCCAAAAGCACGTGGTTTTTGCCCGTTTTTCGCTACTAATACAGACAAGCGTCTTCTTCGTCCTCTCCTTTATATACCTCATTGCACCAGTCCCACTGTGACGTAACACCTCGCGTAGGTTACCCAATGTTCCGCCACGAAGCATGGCACATCAGAATTTTTAGCCTTCCGCTTTAGTGATTTAGTGAAAAAAAAAAACCAAGCAAAATGTAAACTAACGTATTAGCCTGCTGCCGTGATTACTCAACACGGTGGATCAAGCAGTTTTAATATAAACTAGAACAGTGACCGGTTGCGGAGTTTAATTAAACGCAGGAAACACCTTGCAATAACAAAACATTCCAGAGCATTCTTGTTATTAAATAACAAAACACCTTTGATATAAATTGTTGAACAAATATGACCGCTGTTGACTTTAAAAAAGCTCAATAATCGAACAGAACCTTTTTTATGATGCTAACATACCAACCGATTACGCCACGCAATGAATACATTTCAATTCAACTCAAACGCAACCGAAGCCGGCGACGCAGCGTCACTCGGGGTCGCTCGCGATTACTCTCGGTCACTCACGATTGCGCGCGCGTGGGTATAATACACTCTCGCACGTGCTCCGATGCGCGCGTTCTAATGTTCTCGGCAAGCAGCCAAATGTACTAAAAAGTAAGGGTGAAGAACGAGACGGGCCAAGGAATGTTATAGGCCAGAATAGGATAACTAGATAGACGGTAGCCCAAGAACGGAGGGGAAAGCCTCTCCGCTCTGAGTTACACAGGGTCGTATTTAAGAAAAAGTGTGAGTTTAATAAATCAATCCCTTTTCATCTTTCTTGAGGTGATTCCGCGTATGAACGTGTACAGGTTGTGTTTGGAGTTCTAGTATATCACACAATCCTGGTAGGTCGTTACCGCCTTGATGTAAGTCTCATTATCCATGGTGAGACTCATGCTTCTTCAGCATGTGGGTATACAGTTTCAAAGGCCCCTGACTTTCCCATCGTATTTTGCCGTTGGTCGCGATTTGAAGCCTTCTGCACTTTACACGTCTGCAGTCCCTCCTGGTCCTTGGCTTTCTGAATGAAAAACTTGAAAAGATTCGACTTTTTGGCCATATCCCTGACCAATGATGGAAATGAAACTAATAATATGACGCAATCGTCTTTTTATCTCGGTCTGCTCTACCCATGATGTGTAACAGATTGCGACTGAATCCCTTCAGCCCATAATGAAACGATAATTTGGTGAATTGGTTTCTGGCAAAAATCAAACACATGATTAAACTATGGACTACTAGAAAAAAATCGAAAATTATGTGCCTTGTGGTACATTTTCTAAATTACCAGTACTAAAATGGTGTTTCATTGATACGTGCTTGAGGTGTTGTCATTAAAGTGATTCAGGAATAGAAAAAAATGCCATCCCAGATCGATCTGACATAATGTCCTTCAAACATTCACCGAAATAGTAGAAACAGGCGTTCGTGGTAGCAACAGAGCCCCCACAACGGAAAAATTGACAGTGACAACAGTGAAAAGTTTAGAAATCAAAAAGGATGGCCACCATCATTTCGTCGCTGTCGCTGCGGGCGTTCAAGGTCAGAGCATTTTTGGTTTCGATTTCAGTGGCCGTTTGGGTCTGGCAAAGCCGAACGTCGACAAGAACGGAATCCTGGATGGTGAGTTCGTTCCATGTGATCGTTTACAAGCTATGGTTGACTCATGTTAGCGTACGCGAAATGTCAGAGGGAGCCATATATTTTGGTTAAGAAACAGGAGATATATACCATTTATTAGTATATGTAGAACTCAAATTTAATTCCTAACTCATATTCCTTTCAGAGAGCGAGTAATGGCGATAGTATAACCATAAGTAAATGCTAGGACTAGAGTTGGCACTCAAGTTCCAACCGTAACAGTTGAAGCGAGTAAAGGCGCTATATCCTTGCTTTTGATACCCGGACATAAGGAGGAAATACCTATGTTCCATCCCATAAAATTGGTCAACCAAGGAGTGTACTTTCTTAGCTTTGTCACTCCCAACGAATTATATTACTTATTATTTACGGATCGATTGGTACGGATTGTCCCCGTTCCTAGATTATATTGTATCATATTGCTACACAGTAGGCCTGGGGTAGGGTTGACAAGAAAAATGTATGGAAATCATTTTTAAAAAAATGCTGGATATCATTTTCCAGGATCCTTTCAAATACTGGCTGTGTAAGTGTAGACTAGACTAGACTAGACTAGAAAACAAACACATGATTAGACTACATCAGCTCTTAGAAGCGATTAGCTCGTTGTGTTTGTTTCTCCGAACGCCCGTCGTTAGGGGAAGAAAGGCTAGCAACTGGAGAATATCGTGTCGACTGATGTCGAATTCGTTTTTACGGCAGGACTATCCCGTCCCGGACTACGCTTTGCAACTGAAAAAAAAAAACACTTTCCGAGCAGTTGCAATGGTGTACGTAATACCAGAGGTAACTGTCACTTTTGTTTTGGTCATTATCGCCATTGTCTTTTATCGCATTTGTGCTACTGTACGGAAAATTTGCCAATTTACTGAAAAATGACACAATAACAAAATATAAAATAAATAAAATTCAACCTGATGTTTGACACGCGAAGAACGATAATCAAAGCAAACCGATTTTGACACATTTTTTTTTACACATACGTGTGAATGTGTTGGTGTCTTCAAAACTGCACTCTGTTTCTTGCGCGGACTGTCCGGGACAGAAAAAGGGTAGTCCGGGATAGTCCGGAAAATGTAAAAAAAAACAGTGATAGGACAAAGTGTAGTCCGCGGGGTAGCTACACCGCAAAAACGAAAACGACATGAGTAACAGCAAAAGTGTGGAGCGGTAATGGAGAGAGTGTGGTGGAAGGGAATACTTCTGCTGCGGTTGAGTTTATGCGAGAGTAGGAGAGTATACACTGTCATTTACTCTCTTTTTTGACAAAAAAAAAAAATCATGATCATTAGTCAAATGCAGGGTTGCCACATTTAAATCTGTATTTTCCTTTGAAAAAATCTGAGCATCTGTATCTGGAACAAAAATATCTGTAAAAAAATCTGCATTGTCTGTACATGAAGAACTTTGTATTTTTTTAAGTTTTCATGGTACATATACAAAATCCATTTCTGAGCTGAAGCGTGATTTAATGCTTTAAATTGTATTTAATGCTTTAAAATTTGGAGTGTTCATAAAAATTAAGGTTAACATTGAAATATCTGTAAATTTGCACTTTTTGATGAAAATCTGTATATCTGTAGATACAGATTCGGTATGATACTTCGGCCCAAAAATCTGTAAAGTACAGTATATGTATCTGTATATGTGGCATCCCTGGTCAAATGAGTGCGAATAGATGAGAACTATTCGCTTTGTATACATCGAACGGATAACTTCATATACCGAGTTGTGCACATTGAGTACCACGGGTTGTGGTGTACACTAATAGCAAGAAATATATCATGAGAACGAATGCAAAGAGGGTGCACTAACACCGACACTTTGTTATTCGCATACTAAAGACGATGTTAACGCATATTAGGCTTGCTTTGTATGTATCCAAAATCAATAGAGGTGGTTTTTTTTCCATTGCTGTCCCTGACCCAAGAATCGGGATTCCGTGTAAATACTCTCGCAATACGATCGTGATCCTGATCTCTAATAATTAATATAATAGAACATCCATTCTGACCACATATTTCTTTCCGTTCGATGCTTAGAGTCTCGTAGTAACCTTTAATCACACAACTCACCCTCGACTGCACGATTCCAGGTTGTTTTCCCATGTCCCGATAAAAGCCTTGACAATTTTCTAGGTGCTTTTACACAATCGATTCGCGACGTTTGTCATGAATAGAGAGCCACTGGCCTAAAACAAAATACAAAATCATAACAAGCCATCCGCGTTCATACATCGATACCCAACAGTAATATTTATTGTAAACAGATGACGATGCAACAGCATTGTCGTTACCCTTCAATTCGCTCATTCTATACCCCGCCGCGCAGGCATCGCCCGTTAGTGCAAGCCTGCGAGGCGAAAGGGATTCAAATTACAAATATCGAACAGGGCCAGTGCCATCTAAATTATTTAGCCTTGAATTATCGAACCCGGCTCTCCAGCCTTCTCTTTCTTTCTACAATTAAGATAGGTTAGGCAAACATTGTACAATTAGTATATAAGGCCAAAAATTGATAACGTACTTTTGACTAGATCATTCCTATGCGTGACAAGGTCCGTTCTGGTGGATTCCCTGGAGGTCAATACTTCCCTGGTCCACCATAGTTCGGAAACCAGGAACCTTGGAGAGATTTTTTTCTCAAAAGGCAAGTAATGTTCAATAGTAACCAACTCCTTAAAGTGAAACAACCATATAACACGGCGACCTACAACACGTTGCTTTTTGGGTAACGGCATTTTTTCCAGTTTTCGAAAACCTGACAACGATAAAAATACAGTGTAAACACTCCAAACTATTTGTACTCAAATTTTCAAGACAAAATATCCAATGGGTTTTTTACAGCGTTTTTCCGGTGATGCAATTTGGTGTGGGATACTTTACAAAACTCTAGTTTATTCAGACTCTTATTTTAAAGGTTCGTTAGCTACAACTTTTTTTACCCACCTGAATTTTTTTGAAAATCTTTATTTTTCCAGGGTATTTGTTCCATTATACATCTCATTATGCCGATACTCACAAAGAATGCACGGATTAGACACCAAATTTTCAAGAAAACATTAAAAAAATAAACAAAATACGCTGACTTTCCCTTATGGAATCGCCCAGTATTGTATAATTACTAAACTTAGCTAGATTTAACCTGAATTTTGTAAAACAAACCATTTTTCACAACGCTTCCATATCCATCTCAAAACTTAAATCACTGCTCAATTATTCATCTCATGCGCCTTCATATTCATCACACTGGTAATCATGACTGAATCACATGATCATGAATGATCGTAACTGCAGACCGTCGTATTAGGTTACTTAGGTATCCGCTGTAGTTGTTTACGTGCAAAATTGGTAACCTAGGTAACCACGGCAGTGCTGTCGATTTATGTCAATCATGTCGGAATAATTCAACATTTTCAGTATGATATTTTCGTATTAACAGAAACTCATTTAGCAATATTTGATTTTCTTCAACGCAATGGAAACAGATGAAATGTATGTGTTTTCATCTGTTTTCACTGCGTTGAAATTTAGGATTTGTAAAAATTTATCTCAAATATTGCTGCTTATTCAAGCATGTTTTTGGAAATTCAAGGTGAACATTCCGAATTTTGAAGTATTCTTAGTGTAGTGAGTGATTTTGTTTAGTGATTGAAATAAAAAGTGGTCCGCTATAGATGAAAACAAAAACTTTGTTTGACTGCTGAACGGGTCTCGTCGTCTCGCAGAATAGAGCAATGCGCATATTCGCAACCTTTACACTACCGTACATTCATACTACAAACCGCGTTGATGTAGGTGATGTATGCTCAAGTGACTGTAAAAAACACATAAGGGTTGCGTTCAACCATATGACTGACCCCTGCAACCACCAGACTGACTGAGAGATATTTGCTTCAACCACTGAAATTATACGTGGGTAACAATACAAGGATGGAAGGTTTGCTGCTTCCTGAAAATTTCTTATCTGTTTGTGGAAATTTTGCGAATAGAAACTGAAGTGTTTTGCTTTGAAAACTATGAGCGATATTAAATATTTGTTATTGAACGACCCATTAGTTTGAAGTGTACCCACAGCTTTCGAGTTACTTGTAGAGTTCAATCGGTTTGCTTGATGCCAAGAATTTTCTCATCATTCTTACCCCAAAAAAGTCACCAGAATCTAGTAATCGTTTTATCGTAAGCAAATAAAAACAATTCCTACGCCCATGGCGATCCGTTTGTGTTTTCAAACGGATACAAATGGTGTCACATGATTACACCGGCGTGGCAGTAGATTAACAGATTTCCCTAGGGGAAAAGGTGAAAACACTGTACCTTTGTTTCAGAGGTAAACATTATAAATGCCAGCAGCTTCATTATGACCTACTCCGCAAGTAGAGGGGAACGGAAGTTCCTCGTTTACCTTGAAAAGTATATTTTTGGTGAAAACCCTCAAAACACAAAGAGTGGATTCGTAAATAGCAAAACGCAGAAACCACATAGCAACTGTATTGGCATATTGTGGATAATTTTTTTCAACTTTGATATTGACTTATGTTTAAAATGGGCGCTCTTCCACTTCACTCAATTGAGCGTATCAAATAAAAAAAAGTATCTGTTAGAGAGATAAAATAGCATAGAACATAAACAACCTTTTTGGATGTGGTACTGGAGCTAAATCGAGAAGGTTGGGCCGGACCTAAACGCTTGCTGTTTACAGTACACCTGCGGCAAATTCGCAAACGCACCACCACCAGCTGAAATGTAGTTAAACGAATTTGTCCGGCACTAATGCACACGCGTTGGACCCAGACATATGCCATGCTCGTCTTCTAGCAGAAATATAATTCTATTCCACGCATAGATATTAACTCGCATGTAGTTGACATTTAAATTAAAACTGTGTGTTTTTGATTCCAAATGCTTTGGCCGTGGGCACACAGAGTGAAAAATCGGCCAAGCATACAGAATCTACTCATATAGAGAATTTTATGTTCGGAGAGCTTAATTGTTGAACTACTACCAACTTTTCTTTTCCTATTAATAATAAATTTAAGTTGTTCGAATGTTAGCCAGAAAGTTTTAGAAAATAATGTATATTTTGACTCAATGGTGCTACAATATTGGTTTTTAGCTGCAATGAACAGAAAAATGTCATCAGCAAATAAATTTATAACACAGCAACATGAAATTCGCCTCATGTTAATAAAAAAAAATATAAACAAAATGCGTCCCAAACGACTTTCTTGTACACTACGAAAAAAATGGAATCCAAACCACACAAACTCTGTAACTCCAAGGATTCAAGGATTTGATTAAGAAATAACTTCAAAGGGCGTTTAAAATCCAAAAGTACCACAAAACTATCTTACCCTCGACTGTCATTCTATCTTTCTAACACCAGATACAATGCAGATACACTATAATTTCAGTTTACATGATTTTTACCTAGTATGCTAAAATAGCCAAAAAAAATTTTAAAATGCTTTTTTGTATAGTTTCTTCGAATACGAAATTTTTTTTGCTAATTTTTTTTAACAACATTGATTAAGATTGGCAATTTCTGGAAATAACACTGGTTTTCTTCTAAACGATTTTTTATAAAATCAAGTTCTATCAAACAGAAAAAGTCACCAAACGTCTATACCGATATCCCACCTTTTCACTGATACGACAATTTCTGTTAGCATTATCAATTGTTAATTGTGGCATACTATTTATACTTCTGACGCAAGCAAAAAAAGTTCGGAATCTGTGCTTCATCGTTTCAGTCCTACCGAGAACAAGAAAGTATTCGATGGCTTGTCAACAGCATTTTGCTTGAGAATCATATAATCGTTCTTCTAGCACAAACGAGACACCATTGGAAAGTTCCCGGTGAATTAACCAAACCACGTGACGGTGAACTAGCACAGCAGCATGCGGCACGAAGTGTGCTGAATTATGTAGATATTTTCTCAGGAAATAGTAGAACTTTTTTCTTTGAGTGGAAACCGAACTCGAAAGAACAACTGCATCTGCGGACAAAAGGGGTAGAAAGGTGGTCACTGCTGTTTTTTTCTTCAAGATGGAGTTTAATTATCACTGTTGTGTTGTGTAACCGAACGAAAGCTTTTTAACCAACTGATAATGTGTGTACACTTTGTGTTATACCAGTTTCTACTATACATTATCACCTGGAGGCGAAAAAAATGACTGAAATAAACATCGGATTTCTCGCGTTAATTTTCAAAAGGACCTAAGTAACAATGAGTGATTTTCGCCTTTCTCAGTCTGTTTCAATAATTACAGCTTGAACGATAGTTTAGTGAAGTATAGCAATAAACACAAGAATTAATACACATTTCTCCGTCTGGTAAGGTTAATATTATTTTACCATAAATAAAGTATATCACAATCAAAGGGGATAGTTTAGATTTTATACCATTTTAATGAAATGATGACATTTTATCAGTTTGGTAGGTTGAAAATTATATTTTAAATGAATTATTCAAAATTTGAATAAGATCTTTTGAAAAAAATCTAAATCAAAACATCGTTGAAATACAATCTAGTGCCAACATATTAGAGCACTTTTATTCGAATTAGAGACATTCATGTCCAAATTTTACTCTCACTTCTACTGTTAAGAGAATCGGATCGAACTGTCTGACTGATGATAAGGCATAACATAGACCAATGTTATATTTAAATTAAAATGGTAAAACCAAGAATTCCAACTGCGTCAGCTGAGTTGAATCTTGCCTAGTATACTCGAAGGGTTGACATCCAGCAGGTCGATTTGCATTAAACCCCACCCTATGCTCTCAGCTCGAGCTTTGGGATATTTTTACGCCTTCGAGGGATCCCACAGCCAGCCAAGGCACAATACGCAATTTAAAAGGCAATAATTGGTGGACTCGATGGCATCCACTCACCTGTAAAATCCTGGCGTCGGTGTACGGCTCGGCTGCTACCTGTTGACTGACGTACAGCAAGGTTGTTACCAGCGACCAGAGCCACAGCGTGGCTTTCATGTTTCTGTGGAATAAATAAACATACGAGTGCGGTGATGAATAGCAAGTCGAATGGTGGTTGAAAAATTAATTAATTACGGCCGCTTTTCCGTCTGGGACAATAAAATTAAATTTAAGGTTAAGCTGCTCGATTCGGAAAATGATTAGGGAACGTTGATTAGTATTCCCCACACACCATAATGTGACGGTCGAGTTGGACAGGGTTAGGGTTTACAAATATTTGAGCTAGGAATCAACAAACGCAATGTCCACTGTTGAAATATTAATGGCACAAATAATGAATTCACGAATATTCCGGAATGGAAGCTCGGTGCATGTTTTAACACACATTTACCGAATCCTTCGAATTGTCGAGATCGTCACACTTTGATGGCAGCGTTTTCCTTCATAAGTGTTTATCACAATCAATGAATCGGATAACGAAGCGAATAATAATCGAATTCGCATTCGGCAGTCGAATTGTAACGATTGCTAGCTTGTTGCTAACGAGTTGCTGCTTCGCCGAACAGGCGCGGGTAGTGAAATCGGAGAAAAATGTTTACATGCATACCGACTGATGTCGAACAATACCATCGAAAACAGTCACTAACCGGAAGGACCTAAAAATGTCATGCGTATCATGTCACGCAAAAAATTAATCAATCAACCCGAACGTCATTCATATCCATTTTTAATTGACGAATCGTGAAGGGAGGGGATGAATAAATTAAATATAGCGCAATTCATAGTGAAGCTTCGGTACTACGTAATTTTTTTTTGAACTTAGCCGTTTTTATTCATAACGACCTTGTTGGTTCTAGAAAAAGGATGAATTACGGTTGAATGAAATGTTTTGGATTTATTGACTGCAATCGACGCAGTAAGACAGATAACATCGTTGCTCCACAATTACGGTTGAATGAAATGTTTTGGATTTACTGACTGCAATCGACGCAGTACGACAGATAACATCGTTGCTCCACAATTATACTAAGACAGCAAATCAACTTTTACCTTATTATTTGCATGGTGTCAGCTCAAATCACACAATAACCCACTTACTTCACCACGATTTTACTAGCCTATACTGCTTGATTCTCACTGCACTTCATTTTCATCCGAATCCGATCTTTCACCACAGCTGCTCGCGATACAGCCACCATACTGACTGATGATACAACAGCTGGGTCGAGTTTAGATATCTGTCGAAAACGAATAATATTGTTCAATTCAATTATCGCCCAATCGACAATAAGCTGCCAATTAGCGCTTCTACCGCGATTGAATTAGGCTTTCAACCCAAACCGGTGGGTGTGAGAAGAGAATCCGTGTTGTCATCCGATCGACTACACCGCGAACGTCATTCCATTCGTGTGATTTTACGATGTCCTCTTTTCAAGCTTTAACCTGAAGCAACTAGTGTAATGTGGATATGTACAAGATCAACTACAACTGAAGTTGCTCAGCTGATTACTTTTATTGTTTGTCAATATATTTCTAGTATAATTTCATTGTGGCTCCATCAATTATAAACTGGAGGGGGCGCGTGGTCATTTACAAACAATATAGAATTTCATACAAAAAACATCATTATATCACGTAGTCGTACCAACACAATTTGAGCTCAATGATTAATTGAATGTTTGAATAATTTTTAACACCGTTACATTCAAAACGTGTCAAAATGGAGTCGTAATTTGATCAGTTACCTAATTACAAAACACGACACGAATGCGCGGTTGACGTAGAACTTTGACAATTTTACGAAAGATGGTAAACGCTTATGTATGTATTTAAACTGAATATAGTTTGGATGATGAGATCTACATATTATAGATAGGGTGTGGGACTAGTTCGTCAGGGGTTGTCTTCGTCATAATTTTTGCTTCATGCTAATGAGAAATATATGACGAAAAAAACCCCTGCCGAAGTAGTCCCACACCCTATACATGTTAAAAAATCCAAGAACATTTTTTAAGGATACTCGATACGCTAAACGTTCTACATTTTGGTTCAGTTAACTTGGTTAATGAAGACGTCAATTGCCATCTTTTCTGGCCTGAAAGAGATAGTGTACGCCAGTACTCGAAAAGAGGGAAATCAATTTTGGTTAGATGCTGCTTAAGTTTTTCTGTTGCTACCTTTTGACGCGGGAAACGGGTGTTTTTAGAAAGCTGAGCTTTTGATTAGAAATAATCGCTAAAATCATATTACATCATCGTGTTGAAAAATCTTGTTTCTTGCAGAAAAAAATTTGTTTTTTTCATTTTTTCTATCATTGATCCATCCCATTCCATGACTCATGACTATTTATGATATGAGCAATTCTCGCTGAAACTGTCCCACTGGTGACACGAGGTCTTTCAAAAAGGATATTTTTATGTCTAAATGATCGAAAGTAGCGAAAAAATGAGAAAAACACTTTGGTTAGTTCATATTGATGGACCCCTCGGGCACAAATCGGTTAAACGGTTTTTACAAAAAGTTAAAGGGTATGTGCTTGAGTGCACAAACGTAGGCTTGACGTGGGACTATTATGGGTGTAAAGATTTAATTCTGCCGTAGCCATCTATACATATAAAAATGCAGTTCTGTCTGTCTGTCTGTCTGTTCCATATAGGCTTGGAAACTACTGAACCGATCGGCGTGAAATTTTATATACAGGGGTTTTGGAGGCTGAGAAAGGTGAAAGAAAGGGAGGGGTCCCACACAAATGAAACACAAATTCATGCACATCTCGAAAACTAATCAAGCAAATGGAACCAAATTTGACATGTGGATGTTTTTAGGTGTAACAAAATCATTCATATTGGTTTTACACCCCTCCCTCTTCTGGAAGGGAGGGGTCCCATACAGACGCCATTGTTAAATTTAAGATGGAAACTTCCGGTTTCTATCCGGAAAATGTCTCCAAAAATCTTTTTAAAATCCAAGATGGCGACTTCCGGTTTCTCGAAAACAGCGGGATATGACCACCCAATATAGGTATTTCCGAAATCGCGATGATGCATTGAAACCACAAATCGACCTCAGACAACATTTTGAGTTGTAAAATGGCAACTTTTGGTGACTGGAAAACTGCCGAAAATTACCCAAAAACAACCAAATACCACCCAATATCAGTATTTCCAGAATAGAGGTGATGTACTAAAGGCAAAAGACGAGGATGTTGTCATTCCGATAAAACCAATAATTTCAAACGATATAAACAAATCGCAAGAAATCAATGAATTTGGAATGTTGAAGATTATTAAATTAAACACAAAAATAGGCGGCACTTCAAACTTGAGCACAAAAAATAGGCGGGACGAAGTTTGCCGGGTCAGCTAGTAGTATATAACACACACCAAACGTACAAATACCAAACACAACAACCCATGAACGCTTCACAAAAAAACACATACACCTGTCATAAACCATAGCATACAAACTAATAAGAAAAATAATTAACTTCTTGCCTATAAAAGTATTCTGTCATGAATAAATTGACCTCGGATGAATGCATTTTTGCACACACATACACGTTACACACTCGCACTACTCACAAGCACACGCCCTTCAGACACACCCACGCTACGTACACATACACACACGCCACTTACATACACACGCCACTTACACACATGCACGCACTCACGCTGCACACACATACACACACACCACTCACACATACACCCACACGCCACTCACACGTACACACACGTCACTCACACACACATTCACACACACGTCACTCGAACACATATTCACACACACACACAAACACACAAAAACATTAACACGCACACACATTCACGCACACACATGCACACACACATTCACACACATATACGTACACATACACGCACACATACACACACATACACACACCCATACACATGCACACACATACACACATACACATGCACACGCATACACACACATACACACATACACACACATACACACATACACACACACATAAACACGTTGATGCTACTCACATACACCCGCTAAAGCTACTCTTACACACATACACACGCTAACGCTACTCAGACACACAAACTTGGTATACGACACACTATACCTACACAAATTACTATCGGCAGCATTAAAACGGCTTCCAAGTCTTCCAATGGTCCCTTCCAACGGCTTCCAATGGTCCCCAGTGCCGATTACGTCCAATTTCGGGCTGTTTTCCAACAACGATATCTGAATTAGATTACCACTGGTGGGGTCCAACTCAGATCGAAGGGAAGCCGAACTGTTCGCTTTGACGGTCGACCAGGGAATGAGCGTCTCTCAACACGAAATGTCCTTTTATAGTGTCACTCAGTGTGGGGAACTTGGGTGATTGGGGGAAGAACCAATCAAGTGGAAGCATCTCTGCTTTCATTCTTCGTCGTTTACGTTGGGTGATTAATGCGATGCCAATTGGCTGGCATTGCTAGTCAATGACTGAATGCGTGAAATCATTTCGTCTATGTTTATGAAGTCTGCGTTAGGGAAATATACCAATCGTATGAAAAATGTATGTGGATATTCGACCTTCAAACTTTCCCGCAATTTTCACGGAGTAATAAGAAAATGGTAACTGAAATTATCATGTTATACAAATCTTGTATGTTTTAGCTTTCCAACGGTATATTAACTATTGAATTCGGAATAGTTGTTTGAGCGCTATTAGCATCTGAAATCTTCCATTCCGCCAACCAAAAACGTTACATGTTCAATCCAGTTTTCCCAGAATGTACCTTAGTATAGTGAAGAAAGACGTAGTCCCACGTCAAAATTGATTTTTGAGCAATTACTGACCTTTTTATTGATTTATTTCTCTTGAATTTGTCTTTCAACCTCCTGCAACCAACACATCGTTTTCAAGAGGAATGATAGGTCTTTCAAAAAGAATATTTTTATGTCTAAATGATAGAAAGTAGCGAAAAAATGAGAAAACCACTTTGGTTAGTTCATATTGATGGACCCCTCAGCCAATTGATTAAAGGCTATTCAAAAATTACGGTGCGTGGGTGCACTTACTACCTGTGAACTAGGAATACTGACTGCCCACATCATACGCACACCACAGGCTCAGTATATTGCGTTGATTTGATGTTGGACGCGCGTCATGCGTTGAACTGTTTGAAGCTCGATTTTGAAAAGTGACCAAAATGACAAGATAACCTCAATGCTCACCTAATATTTTGAATGTATCTTAAAGAATTTTTTTCAGCTTTCCAATGGTGATGTCAAATTTAAAAGGTTGCGAACTTGCTCAAAAACACGTTTTTCTGATGAAATCCAAGATGGCGGCGAGATCCAAGATGGCGGCCAATTTTTTTCTACTTCAAATGAAAGCTCTATCATTCCTCTTGAAAACGATGTGTTGGTTGCAGGAGGTTTAATGACAAATTCAAGAGAAATAAATCAATAAAAAGGTCAAGAATTGCTCAAAAAGCAATTTTTGTAAAAACCGTTTAACCGATTTGTGCCCGAGGGGTCCATCAATATGAACTAACCAAAGTGGTTTTCTCATTTTTTCGCTACTTTCAATCATTTAGACATAAAAATATCCTTTTTGAAAGACCTCATGTCACCAGTGGGGCGGTTTCAGCGAGAATTGCTTATATACCTTATGGTTTTCACACAAAAAAAGAAGAATTTCAATTCCGTACAACACGCCTCGAATACCACGCTCATCTCTTAGTAATAAAAACAAAACGCAATTATATTTCCAGGCGTTTGGTTTAATAAAATAAAAATATATGCACAAAGCCAGCTCTTGTTGTTGTGATGGTTTAGTGATTTAGGTGTGATTGGTTGAACTAGAAAATAGATATTTTTTGTATTGGATCTATGATTTAATCATGATGAAAAAAAATAATAAACGAATGATGAAAGTGTTCTAGTTTTATTGAAATAAATTATTAATTGTATGTGCTTTCAAGTATAGCTGACGCTCTCTTTCCCCCTTACCACAATCCTCAAAGTAAGGGGGCTGATACCACCGTATAGTTCTCTAAGGAAATGCTCACGTGAAGAAGCGAAAAATCACTATGAACAATATTGTTAGAGTTTGCTTCCTATCTCTTGCCTTTGAATCTCTATTTACTTTTCTTTTCACTTTTTTCTTTTCACTTTTTTTCTTTCTATCTTTCCCATTCTTCTACTTGGTCGTTCACCCCTATCCATCACCTCTTCTATTTCTTTTTATACTCGACCTACTCGACTTTCTACTTTGTATTCGACAATTTTTTTTTTCAAACCGCTTTCTATTTCAAATGAGTTATTCACTCAACCAGCCGCCTCTTCTATCACACACCCCTTTCTCATAACCCATACAATACATTTTTCCAGTTTCCTTTCTAATCAGGGGTTACTATTTGGTTTAGCCTCTTGCTCGCAAAATTTTTACTTGTTTTGTACCAAGAATTCGTTGTTATGATTGATCGTTTCATTTATGCCAAACAGCATGTGTACGTGTATTAGTTTGTTCGTCGTACGTATATGAAATAGAGGAATAATGAGAAAAGAGTTGCCAGGCAGGCTTTTTATTCTTCGCAATATGTGGAAAGAGAAGAATGAATATCCACCGTTAACTTCTCACCCAGCATGAGCGCTGTAGTTTTTTGCACCAAACTTCTTCATTCTGCTTTGTGCTATGCTTCTGCCGCTCGCAGAAAAATAATACACTTGCTGTTTACACCACAACTGAGCGAAACAAAAGTGGCAAATCATTCTTTTGAGCATACACAGAAGTACACCGCGGTGATCACTGCTAAGATAAATTCGAAAGCATTCTGAATGCAAACATGCGTGACGGGCGGCTGGATTTTTTTAAGTTTCGAAATACAAAGCAAACAACGCAATGTACTTTCCTACCTAGTTTTTCCCTTATTTGAGAAATGCTTGAGAGACACACAGTAGAAGCACTGCAATAAGCTCTGGTGTGTAGTTATTGAGTGTATTGTCCTTTCGTGTGAGGGAGATCACACCGGTTTATTATCTCACTGGAGAGATATTTTAGCATCCGCCGCGGTGTTTTTTGCAAGCTGCTCAGATACACACGATTCGCTGCGCTCTTCAAGCAAGTGCGTCGCTTTGCCTGTCAGTGTGAGAGCAGATAATAGGGTTAGCCGGTAAGTTACGCATATTTTATTGGGTCCTAAAGTTTTAAACGGTTTTCTGATTTTTATATATCAGCTGAAAGAGTGCAATTTTCTGAGCAAAACGTGATTTTTAAAAGATGTTTATTGTGTTCCTTCGATTTTTAAATGAAGATTAAAACACTGCTCGAAATGCCTTAAATGACAGTTCTCTCATATACCGTACATGGGCGAAACGTCAACTAAGTCCTTTCGAGCAGTTTTTTTACTCTTTATTTGAAAATCGAAAGAAAACGATAAACATTTTTTAAAAATCACGTTTTGATCAGAAAACGCGGCTTTTTCGAATGATATATAAAAACTGGTATAGCTTTAAGACCCAATTAGAACATGGCCAGTGAAAAATGATCGATTATGGTACAAAAACAGTGCATTGGATTGGTATCATGCTCTTAGTGATAAATTTTAACATTCTTATGTAGAAAAAAATAACTAAAAAAAAAGTTCAGAGTGAAAATGTCAAAATACTAAAACGTTCATAACTTTTCTGTTTTTCATTTTACCATCACCAAATTTTGACAGATAGTAGTACATATTGTCATCTTCAATGTATATATGTAATCTTCAATGTGTAATAGATTTTTTGAAAAAGTGAGATTTTTGATATTTTGTGACAATTTGAAAAAATTGACACAGAAAAAGAAATTTCTTTAGAGTGTATACATTTTTTTTCTAGAATAGATTTTTTTAAAAAGTGAGATTTTTGATATTTTGTGACAATTTGAAAAAATTGACACAGAAAAAGAAATTTCTTTAAAGTGTATACATTTTTTTTTCTAGAACCCCAATTTCATTACCTACAACTTTGCTGAAGACACCATTTTAATCAAACAAGCCGTTTTTCTGATATAGAAATTTTCACCATTTTGGATAGGCCCTTTTGGGACAGCAGTCGCGAGTCTTCATGAAGAACTGATATCATAAAATGACCTCTTTATCAAAAAGAAACAACTGTGCAAATTTTTAAGCGAAATCGGAAATGGTTGATCAGGATCGAATTGCGAGTTAGGATAGAATGGCTCATGTGTAACAGTTCTGCTGACACCGAACGCTCCTGATTCTACTTTGATTCTAACTCATGACTTATCGCATGTCAACCTTGAGCTACGAGCTATTCTTGAATTATTGTATGCATGACTGATTGGACAAACAGTGCTGCTGTTTCCAACGTATAAGGTGCAAATGCAATGAAAATTGATATCGATTTTCCGACGTAGAATTACGTCTTATGGCACGTTTCTAGCTTGCACCAAAATGGCGTTCACCAAAATGAGGGAAACTGTGGTTTTGTGAAGCTAACTATTATACTTTTGAAAAATGTAGAGCCTTGGTGAACGCATGTTTCGACCAATCTAAGTTGAATCGAGGCCTTCCACCCCAGCACAACCGACGCTAAAGATGCAAACGATTTGACTTTTTTTTGTTGTAGTCGTTGGTGTTGTTGTTATTTTACTCGCACTAGTACATAAAGACACGCCTACCTAGTACATAAAGACACGTTTACCTCTCAGTAGTCACGTATAAAAGCAGCAAGGGGACAATTGGCTCTCACTGGAAACTGGCCTCAGACCATCAGAGGGCAGAGCAGCAGCTAATTTTAGCGTAGCAAGGCTAAGCAGACGACTCAACAGACTGATCAACCGACGGACTGCACAGCATTGCTGAACATGTCCGGATCTGTCACGTCGCGTTTGCCTTCAGCCATTTGGCCACTGATAATAGCTGTGAGCAGCATTGCAAAGCGAGCGAGAAGCAAAATCTATCTTCTCCTTTCTGCTTGAGAACGAGACATATGCTACGCTTTTCAAGTCTTTTGCGCACACGCTTTCGAGATACTCTTTCTTCTTCATGCATTCCCCTGAGTAGCAGCAAGCACCCGGTTTTGCTTCGTGCAACGACAGCCGCACGTGGGGGAAGAATCTGTAAAGTATCGCATACTGGAACGTGTAGGGTATCGGACTGCTTTGGTAAGTTTTTGATAGCAGTCTAATGCAAAACTAGCCGAAAAAAACCGCTACCGGAGTAATTCGTTACCCTATTGAAATATTTTTGGCTCTCCGCAACTGTCATAATGCATTTTGAAACCATTGTACACGGTTGGTTGTGCACGCGAGAAGGGGACTGTACGCGAGTAAAAGAGTAGGTGCGCGTGTGTGCATATGATGTCGGGAGCGAATGCGAGCAAGAAAGACAGCGAGAAAGAACAAGAAATAGGGTAATCGCTCCATTATTTATCTCAACAGCTTTGTGCACCCATATTCATCTTATGCCTCTCATTTGTCCAATTTACCGTCAAATTTCTGCAAATTTTTGGAAGCAAATCTATTTGCTTCTCGATTTTCTCAAGTGGCTGAAAGTTTTACGTTGAAAATTTGGTAAAATTTGACGATAAATTGATCAAAAAGGCGTGATGAGATGAATATAGGTACTGAGATGAATATAGGAACGGTTACCCTAGTTTCAATGGAGAATTCTCCAGTGTGTGATATCGGCAGCTACGAGAACCTCACTTGAGGTGTTGCATGCTGTTTATGAGTGAGACTAACAACACTGGCTGTGAGTGTGCCGGCAGTGTGTGTATGATCGTTATTGTCTTGTTTGCCTGCTTGCAGTGTGTGCGGCGCGGAGAACAACAAGAGAACTAGAGAGCTGTTCAACTTGATACATCACGCCATACCATCAAAGGGTTAAAATCGTACTTCGTAGACCGCACGCTGTTCATTAAACTAGGCGACACCGAGTCAGATAGCTTCGTTAACTTGTCGGGTGTTCCTCAAGGAAGCAACCTTGGACTACTGCTCTTATACCCTTTTTTCAGCGATGTTTGTTATGTCATTTCACCTGATCGTAAGTCCATCTATGCTGATGATTTAAAAATATTTCGCATCATCCACTTCACAGTAGGGGTGGGCGAAACAGCTCTTTTACGAGAGCGGCTCTGAACCGCTCACACACCGTTCTGAACCGACTCATATGAACGGCTCATGGTTCACAATGATTCACGAGCGTTGACAGTTCGTGTTTTCTCGGTGAACTTCGGGTTCGCGCGAACCCATCAGTTCTGGTGCGCTCAAAGAACCGTGGCTCTTTTTCGTGAGCCGTTCGTTCTTTCGTTCTTTTCTAGGAACCGGTTCATATGAACGGCTCGTGAGCCGTTCGCCCATCCCTACTCCACAGTGGACTGCATAGAATTGCAGCTATATATTGAGGAATTCTCCGATTGTTATAATAGTAATTTATTGATAGTCAGCCGCAAACAGAAGCCTCGGCTTTATGATGAGAATCGCCAAAGAGTTTGCTGATCCGTTTTGCTTACAATCGCTGTATGTCTCACCGGTCTATTTTGAAAATATCTGCTAAAACATGGAGTCTCTATACTGATATTTGAACCCACCGGATTCAATCAGTACATGCCAAGTTTCTACGGTATTCTCTGAGATCACTTCCATGGCGTGATCCTGCCCAATTACCACCTTATTGTAATCGATGCCGCTTACTTGCTATTGATACACTAGCAAAAAAGAGAGACGAGTCCAGGGCCGTATTCGTGAAAAAAACTGTTAACTGGCGAAATTGACACTCCGAGCATCCTTTCTGAAACTAATGTGAATGTGCCCTATAGAAATTTAGGATTGCGAACCTTTCTGCGCCTCTCATTTCATCGTCTCGAATATGGTCAGAACGAACCCATCAGGGCAATGCGTAACATCTTTAATATCGTATCAGACTTTTTTGACTACAATGTATCAAGTGTTACTTTTAAAAATAGTTTAAAATATTCGCCATAGTGTGTTAGTCGCAGGTAAAAAATTATCAGAGCCAAGCATAGTAGTTTCATGTGGCGTCTGTTTGAATAGGGTATGGTAATGCTGTTAGACTCAATGTCGTAGACGCGTAATTCAAACGTAAACAACTGTATGTTTTTGAAGAAAATGATGGTTTCCCGGGAATCTAAAATGTGTTAAATTCAACCTGAGTTCATTTTTGGTTGGAAAAGTGGAAGAGGTTGTTTATAAGAAACGACCGCAAGGTTAACGTAGATTTACGACAGCCTGTCTTATGTCAATAATTTTTTGCAATAGCTTTGGAAATACACTCGATTAGGGTTAATCATTTTAATGGAAGCAGATTATTGCGTGTTTGATACTGCTGTTAATGAAGTGTTATGACTTTTCTAAAACTCTTAAACTCTTCAAATATTCATTTGTGTTCTTCAAATTTCAGTTATCTGATGAAGCTCTTATATAGGCCAAATGATGCATTCCCAATTTACTAGGTCCATAACTCTGCCGATCGTGCTTGGGAAAGCAATCGTATAACGACCAATCAGAGGTCGAATTTTGTGTTTTGATAAGGCTTAAGAATTTTCAATAGTACAATAGTTCGAATGATAAAATTGTAATTTCATGCATTTGGTAGGAATCTTAGAAGATTTTCTAATCGATTGCTGCAAAAACGAAGGTAATCCATCGAAAACTAACCGATTTATTAGCATTTGAAATTGGACATATTTCTCACTTTTTTCAGTTTTAGATTTTCATTTTACATCCCTGTGTAGCCGAACTTCCTGAGAGAAGTATTCTACTTCAAAATTAAATCTTCATTAATTCATTTGTTGTCCTTATTAGGACAATTGTTCAATTTATCATATTGCCCCTTGCATGACTATTTGGACTTCTGTGATAATCATTCATTGCCAATTTCTTATTTCGCTCTATCGAATTGACACCTCCGTAGCGCAGTGGCAGTTTTTTTTTTTGGGTTCATTGTTTGTTTTGTTTTTCATTTGCAACATTAAGTATATATTTTTGAGCAGCTTTAGTTGAAAATTAGGTTGAATATCAAAACAAAACTAAGTGTTACATGATTGATTGGGTGATACTGAGTATCGATACTTTCTCAATTGTCATAGTATCGATACCAGACCTCACGGTTTCAAGTATACTTTATTAATATATATAGGTATCAAGCACTGACCATTGCTGGAGTGATTTTTTTTAACTCACCAAGGTAACAGTCATGATAGAGATTTTTTTTGTCTATATAATAAAATATTTCTGTCAAGCGTTTCGATAACGCTAGTATCGATACCCATCACCCAAACTGCGAAATAGTCTGCGAGATTCGATTGTGATAATCGTGTATTTCGGGGTAGTCCAATTTGGCGTGAAAGTCGCAATAGGATGTAGTGTTTATCTTACATCTGTGTGTTACCTAGACAGTGAGGACTAAGACGCACGGTCAACACAATAAGAAAGGTGTTTTTACATTGAAAACTAGACACGGCTTTACTGGAGGAAGTGTTGGCAAATGCATCTACCGCTAATATCGCCGCTATCATACGAAAGCGCGTCGTTTCATGTGGGGAATATCAACAATGAAAAATGACGCGCGTCTAAGCATAACCCGAACTGTTTCGCCGTGCTGCTTCCATTTACTTCCACATCGGTCTCAGGAAAGTACCGGCTGCGTCTACCGCTGAGGCTGTCACTATACTGCTATTGGTACCAAAAGCTATTAACTCTTCAAACAAGTGTTTTATTTGTTCTCAAAAGAACAATTGTTCAATTCAAAATCGGATTCACGCAATCGCATCTCTGTGATATTACCGACAATATTCTTCTGAACAAAATGATACAACTTTCCCATTAGGCCTCTGCCATAATAGATGCGAAAAGCGACGCGAACCGATTCGCTCGGCTGTAGGTTAATTTTCAGCCATCAGTAGAGCTGTACATTAACCTACGGCCGAGCGAATCGGTTCGCGCCGCTTTTCGCGTTTACTATGGCAGAGGCCTTAGAGAAAGTTGCTGGCTGATGTATTCACTTCATGCAAGCCTGCTGCTGATGCTTCCCGCTACCACACTGAAACAGCATTTTAGTGAAGGGAGTGTCGTTGCATCAGCTGACCCTGCTACTATCGTTGCTGATATACCCGCTGCAACAGCTACGCTATGCATAGCCATGACACAGTTGTGGCCACTATACGCTGGCCGAGCTGCTGAGCAACTGCAACGCTATCCGTAGCCATGCCACAGTTGTGGCCGCCATTGGTATCCGCTGTACCTGCATCTGCTGGCCCAGCTGCTATCGATGGTGAGATCCGCTGAAACTGCTACGCTTATCCGCAGGAAAGCCACAGTTGTGGCCGCTATCCGCTATCGATGGTACCCACTGCTCGCTCCCGCTGCTGCTAAGGGAGGACTGCTGTTGTCGCTGTTCAGAACTATTATGAGCGGCTTCGACTAAAACAGGCTCTTATATAGGGATGAAAATAGGAATGAATTATTTTTCGTACGTGGTGGAATGATATAACTTGAAAAATATTTGTGACTTCATTCTGGCTCAGAGCGATCATTTGATAAGCTCCACCTCTTTTTTCAGTTTCTAATGTTTTTCCTCAGTTTCGTAGCACGGATGTACAAAAATGATTTCTTGTGGACATTCTGTCGAGCCGGACCGATAGCACTCTCATTGAAGCAACAAAATAACATGTTTTGTGTCGTGTTGCGCAGCTTGGTTGAAGAAAATGTTCCCATTTCCGTGTCGCATGGAGGCAGATTATTGCGTGTTTGATATTGCCGATGGTAGACATGAGTATGAAGGTCGAAATTTTGCTGTAATTTTAAACTTTCACCGTCTTCTACAAGACGTTACACCCTTGTTAATGAAGAGTTGTGAATTTTCTAAAATAGACTCAGCATCGTGATCAGAACGTGCCGACTGCTGTACATTTGCAGCAGCATTAAACCTCAGTTGCAGTGTATTGATAACCATTCAATATGCTCTTCGAAATACATTTAGTAGCTTTGAAAAAGGCCGATTGCTGCAATTGCAATTTTCATTCAATTATTGCGTGCAATACCCGCTCTGACATAATAATTGTTTCGAATGTTGTGGGATGAAATAACTTGAAAAATATGTGTGACTTGATCATTTCCAGTTATACCATACTACAGCGTTCGAAAAAAAACATCTCTTCATTCTGGCTCAGAGCGATCAGTTGATAAGCTCCACCTCTTTTTTCAGTTTCTAAAGTTTTTCCTCAGTTTCGAAGCACGTTTGTACAAAAATGATTTCTTGTGGACATTCTGTCGAGCCGGACCGATAGTATTCTCATTGAAGCAACAAAATAACATGTTTTGTGTCGTGTTGCGCAGCTTGGTTGAAGAAAATGTTCCCGCCCCCGTGTCGTATGAAAGCAGATTATTGCGTGTTTGACATTGCCGATGGTAGACATGAGTATGAAGGTCAAAATCCTGCTGAGGTATCAAAATATAACCGTTTTAATTTAAGACGCAAGAGCGTAAGTGCTGCATTTCTGTTATCTGCTGCCATCCAGCACGAGAACAAGTATAAATTATAACTGGTCCTTCTCAGGGCCACCAACACGTTCTTGAGGCAATGTTGAATTTGTCCTCGCTTGCAAATGCTGAAATTCGCGGTTTTCCGTCTGTCACACACGATGAAAAATTTTAACTACTTCAATCACATAGTTGAAGAGCACCAAAAGGTGCTATTAAATTTCACAACAGTAACAACACTGGCAAGTTTGTTCAATTATCATCATTCCGGATAACCATTCGCCGATGATTCTAGACCTCCCGTTTTCTCTAGTAGAATTGTCTGCCATTTCCAATAATTCTGCAGCTACCGAAAACTCCATAACAGCCGCCAGATAGACTGGTGCTTAAGTATCAACGCGCCCAGAACGATCAGCCGGAAATTGAAACCCGGATTTTCTCTCTGCTTCACGATCAGCAATCAACGTCCGTGTGGCATCGGCACAATCATGGAATGAATTATACATAAAACACAAAGCGCGCATTCTTAGTCAACTAGGTATATTCTGTCGACCTTGTTAGGGAAAGAAGCATTGTGCGACCAATCAGAGGTCGACATTTGCGTTTCGACAAGGCTTGACAATGTTCAATAGTACAATCGTTTGAACAATCAGATTACAACTTTCTGCATTTGGACGGGTGCTTGGTTGATTTTCCAATCGATCACTGCAAAAATGACGAAAATCGGTTGGAAACTGACTGAGCTTAAAACGGTTGAAAATGGACAATTTTTGTGACGCTCTCGATGTTTTTGGTTTTTGAAATTGGATCCCTGTAATGAAATCCCCTGTATATGTTGCCGTAAGACGTAGTTCTACGTCAAAACAAAATGCATGTTGGGTTTTAATAAAGTTTTCATTCGAGAGGGACGAAACAACTCCGACGTTTGGGATATGAAACATTATATTCCGTTTCAAAGTTTTACCTACGATAGTGGAGTCTGTATATATTTTTTGCCCGGCAGAAAGGAGAACATTTTGTCGACTACGGGTGATTGATAAATGCATCCTAATAGTTTTCTGCTGCAGAGGTTTTCAATACATATTCGATTGCTCAAATCTTTTTGAAAACGGGTTTAAAATAGCTTTAAACCAGCTATGATTGAACCTGGTACGGTATTACACGTAAGACAATACGTTTTACATCTTCAATCTTTCATGGAAAATTCAAATAGATGCAGAAGCATGAGTTGATGAAACACGAATTTCGGTGTCAGGTATCCGCAATAAAATCGAGTATCTCATAACACAGCTGCAACAGCTTCGCTCCGTTGGTAGGCATAAGCATGAAGCAGTCATAATTTATTATATCAATAAAAATTCACCGCTATGGTGAGCGATACCAGGTATCGATCGATCCTTTAGACGAATTTTTGGCAGTCGCCATCACGTGCACAAGTGGTTTTCAATATATCTCGCTGTGTAGGTCAGTAATCCATTGGGTTTTTGGCTGTGTTCAAGTGTTTTCAGCACTTAGTGGCAATTGGTTTGTGGTATTATCTTATCATAGCTCGAATCAACAACTTGCTGTTGCCTTTTCGGATATCGGCTGACAGCAGTAGACACGATGTGAAATGCCAAGAATGTATCATAGTGAAATATATACCTATATCAGACACTGAACCTCGCTTCGCAGATATATACAACCCACACAGCTCACGCAATAATTCATTACAAACAAATAAACGCACTTATCATGTTACATAAATAGATTAATTTATGACACGTGATTTACACTGATAATTACAAGTGGGATTGGGTATATGATCTGAACATTGTTTCTCTGGACTATTAATATCTTCAATATGGAGTAAAAGCATTCACCTAATTTGTGTTTTCGTGATATTAGAAAAACAGTTCTAATGTGAATACTAAAGAAGTTTGACATTTTGACCACCGAAAGGTTGAAAATTGAGATAGAACAAACATAGGTCTCCGAACATCTGCAAAACACACCGTTCAAGCCCATCTGCGATATGCCAATTGGAACTGATAAGAGTTTGATTGAATTATAGCATGAGGCTTGCCGTTTTTTGTTGAGTAAATCTCCGGAAAATCAAATACCGGTAAGCCAAATTAGGCATAACCTAAGCCGCTCACCCATAATGAGGAAATAAAATTATATTCAGGGATTGGTTATGTTTCAATTTTCCATGCGAAAAATCAATTTAAACATAAGTTATCGATAAGTTTTCTAAAGCGAAAGAGCAGCTTCTGCTTCTATAGCTCTTCCCGTTCCGTGTTGATTCCTGGAAGTTCCAATTGGAACTCTTATTTTTACACACCTAATCAGACTGGAACATCTCCTGGGAGAAAGTTTGTCGTAAACATTTGCTTTCTGCCCATTATCCTGCTGATAGCATCCTATCGCTTTCTGTCACTTCAAAGCGAGAAGAAATAAGCACAGCCGGCAATTCATTAGAGCGTAACCAGGGCAGAAGGCTATCGCCCTCAAAGATACCTGTGCTTGTGTTTGTTTACAGTTCAATCAAAACTTATATAAAACGCATACTTTACTATCGGATCACTTCAAAGGGACAAGCAGAGGTCAACGGAGAGAATCTGTTATTCGTTCAAATGAATAACTCTGGCTGATTTTTCGATGAGAAAAATGTGCCGACCGAGTGAAATGTCGACGGTCGATTGGTTTTATAAATCAAACATGAGACATGTTTCTGGTAAAGACATATTAAATGAACGAAAGTAGGTAACGAATGCGATTAGAATCAGCATGTGAGATTGATTTTCTACATACATGACTTTGATCTGTCAATACCGAATCCGTTGCAGATGGATGTCTTCCAGAAGAAAACACGTAGAACCATTCGGAAATTGAATAGGATGATATCGTTCGCGAAAAAGTTTTACACGAGTAGGTACTTTGAAAATCAGCATCTGTCGCACTGTGACACCCGGAATCGCGAATTCAACGGTATCCGGTATGATAAAACGTTTCAAAGAACGTCTGATCGTGGACCGGAAGCCTACATCCAGACGTAAAAGCATTCAACTCAATTAAATCGATCACAAGCTCCTGGCTACTGCCGTCAAACGCAAACTAAACGCATCGGTCCGAAATGTGGCGGAAAAGTTGCAAGTTATTCGTGCAGAGGACCAAAACACGAGCCGGAAGTCCCCAAATCGAGACGAGAAGCATAAAACGACCGGGAAAAGTCGTGCGCGGGAACTGTACGATCAAAAGTAGACCAAGCCACACTGTTGCGTGATGAATGATGTGACATATATCAAAACAGATTCCTGGGAACCTGTACGTGACGGGCAAGGATAAATTTGATGTTCCCGAGGACCTGAGGACAGAAGGTTTCGCAATTCGCCAAGAAGTTTCTGATTTGGCAAGCCGTTTGCACGTGCGGAAAGCGGAGCACTTCGTTCGTCACCGATAGCACTATGAATGTGCTAGTGTATCTGAAAGAGTGCCTCCAGAAGCGGCTCCTTCCTTTCCTCAAGGCTCACGATGCGATGGTCCGATGTTCCTCTGGCCTGATTTGGCATCCTATTGGTATTGGTTGCCACAACAGATTATAAGCTTTACATACCTTGAATTTCATAATACCTTGATAATAACCTTGATTTTTTTTACAAATACCTTGATTTTTTTTCAATAAAAATTTGCCAGGAAAAAACATCAAACAACGACAAATGACATGCCCATAGTACAATCGCATAGCAGGCGATGAAGGAGTTAAGAATTGCAAATCAACATAATCACCAAACTAGCTTTCCACGAGGGGAAATAGCGAATGGGTTTGTCATTTGATGTAGGTTGTCATTTAGTCAAACTATTAGTTCATTGGATTCTTTCTTTCAACTAAAAATTAGATGGATTTGACATATGAGCCGTTGAGAGCAAAAGTGGTACATGTGCCATTAAGTAAATTTTTCAGGAGACGCGATCAACGAAAACACACAAATAGTAAATTATTTCCAACAATTTTTCCCAACATAACTGCACTAAATCATTGCTGGAAAGGTTTCAAAAGACGGTACATGAGAGCATAACGAGTTCTGGTTGAGAAACTTACACAAACTTCAATGGAAACACATGTACCACTTTTGTTCTATGGGAAAAATAATTACAACCAGAAAACGTTGAGAGCAAAAGTGGTACATGTCCAGTCTAAGCATGAAGGAAGCATTATAGCTCGCTAATCTTAAAACATAGAACATTCATGTCTTCAGCAGAGTTGTTCAAGTGATTGAGTACTATAGAATGATGATCTGTTTGTTGAGGAATTCTGTCACTTTGTGGCGCTAGTGTATATGTAACAGAAGACATTTTAAATAATCTAGGTCGACTGGGGCCAATTCAAAGGAAAATACCCTGGTATCTTTAGAATTGCTATTTGGTCGATAATAACTACACGATGGACCCAGGTTCAACTTTCGGTAGACTACCGGTTGCTCTCCAGATCCAGAAATACCGGAAAGAGGAAAACTGAAAATTATTTTGGCTATAACTCTGGTATAAGTTATCAGATCTCGGCTTTTTTTGATATTATGGTATATTTTTGCATGTTATAGTTTCGAAAAAAAAAAAATGGAAAATACTAGAACCTATTCATTAAAGCAGACAGTGTATGTAGTTATAGGAGCGACAAATGAGTGAACTGAAAATATGATACAGCCTTGGAAAAATATACACCTTATGCAGATGGGACTAGGACCTGTTTTTTAAAATTAATCTCGTTTACGGTAACTCCGGTTCTTTCGGAGGGCTATCTGATGGTAAATTTGAGTAACATTCTGAGATCATTTATTTTCGTTTGGGAGTGGTTTAGAAAAAAGTGGGACTGTTCTTAAAAATTAATCTTTTTTATGGTAGGCCATCTTGGAGCATATTTCGTTAAAAGATCATTTTCCTTCTAGAATTGGTCTCGAAACAAAAGGAAGCTTTAGGAACACTTTTGAAAATTTACATTTTAAGCTAGTTCCGGATCTTTCGGTGAAATCATTTCGTTTCTAGTCAATCCCGCAGAAGCTGTTTCGAAAAAAATAGGAAGCTCTAGAATCTTTTTAGAAAATTGACCGGAAGGCTAGCGGTGGCCTGCCTAAAGCCAAACCTGGGTCCAGTGTGTAAATATATTTCTATATCAAAGACCTCAGAGAGTTATCTTTTAAATTGGCCACAGCATACGAGTTGATACTGAAATAGATGACACTCTTTCTGTTACAAAATAGTCACGGGTACACTATCGCCACGTAGTGAGAAAATTCCAAAACAGACGGATCTTCATCTGAAACTGCTCAATCACTTGACCAACTTTGCTGAAGACATGATTGTCCTATATCCTAAGATCTTCGACTTGCAATTCATCTAATATGCACAGATTGGACATGTACCACTTTTGCTCTCAACGAAATGGTGATTATGTTAATTACTAAAAATTGTTCTGGCTATAACTTTGGTTTAGGTGATTAGATCTCGGTTTTTCTTGGATATTCGAGTACGTTATTGCGTTCTGCATCAATTTATGCAAAAAACCCAAAAAGTGTAAAAATGGCACATGTACCACTTTTGCTCTCAACGGCTCATATAGGGTGGGGTGAAATGGACAGGTGTTTTATCTTGGAAAGTATGACTTTTGTGGGTTCCGTGTACTACTTTATCCTTTCCTTGAACTACTAAACCCTACCTAACATAAAAATTTCATGGTTTGCTGTGATAGAGTCACCGCAGTGCCAATTTTAACAAAGGAAACTTCAAAAGTTGATTTTACTGTAAGTTTTACGCTCGTGTTTTCAAGGGTTTTTGAGAACTTCTTCAATGTTTTCAGTCCAATCAGCTTTGTAGCCGTGTTTGTCTAGTAGAAGGCTACATTTTGATAGTAGATTACGATAACATAATGGAAGAAAAAGTGGAAAAAATTGCGTTTTTTGTAAGGCGTCCTGTTTGGAGTGAAATGGACAGTTTTTTTGGGGTGATATGGTCAGGTAAGTTTAAAGTAAATTCTTTTGTCGGACTGACCGCGGGCATACAAAAACGGACGGACAGACGGCGATGTACAAAGGATGAACTGTAAAAAGTATTGCAGGTGATCCGGAATGAATTACCTGTACACTAAGTGTTTTCAATCCTCCGCACAGTGGCGGATTTCTGAACAAATGTTGGAAAAAACTTAAAAGTCTTTTTGAAATGATTGAAAAAAAAAACGTCTAATGCCAATTTGGGGGTGCTGAACTCATTTCTGATGTCAGAAAGTGTTATTCACCTAAAATGCCGTTGAACCTTTCTTATTATCGGATTTATATTTTGTTCAGATTATGCTCAACATTGGTATACTTGTTTTTTATCGAAAATGTTTATACCCGAATTATTTTGTTTGGTCCTTATGGTGATCCTTTTTGAATTAGGGTTGCCCAAAATCGACAATCATTTTTAAAAAAATTTTAACTTTTGAGCCGTTTTACCGATTTAAAGATTTAATGTAAAATTTAAGGTATTTGATAGGTCTTTCAATGAAAAATAAAGAATCGTACGTCAAAGTACATTCGTTATATATTTTTCCGTTTCACGGATTTGGAGTGACGATATGCAAACCGGGATCCAAAAATTGTAAAAGTACAGTAAATTTCCCATAGGCTGTTGATTATCTGATCATTCCGAACTCTTTCACAAGACTCACTTGACTTAAAAACTGGTTGTATTTTTGGTAAACGTTGGAAAATAAAAAAAAAGTTTTCCATCAAAACATAACATGTTGACCAGAATCAGATCAAAATTGAGGGAGTTACAAGTATTCGAAGTTAAGCTCAAATTGGGATTTTCGAACATAAAAATCATTGAAATTACCTGGCACAGCAACATTCAAAGTGCTGCCAAAAATTTGTATGTCATCAGATTCTCATGAACTTCGGATAAAGAACACACACACACACACTCACACACACTCACACACACTCACACACACTCACACACACACACACACACACACACTCACACACACATACTCACACACACACTCACACACACTCACTCACACACACACACACTCACACACACACTCACACACACACTCACACACACATACATGTGTCGCGCGCGCTAGTTTAAATAATTGGAAAAGGGGATTTTTTTTGCCTATATGGAATCATTGTGCAATGCCCAAGAATTGCACCTACATTCCGTATGCCTAATACCACCTTCTACAGTGTATTAAGCAACCATTAATACTATAATACTCACATTTTTTACTCTGTCCACATCACCCCAAAGACTGTCCATATTACCCCAACAACTGTCCATTTTCACCCCAAACGATTTTTTTATGTCCGAAAATCATTATTTTTAGTTTCGTTATTTTTTTGTTCTTTTGACCTTAATATTTTTTTTTTTGTGTAAAAACATAGCAAACAGGTTCATAGATGAAGAAAAAAAATATAAGAAAAAATAGCAAACAGGTTAATATTACTATAATACATTACGTTTATGGGATAGAAAACACAGGCTACGGAATAACAGGAGCTTTCCTTAGGGGGTCCAAATTACCCCAAACTACCCTAATGGAGGTTGTCATACTACTAGTTCAATGGATTGCCGTTTTTCAGCTCATTAATTGCCTTTTGAACCTCCTCCTGCCTTGGTGGCTCCGCAGCTTGTTCGTCGCTCTTATTTCTCATCCTGTTCCTGTTTTGCGCCTCTTGCCCTTCGCCGTTCAATAGCGCCTGAGAGTGCTCCTTCCTCTTGGCTGCAGCCGTCTGTTCATTCGAAAGCAGGTTGCCGTCCTTGTCATTACACATCGCCGGAACAGGAAAATATCTGCTTTTGACTTTGTTGCCTGTTAGAAGCTCCCCACGTCTTTTCTAGCAAAGTTGTCATCTTCGCTGGTGAGCACCTACTCTTCGTGCTCGCGCTTCTTCTGATGGTGGACTCTATTTTCGGAAGCTCTCACTTCCCTGCATATCCCCCTGTTCTAACATGTAGCCACAGTAAGCATGCGGCTCCTTCGCTGTAGTTCACAAGCAAGCAAGCCAGCTCGCACCGGTACATTGAGAGATCGGACTTTTCAAGTACCCAATTTCCAATCGTATACCGTTTTATGTTTCTATATTCGTAGCCTAGGTCTTTGCCGATTGTACCGATCCGTAATTCAAAATTCGTCGTTCGTGGTTAGGAGAGGTTTCGGTATGCTCATGTTCGAATCAAAGGGGGGGGGGATGGGGCAACGGAGGCAAATACCTCGGGTTCTAGTCTTAGGCCTGATATGCAACAACCAATGGAAAGTATAACAGATTGTAAGAGTAAGTGAGCCATTATTTGCTCGTCACCTTCCAGCCCTTTCCAGTCTTTCCAGTCCATCTGCTAAGGAAAAAGGGCCCCACGAAACTATCTGCCTCGGGACCCCCAACACCCAAATCCGGGTATGCTACCTTACCAGGGTCGCGATAACTACATCCTGCTGATGGGGATGCCATCTTGTGTGCAGCTGGCGGGAAACAGCCACCAGCTCCGGGTCAGACGCTGTTGCACGCCGCCCCTAACATAGAAACAGAGCTGCGCACGATCCCCCTTCCCAGCCATCAAACGACCAAATTTTCCACCGGGGGTTGGTTACCCGATCTACGCTAAGATTACTCGTATCCCAGCCGATATGTCGTGGAGGTTGGGATAGGAGTTACTGGACAGAGGTGAGTGACACATTAGGGTCTCAAGTTACACGCGTCCAGCCGATTACCAACCAATTAATTAAGCTGAGTCGTACGACATTGGAGGAATTAAAATCATGCGTGCGGATGTCTAACAGAGTCGCGTTCGTAGCGTTCAATAGACTGAAGCAAGGGGATGCGCTCTATAACTTACCATTCAACATCGCCCTTGAAGGTGTTGAAGGTGCAGTGCGAAGGGCAAACTTGCAAAGAAACGGTATGATCATCACGAAATCTTACATGCTCCTTGGTTTTGCGGCGACATTGATATTATCGATATCGATCGTAGAGCCGTGGAAGAGGCCTTGAGGCCTTTGAAGAGAGAAGCGGCGAAGTTGTGACTCAGCATTAACTCTGCCAAAACAAAGTACATGATAGCTGACAGGGAGCATGAGAGTTTCGGTGGTGTTGGTGTAGGGAACCTGTATATTAGAGAAATGACAAGACACTCACCGTTAAGGCAACTGTCAAAATCAAAACGGATAACGGCAATGCAAAATTAAACAGAACGCCTGTTTTGATGTTGACAGTTGCTATAACGGTGAGTGTCTCGGCGTCTCTCTGGTGTATAGGCTGACTATGTTGGTGCTGAAGAGGAGATTGAAAGGGATGTGGTCGTTTATCAAGGTACGCTCGTGACATGTGACAAGTTGTCACTGACAACCATATGAGCCGCGAAGTGAAATGGCGAGTTGCGGCTGCGAATAGGGCCTTCTACGGACTACGCAACCAGTTGAGGTCCTGTAGTTTGCAAACTCGCACAAAACTAGCGCTGCATAGTACGCTTATTCTTCCGGTTACTCTTTACGGACATGAAACATGGACGCTGCAAGAACGGATTCATTAAACGGATCATTAAAAATTGCGATGTCTATTTTTTTTTAAATAAGTATTAACTTCAAAACTTTCACTTGGGAATTTGATTTTCCAAAGTTGTTATTGTCATTTGAAATTTAGGTCAATATTCTTTTTTAATAGACATATCTTCAAAACTATTGCATCGAATTTGATGAAATTTTTACAGCAGATGCATCCTGAGTTGTAGTTTATGATAATATTTTTTTAGAGAAAAAATATTTGTTTCAATAGTAACTATTTAAAACACTATGTTAAAACGTTATATTCTGGGGCACTGGAAAAATCTGAAAAAAATGACAAGTTGTTTTTACAAAATTTCGAAACTCTCCTGAAAATTTCGAGTTGGTGTTATTTTTTGTTCAAAACATGTGTTCAAAAGTTAGTGCCACAACGCATTTTCAAGCGAGAAACGAGCGAGCAGTACCACTATTGACAATCTCAGTTTCAGTTATATGCAAAAACTCTGTAAGGTTTGTAAATTTAGTTTGATAGAAATGCTTTTTAGCCGCAGAATGGGCAAAATAGTCTTAGTCTGTTACCGAACTTAATCATTAAGACAGTATACTTTATGCCGCAAGTCTACCCGCACACTTTACTAAAAAACAATGCAAAATTTAGTTAAGGGACCACTGTACAGAATTGTATTTTTTTAGCCATTAGAGTGCACTTTTTGGTATGAGAACTGAAAGAAGCTGGATTTAGGAGCGTTTTTCGCTTGAAAATGCGTTGCAGTACTAACTTTGAAAGCCCATATCTTTCGAACTAAAAATAACACCAACACGAAATTTTCAGGAGAGTTTCGGAATTTTGTCAAAAATCCTTGGTTTTTTTGTTTCAGTGCCCCAGAACATAGATTTCAACATATTGTTTTAAATAGTTACTATTGAAAGATATTTTCTCAAAAAAAAAAGAAATTATAAACTACAACTTAGGATGCATCTGCTGTGAAAATTTAATCAATTTCGATGCAATAGCTTTAACCCGTAAAGACCCGGGACGGAACTCGTTTTTTGAAAATGCTCGTTCTCAGCACTGGAACGGCCGATTTGAGAAAACTTGGAATTTTGTTCAAGGGGAATAGTTGCTCTATGTTTTGGTAAAGATGCCACCCCTCTAGACCCCTCCCCGGTTTCGTGAGACGCAAATATGTCTGTGTTTTTTTTTTTCTAATTTTTCAAACAGACTGAGCAAGCACTGGGAATTTTCATATGTATCAATTGCTCCATATATCAAATCATGTCAGGTGGATGAAATATGTTATTTAAGAGTGAATTTTGGAGTTTCTCAATTATTTCAGTACAAAATCATAAAACTACGTATTTTCATAAAAAATCAAATAAGAAAATCGTTCTTCAAATTTTAAGCTCTACATTTTTGCGGTAAGGTCTCCTGAATCAATACGCGATGAAATATTTATTTTAGCATGCGAAAAACGAGTTTAAATCCACTAAGGCGTCATCCATTAATTATGTAAGGACTTTTTTCGAAATTTTCGACCCCCCCATAATAAGGCTTAGTAAGATTTTGCATTACCCCTCTCCCTTCCACGAATCTTACGTAAGATTGTCTTTTTAGGGAAAAAAATATTTTCACATGTAGAGGATAAAACAAAACAAGTTAATACAGTTAATACTATGTTAAAGTAAACAAAATTCAAAATTAAGTAGAAATGAAATAAAGCACTCAGTCACCCAGCAACGGCTAATTCACTGCTTTCCCAAGGTTCAACTGTTAAGATCGCAGGGATAAATAATTCAACTAATTTTATTTTTTTTAGTTTTGTAAACTTTTTTTTCAGTTATTTTTTTAATTTTTCAATCTTATGTAAGATTTTCTTGAATCCCCTTTCATAAGCATTCGTAAGAAATTTGGATACCCCCCCCTCTCCCCCTAAACCCTTACATAATTTGTGGATGACCGCTAAAGTACGTATTTTCATGGAAACCTGATTTTCTCAGTCTCCCACAGTAGGTTTCAACTTGGCTCTTCAATCTTCGAGCTCTATATTTCTAGAGTAACGTCTTTTGAATCCAAAGATGCTGAAAGATTTATTCTAGCATGCACAGATTTAGAGAAAAACGAGTTTGAATTCGCTAAAGTACGAGTTCTTATAAAAACTTGGTTTTATCCAAATCTGTGCATGCTAGAAATTTTTTTTCACCATCTTTGGATTCAGAAGACGTTACGTTAATATAGTGCTTGAAAATTCAAGAACTAAGTTGAAACCTACCGCGGGAGACTGAGAAAGTCAGGTTTCCATGAAAATACGTACTTTGGTGAATTTAAACTGTTTTTTCTCAAAATGTTTGCATGTTAAAATAAATATTTAATCGCGTATGGATTCAGAAGACCTTACCGCAAAAATGTAGACCTTAAAATTTGAGAAACGGTTTTGTTGTTTGATTTTTATGAAAATACGTATTTTTGTGATTTTGTACTGAAATAATTTGGAAACTCCAAAATTCACTCTTAAATACCATATTTCATCCACCTGACATGATTTGATACATGGACAATTGGTACGTATGAAGATTCCCAGTGTTTGCTAAATCTGTTTGAAAAATTAGAAAAAAAAAACACAGACATATCTGCGTCTCACTAAAACGGGGAGTGGTCCAGAGAGGTGTCACTTTTACCAAAACTTAGAGCAACTATTCCCCTCGAATAAAATTCCAAGTTTCCCCAAATCGGCCGTTCCAGTGCTGAGAACGAGCATTTTCAAAAAACAAATTCCGTCCCGGGTCTTTACGGGTTAAAGATATGTCTATGTCTAAATTTCAAATGACAATAACAACTTCAAAACTTATTCGAATTCAATAAAAATTGGAAAATCAACTTCTCGGGTGAAAGTCTTGAAATTTTTAATACTTATTTGAAAAAATTAGACATCACGATTTTTAGTGATCCGTTTCACGGATTCTGACCCAGATGTAGTGTGGCGCCTTGCTTTTGGCATGGGTTCTCATTGAGTAATTCCTTCAAAATAACGTCAGTCTTCGGTATTGATTCGAATAACACGATAAGTCCTCATAGCTAAATATGTTATTGATGAGTTATGATTTTGTTATGCTCTCCTGCCCGGGTAAAGCTACAGATTTCCGCCTAAGTTCAAATTTTGGGTGGAGACTTTTTTCGTTTGAAGGGTTACTTAACGTTTAAACTTAAATTAAATAATGGCACAAAAGTTGTCGATTTTTCACGGGTTCACCTTTACACGAACTAACAAAACAGCACCTGTAGCATCAGTCACAATAACCCATGAGTCAGTAGAAAAAGTTTAACTCGAGCTCTAACCGTGATGGCGAGAACAGTGGAACTACTTCATTCAGAAGTGTGCACGTTCAATGAACGGTACCCCGCCGCGTCAAGAACGGATGGTGAACATGGATGGCAACGACTGGCAGGGCACTTCATATTTTACTTCCTCTACGAAGGAAGTGAGCTCCGAGGTGAAGTTCATTTGACACACCAAGTTCCACCAAGATGGTGCTGCTGTGGTTCGCGACAAGGGTGTGTCAAAGCCCCTCTTCTTCCGCTCTGGACTGGCCGTGAACGGGGAAATTTATAGTAAGAAGTGCCTACCGGAAGTTGCGTCGTTCATTAAGAAATACTATAAGGGCGAAAACACTGGATCTGCCGTCGGCCCACTACTCGAGGCAATCGTTGAAGGAGATGGAGCGCCTCCTAGCTGGCCCCATCGAGAGTTTCTGGGCAAAACTGAAGCGTAAGATCTACTCCAACGAAAAAAGAACTCAAACTCAAACTTTACGTTCGCCATGGCGATTATTTCGGGTAACCGAAGGAAGGCCACCCATGAACCATCCTTATTCCTTACTACCCACTCGGGAAAATAGTGTGACGCCAGCACTGCTGTGCATTGCATGAAGTGGATGAAGTAGATAAGCATCGATATCCTTAACTGCATAAATATCAGCAGCAAAACAAATGCAGAGTATGCGAAATCACAGTTATGCTGCCAGTCAACATTATCACTTGTGAACTGATTGGAGCTGTAACTGTAAGTAATTTTCCTTTTTAGCTCGTTCGTGCTGAAATTGAAATTCGCAGTTTTTGATTTCAACTGAAAATCTGCTGCTGACTGTGAAAATTTACAGCGGATTCTCGATCTATCGATTTCATACCATTCCAGCTTACTAAAGTAAGACGTAGTCTTAAGTTCAGCGTCAAACAGCCTAAGAACATGTTTATCAATAGTTATCGCCGGACTGTTCGCGACCCCTTAAAATGAGACGACCTACATAATATATTAGAGTGTAGTACCAGTAAAAATCCTCCACACAAATCTACCAAATTCACTATCATTCAGCGGGTAACATACTACGAGTTTTACGATCAGCAGTAAGCCCTACAAGTTATCGTGGATGTAATACAGTCAGCTATCTGCTAGTACAGGCAACAATGCAAATGCTGCTCGTTTACTGAACAAACGCTCGAAAGAGCTGATCACGATAGAGTCGCAAGAAAAGGCACCGCATAGATAACACTATTTGTGTAACATTCCTGACCGGAGAAACATCTCACAGGAATGCCGACTTTATACGATAAGTGAGGAAATCGCCGCGTCATTTTCATTTATCGCAGTGTGTCTATAGCCTATAAATAGATTCATTCTGTTGTTTTATCCATTCATTTTTCCACCCATATCAATACACTGCACAGCGGAAGCCATCTCTGCTTGCTTTTTAGGTACAGACATGGTAGTGGGTTCTATATAAGGACACGGTTACAAATTTAGATACTATCAACTGTTAACATTGCTCGCTGGATATATATTTTAAAAATGTTTGGAAAATGCTATTAATTTAGAGCTGATTTTAGATAAAGCCTAAAACCAGCTTCCGGTCAGTTACCCCTGGAGAGCCATCGCATTGGAAGTATTTCACCCAGAGAGTATCATGACCTGTTACTAGCGTTGCTAGTTCGACTGCCTATCTTGGATTTATTTGGTCTATCATCGTCATCATCATCGCTTCGAATCTGATGGTTTGTTATTGTTATTAGTTTATGACGTGGAGGATTATCTTTTTGTTGGCACGAGGCTGAGAAAGCTCAATAACACTCACAACGCTAGCATCGAGCAACAACCCATTGAATGACGGTGGGATTGCCAGGAATCTCTAGAGGCAATAATACACTGGAAGGCTGTTCAATACACCCACCACAGACCGCACCGGTCTAGGAGAGTTGTTTTTGATTACATGTGATGAATTTTATATGAACCATTTCTAATCTAATGTTCGTTGGAACTGGCAGCGTGTTAACCGGAACCGATCTCCGGAGGATTTCCAGTGAATCATTTACGTGTTATTAAAAATTTATTGCAATGAGTTTTCAACGTTTTTCACAGCGAAGGGGAATAATATTGATAAATTATGATTTACGATGTCTTCAAGTGTAGGAAGTTTGTGGAAGTAAGCAAAATTATGTATCATGTGGAAATTTATTTCTGAGGGATTTCATGCTAAACTTTCTATTCCAAAAGAATAGGATCTACCAAATTGTGTTCAGGCAATGGAATGTGTGGAAATTATATTATACAAACTACTGGACAAAACTAACAAAATGCAGTGCTGACCAAATATTACCACTGGAATAGTTTTAAATTATCAATTTTTAAATTCGACAACGATGTAAATAATATTGTGTATTATTTATTTTGTCCATTTCAATGTTGATCTCCAGGGGTATGATATAGGTGTTATCATCAGTCTTAATTCATGTTCAAAGTTTTCGTTTTAAGCTATTTTCCTGCAATGACGGATTTCGCATTTACTCTATCAGGAGGCTGGCAGCACATTCTCTGGATTTAATGAATCTTTTTAAAATATAATATATATATGTCTTTTTAAAATATTTTTCCAGTACACTATAAAATAATTTTATGGTTGAAATCCACACTGCATGAATCCACACCGAGTGTCAATCCTGCAGCTAATGTTTGCTCATTGAACCAAAAGCATACCGCCGGGTAACAGTCTATCCAAAAATCATCCCTCCTCTTGAATTTGTGTGAGCTTACTGCGTCAATAACATACATGATCCGGACCATATAATCCGGATTACGGAAGCAACATCATGCTTCATTCAACATGGTTGTCGAAGAGAAGAAAAAAAATAAACAGAAAGCCTATGTGGCCAACTGACTGCAGCGTGTCAATCGGATTTCCGGCGGAACCAAACAGGGCTTTTTACTGTTGGGCAATTTTTCATCGATGTTTCAAGCTGTGGGTAAAAATGAGGAATAGATAGAATTGTGTTTCATGTTGTCACAGCCAACCAGGTTGCTCATTAAGTATTTATACAAAACAGCAAAACTACCAATTTGATTTATATTTGTCGTCTTTCAAAAGGTCCACTGTGACGCCTCTGTATTCTCTAGGTTCTCAGAATAAGGGCTAATGGAGGAAACGTATTTTCCACATGAGCGTTCACATTTTTGAAGCTCAGACTGTAGACTAGTGATTATTTATCGCTCATGTACCTGCTCAGGCTTTTTTTTGTTTCGTGACAGCTGTCTGCTGTTACGCATCCGTTGACTTAATCAATGAAGTATAAAATTACCAATGCTTCTGACGGTAACCGCAACGCTATTTGTGGCAATCCTAGCGCAAGCGTCATTTTGGGTATTTGTCGCTTTTAGTTATTTACGAAACATAAATGAAATTCCAATACAAAAAATGCACACAATTCTAACATTTTTTCGGGAAGGCCTACGAAAAATAATCTCTTCCAATCTGACAGCCTCTGAAGTGAATGGACAAACAACATCGGTCACCATCGCATATCTACTAATCTTCTTTAACATTCTCGTTATCCTCATGCCAAACCTACTTCATCGCTTGGGATCGATGAGCTCTCCCACGAGTTTTTATTCTCACCTCTATCACCCTTATATTTTTGTATCAGTACACCTTAGATACTTATACGCCAATATGCATCATATGTTCAAACATAATACGATCTTTCGTATATGCGAAAAGTTAGCTGCTATTTCGAAAAGCTGTCCAAGATTGCCTCAACAATCAGTTTCCACCAGGCTGACGGCCCGAATTCTTATGGTTCACCTAATTGTGCATCATGACAAAAGAAAATCCTGTTAGTGAATGCAGTGGTAAATTCAATTACTTTGGGATCGTTCCATCAGATGTGTTAAAAACAAATATTTTAAAAACTTTTCTTTTTATATTGTTCCGTAAAGCTTCCTTAACAAACTTATAAAACATCAAGCTCCAAACATTTTTTTGAACCCTAATTGAAAATATAGCCTGCTGTATCGAAGCGCTGGTCAAATAGAACTAGTGATTATTAATTATTATATAAATATTATATAAATATAGAAATATTATCTCAACGGCAAAAAGCACTTTGGCTTTGGCTTCCTGAAATTCAAAAATTTCATTAGTGCCTCCTAATCTAATACATAGGAAAGAAACATGGAATCACCTCAATGAAAACTCCCACTACCACAACATTCACGAATATTGAGCGCCGATGTGTGGACAAGCAAATTAATCTCCTGAGATTGACAAAAAGATAATTTAAAAAGGGATCGACAATACAAAGCTCTGGGGCCGACAGTCACCGCAATCACAAGTAAGAAATCAAATGGTCTTGAGGGAAAAGAGACGTTTGAGACTATCTGCTTTGTTGTTTGTGACTGCGATGATAGTAAAACTGACAAATCAGATAGTCCAAACCAACACTAAAGCTAACAAAAGGTTTCAATACTTTCTTTTTGATTTAGAGCGCGTATTAAACGATTATGTTTTGTGTTTCCCATGTACCTAAGTTGTAAAAAATAAATACAATATGTACAGCAACAACGGCTAATCCATTCATTCAACTCATAGCAATTCAGCTTTATTTTCAATTTACTTCTCTATGAGACAAACACCGTATAAATGTTAGGTTTTTAAGCCTGTGGTTTAATAATTCAATCGAACACCACCAGAAGTTATTTTTATCCAGACAGTGTTACAAGGCAAACAAATTAGAGAATAATCATTCTACAATTCTATTCGACTTAGCCATCTTCCAGAAAAGGGTGTTGTTTTGTTTCCTTACACAGCACCTAATGATCAAATTGTCAACTAGAGCCGAGAGCATAAATCCTACACGGGCAGCCGTGGCGTGCGGAAGTAAAACGTGGAAGTCTAGTTACTCGCCATCGTCACAGTCGGTGCACGTGCAGGACGTTTCACAGTCTCCCCTAGCAATGAACGAAGACTTACGGACCAGTTGCAAGATAGTCACAGTTAGTTAGTGACTAACCAGTTGTCAAATCTTAATTGCAAACACCTTACTCCAAACAACCACAAAACAGCTGGAAGCGTTTTGTTTTGGCTTGCATACCACACTCGCCTTGCTGTAACTTTCTGAAATAATTGTCGAGGGTTGTGTAGTTCGACTTGCCAAGGACAAACTTAGTAAGGACGATAAGGGATTATTCATTCAGCCAACGCTTTTAGGATGGAGTGAGATAATCGGAAACAGACGATCACTTTGAACAGTTTTGACGGGTAAATTGTCACCGTTCTATTGATGTTGTAATTCTATGTTTTTGTTTACTTTAAACTGTACATTTTGCGCGAACGAAACGCTGCTATGTTAATCACTGCCAGGGTTGATATTTGTTGACACTCTTGAGTGAAACCACAAACGTTATTTTTTTACAATCCCTTCAGAGTTCTCCCTTCCCACTTTTTGCATGGAAGTGAACTGCCGAAACACCTCATTATATTTCATGCGATGGAAACAAGACAGCAAAATCAGTTTATTTCTTTTTACTATGCCTATGGAATATTTCACTGCCATGCAATGTTCATATACTCTTTTTTCGTTCCTTCGTTATTCGTTAACAAAGATTGTCAAGTCATCGGTCAGTGTCAGTGAAAAAGTGTTTCGGTGAGGTTCATTTCGGCTGAGTGGAACGAAAAAGTGATCGACGACAACAATGGACAAAAATATTACGCCACAAGAAACTGGCTCCGGAAGATTCACATAGATGTTTTTATTGGCAAAAAATGTCATTTTGTGCTATTGGTTACATTTTTTGGAACACGACTCATTTTTGAGAAGCTTTTGAAAAATGCTATTTTGGGAAGGTTTTGATGATTACAAATATTTGTAGGGCCAAAACGGTTTTTTAAATCGGTGTGATGTTTCGGCAAAGTTGTAGATTATAATTTTATCTCTCTACAGAAAAGTTTAAAGTTTATTTCGTCAATCATAGTAGACTACATCTTAAAAACTATTGCAAACATCACAAATATAGGGTAATCGCTCCATTATTCATCTCAACAGCTTGGTGCACCAATATTCATCTTATTTCTCTCATTTGTCCTATTTACCGTCAAATTTCTACAAATTTTTGCAAGTAAATCTTTTTGCTTCTCGATTTTCTCAAGTGGCTGAATGTTTTACGTTGAAATTATGGTAAAATTTGACGATAAATTGATCAAAAAGGCGTGATGGGATGAATAAAGATACTGAGATGAATATAGGAGCGGTTACCCTAGTTATGTAATTCTAGTGTTCAATATTTTTCTAAGAGCATTTCGTGACATCGGTAAATCAATAACTTCACAATATTTATTGAAAAGACTCATCATACTATTACCTGGCCCGGCCATGGCATATTCTGTTCTATAAAAATTTAATACAAAAATTTTTCGCGTTCTTAATGAGCGTGTAGGAGCATAAAAGTTGAGTTTTCCAAGCAAATTTTCCGAACTTATGCGTTGTGAGACTAAATCGTTGACAAGAGTTACCGAAGTAATTTGTCTTCTTTGTTGATTTACGATTGATTATTTTAAAATTTGCTTTAGTGAAGTCATATTTATATTCAGGCTCATGATCAGAGGGTAGTGATCTCTCGGTATCAATCATTAGCGAGTACTCGATTGCAGTATAAAATTTCTCATTTTTCCATAGGGGATACAGTCATACCTCGATATAAGGCAACCTCGATATAACGTAACTCGATATAACCTAACTTTTACCTCGATATAACGTAACTTTGAAAATGTATTGAAATTGAAAATAAATGATACAGCAACTGTTTTCGGGGTATAAATTGCTTCAAAAAAATGTTTGTAGTAAGTTTTAAAATTAGTGAAACTAATGCGAAAATTGTCCTAAATGTGCATAAGAAAGGTTTAAAAATACTAATAGGTGATGAAAAATAGGTTTTCACGCATCCTTCAGTAACAATTCACAGTCTTGCATCAATTAGAAAAAAAAATTTTTTTGCTTGTTGAAATTTTCTCTAAATGGGCAGAAGAAAGGTTAAAAATACTGATAGGTGATGGGAAATAGGTTTTCGCGCTTCTTTGAGTATCCTGTGTATCAATTGAAAAAAATTTTTTTGCTTCTGAAAATATTTCTAAATGGGCATAAGAAAGGTTTAAAAATATTGATAGGTGATGGAAAATGGATTTTCGCGCATATTTGGGTAACCATCAACAGTCTTGCATCAATTAAAGAAAAATGTTTTTTTGCTTCGATATAATGTAACGAAAATAAAAATAAAGTTGCCTTATATCGAGGTATGACGGTATTCTACTTTGTCAACACTAAAATCTTCCGTGCAATTGGTGAATAAAAAGTCTAAGAAACAGTTTTGTTCATTCCGGATTGAGTTAACCTGATTTAATCCAAGTTGACTAAATCCGTCAAAAATAAATTGCAGAGTTTCGTTTTCTCCCACCACAGGTAGCAAAAGTGATTCATTATCATCATTTACAATAAAATCAGTATCATTTTGATTGAAATCTCCATATATATGAATTTTTGAGTTAGTGTCGGACTCATCATTCACTAATTCTACCGTCCTTAAAATTTTTTCATATGATTGCTTTTTGGCAAAGTCGGGTGGAAAGTAAACAGATACGAAAATTTAACCTTTAACTTCAACTTTAACCCAGACATCTTCGGCATGTTTCTGGGTTATGATTTGCTCAGAATCATGCTGAACCCCAACAGCCACAAGCACTCCTCCACCTGATTCCTTATCAGATAGTGAGAAATCACGATCGCTCCTAAACACATTAAAGGAACTGTTGAAAACTTATTCACTTTTAATATCTTCGTTCCAGTTCGTTTCCGTTGCTAGGATGATTGAGTATGAACATCCACTTATTCTGTTATTAATGTGATTGATTTTGAGTGCACTGCGCATCCTGTTGAAATTTTGAGCATAAATCTACACTTCATTGACTACTGGCGTTGTTTTTTCTTTCTCTGAGCGTCACTGTCATTTTGAAAACACGAAATTTTCCCAAAAATATCATAACTTTTTTTCCCGGATTTCTCCATGATCGGACCGATTGGCATGTTTAGGTTATCTTTTGTAGTTTTTATAAAAATAAATAAGATTTGAAAAAAATGATCTTTTTAGATAATTATTTTTAATTTTTCTCTTATTTTTTTCAAAAATTAGATATTTTTTTTGGAGTGTACATTTTTGTCGGAAAGATAAAATTATTATCTACAACTTTTCCGAAGGCGCCACACCGATTAAACAAATCGTTTTGGCCCTTAAAATATTTGTAATCATTAATACCTTCCCAAAATAGTATTTTTCAATAGCTTCTCAAAAATGAGTCGATTTTTTTCCCAAAAAAATCATAACTTTTTTTCCCGGATTTCTCCATGATCGGACCGATTGGCATGTTTAGGTAATCTTTTGTAGTTTTTATAAAAATAAATAAGATTTGAAAAAAATGATCTTTTTAGATAATTATTTTTAATTTTTCTCTTATTTTTTTCAAAAATTAGATATTTTTTTTGGAGTGTACATTTTTGTCGGAAAGATAAAATTATTATCTACAACTTTTCCGAAGGCGCCACACCGATTAAACAAATCGTTTTGGCCCTTAAAATATTTGTAATCATTAATACCTTCCCAAAATAGTATTTTTCAATAGCTTCTCAAAAATGAGTCGATTTTTTTCCCAAAAAAATCATAATTTTTTTTCCCGGATTTCTCCATGATCGGACCGATTGGCATGTTTAGGTAATCTTTTGTAGTTTTTATAAAAATAAATAAGATTTGAAAAAAATGATCTTTTTAGATAATTATTTTTAATTTTTCTCTTATTTTTTTCAAAAATTAGATATTTTTTTTGGAGTGTACATTTTTGTCGGAAAGATAAAATTATTATCTACAACTTTTCTGAAGGCGCCACACCGATTAAACAAATCGTTTTGGCCCTTTAAATATTTGTAATCATTAATACCTTCCCAAAATAGTATTTTTCAATAGCTTCTCAAAAATGAGTCGTGTTCCAAAAAATTCAACCAATAGCACAAAATGACATTTTTTTGCCTATAGAAACGTCTACGCAAAGTTTCAGACAAATTCAAAATGGTTGATTAAATTGGTTGTCCGTTTTTTTGTGAAATTGCTCTGCAGATACTCTGCGTATAGCAATTGTATCATCCATATTAAAAACGACGTGCTACCAGCTACCAGAAACAACCACCGCTTCTCCCGGTTTTGGCGAAATTTCAATCTGCAATTTTCGAAAATAAGGGAATAAAATGACATAGCCGCGGGGATACATTTTAACCACTGTTCTCTTGGATTCACTCTTGCTTGGATCTGTTTTGACGTTTCGTCTTGATAACGCTTGCTGTTTGTTTTTTTGTTTTCACTTTAACGAAGATCAGTGAAGATCAGGTGGTTGGATTCGTCGTTGAAGATCATTTGGTTTGATTCGAACGATGCGCGCGAATAATTTTAACTGAGTATAACAGCACGTTACTAGGACGAAAATCTTGTGTATCTGAAAGAGTGCTGCGATAGTTGAAAGAGAAAATTGAAAATGATTGGCAACTGAGTTTTATATATTAGAGGTGCCAAATCTCTTTTCAAAGTCCAATGTTGGCTAACTTTTTCATTTGACTTGTGAGAGTCCAAAGAAAAAAAACATTATGTTTATGTTTAATTTTATATACCCTTCAAATCTCCGGTTTAAAATCAATGGAATAATGCAACTTTGGAGCAATCCCAATTTATTATTTACCGAAAGAAAATGAAACTTGTATCAAAATGAACACGTTCTTCTTTGTACCCGATTGTCATACCCGTCAATGTGGTGCGTGTGGTGTAGATTTTGACAGCTCGTTCGTCTTACAACATTCTTTGGCAAAGCTGTAGATAATAATTTTGTTCTTGCGAAAAAAGATACATATACACTCTAAACAAGTTATTTATTGTTTAAAAAAAGTTAAAAGAAACATTAAAAATTAATTATCTGAAAAGCTCATTTTTTTAAATTCTTATTTTATGTAAAAACTACAGAATATAACCTAAACAACGCAATCGATGCGATCCTGAAGAAATCAAGAAAAAAAATTATTATATTTTGAAAAAAAAAATTTAATTTATTTTGTTGTTGGGCATGTTTTTTTTGGAAGGAAAAAAATGTTATCTACAACTTTGCCGAAGACAGTATGCCAATCAAACAAACCGTTTTGGCTGTAGAAATATTTTTAGTTTTCAATAGACCACTCTCTGGGGAATCAAAAATATTTTTACAGTCAAAACGGTTTGTTTGAATGGCATAGTTTCTCTGACAAAGTTGTAGATAACACAGTGCAACAAAAATTGACTTTTTTCTGCCTTGGCTTCTATATATATTTCTTGTGCATTTTTATGCAAAACTAAATTTCCCCGAGTTTTCAACTTAAGGGACAACAATGGCGCCATTTTGAATTTTTGAGAAATCGGCAATTTTTCATGTTTTTTCGATGCCATTTTGTTTTAAGACAAAATATCAAAATTCTAAGAGTTTGTCCACATATTAGCATCTTTTTTCCCATCTTTTGAAAAAAAAAACAGATCTCAAATCGGACAAAAACTGAGCTCAAAACGGTAATTCTACGAAACCGGTTTTGGCATAGTTTTAGTATATCTCACAAAGCAAAATAATATCGATTATTTCTGAGAATTAATGGTGATTCTCTAATATCCTAAAGTGGTAGTCAAATTATATCTTATTTTGAGTAAAGAACTCTCAGATATTGAATGGTAGGTGTCTGATCTACGTAAAATGTCAGCAGATAAACCTATTTTTGTATTGTAGGGGAATTGGGGCAAAATCGACATTTTGGTCCTAATACGCAGAATAATTTAAAATCTGGTTTCACAGATGTATCTAGAAGGAAATTTTTATTACTTGTCAAATTTACCAAGAGCTTCGCGGCTTTCCTAGAGGAGCCTCGCGGCCCTCTTGCCAGCCGCGGAGCTTCGGTTGGAAACCACTTATCTAGAATTATGCATTTATCGGATGGTAACAATAATTTTGGATTTTTCTCTTACTCCACAACAATACCATTCAGGGAGAAATGAGAATATGTATCAGTAAACTCTCCTTCCGTTTTGGCCAATATTTTTTGTTTTGTTTATATATGTTCAGTTCTGTTCAAAATGGCGTCGAAACGAGAAACATTGCGCGAGCGTATTGTACAGTTCTAACTAAACCGAACAAAAATCTAAGCAAAAAGTTCACGGTAAACCTTTTTAAGGCTGACAACGCTCTTGTTCCGGTATTGTGAAAAATTTTGGTCGGGAAGACGATTACAGACCATTCATTAAAGTTCATTAATTTTTTCGTTATCAATGAATGCCATCTTCATGAAGAATATATCAGTTTTCCTACTGTACAACTGACGAAAATTGACTGCTCTATCAATTAGCTGCAGAGGGAGACCGTGAGAAAAGTGGCTACATCGCTGCGTGCGCTCGATCGGAAGGTTGACCAAACGAAACAGTACCTGGCGAACATGGACATATATGTCAGGAAGCGGCAGTCCCGCCCACTGGTCTCAGGGCCTCAGACAATGAGGCAACGGCAACAGTTGAACAAGATGGTCAAGTCGATTTTCCTGGTGAATAGTCAACTAGACCTATCGCACTCTGGATGGCAACGACTGGCAGGGCACTTTGTATTCTACTTTCCCCACGAAGGAAATGAGCTCCGAGGTGAAGTTTATTTCACACACCAAAGTCTTCAAAAAGGTGCTGTTGTGGCTGACGATCAACGAGAAGGGAATGTCAAAGCCGCTCTTCTTTCGCTCCGGACTGGTCGTGAACGGGGATATTCATAGTACGAGGTGCCTACCGAAAGCTGCGTCGTTAATCAAGACATCATAAGGGCGAAGACGCGGTGTTCTGGTCGGATTGGGCGTCGGCGCACTGCTCAAACCGATCGTTATAATATCGATGTGGTACCCTGGTCGGTGAACGTCCCCTAGCCGCGTCTCATCGAGAATATCTATGCGAACCTGAAGCGTAAGATTTACTCCAACACTTTTGTCGCGACAACATATTTTGCATATTTTGAACCGAAAAAACTGAAATAGTCGCTCGGGGTCAAATCTGGTGAACACGGGGGGCGTGGAATCAGGCTGTAGCGCATCTTTTACAATTTATAGGTTGTATCACGAGCGGTATGAGCGGGATTGTTGAATTGGTGAAAGAGCACTTTTTTCTTCGTCATAGGCTGCCGTTTCACTTTTATTTCAACGTCTAATCGATCCAATGAAGTACAATAGTATTTTTTTTTCAATGTTTTACTAGGCAAAAGCCACTCTGCCGATTGCCGATTGTACTCAGAAGTGTAGCAATTGAGTGATGGGTTATACGTCAATTGAAAATAAATGAACATACACTCTAAAACATATTCACGTTTATTTTATGTGAAAACTCACTCAACTTTATTCTGTATAGCTTTCTTTTAATGACAACACAAAGTATAAAATGTTTGCCTATCTCTTAAATTAATTCTATTCCATTTCTAGCAGATTTGAGTTGGTAAACAAGTCAAAGTCTAAAATTCACTACTCCTGGTTGACGACGAAAGCAGATTCAAGCTGTAGTTTAAAGTCGATATCCTCTATACACCCTTCGGGGCATTTTATAGACTGTGACTATCTCGGTTGTGTGACAAAGTATGGCATCGAAACACCGAGTAAAAGTTCTTTGACGGTACAAACATGTATGTATGCATGTTCTCGTATGATTGACAGTACTGGTAAAACGATACATTTAACATCCGCCTTGCCTGGGATTTGTCAACCAGAAACCAAGGTTAAAATAGATCAATATGTATGCTTTTACTACCATTCCTGGGCTGTAGTTCACAGTTCACTTTAATTGGTCTATATCAACACCGCCATCGTAAACATCAACCATTTCTGGATTAGAGCACGTGCAGGCAATTTTTGTTGTTTTCACAGAGCTTTTTTTTCTTCAGTTCGAAATTTATTTGATTGCACAAATGCCAAAAATGGTTCAAAGTCGGTTCTGATCTCTTTATTCCAGCGTTCGAAATCGTTTTTAGTAAAGTTTTCAGCTCTTGAAAATGTTTTTCAATGTTTAACATTTTTTCTGCTTTGCATTTCGAGCAGCAACTTCTTCAATCATAAAGGTGAAATTCTCTTGCAAAAACTTTTTCTCTAACTCGCATACAAGCTTATGTTTTACCTTTGACTCTCAGAACTGTAGCAGGCCAAATTGGGCTATCCGAGATTTGTTGAAGTAGATTTTCAACAATCAGCAAATAATGCACACCGCTTCTCGGCAGGTCTAGGATGTATTAACAATATTCTACTACTGCATTCGGGTGGGTAACGGTTTCGCAGTGTACAAGAAAAACGCACTCTCGGTAAAAACACTGCCCGAGTAGTTTCCCAAAAGCAATCAACTTCGTTTAGTATGCCGGTGAGTACCTGGTTGCAAAAGAATTTGCATCTCTAGAGATTTGGGGAATGATTTCATCACTAGCAAACTGCAAACAGTCACAACCGTAAGTAGTGGATTGGGGGCTGAAAGGGACTGAAAATAAATTTAATTTCTCTTGCTATCCTGACTTTCGAACAACCGTTGGAGGCCCCTTAAACCTAAACGAAAGGCAAAGTGATGAGATTTTTTCTACGTTATACTGCCGGCTCTACTAGAGAACAAGTAATAAGGTGAACACAGATTAGAGGGAAACGTATAACGTACCTTTATGTGATAGCATTACCGTCTCAATCTTCACTGAATAATTTTCATGCTCGTTTCCTCGCAGATGAACACTGTCGGAGACACACATGCGAAAAAAAAACATCGTTACTAGTAGACCCTACTGGTAGCGTTTCGGCTCACGTGTTCGGCACCGCGGGCGTTCCGTTGGTAATTGTCTATGTAATACAAGAGATGCTTTTGGGATCTGCTATGGCTATAATTGGATAGAATTATTACCGGTAAAAATAACATAGCTGAACCAAATTTATATAAACTGTGATGAACCAAGGTTTTCAATTAAAGTGGAAGGTAGCTCTAATTGTTGTTAATCGGTTGTGCCTGAAATATCAGACTTTCAATGATTAAAGCGAAAAGTGAAAGTGATTCCCTATACAATATGCTAATTTTGAGCGTCAATAGAGATAAACTATTTTAATATCATTAAGATTAGTATACATTCGAGAAGCAGATTAATCAAAAATAAGATTAATGAAAATTATAATATTGAGATCACAAGCTACCTTTTGATCTTTAGAGACCAACCTGTGATCAACAGAAAGAGCCTACCATTGCAAATGAAAAGTATAATAATACAAGACTAGATTTTATTGACACAAACCTTATAAAATCAACACCATGCGAAAAAAATAGTTCGTTTAATGAAAAGCAAAAAACAAAATGCCATTCATCTTTTGAGTAATGTAGCGCAAGCTAAACCGTGTTGTTGCGTTCCTAGCCACAGAGGAGATGTTTCCCCCGCGTGTCTGCAAGGAGATTATATTTTACTGGCGATGCTAAGCTTTTAATGCTTTTCAAATGGCAGCTGGTTTCCAGCAGTGGGCGGCCGGGTGTTAGCTGCCTGTTGCTTAGAGCCTTTTCAGGTTAAAACCTCCTCCGGCGAACGGTTGAATGCTCAAGCTATTGGATGAATGTTATCTAATCGTAATTCAGATTCTCTGTTTTGGAAGTTGAAGGATGAGTATTTCGCTTGCAGTTTCTTTTCATGCTACAGGGAATGAAATAAAAACGCGCGGTTTATAATGCATGTCCCACCGCCGTTTAGCTGTATATAACTAGATTATGATTTTCCTCCTTTTTTGCATTAGATTGAAAAAAACATTGTCGTTTTTTTTTCTTTAATAAATTTGACTGATAGTTGAGAATGTGTCACGTGCTTATTGCTTCAAGGACCTGGGGTTTCCATCTGTAGATACATAGAATCCACGTTTTATGGATAAGTCCACATTTTCTGGTTACTACCTACATCATGAATGGAGCTCGCTTTGGTAGGTTACTAACTGACTTCAGATTTACTGTTTCACTAAGTGTCTTTCACGCAAAGCTTTTCAAATTGGTTTAAAAAGGGCTTTTGTATCACCAAAGTGTACGAGTGCAGAAACGTTAGACACTGCTTCTCGCGGATTTGAAGCTTTATTCGCACAACCAATTCATCGCCGTTTATCAAACTTTCAGTCACTCGCGGCTCCTATAGAATACCAATGTGCTGTCCACGCATTGGCCCAGGTCAACTAAGAATAACTCGAGGGCAGCACCAAGTCATAAGCCATCATAAATAGGGTAAAATATCGGGGACCATGACACATTTGAAGAAGAGAATCATGGGAATGTGGAGCTGTGGAACGGTTGGTGTGCGCAAAAAATAAACAAGCAAAAGATGGTCGAAAACATAGTGAAAGCTTTCAACGCAATTAAACCGAAACCTTTGTTTTCTTCCTTAGGAAAAAAGACCTCAAATATTAAGCCAGCTCGATTCTCTCGGGAATAGAATAATCAATTTGATCACTATTAGTTGGGAAATTTAATTGCAGAATCATTTTAAAATATTTTTTATTCGGGCGGCCAAAAACTATTTACAAAAACTGTGAGTTGGATACATAAATTGCTTTGAGTGATGAACATGCTTCACTGTGCATGTTATGTAGAGAACGTATGTTTCATTTAAACAACGTTTAATTGTCTTAACTGTCTAGAGTTTCTCTCTTTTTGAGAAAAGTGCAAGTTTGTCTTTTTATATAGAATAATTTTTTGACTCGCAAAAATTTATGTAAGCAGCAGTAGTGCAGACTATACTTCAGCTGTACCTTTTCATGCAAATATCCTTAAAAGGATGTATTTTACATGCAAACAAACTCACATTTGTTGTTTCTTGTGTTTTACAAAACATTCAAGTATGAACATCGTTTTATCGTTATCGTTGTAAATAGTAAGGTACCAATGGAATCTGTGGGAAAAATTTGATCTTCGAGTTCTCGGATAAAATGTTCAGGTAAAGTTTCAGCTCAATCGGACTTCGGGAAGGCGTGCCTCAAAGCAATAAAAGTTTCACTTTTTTGAGCGATGAAAAAAGGATAGTTAGTAGGGTGTCCCAAAATAACGTTTTGTCAAGAAGTCTGGGGGCTCAACCGAAAAATGATTGGTTATGGTGTAACAAAAAAAAATTTGCATGTTGACAACTCTGGATAATGTTTAGTCGTTGTGCTCAAATTGAAGTTTTATGAAAAAATAAATTTTTCATGTTTTACCTTTGTTATACTAAACAAAGGTTATAAAATCGGTCGAAAAACGCAAAATAGATTCAAGATCCGAAGGGCCGAATCGTATATACCATTCGACTCAGCTCGACGAACTGAGCAATGTCTGTTCGTGTGTATGTGTGTGTATGTGCGTATGTGTGTGTGTATGGGTGTTGTCTGTATGTATGTGCCGCAAAATACTAGCGCACCTTTCTTATAGAACGCAATCTCCGATTTTGATGATCTTATATGCAAATGAAAGCTACTGCGCTCCCCCAGAATGCTACCAAGTGGATTTTTGATTATTGGCTTAGATTTTGAGATATTGATCATAGAGTATTTTTTAACATAGGGTATTCAACTTTAAACACAAAAGGAATCTGTTGAGGGCCAAGTGTTGTATACCAATCGACTCAGTTCAACTAAATGAACATTACCTGTTTATATGTGTATGTGTATATGCAGGTGTGTAGGTGTAAATATGTTATTTATCTGTGTGGTATATCAAAATCTAACAAAGAAAATTAAGAAAAGACCCCCCCATTCTTACAAAACGCACTATCCGATTTTGGTGTATAGAAGTGCGAATGGAAGCTCCAAAGCTCTTTAAAAATCATACTGAGCGAGTTTTTTATTGGTTGCTTGAATGTTAGAATATTTCAAAACAGAAAGTTTAAACATGATATATTTTACATTTTGGATCATTTCTCTCTTTATCTTTCTTTTTTTTCTCTCTATCTCCCTCTCTCTCTCTCTCTCTCTCTCTCTCTTTTTCTCTCGCTCTCTCTTTTTTCAACCGCTATTTATTTCTCAAAAGAAACTAAGAGTAAAAGACATCTGTGCTGTGTTTTATACTCTGTGTAGTGAGTCCTAACTGGTGTAAATTAATGATCCTTTTGTTTTTAATAGCTCTTCACTAACAGTTTTCAATACATATCAGAGGGAACCGGAATGCTTATTTAAGTCCGCTTCTCACACACCTGATACACTACGCTTTTGTGTATTATAAATACATTGCTTTCTAATTTAAAAGTCAGTGCAAACAGAATATCCATGTTATCCCACTTCTTGTTGTCGCAGCAAGTTTTATAAAGTTCTGAAATTGTTCTGGATTTTACCATACAGCCTAGGCCTCAAAAAAGAGTAACGTTCTCGAAGACACTTTAAAAAGCCTTAAGTCTTGCGAAAAACCTTCATTTTCAAATAATGCATTCGAAATAGAATTAAACTGACAACTTTCAACAGCAGTGATATGAACTTTAATGAAAACTTTTAGCATTTGATCCTCACAGATTTAATCAAGATTTTTGTTGATTTCTTGAAATAATCAAGCGTATAATTCAAGTAACTTTTGTATGGTAGCAAAGCATTCAACGCGTTCCTGTATAATTCTGAACTATACTTTCATGAAAGCAAGTTCGTAGAACTTTGCTGCAATTCGTAGGAAAGATTCGAATTCATAATCTACAATCATTGTGTTCTTTTCTAGATTATGTGATTTTTGAAAACGAAGCCGTTGTGGTATTTAAGCTTAGATTATAGGGAATTATATCAATGGAATTGAAATAAACTGACAAACATATTTGCTGTTCTAGAATGAAATCTGCATCATTGTTATATTTATTTTTTCTACACTTTCGATTGTGCCAAAAATTCGTAAATTGTTTCTATCCTAGACAGTTTAAAAAAAATCAAAAAAAAATATCCCATACCCCATAGTGATGACATTCACAATATTTGTGAAAACCACGTTGAGGTTTGATTCAGTCATCGTATTTGGTACATTCTCTGGAAAACTATATTTTAAATTTAATTTTGACCGATTTATGGTTTACTGGCATAATAAGTTTATGTGTAGTAATAGTTAGTATAACAAAGGTTTCGGCACTGCTAGGTGGATTAATTCAGGTTTTTTTATTTTAAATTGATTTTCTCGCTTAAAAATCCTATAAAACCGAACCCAAATATATTTTTTGCGCATTCTACGGAGTTCAAACTAACACAAAAAAAATATTTCGGCTTGTTCTGGCTAAAATTTCATGGTTACAAATATTTTAGCTCTTCTGAAAATTTTTAATTTTGGTATTTTCTGAAATTAAACGATTAAAAAGCGGACCAAACTTTACGCTAGCAACCATACTATACCAAGAAAAGATAGGAAATTTTATGAGGAAAAACTTACTAGAAGACACAAAAATCCTATCTTGAATCGTTGTTGAGCTATTCGAGTTTTTCTGTGGAAAGAATATCGTAAAATAGGATAATCTTCATTGTATGCAACATCGAATCAATTATTCTTGACTACGACTGCTTAGCGACATTAGTTTGTTTGAATCTGTATCAATATACATATTAGGCGCTGCAGATTAACCAGTATTTATCGTTTCTTGAAGCCTGAACAATGTCGCCCACACTTAAAGTTAAAAAATACATTTAAACAGGCGCTTCCCGAAAGAAATTGTCCCAGACACATCTTCCTTCTGAACAAGAGGTATTAAGCTTCTACCGATTCAATCGTGAGGATAAAAAAATCAGTTTCTCGAGAGTACTGATATTGTTGCGTCAGATGTCTTTGCGATCTGGAATCAGGCCGGTCTCCCCCACCAAGTTAAACGAAACGTTGTGAGAAAAATTTTGAAGTTATTGGAAAAGTGCACACGTATGAAGCAGAATAAATATTTAAACATGCTAAGGTGATTCAAGAGCAGAGTGCGTTCAAAATACAGTTGAAAACATTCTTCAACATCGTTATGTCTCATAAAATCGATCATTGTTTGAAGAATGATACCGTTCGTGCGGAGTTTTGGAGACGACAGACAAAAACGCCCTATTTAAAGAAGACCCTGAGAATTGGAACAATAATATTGAGTACATAAAAATTAAAGAAAAATGCGAGAATTTGTCTGTAGTAAACGATCCCGCAGAACGAGCACTAGGGCTGGTTGGAAACATAAATGATTTCGGGCCATCTACTAATAAAGAAAAGTATCATGTTTTGTTAACCGTGGCTAAAAACCGTAAATATCAAAAATACTCGGTCAACGCATCTGTTGTTGACTATTTAAATAATGTAAATAATAATTAATTTATAACTTAAATGAACAGCTGAAATTATCGAACAATTGGATGGATGATATTTTTATTGAATTGTGAACTTGAAAAGTTGATTCACTGAATCTGAAAGTTACTACATACAATAAAAACAGAGAATTCGAATAAATAGTACTGAGAACTGGGTTCACTTACCAACAATAAAATCTTTCAATAAAATCTTTGTCTGAACTAAAAATCAAACCTAGTAGGCGATGGTTATACGACGTTTTCGGTGATAAGTTGACTCGATGTTGCATATACTAAAGATTATCGTATTCTACGATATTCTTTCCACAGAAAAACTCGAATAGCTCAACAACGACTCAAGATAGGGTTGTGTGTCTTCTAGAAAGTTTTTCCTCATAAAATTTCCCATCTTTATATGGTATAGTATGGTTGCTAGCGTAAAGTTTGGTGCGCTTTTTAAAGGTCTCAGAAAACACCAAAATTAAGAATTTTCCGAAGATTTAAAAAAATTATAACAATGAAATTTGAGCCACAATAAGCCGTAACAATTTCTATTTTGTTAGTTTGGATTCGGAGGATGCGCAAAAAATTTATTTGGGTTCGATAGGATTTTTAAGTAAAGAATTCAATTTAAAATGAAAAACAAGAAAAATTTATTTCTCTCATAAAACTCAAATTAGCACAACGACTAAATATTAACCGAGTTGTCGCCATACAAAAGTTTTTTTGTTACATATACATATACTAACCAATCATTTTCGGTTGAGCCCCCAGAATATCTGACAAAACGTTATTTTGGGATACCCTAATAGTTAGTAGTTCGTGAAATGTTTGATTTGTTTTTCTTTATTGGACAAAAAAGTGAAATTCTTACCGTTTTGAGGCACGACTTTCTAAAGGCCAATTGAGCAGAAACTTTTCATGCGGACTTCTTTCTAAACGAGAAACTTTCGAGTCATATCGCTAACTGAAATTCGAAAAGTCAATTTCCTTTGGCGCACTAGAAAAATAGCACTCAAATGCAATTATTTTCGTTTTTATGAGCAATAAATACAACCATACGACAATCTACGTAAAAATAAGTTAGCGATTAGAGATTATCGATAGTTCCTCTGATACGATTCAGCGTTTAGCGTTCAACAATTATCGAGCCAAAATCTCCGATTAGCGAATTGGCGATTTTATTTCATTAAATTTTACTGATTTGCGTGCACATCAGTTTGGCGAATTGTTGTGAAGCAGCGACTAATACAGACTTTGGAATGATTTTGTTATCCAAGATAAGCAAAAGACACCCACCCAACTTACCAATATATCCCATTCCAGTCCTCAAAGATGGTGATTACATTTCTTACGAATGAACGAAAAACCCAAAAACTTGCACAGCAGTTTGATTTCAATTCGAACGTAAAAAAAAGAAAAAAAACGTAGTGAGTGAAAATGACGTATCACAAAAGTATAATCAGGTCACCACCATGCTTGGCATTCTCCTCAATATGTAAGAAGAGCAGAGTGGATATTCACCGTTTAATTTCTGTCCAGCATGAGAGCTGCGTGTGGCAATTTTTTGCACTACACTTTTCTCTCAGTTTTGTACTGTGTCTCTGCTGCTCGCACACTTGCTTTTCACGCCACAGCTGAGCGAAAGAAGAGTGGCAAATCTTTCTAGAGAGAACACACAGAAAAACGCTACGGAGTACACTGCTGAGATCAATTCGATATAATGGAAAAGCAAACATGCGTGACAGGCGGCTGAATTATTTTTTTTTTCAGTTTCGAGATGCAAAGCAAACAACGCCCTACAGGGTGAGGAATAATCATCCGTGTTTTTTGTTTCAGTGTATAACTAAAATTTGACAGATGTTGAAATAAGTTTACCTATGCAATTTTTAACCTTGACTATGTGTAAACAAAACCACAATATCTCCCTTGAAACAGTGTGCATTAAGTGTCATAATGAAGTCAAGTCCATTACGCAGTGCGGTGATCGCGTTGTATAAACAAGGAAAGCGTCCAGTAAGTATCGCTGGCATGTTAAAAATGCCTATACAAACCATTAGAGACGATATAAAACGATATAATGAGCTGGGAAATTTAGAGGACCGTTCAGGAAGAGGCAGAAAAAGAACCGCTAGGGCCCCTGGGAACCGAATAATTATTCGTCACCGGATTAACCGTGATTCTAGAAGGTCAATTCGAAAAATGGCAAAATCAATAAAAAATGACCCGGAATCTGTACGAACTATTCTTTACAAGTATTTGGGATTACGTTGCTACAAATTTTCAAAAAATCAATACCTAAATGGCAGGATGAAAGAAAATCGGTACTGAAAATCGAAGAAAGAATCTATCGATGGACGCCATCGCACAATTCTATTCACCGATGAGAAAATTTTCACTGTGGAGCAATTTCATAACCACCAAAATGACTGTCAGCTTCTGCCTGAAGGCTCTTCTAAGCGTATGAACGAAGCTCGATCACATCATCCAGTTTCGGTGATGCTTTGGGCAGGAATTGCGGCTACCGGTAAAACCCCCTTAATATTCATTGAAAAGGGTGTAAAAATCAATCAATTTGTTTACCAAAAGCTTTTAACCGACACAGCGGCACCTTGGGCGCGTGTATATTTCGGTAAAACTAAATGGACATTACAACAGGATTGGGCTCCATCGCATGGAGCGAAAAAAACACTGGAACTCTGTAGCAGACTTTTTCCGAGCTATTTAACTAAAGATGAATGGCCTTCAAACTCTCCTGAATCCAATGGACTATTCCGTTTGATCTGTTCTTGAATCCAGAGCCTGTACTAAACCACACAAATCATTGGATCATTTGTAAGCTAGTCTATCCAAAGCCTGGGATGCCATATCTGTGGAAAAACTATCGTCCATCGTCGAAAATTTCCCTAAACGATTGAAGGCGTGCGTTGAAGCCAAGGGCGGACATTTCGAGTCCGTGATTTAAATATTACAAACCATGCTAATGTATCTAAATTTTGTATAAATATGTTGTTGTAATATTGAAAAAAAAAACAAGTTATGACTAAAACATTGAACACGGATAATTTTCCTCACCCTGTACAGTGTACACTTTCCTACCTAGATTTTTTCCATTTTTGTTATTTACTCAAGAGGCACACAGTGAAAGCACTGCAGTAATCTCTGTTGTGCTGTTATTGAGCGTATTGTCCTTAGTGTGAGAAAGATCACACCAGTTGATTATCTCTCTGGAGAAATGTTTCAGATTCCACAGCGGTGTTTCTCTGCGAGCTCCTCAGATACACATAGGGAACCTATACATGAAGGAAATGACAAGACACTCACCGTTAAGGCAACTGTCAACATCAAAACGGATAACGGCAATGCAAAATTATACAGCTCGCCCGTTTTTATTAGTCAGCCTATACACCAGAGAGACGCCGAGACACTCACCGTTAAGGCAACTGTCAACATCAAAACGGGCGAGTTGTATCATTTTGCATTGCCGTTATCCGTTTTGATGTTGACAGTTGCCTTAACGGTGAGTGTCTTGTCATTTCTCTAATGTATAGGTTCGCTAGTTTTTATGTTGACAGTTGCCTTAACGGTGAGTGTCTTGTCATTTCTCTAATGTATAGGTTCCCTAGATACACACGATTCGCTGCCCTCTTTACGCAAGTGCATCGCTTTGCTCAACAGTGTGAGAGTAAGAGTAGTTATTTGCGCTGTGAATTATAACCTCCTACACGCTTGTGTTTCTCCGAGAAAAAAAAAACAAGCCTGGTCACCACTGAAGATTTTCTCTCTGAAGAGGTACTGGAAACAGACTTGAATGAAAACAGATCTATTATCAAAAACTTCAAAAACTTGAAAGTACCAGGAGATGATGGGATTTTCTTCAATTGTTTGTAGGATTGAGAGAGACTAAAAATTTATGAAATTGCGCTGTGATATGACGCGAACAACGTCCAAGGGGTACCAAAGAACATGAACCCTCCCAACATACCATAGCTCCGCCCTAGGGTTTGCAATCCCGGGAACGATTTCCCGGGAACGATTTCCCGGGAAATAGCTTTTCCCGGGATTCCCGGATCCCGGGAACAAAAATATTGATTCCCGGGATCCCGGGATTCCCGAGTTCCGCGAAAAATTTTGTATGATTCACTATAGTTTCTTATGCAATATTGCAATAAAATTAAATACGTCAAACTGGTGCTACCTGAAATAAATCATTTAATAAAACTCAAAGTCAGTATAATATTTCAACGTAAAACTCATCTTTGCATGTTAATTAGTAAGCCTTCAAATGCTCTAAGACTGACTTGTTTTAAGTCGTATTGAACTGATTATTTAGTATTCTATCGTTTCCTTCCGGTTTGTCTCGGTCACACAAAACCACCGAACGGCGAAATAACGAAATAACGTAGATAATTAAACAAAAATCTTCCTTGGAATTTTACGTTCTAATCAATAATGATGTAAACTCCAAAAGGGTTTTAAATGTTGTTCTGTCAATGAAAACTAGATTTGAGACGCAGTTTGTTTAAAATAAATAACAATGGCATAGTAAATATATTTAAATGAAAAAAAGCGAATAGGTTTGCAAGCGCTCAAGTAAACAGTAAAAATTTACTGTAGTGTAAAAAACATTTTGCTAAAAAAGTCCGTACCGAATATAGCAAAGATTTTCCGCGTCCAATGCCTTCCTAAAGGCCCAAACACAATGGATACGTTTGCGTTGCGTTGACGTTAATTTGACAGAAAATGTATGGGCTAACTGTCAAATTGCTGCAAACGCAGCCGCAACGTATCCATTGTGTTTAGGCCTTAACACTCAGTTTTCTCTTCAACAAACTGAAAGAATTGGACACCAGTTTTCAATTAAGTGTAGCAAAAGCTTTAATCGGTGATTTGAAAGTAACCTAGAATTCAAACATTAGCGGTGATTCAGCAGACTTGAGCAAAGTTTTACAGAAGGAAATAAAATTTTTGAGCTTAACGGATCAGCGGATCTGAAGCGATTGTTTGACGACATGAATACCCTTAATTCTCCTCTTCTGCAAATATATGCTACAAAAATCGATCACGAATTTTGTATGTTAACTTGAAAATGTTTTGTATTTGATTTGTTTTTTTTTTTTTGTTTTTCATGCGGATTGAGTATGAAATTTTAAACAATTTTTTGTTACCTTCTACAGATGAACTTCATTTAAAATATCATTTTGCTAAATAATTTGTCAGTTCCCGGTTCCCGGGTATTCCAGGGAAATGCTATTTTCCATTCCCGTTTCCCGGGAAATCGATTCCCGGGAATATTGCAAACCCTACTCCGCCCTATAGAAAAATACTGGGCTATTGTGAAGCGGAACCTCAAGAAGACACGAAAGACTTTTGTCAACGAGATGCAGTTCAAGGCTAACTGGCATTCTGCGGCGAACAAAGTGACCAAGTCGGCTGTACAAAACATGATGGAAGGAGTCAAGAGGTTCAGCTATTTGCATTCGCTTTCAAGAAAGCTTAAGTTAATATTTTTCCTTTATTCTGCTTTATTTTTTACGAATTGAACTTGACAAAGAAACATGGAATGATTTTTTTAATAAAAAATAATAGGAGGGTTGTGTGCAAAGCCACGACCGCAAGGTTGAAGTAGATTATTTTTACAAGAAAGATAACCCGGCTGCTTGCGTGTCAGTCATTTTTTCTAGTAAATAAACGTTGACTAATCAGATCAATCGAATTTTGCGCTTCAACAGGGATTGACCATTTTCAATAATATAGTAAGTAGCTTGTCATGGTTGGGGCTTGACAATTTTTAAATTTATGAGATGAAATTTTTTCGGATGTCGTGCTCATGACTGAAGGAAAAGATAATTCAGTACGTTTTGAGAGACGGAGATGAAGTTAAATTTATAACTTTTACAAATTTAAAAATGTGAATTAACTCATTAGAAAATCTTAGAAAATCTTATGTGAATTAATCTCATTAGAAAAATTTAATCAAGTTTTTACTTCATCCTGAAAAGGACAATTTGTTGTTCATTTTAGTATCGGATAAGATGCCGAACACATCTTTGCGTTATCACTGACAGTGTGAATAAAATATTCCTTGTGATAAAATAAACAGTGAAAGGCTGATTTAACACTCAAAACTAGACGGCTCACGTGTTGTCAAAATGAGTCAACTTTTCATTGAATGCATTTACTAGTGCCCACTATCGCACAGAGACTGCATTTCACTAAAGTGCCTCACTGCTACGCCACAGCTGTGGCCGCTTTCCGCCATCGCTGGTATCCACTGCACTGCTAGTGCTGCTGCTAAGGGAGGACGACTACTGTTGTCGCTGTCTAGAACTATTATGAAAGGCTTCGGCTGAAACAGGCTCTTATATAGGCCAAATAGCATGTTTTAAATTGCAAGGTATATGAATCTGTCGACCGTGCTTGGGAAGCAGTCATATAACGACCAATCAGAGGTCGAATTTTTCGTTTTAACAAGGCTTGACTATTTTCAATAGTACAATAGTGTGAATAATAAAATTACAATTATCTTCTTTTGGGAAGAATCTCAGCAGATTTTCCAATCTATTACTGCAAGAACGAAAGAAATCCATCAATTACTAACCGATTTATTAGCAGTTGAAATTGGACATATTTTTCACTTTTTTCGGTTTTAGATTTTCATTTCACATCTCTATGTAGCCGAGCTTCCTGAGAGAAGTATTCTACTTCAAAAAGACCGATTTAAACAAATTTTTGTTTGATCAATTTTTGACCGTAGCACCCTTTGGTTTGAAAGAAATCTAACTAAAGCATCTTATGCAATTGATCTTGGTGCACGAGCAGAAGACAACAGAATTGCAACCCCGGATCAACCGGAGGTGGAAGAGGAGATTGGCCGTCTGAAAAACAATTAAGCTGCTGGAGTGGACCAACATCCTAGCGAGCTGAAATACGGCGGAGCAACACTGGCTAGAGCTGTGCATTGGGTCATTGCCAAAATTTGGATGGAGTGGATGGAAGTTATTGTGTGTCCCACTTACAAAAAGGGCGACAAGCTGGAGTGCTGCAATTACCGAGCAATTACTCTTCTGAACGCCGCCTACAAGGTACTCTTCCAAATCCTCTGCCGTCGACTAGTGTTCGACATCGGACCGGGTAGGGTCCGGTAAAAGTCCGGTCCGGTCCGGTCCGGTCCGGTCCGAAGTCCGATCGGACCGGAATTTTCATAGTCCGATTTTTTTCCGGACCGGACCGGAACGAAGCCATCCGGACTTCGGAACGGACCGGGTAATGCTTCCCGGACCCCGGACATTTTCAGTAAAAAAAAAAAAAAATATTTAATTTAGGTCATAGAACGCAGCAAGTTTTTCATCCTTTTTGATTTTCTTCGCTGCTTTTATTAAAAGTCAACCCATATGGCCTTGCTCGCCTTTTTAACCTGTAATATATGCTTTAATTGATCACATGGTTCTTATTAAATTAGAAAGACATTGATTGTTACATTTTTTCTGCTATTTCAATTTTGCTCCTGCTATCACTTCGAAACTAGTGAACAACTGATAGACTCGCACAACTTGTTCTAAGTTTGTGCTTAATTCAAGGTGGTCAGCGAACCGGGAAAACCTTGAAAACCGGGAAAAAGCCGGGAATTCGAAACTGAACCGGGAAAACCGGGAAATTTATCTTGTCCATTTTTAACATTATTTTTCATTTACACATGCTTGGATCTGTTGTATTAGCTCAACGCACTATACATTTTCTGCCATCTCACAAACACTGGAAGGCTCAAGGAACCATTTAGTTGGTCTCGAGGTAAGATGCTGGAGTAACAAGCCAGTCGTCATTCGTTAGAGTCTCGGCTAAGAGAGACGACCGTTAGAGTCGATAGGATCCAAGCGCTAGTCCCGCAATTGTTCTGTACACTAACAGTTGGCTGCGATTGTTTTTCTCTAATTTGTCTCCCTTCTCATTCGCACTGATTAGGGCTTCAACAGTAAGTGGCGATCAAACATCAAAACAACCACCACTTTACAGGATCAACGTCTTATGTCATTTATGGCTGAGTTTGTTTCAAAGTTATGTACCGAATTCTTCACAATCGATGTAAAGATACTCTTTAAAAAGAAACAAGATTTGAATCTTTGGTTACAAATCCCCCCCAAAAATTCCTACAAAGCCCAGGGAAGGTAAAAGCTTCAAATTACTAAAAAATATTTTGAAGGCCAGAGAACTCAAGAATGAAGTATTTTATTTGTTAACTTGAAATAGGCAAAAACTAAACTATGATAAAAAAATATTGTAAACCTGAAACAAGTAATGGTCGATGGTTGTGTGATGACGTTATTCACTCACAATCAACCAAAACTGATCTAGATTCAATCCTCCGGAGATTTTCTGAGGCGAAAAATCTCTGGGTTCTTCTATCGCATGGAAAAGTGAAGCCGTTGGCACCGGTCCGTTAATCAACGGATCGTTAGTTAAGATTCTAGTTGAAGTCGCCTCCCCGGGTGTCGGTGATTGACATAATGGTGGCAGAAATAGACCATCAGAAAATAAGCAAAAATAAAAAAATCGTAACCTAACCCATTCCCGGCGTATGATGCCATATGGCATTACCTGACATTCAAACTTTGATTTGAGTTCAACATTTATACTTGAAAATTTACACGAGGAAACTATTCAGCATCGTTAGAGAATAGATTGATGCTTGATATGCTATACAGTTTATGTTAATTATGCATATAGTAGATTAGTAATAAGAGTTTAAAGTTCATTGTTTGAGATAAAAACTGGTTTTTCTCCACCAGTAATCGGTTAAGCTTAAATCCGCTTGAGAAAATGTCTTGAGGCCAGAAATTTCAGAAATTGATTTTAAAGAATTTGCGTTTCAAAAACCAGATGCAACGAAAATAATTTAAAATTCAATTCAAAGTTTATTGAATAGTATTCTAGAGGCTTAAAATGCAGAGCCTGTCTTTGTTTTTTCTCAAATTGCTTGCATACTTCTCTAAAATTAGAAAGACATATTTTTCATATAAAAAAGGCAAAACTATAAGAGCCATTGCGGAAATTATTCGCCTAAAAAATCCTGGAACAATACCACGTAAGAATAACAATGGTATCAAATTAGTCCTTTCTATATTGTCAAGACAATAACTGAGCCTCAAGAGATCCATAAGAAAACGGAAAAAATATTTTGAACGACAGAAATACACACAGTTGTACATAATTCAGCTCACAATTGCCATGAAACGTTTACAGAGACTATAAAAAGATAAAAGATATGTTCAAATGTTTCTAAAGTTCTCGATAAAAGTCAGCAATCAGATTTTAATTTAAAGCCAGAAATGCACCATAAATATGAAGAGAATTCAATGATATTATAAAAGTAATAAATTCAATTTTTTTAAATAGATTTTTGTTGAAAATTCTGAAATCTAGAACGCGGAATCAGAAAACACAAACCAATCTTCTTATTTAGCTCAAAAAGGCAGAAATTGTTTCTGAGTAGCAATAAAATTGTATTGAAGCCTGAAAGAAACTAGTAATATCAATTTAAAATCAATTTCAAAACTGAAGTGTGTGAACACTAGGAAATGGGTAATAATTAGGTTGAAAATGCAAAAATTTATTCTTTATATTTATATTCATTATTAAACAAATTTAAAATTGCCCGAAACGGCTATCATTGCAGATTCAGGCAAGGCGAAAAACTATCTCGATTCGGGGTCAAAAAAATATGTTCTAATTATTTCAAAAACTCTGAAAAATAACTAAAACGTTTCCTCTCATCAACTAAAAATGACCATGAACAAGTTATCAGGAAACAAGAAAAAAATAATAAAAAAATTTTAAAGTCAATTCAATAAAAAAATTTAAAGTCAATTCAATTTAAAATTAGGTTTTAAAAAAGAAGAGTTCATTACTCAGAATTGGGAATTTAGCTAAAAAAATTGCTAAATTTTAGTCTGACGAGAAATCAGAAGAAGAAACTCTAGAAAAGATTCCAAATTGAATTAAAAAAAAAATCCACAATCATATTTGAAATTCAATTTAGAATAAGTGGAAAATGAATTTTTATATTTAATTTTAAAATAAGCACTTTGAATAAGGCCAAAATCCATAACAAAGCTTAAAAACAATTAATGAATTTCACAAGGCTTGAAATGATAGAAAATGATTTCAAAGATTTGTCGTTTCCGAAGCTCAACAGCAGCCAAAACAACTTTGAATTAAATTCCAAATTTGTAAAAATATATATTAAAGGTTAGGAAAAGCAGAAACCAGTCCTACAAAACGCAGAAAATCTCAACCAGAGAGTGCAGAAAGTTACAAATATTGCTTTAGTTCAACAGTGATTATTTACGTAAGTCCAAAATGATAGAAAATTATTCCAAAAAACGGTTCAAAATAAATGAAAAAATTATGTGAAAATATTCTGAAACATGAAGCACAAATTGATTCTAAATTATATCCTGATTTAAGCTGAGTGAAATAATGGAAATCTCAGCCATGAAAAGTCGAAAAATCAACAGCAAATACATGTGTGCCGAAGAAGTTAACCCTTTTTCAAGTTTTGAAATCAAATAATCATATTAAAAACAAGATTCTCTCACAAAATTATTTTGTCAATAAATAAACTTGGTTAAACTTATATATATATATATATATATATATATATATATATGCGTTTTAAAACCGGGAAAAACATCAATTTCTAACCGGGATTTTGAAATTGGAAATCTCCTGGCCACTTTATTAATTGAATGCCATCGGCTAAATAGGTGGAAAGTGAGTTACAATATACAAAATTTTTGTTTTATTTATGGTGTTGTTTATTTTCTTTTCATCATTCAGAACAATTCTGAAAGATTTCCGAACCTGTCGTTAGTGGCAAGAGACGTCCTGTGTGTTTCTGCATCGAGTTTTCCACTCGAAAACAAATTTTCTTCGGGACGGGTCCCCGTCACATCAAGCATGAACAGACTAAGTAGGAAAAGAATCCGGCAGCTAGTTTTACTAAAATATTGGCTTAAATAAATGTTCCAAAACTAGGAAAATTTGAGAACCAGCCTTTTTTGTTACTACACTCCAAATTTTTCAATTAAAAAAAAATATAATGAAAAAATAGAAAAACAAATTGCAAAACTTAGTTTGTATTGTATTGATTTAGTCAAACATTTTTCAACATGCATAAATAATATTTTTTTCACTAAAATTACACTCTCGAAAAAACTGGCAACTTTTGTTCCCGGACTTCGGACCGGACTCCGGACCGGAACCGGAACGAAGCCAATCGGACCGGACCCAAATCGGACCGGAACGAGCTAGTTCCGATTTTTTACCGGACCGGACCGGACCGGAACGCGGACCCAACGTTTTCGTTCAGATGTCGAACACTACCGTCGACTATCACCATTTGCGAAGCCGTTCGTTCGTGAGGCATGGGTGCCCACGCCACCACGGACCAGATATTCGCAGTTTGGCAGGTTATGCGGAAATGCCGCGAATACAACGTGCCCACACATCATCTATTAATCGATTTCAAATCACGCAAGCTAGAATGATAACACATTTTGATGAGAATTACAGTTTTGAAAACGAGCAGTTTGGATTTTGCCATGGGCATTCGACTACTTATCAGTTAATCTGAAGGTTGTCCACTGGAGCTTCTAGGGATAGAAAAGGCATTCGACAGTGTTTGGAAGTATCTTGGGCCCAATCTTGTATTATATGTTTGCTTCTGATCTTCCTGATTTACCAACAGAATGTCACTGTTTTGAAACAATACAAGCATTTACGCAAAAGAAAATAGCCTCCGTGTCGTATGTAGTTGGCTGTAAAAAAGTCCACATAGATATATTTTTATTATTTTTACAGGAACGGAAGATTTCTTCTAATGCATCCAAAACACAATTAATTATTGTTCCTCATAAACCAAGAGTTTATTCCATTTATTAATTTTATTCATTCATTTCAAGATGAACGGCGCGATATTAAACTGTTCGGATCAAGTTGAATAAAAGCAAAGCCTTGGTGCTACATTCCGATTCGGAACTTGACCTTCTGTTTACTATACACAAACTTCGCAGCCAACCGTTAAGCGTACAGGACAATTGCGGGGCTAGCGCTACGATCCTACTGACACTAACAGTCTCTCCCGAGTCAAGACTCGAACCTACGACGACTGACTTGTTAGGCCAGCATCGTACCTCGAGACCAGCTGGGGAGGCAAGTTAAATACTTAGGGCTAAATTTTGATAAGAATCTTACTTTCACAGAGTGCATTGGGTATATCTAATCAAAGTGCAATAAATATATACGATGTTTATATCCTCTTATCAACATAACAACAAAAATCGCTATAATCTTCAATGACGACGATTAGCTTACTTTAAAGTCAGTAAGATAGGTGTAGGTTTAAGTTTATGTTTTATTTTACTTAATGCTTTTGCTTGACAAGTAAATTCACAATTTACCTACAATTATATTCACTTAACCGCGAAAATATTTTCACGTTTTTTTTTTGTTTTCTCGAATCGATGATTTTTGAGATGGGATTAATATGCGATTGTGGGCAGAATAGTTTTATTTAAAAGCATTGGTCCATTTCACCTGCCTTGTTCACCTCGCTGGCTGTTCCCCTAGTTTCACGAAGTTAAGATGTCATCCAGATGTAATTGTTTACTCAAGCCGCCATTATTATAGCTTTAAATGGATATTTACTATTTCCCTAGGTGAAAACAGAAAATTATTCTGGTGATTATTGCGTAGCAATAAACATTAGGATACTGCCTAAACCGCATTGTGATTTTACCTTCTCTTATGTCTCCTGGAGCGTAAAAAATAACACGGCATGAGCCTTTTATTTACTTTCGTCTATTTGTTTAACGAAATGTGGAAATCTGAACAACAAATAAAATAAAGCTGAAATACCCAAGCCGGTCGGGCAGTAAAGTTGCTGCATAAAACGGGTTTTGGTATTATTAGAATAAATTCCATTGATCAATTATTTTTTTAAGGATGGATTTATTTTAGAAATTGAATTCAAATTATATTATCAATTACATATTCAAAACGAACGAAAATCAAAGTTGATATTGATTTTTGGCAATATTCCGAATTTTACGAGATCACGCGAAACCTCAAATCACATCAAATTCTAGAAATAAATCAACGAATATCAAAGTATTTGAAATTTGTTGGCGTTTTATACCGTGAAAACCCATGCCCATATTGAATGAAATCCATACATACCCCTGTGAGGCGCAGGAAGATTTTGGTAGATTTTATCAAAGTTCCAGCTTGAATTGAAAATGCTTGTAACTAAATTTAAAATATTGCAGTTTTTTTGGTCACACAACATTTATTTGATACGGAATAGCGTTGCAGTTGAAATTTATATAAAGTATCACAGATATAATTCTCACTTAATTAGATTTTCAATTTTCAAAAAGTTGTTATGGAATTAATCAAATTCGAATTACTTTTTTTGAATATATATAATAACAAGACTAAATTAATGATATGTTCTTCCAACAATTTTTGAAAAATATTTTACTTTCCTATGAAAAACAATAAATTTTGTAAAAATCATCCAGTTTGATAATCTTTGAAATAAATAAAAGCATATTTGAAATCAGTACTATTGATAAATATATCCAGGAATATTCGTTCTCTTCATTTGGTTCAGTTTTTTATTCAAATTTTGTCATTACTGTGCTGTGAGTAATAGGCATTATACTAGCCAAACCGTATTGTAACATAAGTTTCTGCTAGGTATCTTGAAACATATGAAAGTGTTTGACATGACCATTTCATTTGCTGTAGACTGTTGTCATGGAAAATTCGCTGATATAATATACTTCCCGTTACTAACACTCTACGAGCTTTTCAATAGCAAAACAAAGAATCAGGATTTTAAAACAGCTTACTTAAGCAGCTTTGTTTCACAACCCGTCTCCCACATTGCGGTGAAAATAGCACCACAATTTTTCCATGAAAGAACAAATCTCTAGTACTGGTGTGGTGGTAGTAAACAACATTGTCCACGCTTAAAACAGCGGAAAGACCACAACCAAAAAAAGCGCATTTCACTAAACCAAGAATGCCAGCTTCGCCGCTTCGTGTTCGCAGAAACAGCTTTGCGCGAAAGATTTTTGAATACATGTTTTCCAACTATGCTCGGAAGCCCGTCGGCTAATACGTTGAGAAATTTATTCAAATTCTTCCCCAGTTTATGCGCTCTGTGCCGATTCTCATCGTCAGTCAGCCGGTTGTTGTCGCTGTTGATATTTATACGAAATTTTCTGCATGTTTTCCCACAAATGCTGAAAAGAGGATATGAGATTGAGCAACCAGCAGATACTTTCACGCCCACGCAGTGCAGTGGCACAGTCGGTCGGCAAGGCAAACCCAACAGCTAATTTAACTGGGGGAAAACAAGCTAAATCGTTTGCCTCGTTCGTATCGACGACGGTGTGGGATTGGACCGCAGCAGGAGGCTTTCCGTTGCTCGAGCAAGCAAATTAAAAAACCATTTCGTTGAAACTTTCATCTGAAAGAAGCGTGCTGTTTTGTTTATTTTCACTCGATCAGGTTGCGAATTTAGGTACAAATTCATCAATAGGGGTTGCCCGCATAAAAGTTTCGGGGGCACTCCAACTGCCGCGCAACCCGTTGGCTAAGAAGGCTCGCTTTTGCTACTTATTTGTGAAATTCTCTCAAGGTTCAACCCAAGTCGCATTGTGGTGAGGCATCATGCGAAAAGTTGCTAAACGTTTCGCGATACATTTTTAGTCTGCTGCTCGACCCCTTTTAATGACTTGCTTGAACTGTGTGGGTATTTGTTTGTTTACGTTTCATCTCACTTGAGTTAGAATATTAAAGTTTCGAAACTCTGTTCGTTAGGTAAATCGAGGTACGATTGTGGCTTCAAAATGAACGACTCGAAGAAACATCAGTGTGGAAAAAGGGTTTTGATCGACATACAGTTAAAGCCACACATAAGTATTTTCAATACTTTTGAAACAGAAAAAAGCATGTGGTCCATTAAAAGTTTAGGTTAAAGCATTGGTCCAAGATATCCAACACGGATTCATCGCTTCGTGCTACAACTGGGTCTAGCTTTCAATAGTTTCGATAAAAATCAATTGTAGGCTTATATTTATCAAAATAATATAACCATGTTTTGACTGCGGGTTTTCCACTCGAGCTTAGTATAGATCTAAACAATAATGTAATGACATTTCTTAACCAGTTTGTTTTCCCTTAGAAAAGACGAAATGGACTAAGTGTAAGCCCCAGAGTTTGACAGGCATCAGTGCTCAAACGTCACTTTACCAAGCGAAATAATCTTTTATATACGTTCTAGGCAAGAAAAAGCGATTGAAAATTCTTTGCAAAAGTGGCTGCCTGGAGTGATTCGGTACTTTGGGGATTATGGGGAAATCTTGATGTGTTGATTACTACATAAGACTGCATTTTTCACCATTGATGATTTGCCGTAAGGCTACGCTCTACTTTAAGTGCGCAATTCCAAACTTCTTTCGCATCTTACACAACGATTTGTGTAAGGGTTTGTAATTCGATAATTTTTTTTATTGGTAGATCCATTTTTATCCTCGGGTTTCTTCGTCAATGAGAAAGAAAAAAACGGAAAGAAATCATGGATATTAATTGAATCAGCATTTCAATTTTTTCAGTATCCTAGCGAATAGTGAGCGATCAAAAGGCCTAAAATATCAGCAAATTTGAGTACAATAGAATTAGTTATTTTTTAGTTTTGGAGACAATGGTGAACAAATATTTCAAGTGTGTTGTGCGAAAGTTTTTTTCAGCAACTTCAAAAAGCTCAATAAATTGGAATTTTAATGTATTTGAAATTGTGAAATAATATACTTGCTAAGTGTTTATTGAAGTGTTTCACACAGGCCAAGGGTTAAAGTAAGAAAATTTATGTTTCGTTTTTATGTAAAATAAAAGCATAGGAGTGATTGAAATCGAACAGGTCGGTAATACATACGAGCTAACGATACGCTCTAATACCCTGAATATCATTTTCAGGTAAAATATCCTTTGTTATTTGAAAATGAAATATGGAAATTTAGTTACTATCCATTTCCTTAATTACTCAACGCAATAACGCATGCCGTCAGCGAATATTATATGTTACCGAATAATTGACTGAAAACCTTTTTCAATTTAATCATTCATTAATATTCATATTTGTCAGATGAATGCTGAGTGTGAAATAAACAAACAAACAGGTAGATGAATAAACATAAACATTAATCGTGATTTTTATAATCGTTCTTGCAGCAACTAATTGAAAAATTATCTATTCAGCTGTTCATCTGAACTGTTGTACTATTGAGAACTGTCAAGCCTTGTTGAAGTTAGCTAACTGGAAATGCACTCTTTAGGCTATATAAGTGCCTGATTTTGCTAAAACAAATCATTTAACTATTGGATGGTACATACTTCAGCAGCAACGGCTAGAAGCAGCCGTAGCCAACTGTCCTTATACGGACAACAAATGAATGATTGAAAATTTTAAATAGTTTCTCATTTTGCGCTAAAATTAAAAGTGAATTGTTATCTTAATCTGCATGCACACTTTGACCGTTACTGTATGTTATTCTACGTCAAGCTTGCGGTTGTGGCTTTGTATACAACCCCACTGTTATTTTTTTACCCTTCGATTTGTTATCAATGATTCAAAATATGTTCCATTTGTTATTATTATGAACATCACCAATCTAAAGTTTTTTTTCGTTCAAATTGTTTTATTGAAAGTTGCGAAATTATACCTAAAATAGTAAGAATTATTTACTATTACATATTTTTTCCGAGTCTATTTCTAGAAATTGCATAGAAAGGAAATAGTTCCTGCTGAAATATTGTTCATTGTAAATAACAATATCTAATATGAACCACTCGATTGAGGGGCTGGCAGCACCATATCAGACTCGAAACTTTGTGAGTATGTAGGTATTACTAAACTGAGTAACTTTGCATACTTTTCCCAAAAATTTATCTGACCTGAAAATTGGAAAGGTCTGAAATTTTAAAAGCCATTTTTTAATTGATATATCTTAATATTGACAAAAGTTAGAGAAAAGTTATCACGGGATAAGATAATTTTTAGAAAATTATTGGAAATTTCAATCGAGAATATTTAAAAAAATAAATTTGGATATACGATTTAACGTTTGCATTGAAAAAATGGATTCTTTTCTGATGGTGATAAAAAAAAACTAAGACAGGTAATTGAGTTTGATAAATTTCTCGTAAAAGGTATTCATATAGGCTTACTAGCAAAAACAATCTATACTCTTGCGAGCGGCCTTCCGGCAATTAACCTGGACCCAGTTTTCACGACAAAACTGTTGGAGTAGATCCTACGCTTCAGATTTGCCCAGATGGGACGCAACTGGAAGACATTGGGCGTGTTCAACAACTTGGGTACCAAATCAATATTCAGCCGCTTCATCTCCTCCAATAATTGCTTCGAGTAGTGGACCGACGCCAGATCCGGCCAGAGCACTGTGTTTTCGCCCTTATGAGATTTCTTGATGAACGACGCAGCTTATGGTAGGTACTTCGTACTAGAAATTTTCCCGTTCACGGTCAGTCTAGAGCAGCGGTTCTCAACCTTTTTATGACCGCGTACCCCTTGGCAATATTTTCCAAAATAATTGTGACCTCTGGCTTCTAATGTTCTAGCAGAGTGGGAGAAAGCTGTGGTAGATCACGTTGTGGTAGTCTAGTCCAGGTTTCAAATTGGACTATAGTTTGTTTTACTGCTACAGTCATGTTTTGAGAGCAAGTTTGAACAACAACTGAAGTATTACAAAAAACATTGCTTTGTCCGCCATTACTTTCGCGTACCCCCTAGAGACTCTCGCGTACCCCTAGGGGTACGCGTACCCCAGGTTGAGAACCGCTGGTCTAGAGTAAAAGAAGAGCGGTTTTGACATCCCCTGTATGTCCGTCCATGTTCGCCAGGTACTTTTTCACTATTTGGCCGGTTGCACCGACTGTCCGGTCAAGCGTACGCAGCGATGTAATCACTTTTTGCTCGATCTCCCTCTTAAGCATCCTTCGAAGTTTCTTGTCGCTCAGGGTCGTCGACCGTTCGGACCCGGGCTTTCTTTCGATACTCTATTTGTTGTCCAATAGTGCCAAGATATTGTAGATATTAGAGCGGCCGTATCTGGCGTCCACAAACTGCCGCACGATGTCCGTTTTCGACGCGGCGGGGTACCGTTCTTTGAACACGCACTGTTTTCGCCATCACGGTTAGAGTTCGACTGATAGAGCTGTCAATTGTTTTTCTGCTGACTCATGGGTTACTATGATTAATGCTGCATGGGTAGTTTCGTCAGTGCATGTAAACCCATAAAAAAATCGGCAATCTTTGTCCTTGTTTTTAATGTAAGCGTTAGTTTCCTGAATCTCTTTTGAATATTTCAAATGGGCACTTTAAGGTTTTCTAACATTAGCATTTTTAATGCTAGTCTAGAAATATTTTTGAAAAATGAATTATGCAAACTTGTTTGATTCTGGGAGGGTGCTGTCAATTTCTGTTTGAGTTGGCGCCAAACTCATCCCATATTTGTTTGAGGTTTTCAATCATTAATTGTGTTCATAATTTTTCGCCGTAGTATCAGCACATTTATGCATTGACGTTTCAAGTGACTTTAAAAAACAATGACATCAAAACTGCGGATAGAAAGTAGCTTAAAGCAATTGTCTAAAGCAAAAATGAAATTTATGATCGCTAGAATACACACGTTATTATGATCGCTAGAATACACACGTATTACATAATATTCTGAAATTCTGGCATTGAAGATAATCAATCCATCAAGTCTAAAATCAACTGAGTTTTTATCGTTTTGCCTTTCTCCTAGAAAGGTATAGCAATCACTGGCAAAACCGAAGATATAAAAGTGCTCTAAAGAGCCGAATGGCATAGTTTCTGTATGTGTGTGTTAGGGTGGGGAAAATGATCGATTTTTCAGAACCAAGTTTTTTTGGTTCTTTTTGGGATCCCAAACAACCCTAAACTTTCCTGAAGTCGATTGGTCTTGTCTCCGCTTGGCGCATTGCATTTCAAATTTGTATGAAAATTTATTTGGGAAAATCTACTTCTTGCATTTACCTTTCTAGAGAGCTCAATAATGTTCTAATAATGCACTACATTATGTTAAAGTATAGTATTTTAGATGCCTAACAACTTGTTAGAAGACAAAAAGAGCTAGGATGCCCGTAAGAAGAGCTATAGCTGTTCAAAGTTGAGTATGTCGATTCAAATGCAGAAAATCTTCTTTTCTGCCAACATTACCAAGGTACCGGCGTCAGTAGGATTCCCTTCAGAAGTAACCTATCGTTACGAGTTTGTACACTCAGCTGGATCAAGCAAACACATTTAGGTCAATATTCTAGGCGTAGAAAGAATCTACAACGTGTTTCAGAGGTTACTTCTGATGGAAATCTGACTGACGCCGGTACACTGACAGTGTTGGCAGAAAAAATGGTTTGCAACATAAATTTTGACATACTCAACTTTGAACAGCTCTAGTATTTTTTTGGCTCACCCTAGCTCTTTAGTGTCTTCGGCCAAGTTGTAAGGCATCGAAAAACCTACCATTTGAAGTAATGAAACCTATGGTTTGAGCCATATTGAGCTCTTTAGAATTGAAAATGCAAAAAAGATGGTTTTTCCATACAAATCTCCATATAAATTTAAAATGCAATGCGCCAAGCGGAGACAAAACCAATCGACTTGCAATAAATTCAGGATTGTTTTGGGACCCCAAACAGAACAAAAAAAACTTGGTTCTGGCTTTCTGCTATCAAATTTCGTTTTTTCCATATAACGATTCCCCACCCTAATGTGTGTGTATGTGCAACTTTCCAATCTCACTCGATTTTCTCAGATATGACTGGACCGATTTTCATAAAATTATTCTCAAATGAAAGGTCTTGTTGCCCCACGAAACCATATTAAATTTTATTGTAATCGAATTTTTAGTTTGTATGTTATTTATCAAAATGTGAAAATCACGAAAGTTTATTATCTCAGAAATTACACAATCGATTCGAACAAAATTGGTTTTAAATAAATGGGCTGCCTAAAAAACCTTAACTTTTGAATTTTATAAAAATTGGACTTGTGGTTCAAAGGTTATGGAGAGAAACGTGTTCTCGAGACTATTTAATCTCACTCATGTTTCTCAGAGATCGGTGGACCGATTTTCATAAAATCAGTGTCATATGGAAGGTCTAGTTACCCCGTAAGAACCTATTGATTTTTTTTAAAAAGGACTATTACTTTGCCTGTTATGTTTAAAAATGTGAAATCCAGCTATTAAAAAAAATATTCTCAGGAGACTACTTAAACTCACTCACTTTTCTCAGAGATGGGAGAACCGATTTTCACAAAATTAGTGTCAAATGAAAGGTCTAACTGCCTCATAACACCCTATTGAATTTTACTGTAACTTCGTCTGTAATGTATCAAGATGTGGAAATCACGAAACATCATTATCTCAGAAACTACACAACCGCTTGCTTCTTCCTCTACTCACATACTGTCTGCTTAATGAACCGATTTGAACAATACTGATATCAGATGAACGGGTGAGTTAAGGGTTAACTGATGAATTTTATAATGATTGAACACGGGGTTCAAAAGTTGTTAAAAAAAGTCTTTTTTGAAATAGAAAAAAAAATACTACTATAAATAATGGAATGTATATATATAATCGAGTCCAACCTAAATATGAGTACAGTGACTTTTCGATTATACCACGATCGAAAAAAAAATTAACCTCATATATTTGAAACATTTCATGTTATTTACATGTGTTGGGTATAGTTTCACTGTTGGCCACCAAAAATTTGTTATTTAGAGTGATAAATAAATCCAGTAAATATTATTAAGGTGTATTTTTTCTGAAAATTGAAGTGTTCGTGTAAATCTATTTAACATATAATAAGTTTGAATGAGAAAAGCTGGGTCTCACCGCTGGGTGGATTAATTTGGGTTTTTTTTCTAACTGTGTAGATACTTGGAGTTACCTTTAGAATCATTCGAAGCGAAATCGTCCTGGAAATGATAAAATCTAAAACGAAACTGTTTGGTTCTGATGAAACTATGTATATGTTTTCGACTAGAGCACATGACTTCTTCTGAATAATTGTAAAATGTTGTATATGGACGAGTTGCAGAATATTGTTTTTTTGGAAAAACAAATACACTGAAGAAAACTAAAATAGTAAATAAAAATTGTTAACAGAATTACAAAAAAAAACCTTTTAATTTTTGATAATTATAACCACATAATATAAATTTAGATGCAGCGAAAATTTTTTTTGGTGTCTGGTCTTCCAAATTTTCGTGCACACTTAAAATTTACTGCCGAATCTCGGCACTACTGAATGCACGATTAACAAAAAATGACAGCTGTCATATTATAAATCTCGGTTTAACCTTACTGAAATTCCAGCATAAACTACCGAGATTCCCAACATTTTGGCCGAAATTTCATTCAGGTGAAAATGCGAAATTAATTAATTAATAAAACCCCATTCCCCCCCCCTCCCTTCTCTTTACCCACGTGGATATTTTTTTACAAATAAAACTTGATAAAGGTTTGTTTTTGTGGTTTATTTAGGGAGTAAACATAAAAAAAGTTAGCAAAAGAATTAAACAAAAATAATTTCAGATTAATTAAATGATTTTAAAAAAAAAACGTCTAAACGGGAGGAAAACAACACAATAGACTCTAAAGTCTACTCTAAAATGACTTCTAGCAAAACAAACTTGGAGCCCAAACAGAAAATAGTCAAAAAATAGCACAAAATTCATGAAACCAGGATATGGCTAAAACAAAAATGTATTTATAATAAAGTTGTAAACTGCTTGATGAAATCAAATAAAAGATAAAAAACAAAAAGGACAGTAAGTCAGTATTGCTCAAAGCTTCTGTAGAAGCTGGAAAGATAAAAACTTTTCTACAAGTTATAAAAGATTAAAAAAAGAAGCAAACTGAAGCAGAAAGTAAAAAATATATTACTTCAATTTCAGTTCAACAAGTTCTCAGGAAAACAGGACAATCTAAAAAAATCATCAGGAAAAGATCGAAAGCTTCTATCAAAAGTTTATCTCAAACTAACGTAAAAAAATTTCAAAACTTCTCTAAAAGGTAGAATGAAAGCATAAAAAAGTTTATGCTGACTCCAGAAGAAATCGAAAAGAAAAGAATTTCGAATGTAACTTTAAGTGACTATAACGCGGTAAGGAAAATAATCTAAAAACGCATCGAAGGTAAGGATCGGAAATTGAAAGAATTATAAATTTTTTTCAAACCACTCCAAAAACAACAGAAATTACCTACTTTTAAAAAACAACAACAACAATATCGCACGCCTAGCCTTGGGGCTAATAGCGGTCTCGATCAACTAGATTAGTTGAGAGAATTCGTTATCGATATTGTTTTTGGCACATTTTGCATGTGTAGGATAAGTACAACGATACACCGTGCCCCAGTACTGAGTCGAGAAAATTTCTAGCTCGAAAAGATCCTCGACTCGATCGGGAATCGAACCCGATATCACAACCGTGTGGGAGAGCTAGCCGACCGACATCGCTAACCACAGAACCACGGGGACCACACACAATTGTTTAAAAAACAATTGATATCAAATGAAACTGATCCTAAATTTGGCTCAAATTATTAGAGTACGTAATGCTAACGAGACGGGAAGGCTTAAAAGAAAATGATTCAAATTCAGCCAAATGGTTTGAGAACTTTTGAAGTAGAATACCGAAAAAAGTGAAAAATATGTCCAATTTCAAATGGTAATATATCGGTTAGTATTCGATGGATTTCCTTCGTTTTTGCAGCAATAGATTGGAAAATCTTCTAAGATTCTTCCCAAATGCAGATTATTGTAATTTTATTTTTCAAACTATTGTACTATTGAAAATAGTGAAGCCTTGTCAAAACGAAAACTTCGGCCACTGATTGGTCGTTATATGATTGCTTCCCAAGCACGGTCGACAGAATCATAGACCTTGCCATTTGAAATGTGCTATTTGGCCTATATAAGAGCCTGTTTCACCCGAAGCCGATCATTATAATTCTAGACTGCAACAACAGCAGTCCTCCCTTAGCAGCAGTGGATACAGCAGCAGTAGCAGTGCAGAGGATAACGGCCACAGCTGTGGTATGGCAACGGATAACGGAGCGCGTCTCAGCATCGATAGCAGGACCAGGTGATGCAGGGCAGCGGATACCAATGACAACGGAAGCGTCCACTACTGTGGCAACGGGGATAGCGCAGCGGTTGACGTTGGTCTCAGCATCTTAATAAGCAGGGCCAGCTGATGCAGTGTGGCATTTTAGTGAAATGCCGTCTCTGAGCGATAGTAGGCACACTAGCAAATGCATACAATGAAAGAACGTTCTGGAAAGCTTTTCAGTTCTTTTTTGAATAAAAAAATGTCAAACTAAAAATTGATTCCCAACTTAGCCAAGAGTGGTTTCTTAGATGGTTGAGATTACTGACAAAACTGAATCGAAATGTAGCTCACAGCTTAGTTGAAAGTGAAAAAAATGATTTAAATTTAGCCTAAAACACACTTTACCTCATATGCTCAACATGTCTGGAGAATCTTTTTAAAAAAACGAGGAGGCCACGAAAATAACTCAAGAATAATTTTTGTCCCATGTTGCGACATGTTCTAAAAGTTTCTGAAGACATCATACTTATTGGGTAAAGTTAAATATATTAAAATATGAATGTTTCCATAGATAATATTTTAGTGAGAATTTTTTTTTCGAAATAGAATTTTTCAAAGATTTCACCTCATAAAACTTATACATCCTTTAAAAAAAATAACCCTTGAAACAGGTACCTGTGAAATAGTCATGTGTCCTCTATTCGAAATCAAATTCAAAGTTCTATTTAAATCAATTATATTTCTGATTTTGTAATTTACCTATTTTCTAGTGAATTACATTTCAAACCCGTTCTCATTCAGAAAATAGATAACTGATAGAACCTTCTAAATTTTTAGGCTTATTCAGTAAAATTTGTGTGTGCAAATTATATTAGAACTAGTTGGCCCGTAGTGGCTAGCCACTTTCGAATGCATTTTGAACTATTAAAAGTTGGTATTTAATCTAAAATGATTTTTTTTTAAATATCGAGTTGAAGTTCAATATGTAACTAAGACACTATCGACAATTCGATGTAGATGGCCAGTGCGGGATTAAAACTTAATTAATTATCTAACCGCGATAAATCCTTCGTTCAGTAGATCGTGGATTGATTGCTTACTCGAAAACGAATCTACATCTCGCTTCTCATACGGATCCACTGCACAGCTGTTTTCTTCAATATCTAAAGACTTTTTCTCCATTATTTGATTATTTTCGAAAAATTGTTTTCTAATGATTTATTATATTTTCAATTTCATAATTTGAATAATAGTTCATTTTCTCAATTGTTTGATGTAACATATGTTATATTCAAACTAAACTTACAAAATAACTAAAAACGAATGTGATAGAAAAAAAAAACAATTTACAAAAACCATTGCTCATGAAAAAATACTGGATTGCTCAAAAAAATATTCACACATGCAAAAGTTTGTCTCTGCAATTTGTTATTAACAACAGCAAAGCTTGGAATAACGAAGTACTGTCCTTTTTTATTCATTGATGGGTAGTTCAAATCCCTCTCTAATACTCCGATATAACTTTACACATGATAAATGACGCGCATGAAACATCTGTCATCTGCGTTCCATCACAGAAACCTTTTATAGTGTTGCGTAACAACATAACAATCCTCATCCTATTACCACCACCTTTGTCTACTTCTTTGTTTTTGTCTTCTCCTACATAAGCAAACAAATATTATTTGATAAAAAATAAAAAAAGTTGGCTTACTGTAGTGCATTTGCAGGATAGTAGATAAACCTATTTAATTTTTAAACTTTGAAAATTTCATGTCGATATATCAAAATATTTTAAATCAAAACTGTTGATCAGATGTTACATAATGTTCAAAAATAATTGCCTCAAAAAATGAACTTCAAACTCTCATCAACTATAAACATAATTAACACAAACTGAATTGCAAATTAAAATCAATCCTTACTGAATAATTTCATCGTGAAAATTTTCAAGTATAATTGTTGAACTTGAATCAAAGTTTGAATGTCTCTCGTCGGGAATGGGTTTATCTTATACTCTAAGTTTTTTTGAAACAGCTAAAATTTTCACGTATCAGCGAAATAATTATCCCTTTCTCCGTGCATCTTAAACGTCGTAGTATACTAAAAGAATTAAGTTGGGGTACATTGTGTGCAGCATGTCTTGTGTAGGTTAAACGTCTTTTCTACTTCAAAAATATCGAAAGAAACTTATATTGCTTTATCTTTGAGTACAACTTCTTGAGAACATTTTTGTAAATTTTGTTAGAGCTTCGAGTAATGGGGAGAAAGTTGGATAGATTTCAAGTGCGGATTGTCACGCGCCATAAGCTAAACTTGAAACTCGATATGATGTTTAGCATAAAATGGCTTTGGCGAGTTACAGCCGGTTTTCTTCAATTTTTTATAAATGATCGCTATTAACGTCTTCGGTCAACAAAACATTACAATTTCAATGCATATAAAAATTGCTACACACTTTAAAAAAAACCAAACTGCTTATTTTCTCGAGCAAAAAGATTTATAATCCCCATCATTTTCTTGACTTTTCCATAGTCTATCCCCAATGAACTACAACAGGTACTGCCTTATTCCATCACTTGACAACCTAATTTTGATGGTAATGCCATGACATTACAGAACCTATTGAACATGTAACTATAAAATAACGTTCATAATTAACCGACAGTGGTTTGGCTAACTTTAAATTTCATTTACATGCTTGATATCTTTGATACTATGTCTTTCTTACATCCTAAAATTGCCCTCCGCCCTTTATTACGTTTTTGGCGGTTTTTGTCGATGCACCTGCATTAGAACCTATAGCCATGTGCTAATTTAACACGAGTGCCGAATATTAGTTAAGACGCAGTTAGCTTTGATTTCATTACGACTGGCTTCATACTAGGCGAGAGGAGGTGAGTGGAGGACTAAATGCAAAGGTAACTTGTAGTCAGAACAGGAGTGTTTGCGTTGCTACCCACAAAAAAATAACAAACTTTAGTGTACCTCAGCTTCAGAGTTTGCTTGGGAAAAAGGCAATTTGAGTAATTTTCGTTTGTCGTGCGCGTGACTGAAAGACAAGCAAACTATATATATTCCGATTGATCTCGCGTTTTTTCTGTCTGAGAAGCACGGTGCGATCGACGTTTTAATCTGCATATGTTGTTTTTACGTTGAATTTGTAGTGTTCGTGGCCTATCTTTTTGTTTTTAAAAATTTGAATAAGGAATTTTTTTGAATGGCAAAAAAATGTATATTGAAAAAAAAATCTTTTTGAAAACTCATTGTAACGATTTTTTAATCCGTTGAGCTGAAAGAGGGCAAAACTTAGTAATATGTATCTTGTTCTTTGTGAACATCTAGCAAACAATTTTTGAAAGATCCCACAGCAGAGAAATACAAAAACATTGTTCTATGCACACAAAGTTGTACTATTTTTAAAATTCCAGGATCTTTTTGCATTTTATTGTTTTTTTTTTTTTTAATCTTGTGGCTAGAGCGTCCCTTCAAGACACAGTTTTGACCCAATTTTGGTTAAACATATAACAAAACTGTATCTCATGTGGACAATGATATCGGTTGACCGGTGATGCTGATAACTTTGACTGCCGTTTATCTCACATATTTTAGGCAAGGTAAATACGGACAATAGTATGAATCACTAGAGGAATTGATAAGAAACACATCCCTAGTATTACAGTGAAAAGCAGATAAATCACACCGCAGTTCCGCACAAGTTCCGCATAACCGCAGTTCTTTGTTTGTTAACCTGATTTGATAGCAGTTTCTGTTTTTTTTTTTATTTTGTATAGAGCTCTACTTTTGTTCCAAACTTTTTTCTCTGACTGGCACGAAAACGACGAAGGTTTTCATTCTGTGCTATTCGGCAGTTTTTTTTTTCTAGTATGCAGTTCGACAAATTCAGACAAATGCAATTGGAATGTTACCTTTCTCCACCCAATTTAAATTCATTGCGCACAAAAAAACTCTGCGTTTTATTGCGATTTTACTTTTATTAATGGCGTGCACAATCACTTATCCCAAATAATGGTGACGCAATACAAGGTTTAGGCAAACATTTACTAACATAATGTATAGCAAAACCAACGCTATCTGGTTACAAAGGAACAACATACGTAAACAAGACAGCAATTTGCACCCTCAAATCTCTCATCTAAGATATAGGTACTGATTACTGTTTAGCATGACGGCAGGGAAATTTTGTTGATGGTGTATATTTTTCGATCCCATGTCATCAGTGGTGTTTTTTTCATGCCCAACAACTAAACCAATGCTGGTTCCGCGGCATTTTTTTACATGTACACATATTATATATCATATATAAATATACTCACACTAATTTATGTTGATTGCAGAGGTTACACAAAATAGGTCTTATTCAAAAGAAACCGAAATATTTTCTCGGCTGCTTTTTGTTTATCTAACTTTCACTAAACTTCGCTGGTTGAAAGTACACCGAATGCCTTGGTTTTCTAAAGCGTGCTGAACCTCAAAAATTCAATCAGTTTCACCGTCGGTCCTACGAAATCAATTACGGCTTCTGTGCGGATTGCGCTCACTAGCTTCCCTGACCGTAGTCGGCAAATTCCCACTAGGGTGTTAAACTTAGTGAACCGTGAAATTTCGGAACAGATTATACTGCTTGCCCGCTGGCACGGATTTTATTGGCTAACACCTTGCCTGTTGCGAGTCGTCTGATTCGGGTGGTTCACTTGCGAAACGGGTATCAAACAGGGATTTTCAACGGCCCGCTTCGCTTCAGGTGCTGTGATCAACTCTCGATAATTTCAACATCAAAAATTTTATACTTCACAAACAGCTTTTACACCGATAGCCTAAGGTTCCCCGCGACGCTCGGCAGCGACGCCGTTTGTCACGCTTAATTTCACTACGTTTTATCTGTACTATAATAATATAATCACTCGCTTTTGCGTACGATAAACAACTAAATGCACACAATGCACCCAACTACACTTTGGGGCGATCCGGAACGAAGTGCTCCGGTGGGCATTAGGTTGCGCCCAAAACGCAGAGTCCTGTCTCAGTACACAACCAAATCTTCCCGTTACTTGCGACCAATACTTTACACCTCGCTTCGTCCAGAATGTTCAACAAGTGTTATATCACCGACGTCCTTGCAGCAAATCGTAAAACTCACCGACTTGTATACCCTTTTATAAACGATTTTCCTCCCGACCACCCTCTCCGACCGAACACGGCAGCAAGACTCGGATTGGGCTGTGCTTATTTCATTCACAGATAGGCCAGCAACCGTTTCCGGCAGTCACCACATGTTGTATTGCACCCGCCGCACGCTGGACTTCGGCTGTTTGTCGGTTGGACGGTCCGGTTGCGCATGTTGCCAGTAACGGCTACGGTAAGCTGCATCGCGTCGCTACCGCCGTGCAACTTTACCGAAAGCTTCAACCGTGGCGAAAAGCGCAGTGCGGTTCTATTTTGTTGAAGTACTAGAATTTTAGCGATTCTTTTACAGTTACTGTACCTGTCTCAATTCAAAAATCGTCGATAAGTTTTGGTTGTTCATTTGCCAATGATTTGTTGATATTGCTGCGAAGTTCTTCTTAATCGTTTCCGCTCTAAGAAACGGTTTTGCGTAAGAATGGAGAAGAGAAAAATACACTGAACCAAGTTACAAGAAACTGAGCACAAATCATAAATCATAATGGTACCGCAAAGGTAATGGTTAAAATAAATTCAACAAAGATGAACTACCACTAAATAAATTCCACATTAAAAAGGTAGTAAGTAAGAAAAGCAATAAAACATTCTATTGCAAGCGCGTAAAACAAATCCGCGAAATTGGCGTAAAAAACGCGTAGAATCCGAAATCCGCGTAAATAACGCGTAAATTCTGAAGCCCGCGAAAAAACCTCCATTTGCTAAAGGTTTTTAATCATTTTTGATGATTACTTTCGTAAAAGAATGTGTTATTTCCACCTGCAAATCGAGCTGAAAATCAAGAAGAAGAAAAAGGTTAGGCCAAATCAGCGAATAATCAGTAATTTGATTAAGTGAACTCATCGGACTATAAACGATTTAAAAATGAAAAACTATTTAACAACAAAACACTGATTGAGAAATCCATATTAGTTTTAAGTTGGACTTAATTTCAGTTCGTAGTCGGTAGCGAGGATAAAAGATTTGCTTGTAGTTTTTAAGTCATCAGATATAATTGGCACCGTTAAACATTAAATTGTATTTGTACCGTGTCAAATAAACGATATGTGAAGAAAAAAAAATGAAAACCCATTGAAAACAGCGTGAAAAACAACTTTTCCGGAAAATCCGCTTGAAAAAAACCACGTAAACTCCGAGATCCGCATAAAAACGCGTTAAAAAAATCGCTAAAAACTATCATAGAACAAATATTGGCGTTTTACCTTATAATTATTACCGTAAGTGCGTAAGACTTGATTTTTTCTCACGTGTGGACGACATGGTTTTATTTCAGCAATAATTTTGTTATGTCCAAGAACAACAGAACAATAACAGGATATTGTTAATAGACTGCATATGTTAAGTTTTGTCTTCAAGAGTTGTCATTTTGATAGAATAATTTGAATTCAATAAAATGACGTTTTCTGAGATATACATTTTCTTTTTGAATGTTTTATTTTTTAGTGATTCAAGTAAAATTTTCATGTCGTTATTTTTACATTTACATATTCAAATTAGCAAAGTCTGCTCGATAGGAAATAATAGGTGAACTAGAGGTGTACAGAAAAATGTCTCAAAATTAAAATAGATTGTTTTCAACTTCAAAAATATTCAGCTTACATCGAACATTCGATTTTCATTTCCAAACTAAGATTGACGAATCAATAAAAAATCACAAAATTGCAAAAAAACTGTGCCCTGAAGCGAATGTACCATAGTTATTCTAGGTTAAATAAATTTCTTACTGAGCGTCTTTGTAGAATGGAATGGAATGTGTAGTTAATTATATAATATAAATGGAAACATAACCTATTCTCAATATTCAATATGAGTATTCATGTCGAGCTCGTATACAAATACTTAGCCGTAAAAATTCTCACTTCCATTGACGAGTAATGGAAGATACACGGTTTACGGCTGGGTATTTGTATAAAAGCTTGACATGAAGACCCCTGATATTAAATATTAGCTGTTGTTGTGACACTGCTTTTGGACTAGATTTGTATTCTTAAACTTTTTTTATATAAGAATAATAAAAAGCTGTATATTGTTACAGCATTTCATTATTCTTATATAAAAAAAGTTTAAAACGAACTGTAGAATATATGTATTGTTAAACTGCTTTAATTTTTTTGTGAAAACAAAAACATATTTTTATTCAAAAAACTTTTTCGCCCTTTTGGACAACTTCGGCAATGGACAACGAGGGATGTTTCTCGATATACAAAACTTATCGATATCGACACTTTTATGTCGAAGCCAGCAACAAAACAAACAAAACGGCTTTAAAGGAGGAGCACAAAGCGGAAGGCACAAAAGTCAAAAACGCAACGTCGTAAAATGCTAGAACGAGATGGGCAGTTTGGGTCCGAGCGGGTAAACGAGATCGCAACAAAAGCTCCAGCGCATCAGTGGCATGGCGTCAAAGCGAGAGCGAAGAAAAATAAAATTTTTGACAAAACGCGTCTCTTCCTCATATCGGAAAAAGTGTCAGCAGCAGGAAAGAAGAGTGTAAGAAAAAGTGGATTTAATCAGTTTTTCGCCGATAAAAGTCGCAGTAATTATTCGCAAATTGGTTGAAAAATAAAACGCGTTGCTTTTCGATTCACATTTAGAAGGAATAAACGGCGTGCCTAACCGTTAAATGATGATGTTTTGTCTACTTGCGGTGCGATGTGAAAATTTTGAAAATTTAAGCAACTATTGAATTCGGAACAAACTCCGTGCAAGTAGGCGACGAGGACGCAGAGGAAGCAAACGGTGAAAAGTGGCGATAAATCGATTCCCGCTTGCAGACAAGTTGAGAAAGGAATAATATTGGTTGGAATTTGCTGGAAGAATATTAGTGCCGTGTTTTGATCTACGTGTTTGTTTTTTTATGTTAGGAAGAACGGTGTCCTGGTTAAATTTGGCGCAGCAATAACAGGACGGTGCTATCGATTGCGAAATCGGTGAACTGAGTGAATCAGAGGATACTTTGTAATGTCCACATCTGGAAGCTCATCACCAGGCAGCAATAGCAACAACATTACAAGTAGTAGCGGTATCAACAGTTTAGAAACAAATACCGAGCGACGGTCCAGTAATAGCACTTCCGGTTCGGGAAGGACTCCCCGCAAATTTGCTGCCGGTGGTGTAGCGGGGAGTAACGGAACAACTTCCAGCAGCAGCAGTTCTTGTGTCTGGTGCGGGGAAAATAAAACCCCGCTCAAATACGTTCTTCCGACTCAAAACGGAAAGAAGGAATTCTGCTCAGAAACCTGCATCCTTGAGTTTCGCAAAGCATATAGTAAAGGTGCCTGCATTCAGTGCGATAATGTGATACGTGCCAACGCACCAAAGCCCAACTATTGTTCCACGTTCTGTATGAAGAAGCATCAGAAAAAATCGCTCTCGGGCGGAACGTCCGCAGCACAGTCTCTGGATGGGACGCTTCCGTCGACTACCTCCGGAGCAGCACCCGGCGGGCCGAAAATCAATGGAAATAATAATAACAACAATAACAACAGTAATAGCAACAACAACAGCGCTAACGGACGCAGAAATAATGGAAGCAATTCTCCCGGTCGGGATCAAGCTGCTAGCAGGATAAGTCCGGTAAGTTCTAGTATAGAAATGTTCTTGTTACTGGTGATGTTACACTTTACATTTACTTTTCAAATACACATTTCCAGCAGTTCTATTTGTAATGACAAAATTTGTAACATAATTCTTTAAAAGAAGGATCTAAAATTGACTAAATGTCAAATCTAGGTTTTATAATATTTAGATTTTTCAATTTTCATCATTTGATCGTTTATTCATATCAATAGGATCTGTAGATTCAAGACTGCACAATTGTTTATACGGTTTTTTCTATGGTTAACAAATATGTATGTTTAACATCTACTGATTATGCAATGTTGCGTGACGTCCTTCCAGGTTACTACAACAACGTCAACCGGCCCCTTCCAATATGAAAGTTTTCACGTATTCGATTGGACCGAGTATCTGAAGGAGTCTGGAAGCGTTCCTGCGCCGGCCGAGTGTTTTAAGCAGGCCGTTGGACCGCCAAAGAACGAGTTCAAAATTGGCATGAAACTTGAAGCACTGGACCCCCGGAACGTTACCTCGACCTGCATAGCGAGTGTGGTAGGCGTGCTTGGTTCACGACTTCGTCTTCGCCTCGATGGCAGTGACAATAAAAATGATTTTTGGCGGCTAGTAGATTCCACCGAAATTCATCCCATTGGACACTGCGAGAAGACTGGAGAAATGCTACAGCCACCGCTTGGATTTCGAATGAATGCAAGCAGCTGGCCGACGTTTCTACTAAAAACTCTGAACGGGGCGCAGATGGCACCGGAGCACATCTTTATGCCGGAACCACCAACGCCTAAGTGCAATTTATTTCAGGTTTGTTAGATTTTTCTAAATTTTTGTTAGTTTAATTTTGATTTAATGTTGCGCTATCCTATTCACAGGTTGGTCAAAAGCTGGAAGCAGTGGACAAGAAAAATCCACAATTAATTTGCTGTGCAACGGTTGATGCTGTGAAAGAGGATCAAATCCACGTTACATTTGATGGTTGGCGAGGGGCATTCGACTATTGGTGTCGCTACGATTCCCGGGACATATTTCCTGTCGGATGGTGCGCAAAAAGTTGTCATCCAATGCAACCACCTGGTCAGAAAAACAAAATGGATGGAAGCAATGCCCGCTCGAAAGGTGCGCGGTCATCATTTGCCATGCTCTCGGAACCGGATTCGATGACTCCGACGACTCCGGTTACAGCCCATTTCCACAGTCGATGCAAGGGAGGGCCGTTTATCAACAGCTCCAAGCTACCTTCAATGGTGACTGCGCCAAACCATCAAACTTTGGCGAAACTCTGTCTCCAGGAAGTGCTGGCTGCTTCCAAGGATCATTCACAGTTGTCACCGCTATTATTTGGTCTGGACGGTGACGTTCATATTGTTACAGCAGCAGGAAAAAATTTCACCGTTAAAATTCCTCCGTACATCAGACAAAAGGGAAACAGTGGTCTGTCTGAATTTCTGGAAGTTTTGTGCACCGCATGCAGAGCATGTAGCCATTTGATTACACTGGAGCCAGGACCGGAACAGTGCGATGCCTGTATGGTGCAATCTCCACCACTGAAGCGACCGCTCCGAGCTGAATCGACGGTGGTACGATCCGCCACTCCTCCACCGATAGCTGCTGCCTCGCCGAAGGCAGCGTCTATCACACGAGAAACGACCCAACATGAAAATCCGCGAAGTCCCTCGCCGAAGCGCAAAGCGGTGGAACGAGAGACTGCAACATCAACGACAAACAACGAGCCAAGCTCGTCTTCTCCAGCTCCGTCCACAGTGACGACCAGTTTGGGTGAGTACACATAAAATTATCACTTTTATTATCAACAATGCTCGATTTAATCAGAAGATTCTCAGAACTATGTAATTCTGAAAGGAAAGATAACTTACATAATTTCTAATTTCTTTTCTGGATTCTACAATATTCTCACTTTAGCTGCAGTGCACCCAACACCGACATCAACTGTAGCCGTTCCACCTCCTGCACCAAGTATGCCTAATGCTTCCAGCACGATCATCAAGACGGAATCGCAAAGTCCAGTAGCTGCAGCTGTCAGTGCTGCTGCGGCAGCTATTGCGTCTTCTTCCTCTTCGTCATCATCCTCTTCATCTAGTATGTCCGCTTCGGCAGCATCCCCTGCGCAAGCACCAGCTGCCATTATACACGCAACACCAACAGCAAATGTGGCACCCGCACCTATACCTAATACTATAATTCCGGCCATCCCAGTGCAACAAATCGCACCGCCGACCGTACCGGTTCAACCGTGTCCTGCCTCGTCAATGCTCGTAACGGGTGCCCATCAAACAGTCACGGAGGCTTCTGTAAACTCACCGCGTAATGTTGCGATGGTTCCATCTGTATCGCCACCGGCCGTTACTCGTCCTCAAATGCCCCGTGGTCAACCAAGCGATTGGACCATTGAAGATGTGATACAGTTTATTGCCGTGCAGGACCCGGCTTTAGCAGTTCACGCGGAGCTCTTTCGAGATCATGTAAGTATGATCAGTCTCGCAGGACTGATTATAACATATTTTTACACGTTTTCAATTTTCTTATGTTAAATTTATATCCATTGCAGGAAATCGATGGTAAAGCGCTTCTTTTACTCAACAGCGATATGCTGATGAAGTACATGGGTCTCAAGCTAGGGCCTACGGTAAAGATTTGTAACCTGGTCAAACGGGTGCAAGGCCGTCGGCACAATCTATAGTCATTGTAAGATCCTGTTGTTTTTGTTTGTATCCCTAGGCTAGGATCGTTTTTCTTTTTTTTCTCCCTCTTTCCTATCCTTGAAAATTGTTTTACCTTCATGACTAACTGAATGATCCTTGAAAATTCCCAAATTGTGGGTTGAACTACCGCGAAATGAGAGAAACAATGATATCTATTTATGTTCCGCGTAACGTAATGACGAAGGGGTACAGCTGTAGACGTTTCAGAGTTGAAAAGTTGAACTAGTGATAGGAATGCGATAGAGTTTAGGGATGTTTGTCTCACGGAGGCAAATCAATATGAAAACATGATACATGCGCTTTTTCGTGAGAGTATCGAGTAAAATAAGTAAATATGCAAAACTTTGTTGCCTAAGTTATCTTTACAAAGAATTATTTACACTCAAAAGTGTAGTGCTTTTGTAGTAGCAAGCGTTCTTTTGCTAGTAATTTCAGGTGTGATAAGTTTTACATAACATAATATTACTTTCATGCAAATTAAATAGCAGCAAATAAAGAAGCTATCAGTTGGACCCAGCATATTGCAAACAGCCATTTTAACATTGACAGAACAAACAGAAAGATCTAACTTAGAGGTTAAAAACACAACGACGCACTCTCATAATAGCAAAATATTCTACTACAGTACTAATCAAACAACAGAAAGTAGCATATATGCATATCTACAACATAACATTTTCGTATATTATAACAAGGCGGTGTCATTATTAGTCTGGTAAAAGGTTCAGAGATTAATATTAACACCGAATTGAGCAATAACAACAGTTGTTGAAATAGATGTTTATAAAAAAATAGTTTCTGTTACAATTTCTGTGACCAACTTCAATTTCTTCGTTTAACACAAAGTTACAACAAATTTTCTCTCTTCGCAATACAAGAGTTTTCTTAAATCATATGTTTGCGCACCACAACGTTAGTAAATACGCTAACTTGCAAACTTTACACGTTTCACAAAGCACACTCAGTCCACCAACGTTTTTCGTGCTGAGCTCAATATTCACTTCCGAAAAAGAAAACTGGCTCAAACTGTACGGAAATTTCAAAACGCTGGGCACAAAAAAAAACTTCGCTTGTTTCACCAATATCTAAATTTAGTCATTTAATTTGAATATATTCTGCGTCTGCGTCACGTTTGATAAGAAAGAAAATGAATCACGACTAATTGGAATCACTAGATGTACAGTCACTGTATCAAAGTATAAGTATAAGCAGGAATAATGATAAATATTATTATATTCTTAGGAAAAAATACAAATCAAAACAGATTACACAATAAATCGAGTCATGAAAATGTATCTGTTACTCTGTCTAGCCCTATTAGGGTTGTTGTCGTCACGTCATACACTTTCGGTGATGTTTGCTAATTGAAATGATCCGAACTCATCAACCTCATCATCAACCTAAAAGTTCACCCTAAAGGCATAAACACGATGGATACGTTGCGGCTGCATTTGCGGTAATTTGACAGTTAGCTCATACATTTTCTGTCAAATTAACGTCAACGCAACGCAAACGTATCCATTGTGTTTGGGCCTTAAGTCTACGCAAGTTGGTACTAATAAAAATGAAGAATATCAAATGCAGATTATTTTTGTGATAATTGTGAATCACAGCGTACGACAATTTGTACTGTGTTTTCGTGTTTTAGTTAACGTTAGAACTGTGAGAATTCATTAACTCATGAACATAATCAATATTTTTTAGAGTTGCATAAAAGTTTGCTGCCTACTTGTGATTCGTGAGCTGTATATATCCTGAAGCTAACGTATTCAAAGATTTGAAAAATCTGCTCGGTTCCCCATATAAAATAACTTTGGATACCTGACCACAGGTCGGTCATTTGAACCTTTGTTTTAGATGTAAAAATAACATTTCTTGGTTGAGCTTGACGACCGCATATTTCGTAGTTGCTCCTCCGTGATGGATCTGAGCTAGTGAAGTTGCACAAAGAACCACGTATATGGCAGCTTGGGATTAGTTTACCATTTCCAGTGTACAACAATACAGTAGTTTTTGCGCCGACCACGATCGTTAGAGTGAAGGAAGATGTTGTAAGGAACGAGGTGTAACAGTCGTTGTTGTTGGAGATCGAGTTTACCTCTGCATCTCCACGACTACGGCGGAAAGGAAAAGGTATGTGTCACCGTGGTAAGTGACCAAATCGAACAATGTTGCGCGCGAAGTTAATTCATTGCGATGACCAACGATGAGTAACATGTGAGGAAAAAAATCCGAACAACTTTAAAATTGGTCTACGATTTCGAAATGCTGCACAAATCGAAAAATCTTTTTCCACAAAATAAAGATCTATTTTTATATAACTAGTAACACGACCAGTCGATTCTGTCAAGTTTACCATAGTTGACAAAAAGGCGTTGTCGGAAGAAGACCGTCGTAAAAATGACAAAGTAGTGTTTTGGCCAGATCTTGCATTGTCACACTATGCTGATGCAACTTTAGGGGATTTGCGGCAAGGCAATATCGGGTTTATTGCGAAAGGATACATTCTGAGCAAATTTGAAGCGAATGGTCTACCATAAAGGTTACAGAGCAAAAAACGCCGATTGTTTGATGGAAAAATCAAGAAGAAGCTCGAAACAATTGAAACATCCGGGATTCAGGAAGCTATAAAGCATATTCCCTAGAGAATCGACGTAAAAATAACATTTCTTGGTTGTTGATTGATTGAATAATAATACCAAATTATCACCCTTATTCATGTTTACAGCATTCACATTGGTATGAATGTTCGAACTCCCTCCTTTTTTTGTATGCCTGAATGGCATTAGGCTAAAGTGCCACTGCGACAGGAATGTTTGTCTCTCATGGCTGGCCCTGATTGCTTTACACAGATTTTAAGCTGCTTGAACTCATTGATTGAGTTGAGCTTGTTGGTTGTAAGCCTGTGCCCCAATTGGTACTACATAGTTTATGAAAACAATGATCGTTTTACGATTGGTAGTGTCGGTTACGACTTTGACGGTTTTCTTCAAATGATAAAATGCAGGACACTGTCCAGTGAAGAGTCCCGTGATGATGCGTAGTTCATTATGGGCCATCCACATCCCACGTGGACAGTGGACAGATTTTTAACAAAGAAAGCTCCTCCTCGTGTCGTGCCTGGTGAAGCAATTCTCCGCCTCCGCGAGGACGCGATCGTAGTGCTCACGTTTCTTACGGCGATGAAGCCTCTTCTCGGCAGCTCTTGCCTCCCGGTATTTCTACCGCATGTGACGCGTTACACGATTAGCTGCTACTATCGTGTTGCCGCTGGGGAGCTCCGTAGCCGCAAGGTTACAGAGTTCGCCTTGGTAAGCGGATGGTCGTGGGTTCGAATCTTAGTAGAATCAGGCCATTTGGTTGCCAAAGGACTTTGTTAGGAGGAACAGAGGCTCGGAATAGTAGTGTAGCTTGAAACGGAAAGGTAAAACTTACACACAACCACGGATATGAATGATAAGCGTATCTCTAACTTTTAATAGTGATACTGCCAATAACATGAAGTACGGAGTACAGAAAACACTTGGGCAATATCACAATAGATCTAATCTCTGGTCGCAGTGATAAGCCCACACAGGAAAAAAAACGTGTTGGCGTAGGCTCGGTTCTTCTCCTCCGTCCCCTCTAGACACTAAGCATCTAACCACCCACTACGCGTGGTTCCCGTTGTCATGCCTATCATTTCTCGCGCTATTTCGCTGACCGCATCATGGATGTGCTTCCACTACTGGTTCAGGTTCACTCCAACTGGTTCACCGATCCGTCTATCAACTTTCCGAGTATACTCTGCAGCAACTCCTTCCGCTGATGACCTCTGGATGTCCAGACGTATCTGCTTCGCCGATCTCGATTTAAATGCGTTGGACAACCGGGCGTGAATCTTGCCTACCACGAGATAGTGATCCGAGTCGATGTTTGGCCCTCGGAAGGACCGCACATCTTTGACGTCTGAAAAGTGACGGCCGTCGATCAGCATGTGGTCGATCTGGAAGCAGGCCTCTCCGTTGCGGTGTGTCCAGGTGTATTCGAATGTACAGACGTGCAAAATGGGTACTCAAGATGGCCATTCCCCTGGCCGCGGCGAAGTTCACTAGCCTCAAGCCGTTGTCGTTGGTGGTAGAGAGAAAGCTTTCCTTACCAATAATGGGACGGAAGAACTCCTCTCGTCCGACTTGTGCGTTTGTATCTCCGATGCCACTGTAGTAGATGTGATACTTGAAAAAAGTGCCCGCGGTCGGATCAACCGCCCGGAATTCACGTTTTCCGGTTTTAGGCCAACGCACCTCTTGTATAACTGCTACCTTCACTTTAGCCTTCCGTAGCTCTCTGGCCAAGATGCCCGCGCGTGCTTTGGCCGGACAAGGCTCTTCGCACTGCGCCAAGAAAACGCTAATGTTTCTGCAGAAGCAGAATAAAAGATACGTGCCAAAAGGCCGAAACCCGACAAATTCGCTGCAATGTCGTCCTGTCGAAGATTTTTTTTGCTGTAGCACTAGGATAATTGGAATTTCGAGAAAACAAACATCTCATCAACAGGATTAAAAGCTGCACCCGGAAAATCGATATGGCTTCCATCCAACGGTCTTTGATATACGGATCACAGACCGTATGTTAATGTTCACTAACCGCATTTTGAAGACTTGAGTTAACCATTCATGTGTAATGAATCAGTTTGCATCAAAACTTCTCTGTTGTTTTTTTTCTTTTTCCCCATTTTTTTCAATTATCATTTTTTTTTCCTCATCTATAGTTTATTTGACACGGCACAAATACAATTCAATGTTTAACGGCGCCAATTATATCTGGTAGCTTACTTTCTAAAGTATCTTAATAACTAAAAGCAAATTTTTTATTCTCGCTGCCGACTACGAGCTGAAACTAAATCTAACTTAAAGCGAGAATATTTTGCATTAAAAGCACAGGTTTGCTGTTTGATGATTTTCATTGCCATAGGTAAGCAGCATATTAAATTTGTTCCGCTGCTGGGCCAAGATATTACGGACTGGCATATTGGGTTGTTTTCATCGGGCCTTGAGAGTATCGTGCGGGTCTGATTGCTGTTTCCGGATCCGGGGTCTTAACGTGTTCTTGTCGTTTGGTTGGATGTAGGCGGAAGGGGATAGGACTAAACTGGGGCGTGGATGGATTTCAGGAAAACGTATATAAGGGACATGTAGGATAGGTCACGGCTCGCCAAGACATCACGAACAGGAACAGCCGGCTGCCTACTTTCGGCCTGCAGGGAAGCTATTAATTTAGACCTGGCGTCACGGTGTACAGGGCATGACCAAACCACATGCTCTATGTCGTGATAACCCTCACCACAGGCACAGATAACACTTTCCCCGAGCCCAACACGACGGAGATGCGCGTCAAATCTATAGTGATTGGACATAAGCCGGGACATCACGCAAATGAAATCCCGACCTACATCAAACCCCTTGAACCACGGGTTCGTCGACACCTTGGGGATTATGGAATGTAACCACCTTCCCAGTTCCCCCTTGGTCCAAGAATTTTGCCAACTGATGATCGTATTCTGACGTACAAATGCGAAAAATTCATTAAAGGCAATTGGTCTTTCATAAATATCACCGTTTGTTGCGCCCACCTTAGCCAAAGAGTCCGCTTTCTCATTACCCGGTATCGAGCAGTGAGAAGGGACCCACGCTAAGGTAATCTGAGTAGATTTTTCGGATAAAGCACTCAGATGTTCCCGTATTTTCCCCAGGAAATACGGAGAGTGCTTAACATCTTTCATCGATCGGAGAGCCTCAATGGAACTGAGACTGTCCGTAAAGATGAAATAATGGTCCGTGGGCATGGGGTGTACTGAATTGCAGCTAATTCTGCGACGTAAACAGAAGCAGGATTATCGAGCTTATGGGAGACGGTTAAATTGTTATTGAAGATACCGAAGCCAGTGGACCCAACAAGAAGTGATCCGTCAGTGTAGTACATATTGTCGCAGTTGATGTTTCGATATTTATTGGAAAAAATTTTAGGGATCTGCTGCACGCGTAAATGATCCGGGATTCCACGAGTTTCTTCTATCATGGATGTATCGAAAAACACAGTAGAATCAGAAGTATTTGATAAGTCGACACGATTTGGAATATTCGAAGAAGGGTTAATATTTTGGGACATGTGATTGAAATACAATGTCATAAAACGGGTTTGAGAATTAAGTTCGATTAACCTTTCAAAATTTTCAATCACGGGACGGTTCAAGACCTCACATTTGATTAGAATACGAGAAGACAGGCTCCAGAAGCGGTTTTTCAATGGTAGTATTCCAGCTAAGATCTCCAAACTCATCGTATGGGTCGACTGCATGCAACCCAAGGCGATACGCAAACAACGATATTGTATTCGCTCCAGTTTGATCAAATGTGTGTTTGCTGCGGAGCGGAAGCAGAAACACCCGTACTCAATAACAGACAGTATCGTTGTTTGGTAAAGCCTTATAAGGTCTCCTGGGTGGGCTCCCCACCATTGTCCGGTTATTGTACGAAGAAAATTCACTCTTTGTTGACATTTTTTCATCAGATACCTCACGTAACAACCCCAGGTGCCTTTAGAGTCGAACCAGACACCAAGATATTTGTGTACTAAAACCTGAGAAATCGTTTTACCCATTAATTGTGTTTGAAGCTGAGCAGGTTCATGCTTCCTAGAAAAAACTACTATCTCAGTCTTCTCCGGAGAGAATTCGATACCTAGCTGTAACGCCCAAGCAGACAAATTGTCCAAGGTATCTTGCAATGGTCCTTGCAAATCGGCAGCTTTAGCTCCTGTAACAGAGATTACACTGTCGTCTGCAAGTTGTCTTATCGTGCATGAATTTGCCAGACATTCGTCGATGTCATTTACATAAAAGTTGTAAAGAAGGGGGCTTAAACATGAGCCCTGGGGAAGACCCATGTAGCTAATGCGAAAAGTTGCCAAATCGCCGTGCGTAAAATGCATGTGCTTTTCGGACAACAAATTGTGCAAAAAATTGTTCAAAATTGGAGAAAATCCTTGTCGGTGAAGTTTACCCGAAAGAATGTCAATAGAAACGGAATCAAAAGCCCCCTTAATGTCCAAGAACGCAGACGCCATTTGTTCTTTGCGAGCATACGCCAGCTGAATATCTGTTGAAAGCAACGCAAGACAATCATTCGTCCCTTTGGCACGGCAGAAGCCAAATTGAGTATCTGATAGTAGACCATTTGATTCGACCCAATGGTCTAAACGACGGAGTATCATTTTTTCCATCAATTTCCGGATACAGGATAGCATTGCAATCGGCCTATAAGAGTTGTGATCAGAAGCTGGTTTCCCTGGTTTTTGGATGGCGATCACCTTCACTTGCCTCCAATCCTGCGGTACAATGTTTTGCTCCCGGAGACGTATCGCGAACAAAGTTTTGCGCAGGAACAGAGTCCGGACATACTTTCCTGGCAAAATCAAATATCCACCGACTTGAAGACTCCTCGCTTTCGTTGACCGTTACGCGATTCCGCATTCTTCGGGCTGTGTTCCAAAGAGTGCTCATCGATGTCTCCCTCGACGTCTCGTTCACGAACCGACGCCAATATCCGCGTTTCTTTGCTTTAGCCAGGCTTTTAAGCTTGGTATTAAGCTCCGAATACCGTATATAGTCGTCGGGTATACCTCCCTTCTAGAAGGCCAAAAACGCGTCGGATCTTTGCGTGTAGACATCGGAGCACTCTTGGTCCCACCACGGAGTGGGAGGCCGTTCTTTGATCGTTACGCCGGGATATTTCTTCGTTTGGGCTTGCAACGCGGCGTCGAGAATCAAGCCCGCGAGGAGGTTGTATTCTTCAAGTGGTGGATGATGTTGAATCGACTCGACCGCTTTTGAAATCATTTCCCCGTATAACTTCCAATCGACATTCCGTGTGAGGTCATACGGAATGTCAATTGGTCGCATGCGAGTTGACCCGTTTGTAATTGAAATAAGAATAGGCAGATGGTCGCTACCGTGAGGATCGAGGATTACCTTCCATGTGCAATCCAACCGTAGCGACGTCGAACATAAGGATAGATCCAAAGCGCTTGGGCGCGCTGGAGGTTTCGGGATACGTGTCATTTCACCGTTGTTTAAAATAGTCATGTCGAAGTCATCGCAAAGGTTATAGATTAAAGAGGAGCGGTTATCATTGTAAGGGGAACCCCAAGCCACACCATGAGAGTTGAAGTCTCCCAAAATCAAACGTGGCGAGGGAAGAAGTTCTATTAAATCAAAGAGCAGCCGTTGCCCAACCTGTGCTCTGGGAGGAATATATATTGAGGCAATACAAAGCTCTTTACCTTGTATTGTCATTTGACATGCGACAACTTCGATGCCTGGAATCGAGGGGAGGTTAATACGATAGAAAGAATAGCACTTTTTAATCCCTAAAAGTACTCCTCCATATGGGGTGTCTCGATCAAGGCGAATAATATTAAAATCATGGAAGTTGAGATCAATATTTGAAGTAAGCCAAGTTTCACAAAGGGAAAATGCATCGCATTTGTTTTTATTTATCAAAACTTTAAACGAATCAATTTTTGGTAAAATACTTCTACAATTCCACTGTAAGACAGAGATAGAATCCTTCATATACGCGGTTGAATTAGGCATCGAAGGATACAATCGCTGCAAGGAGGGGCCATTGGGCAGTCAACTGCTTCAAAAATGATCTAACTGTTGGGAGGAATGCTGTAAGAAAAATTTTAATTGGATCGGGTACATTGAAATTTTCAAAAATCCAGTTCACAATGTCAGAAAATTTCACTAATCCAGAGTTTGTTTCATCAACTGGATGTGCAAAAGGAACAACTGGGGTTTTAGATGTTCCTGGCAGTGCTGGGAACTCCTTCTGGGACTTTAAATTTGCAAGCCCAGAAGAAGTTTGTTTCGGTTTTTCCGCAGCACTGTTTGGTTTGTTCGTACTTTTCATTACACTTTGGGAAATCTTAGGACCTTTACGGAGAAGTTTAGGAGAAGAAACATTTTTCCTCTTCCTAGACTCCCCAGGATTGGCATAAGATGTTCCCGCTGATGAATCGTCAGAATCGGTTTCATCAGAGGACAACAGATCAAAGGGGTTCGATGTTATGGTAGAAGTGGTCACGGTCTTCTTCAGCATCTCAGCATAAGAACGCTTTGAACGCTCCTTAAGTGACCGCTTGATTTTATCTCTGCGCTGCATGTACACCGGGCATGTGGAGAGCTCATGCTGGTTTTCCCCACAGTGAATACATTTTTCAGCATTAACACTGCAAGAATCTTCCGCATGAGTCTCCCCACACTTGCTACATCGTGCCTTATTGCAGCGGTAGGCGGCTGTGTGGCCTAACTGCTTGCAATTGGTGCAATTCATAACACGGGGTACATACAATCGCACAGGCAGACGAACCCGGTCGATCGAGACGTGGCTAGGGAGTGCAGATCCGGCAAACGTAACGCGAAACGAGTCTGACGGAGTGTAAACTTTTTTACCGCCGACGAGAGACATGGACCGCATTTGCTTACAATCCAAAATCTTCGCCTGTGTTTCGGTATTTTTGAAGCAACCTGTTGCGCTTTTTAGGATACACTCGACAGACAGACTCGAATCGGTTATGACACCGTCGATCTCCACGTCTCGTGCGGGTATGTAAACGCGATACTCGCGTGTGAAGAGCTCAGAGCAAGCGATAGCATTGGCCTGTGCCAGATCACTGACCACGACACGGAGCTTGTTAGGTCGGATCTTGGAAATTTCGGTCACGGCCTTGTACCCCTTCGTCAGGTCTTTAGAAATTTGCAGTATGTTTAATCGCTTTGAATTCACTCCTGCCTTTGGACGAAAATAAACAGTATAGCTGCCCTGTTGAGATCCGTCCGGGTAAAGCCTGGGGCGAGGGGGGACTGTAGAATGAACAGGGGAGGGGGTAACAGAAGGGTCAGGGTCAGGGGGGTTCGGGGATGGTGGCACGGGAGAATTATCATTTTTAGTGGACGTTTTTTGATAAATTTTCCAACTTTTTATCACGCGTGTGATGCGCCCTAACTTACACGTGTATAACTACTCTATTCCTAACGCAGATGGCGAGTCAGCTGCATTTTGGATGAGTAGCTCATATGAGCTATTATGTCACTCAGCTGTCACCAGCCAAGTATCACCCGCGTTCCCTAATTTTGCTCGTCTTGTTTTCTGTAATAAAGACCATTGCTTTGAATGATCGAAAACACTTTTAAACGCATTCAAACGCAAACATTTTAACCAGAAAATTTAAGATATATAATTTCAATTTCAGGAAAACAGGTAAATATTGAAAAAAGAAAACAGGAAAACCTAAACAAATAGAGCTAAAATTTATCTTACGTCAGAAAAAGGCCGAAAACTACTATCAAAAATTATCTAGAAATTAACGCCAAAAAACTTTGAAACGTCCCTGAAAACTATTAAGAAAGCATACGAGAGTTTACACTGGAAAAAACATCCCTGATATGCAGAAGAAGTCGAGAAGAAATAATCTTGACTTTAAGTGACTAAAACACGTTAAGGAAAATAAAACAAAAATTCTAAAAACGTATGTGAAGGTGAGAAAATGACGGCTATTATAGTTTTTTAAACCTTTTCTAAACAAAAAAAAATATCTAAATGTAGTCCAATAAACGAAAATAACTTTGAAAAACTTGATTTTCTCCAAATCTGTGCATGCTTGAATAAATCTTTCAGCATCTTTGGATTCAGAAGACGTTACTCTAAAAATATAGAGCTTGAAAATTGAAGAGCCAAGTTGAAACCTACTGTGGGAAACTGAGAAGATCAGGTTTCCATGAAAATACGTACTTTAGTGAATTTAAACTCGTTTTCCTCAAAATATTTGCATGCTAAAATAAATATTTCATCGCTTATTGATTCAGGAGGCCTCACTTCAGAAATGTATAGCAGAAAGTTTGAAGAACGATTTTCTTATTTGATTTTTTATGAAAATACGTAGTTTTGTGATTTTCTATTGGAATAATTTAGAAACTCCAAAATTCACTCTTACATACTATATTTCATCTACCTGACATGATTTGATACATGAAGCAATTGATACGTATGAAAATTCCCAGTGTTTGCTCAATCTGTTTGAAAAATTAGAAGAAAACACAGACATATTTGCGTCTCACGAAAACGGGAAGGGGTCCAGAGGGGTGGCATCTTTACCAAAACTTAGAGCAACTATTACCCTTGAATAAAATTCTAAGTTTTCCCAAACCGGCCGTTCCAGTGCTAAGAACGAGCATTTTCAAAAAACAAGTTTCGTCCCGGGTCTTTACGGGTTAAGCTCAATTTTAAATGCATAAAAACTCTAGTAAATGTAGTTAAAAACATATGAAAACACTTCCAAATAGAAAAGATGATTTGGGGCCATCCACATTTCACGTGGACAGCTTGAGGGGGGGGGGGGGATGTGTAATGTCCACATACAAAATTTTTAGAATTTATATGGGCAGTTGTCCATGAAGGGGAGAGGGGGCAAATCGTTAAAAATCTGTCCACGTGGAATGTGGATGGCCCCTTACTGAATTTAGCTCATAATGATGAAAAAACGTAACTGATGTCTAATAAAGACCAACAATGGAAATAATGGTTTATGACGCTTTATTTAGACAAAAAAGATTGAAATAAAATATGATCATAAATTGATCAAAAAGGACTGTCAAATGTTTCTCGGGTGAAGAAGAAACACAAGAAAAAAATCGACTAAAATTATGTGTAAAAAAGCCTTTAAAAAACGGATAAAGCAAATTAAGTATTCCGAACTAACTTAAAATGCTTAGGAATACTTCTGAAATGCAAAAAAAAAAAACAAAGAAAATGATCTTAAATCTGCTTCCGATTAATAAATTGATTCTATGGAGAGGAAAAGGTCCTCTCCCCCCACACAGTACATGTCCACGGTATAGGGAGGGGAGGGAACCTTTTCCTCTCCATAGAAATAATTTATTTATTTGAATCAAATTATAGATCATTTTCTCTGGTGATTTTTATTTGCATTTCTGGACGGTTCTATTTCAGGGGGGAAGGGGCTTACTTCACAACCCTTGCGCCATTTTGTAAAATTATAATCTGTTCCAAACATTCTAGAGGGTTCCTCAGAATTTGAAATATCAGACATTTTTGAAGTTCTCTTGACTTTTCATGTTTTAAGTATCGTTCGATTTTCTGACGTCGATCACTTACTTTGAAGTTCATAAAACAGAGTTGAATAATTGGAGTCCATGCCAAAATCTAGAGCAACATCATCTCAGTGAGGTTTTAGATTTCTTGCATGATTTAAATTGCATCGATTATTTTTAAGCAGATAGTTCAACTGTGAGATGGATTAGCAATTTTTTGAATTTAAATGAATTATAAATTTTTGAGTTTAGTTAACTTTCAGAAAAGTGCAATGTCAAATAACCTCTTCTTATAAAAAAAATCTTTCATACATATATAAATATGTACCATCAAGACCCCTTTAATTTTTTTTATCGACTGCTAAGGGATAACTTTCTTACAACCTGTAACTACCGAGTTGCATGCAAGATTAGAGAGCACAACATCGCGATCGAAGCGCGAGACACAGTATGCAACTTTGCGTAGAGAACGAGAGAGAGAGACATTATGGAACATAAGAACACAGCCAGTGGCAGCCCCGCTGGGTGGCTTGTATGCTATCACCCTGGATAGCAATCACATCTCCGCGGATAGATAGCCGTACGCTTAACGTTGGTTTCGTTTAGTTCTCGTCGGTTGTTTCAGCAGTGAAGGTGTTTTGTCTTTTACCCGTGCCGGCAAAAGCTCGCAACTCAGCTGGCAGAACAGGCTTTTTGCTTTGTTCGCTCCGCCATACCGGCCGGAACTGGAGAGCGAGCGCAAGCTGGAACGTGGTTGTGCTTTGCATACACTGCTTGACTTTCCAGTTATAGTCTGGTTGAATACCTGCATACCTGTTGAAACCACAACATCGTGTAAAGTCTAATGTAGTGTGCGCATTCGATTGACGTGTGCGTGTTGACTTAGCGAATGGCTGCGCCTACTTATTTATGCAACTTCGTCACTTATTACGAGCTGAACAGGCCATGAAGTCATCACGGCATCAGAGACCCCAACGTTTGATCAAGATGGAAGACTGGCGAGAATCCCCAGTAAAAGCCATGTGTTAACTGTTGTGTTTCTTTGTGCATAAGATACAGCGGAAATTTGTCAAATAAGCATCAATAATGTGCTCCTAAAGTGAAGTTAGAAGAAACCGAAACAGCCAAAAATTTCCAAGATTGTCTGTGTTCATGTTTAGCAAGCGACTGCTGTTGCTGCAGTTTGTGTCGGAAAAGTTTTCTGGAACACGGTGAACCTAAATTATGGGAAAAAACTGATTCTCGGTGAGAGGCTGCCTGCGGGCGGATGGAAAACTTGTTCGTCACTTCCGCTGTGGACTATCGGGACCGTGGAGCCGCTTATGCAGATTATACGTGAAAAAAAAATCCTGTACTAAAGAAATGAAAAAGGTGAGAAGTGCCCTACATGCGTTATTATTGCCTTTGAAAGTTGTAAAGAGCACTGCATCCAGTTCAACAGCGTGAAAAGTTGGATGAAAAATAATTCAACTAACAGGTTGTACCGTATCTGTATGTGCTTATTTATTAAAGATATCTTCAAAATTGCAATCGCGGAGGATATGAAGCATCTATTATTATAATAAAGTATCCTTTTAAACTGATTCTTTGGAGCATCTTCTTTTTGGTTTTTAAATTTATTAACATTTGTTTGTTCTTGAGACAACGTCTAGAATTTCTGTTGATATGAGGAATATTGATATAAATATTCGTTCTTTGCAAGTAACTGCATATGGTAGAAGCGCTGTATAAGTCTACAGAAATGCCTGCAATCTATCAAATACGTTTTGTATTTAATTTTCATTCATGCGCAAGTCTTAGCGAGGATATGAGAATTTGAGCAAACTGTCAAACTTACATGATTTTCTGCCCAGATTTCCGTGATATGTTTTTGATGATTTTCCTTTCAATTGATTCAGAGTGTCGAGTAAATGTACAGTATCAAATTCCTGAATTTTCAAACTCATTTCTAAAGTTTTTCTCTTAGTTTTTATCTCGAATCGCAAGTGGAAGATATTCTATTCTTCGACAGTGTTAGGTGGACTTAATTCTACTAAGATATAAAAAAAAATTACAAATCATGTTTTTTAGGCGAAGTTCAAATCGGATTCTTTAATGAATTTCGGAATAGACGCAGTTTTTGCCTGGATTTTGAAGGTAGCGCTATTCACGCAAGTTTTGCGTACCCACTTATAATTTGAAAAGTATTTTTTCACAGGACTTACAATATTAAGCAATATATTACTTTTCAAAAAATATGTGTAGGTTCACGCAGGTATCCTCAGGAGGAATTATTATGCCTGACCACTGTGGTGTAGACAAACAAAGGAATACAAACCTTTTCCAGCGCCCAACGCATAAAAGCGTACAGACCGCGCTACTAATGTCGTGAGGTGAAACATGATATTCCACATACGGTTTTTTGTGTGCCTTTTTCGCGCTGTCGCTGCACAGTGTTTTGACTGCGGCGAGTCGATGGCACAGAATGGGAATATAGGTACATACCTACCATCACCAATACATACCGCAAATCCAAACACCAACCGGCCGATGGCAGGCGTGGCGCACAAGACCGATGCCTACAACGACCACAAACTGTGGAGCCAGCCGCTGTCTCGCGAGCTCTAGTGAATCCACGGTTGCAAATGATAACGGCGTATAGAGCCCAAACGTAAACGCACGATTATGTTTGCATCTGCTGTAACTGAACCACTGGATGCACTTTACCGTATACGCTGTTATCACATAGGTACATCAATGCAGATATGCTGGAAACCGTACGCAAGCAAATATCGCAAAGCTAAAAAGGGCACAGCGAACTGTTTATGTCGGTTTTGTTAGTGACCTTAAGCTCAACGATGCAGATTGTTTTCTGAGCGTACGCGTACATACTCGTTTTTCATTCAGTACAAAACAAACATGAAAGCCGACCATTTTTTAACGACAATCTAATAAGTTATTCTGTTTGAAGTTGCACTGTTTACAGAGAGGATAATCTCTTGCTTGAAACTCTCTGTTATGTGCAGTGTTTTGAAAAAGTATTGTAAAAAAATCACATTTATCACACCCTGAATACTCGGACTTGAAAGTTGCTGCAGGATACATAATCCCACATGATAGTTTTTTTTAACTGCATAATAAAGCTATATGGATCCACATCGACAATGTTTACCCAACTTTATCAACACACTAGCTGAATGTACCCGGCCTTGCTCGTGTAAAAGTTTCTGCTTTTCCTATAATTTTCTATATTTCCATATATTTTTTCCCACCCATCATTTCAAATAATATTTCTATTCTAGTTATAAACTTGCTTATATACCACCTTTTTCGTTGATTAACAATCGATGCGGAGGCACTCCAGCTGGGTCGGTTGAGTTCAAAAATTCCGGTGGAAAATGGACAGCCTCATCAGCATCTTCGACGGTATCGATTAACTTACAATAAACTCAAATTACCCAAATTACATAATTAATAGCCCAAGCTCATTTCTGATAGCTAAAATTATTGCTTGCTATGTCTTCTCGTTTTACTTTTTTATGTGAACAATATCAATAGCACCCTTATAGTTGAACAGAAGTCTTCATGAATTAATTAACAATTTGGAGATACGGGCACTATCTCCACATTTTCCTCAAGTTTTGAATAACTTCCAAAGCAGAAAAACAACCCTCACTATACCAAACGTTCGTACACCAATTTTCGGTTTTGGGGAGTCAGCTCTGATATTGACATTAACCATTTTACTCAGTTTTACACAGCTTGACAGAAAGCAGAAATCGCGGAACTGATTTCAAAACAACGTTTCAATATTACGTCCAAGCCTATATTCAAGCCTGTATTCTAGTAACCTTTCCAGAAAATGTAATCCGCCATGCACGATTTAAAAATTTCAGATTCTGGACGTCATTTTGATATCGAAAATATACATATTGCAGAACATATATTCGTTTTTCATAAAATTCTGAAACCGGAAGTCGCCATATTGAATTTAAAAAATGTCGTTGGACTTTTATTTCTGCTTCCTAAAGTTCATCCTGGTTCCAGAAATACCTATGTTTGGAGGTTTGTAAACGTTTTCTACAGTTGTATACAGCTTTCCAGAAACCAAAACATCGGACATCATATTCCGGTCCCTAGACATCAACTTCTGGTCATGACCGATCGAGGGCATGAAAGTTATCATACCTTCTCAAAAAGTTCCCACAGGGCACTAAAAGACCTGATTATCTTATAAATTAAGACCCCTCCCTCTTTGATAGCTGCTCCTTTCTCTTTTCGACATCATGTTCCGGTCTCTGAAAATCAATTTCCGGTCTCCAGACATGACCAAAGGCCTAAGAACTATCGCTTTCATTCAGAAAGTTCCCATAATGCATGAAAAAACTTGATTTTCTGACCAATTAAGACCCCCTCCTCCTTTGGGGTTTGCTTCTTCCTCTTCCCAATATTTCTATGACCACTTCCTCTTTACAAAGAACACGTATGTCAAGTTTGGTTAAAATCGGTACAGTCATTCGAGAGTTATGTTGGAACATACATACATACATACAAAACTTTTTTTTCAAATAAATAGCTGGATTTAAGTAGCTCTTATCTTATTTGATCGAAGCTCTTAACCAAATTTTTATTCGGTATTAGTTGAGCTTCAGCAATTTTTTCAAACATATTTTTATCCAAAACGCTAGATTGGACTCTCCGTTATCAAATTATGCAAGAAATATGTCAAGAAATCGTACCAAAAACGATTCAAAGCAGGTTGGATGTTTTGAAACACTTCTCTTTAAACATTTGCACGAAAGCCGATTTTCGGCTGCAAACACACGTCACTACGTTTCAAAAAAAGGCCAATATTTGGAAATATATGATCGATTTTCGTATGACGACGTCATTCCGATTACAAAAATACCCATATTGCCAAGTACACTAAAGTCGTTTTTTACGCGGGGAATGCGTTCCAAATTTGTATGGGCCCGCGTAAAAAACGACTTTTTTGAGTTGCAAATATAACAAAGTAAACCGTCATAAAACGTTAAAACCTCGTTTGAACATGATAGTGTCTAATCTAGAGACCAAAACTCAGTATTTTAAATTTTGAGTATTCACACCAAAAATTCTGTTTTTTTTTGAAAACTGATATATGATCACTTGAGGCCTAAAACGGAAAACGTGATTGAAATGAGGTCGATATCTTGTACCGTTTTTGAGTAATGAAGGAAAGCAACCCGCGTAAAAAGCGACCTTTCTGTATATAAGTGTCTAATCTAGAGACCAAAACTCAGTATTTTAAATTTTGAGTATTCACACCAAAAATTCTGATTTTTTTGAAAACTGATATATGATCACTCGAGGCCTAAAGCGGAAAACGTGATTGAAATGAGGTCGATATCTTGTACCGTTTTTGAGTAATGAAGGAAAGCAACCCGCGTAAAAAGCGACCTTTCTGTATATAATTCAATTATTATTTTCGCAGATTTCCAGAAACCGGAAGTCGGCAACCCAAGTTTCAAAGTATCGTCAGACACCGACCGAACCACCGGTCAGACACCACCGAAAAAAGAAATGGTTATTGCAAAACATCTATTGATAGTGGAGTTATGACCGTTTTGTTGGAATGTTGTTAAGAAGCTTGCCATGATTACAACAGACCAACTAAAATCATAAAACCTAGAAATCTTAATAAGTTCTTAGTAATTCCGTGCGAAAGATAGTTTAAGGGCTGACAACGTTAATTCCATCACTTTCGAAAAGAGCTTCACTGGGTTATTGCGCCTGACTTGCTCTTAAATATTATGGAAATTTTGAATGTCGTTGAACCGGTTCTTAAGAGACATTTTTGCTCCAAAAATACCAACATTGGGGGGTTTGTGAGCGTTTACCACAGTTTTAAATGGCTTCCCAGAAACCGGTAGTCACCATCTTGGATTGAAAATGGCATCGAACATCATGTTTCGGTCTCTGGACATCTACTTCCGGCCTCCAAATATGACCAAAAACCCGAAAATCACCAAATTTCAATGAAAGGTTTCCATTATGTATGGAAATTTATTATATTTTGCCCCCTCCTTCTTTAAGGGTGACCTCTCCCCCTATTCAATATTTCTATGACCACTTCCTTTGTACAAAGAACACGTATGCCAAGTTTGGTTTAAATCGGCTCATGCCTTCGAGAGTTATGCTGGAACATACATACATACATACATACAAAACTTCTCTTTTATATAAATAGAAGAAGATTCATGGTGCGGTTGTTAGCAGCTGCACTCTATGCCATGCTTGTGCGGTCGATGCGTTTTTGAATACATCGAGATAATAAGGAAAAATCTCGAAAATTCACTGTTCCTTGGAAGGTTGTTGAATTTTCATGCAAGCGAAACGACATTCAAAATTTCCATAATATTTAAGAGCAAGTCAGGCGCAATAACCCAGTGAAGCTCTTTTCGAAAGTGATGGAATTAACGTTGTCAGCCCTTAAACTATCTTTCGCACGGAATTACTAAGAACTTATGAAGATTTATAGGTTCTATGATTTTAGTTGGTCTGTTGTAATCATGGCAAGCTTCTTAACAACATTCCAACAAAACGGTCATAACTCCACTATCAATAGATGTTTTGCAATAACCATTTCTTTTTTGACGTAGGACTATGTCTATCTGGAAGTTTGGTACCAAATTCAGGTAGTAGTTATTCAACCTGGGAAGACCAGGGAAAAGTGGTCAGGTTTTGAGTGCTTATATATAGTCATTTATAATCAGGTTATCGAGGTTTTGGCATCAATCGATCAGAAATTCTTTTACAGTTAAATTTATGTAACAAAAACAACCTATTGTTTGTTTGTTGTTTGACACTATTGAAAAATTGGTAAACGATTGTCTAAACTATACAGAGCAGCCAATCACTACCTCTCATCCCAAGCACAGCCGATACTAACGGATACAACCGATCTGACTTTGTAAACGATATGTTGTTGTTGTTGTTTTACTCGAGGTCACTTTCTGTTTCCGATGCTTATTTATTTTCCTCACCATTCCCTATTCTTCTTAACTCATCCCTCTTTCCAAATGACTGACGAAACCTTAATATAAAAGGTACCATTCGACCATTTCGCCCCATTAGTTTCATTCCTAAGCCGTACTAGTGACATACGGACGCTAGATGTTAGCCGTCGAAAGGAGAAAAGACAAGTACCGGTCATCTCGTGCCGGTTTCACCCGTAATGCTGGCGGCTTTTAGTAGTGTATGGCTACTGCAAAAATGGCTGGAATTCTGGCCGAAATAACCAGAGAACAAGAATCATCATCGGCATCTGGCACATTTTGGTGATTCAAAGTGTTGTAATTGAAGCGGATAGTTGAATTTTCTGTTCTACAAAATGTTGTTGACAGCAGGAGAAGCCTTGCAAATATGCATATTTTTCTTGGTGTTCATTTCTCGACATCGGCCGGTGCAGTGAATCGTTCTGGTCTTAAATACCGAATAGGTTCGTATTCGCTGTTTACTGAGAGAGGGAGAATGTACCGAATTCGCTAATTCCAACTTAAAGTTAAACAAACACTAAAAATTTTTGAAATAATTTAAAAATAGTTGTCTCAACCTAATCCTTGAAACATTCAAGTCGAAAATATGCGACACACGATTAAACAGTCTTTGGAACCCTGTTATGGTTAATCGGAAAAATTAACTGCCTCTAAAAATACGCAGCCTTGCTTGGATGTTGATGCGCCCTAGTAGAGATGGAGCATCACAACGTCCTGTCAAGAGATCGGATACTACTAAAGCCCGAGCTGTATTCCTTCGAGCATGTAGAGTGTCAAGACGGATGAGTTGACATCGGTTTTCGTAGCTTGGTAGTCTTAATCGATCATGCCAAGGTAACTGTCAAAGGGCTTAACGAAGAAACCTGCGTTGAACATTTTCGATTCATTTAGCTGCATTCAAGTACACTGGGTTCCACACTATTGAGCAATACTCCAGAACTGAGCGAACAAGCGAGCAGTATAAGCTTTTTAGGCAGTAAATGTCTATGAAGTTTCTGATTATTCGGAAAATGAAGCCTAAGTTCTTCGAAGCTTTGGCAATTGTGAAGTTGATATGCTGCTTAAACCTTAGCTTAGAGTCAAGAATTATTCCAAGGCCCTTCAAGTGTTCAACGCGAGGAACTATCACGCCAGCAACTTTGTTTTCGAACTTAATTGCATCCTTCCTACGGCAAAAGGAAGTTACCGAACATTTCATTGGATTTAATCCCATCCGATTCCGTTCACACCAATTGGTAAAAACATCAATTTGCTGCTGGAGATTCAGTGTATCATCGTGAACTTCAGTTCTGCGGAAAACCTTTCGGACATCAGCGAATGATAGTCTCGGTCCATCGAGCGCATGATTGACGTCATCAAAATAGAGCAGAAAGATTAGCGGTCCCAGGTGACTGCCCTGAGGTATACCTGAAGTGGCCGCAAACGGAATAGAATAACTTTTAGAGATATTCACGCTGAGCTGACGATTTGTTAATTAAGACTCAAACCACCTCTGAAGCGAATCACCGAAACCCATTTATTTTTTAATTTAGCTAGGGTAATGATTGGTCCTGTCAAAAATTGATCGATTTGGCATAAACCCGTGTTGCTCATCGGAGATAAAGGGTTTGCAGTGGAAGAAAACTACATTCATTACCACCAGTTCAAACAGCTTTGATACCGCGCACAATACCGAAATTCCTCTATAGTTTTCAACGTTGTTTTTATCTCCTTTTTAAAAATCGGGAGGACAAAAAAATCGGATAAAAATCGGATATGTTTTAGTAGTACTCAGTTTACTGTCTTATTTCGAAAAATTGGAAAAAATTAACATATGGCAAATGGTGTGTCGTGAAACCTACGATTAAGAAGAACAGCAGAATGTTATGCATCCCAAACTTTCGACATTGGCCTGTTGTGACATGTGCGCTGTTGAAGTTGAGAAATTTGATGGCAACGAAACTTAACGGTACGGTAGAAGGCAATGTTCGTTAGCTTGAGGAAGCAGGTCAAACTCAAAAAACAATGTCGAATTCACGCTTGATTCTGTTGGATTTACTATTTAACAAACACTCTAATTATGCTCTGAGGCTTTAATCTGCTGGTGCACATCACTTGAAAACAAACACAAAATCTGAAAAGATGTCATCTTACTCAAAATATTTCACAGGCCTGCAGCAGCTCGGAAACTCGCATCTCACCTTGATTACACTAATATCATCTGGGGGAAACAGATTGTATAATCTGAAAATCATTGCAATCATACGTTCATCGGCACTCTGATTTATATTCAAATCAGAGTGTTGAGAAACATCTTAAAGACGTCGGTCGATTTTATCGTTGGAAGCATTATCAATTACTAACATACTTGTGGTCGGACCCTGATTTAAGGGGGGCAAATGCCCCGGGCCTGACGACTCGAGGGGCCCCCTAGTACTAAGCCACAGACTTGCAAACAACCACTCGAATTATTTGTTCCGCGGAGCGTGAAGTCATTGCACAATTTGCAATATTCTTTCTCTTTAAATGTTGTAAGGAAAAGGGCCCCACGACAATATCTGCCCCGGACTGTTGGGGAATCCTAAATTTGGCCTCACTTGTAGTATAGACACAATTTACAAAATAAATGAATATTGTGAATCAAAAAGTCTAAAATTCGGCCTCCCACTAAAAAGGTAATTTTAGTAGAACTTCAAATGTACGTACGCGCATATGACAGGCAGGCATGGGCGCTGCTAAAAAAAATCGTTGAATTTAGACTAGTATACTAGTGCTAATCTCTAAACTGACTATTTATGAACAATATTTTACGGTGATATGTTGTTTGAAATAAGGGTGTGGGTAACTCAAAATTTATAAATTTCAGTTATTTTACTAAAAATTTCGAGAAAAAAATCGTGTAGTTTTGAAAACCTCGAAATTTCGCACAACCTTAGTTTGGAATATGTTTATTACTGTGAGTGCGTGTAGTATTTTTATCAAAGTGAATTGCGTAATACTGATCACACATTTCTATGATCTAATGACTGTTATTAGACTTTCACCACTATCTTAGGAATGGGGCGTACTCAGACAACCAATTTACGCGTATAATGCAAACAGTCATCGCATTGTACGTGCATTTATACGTGATAGTTAAATCGCCCAAGATGCTGCTAATGTTGCTTATACGCGCAAAAGTGGAGGCGATATGCGTGCATTTCCAAAATTTCAATAAACTTTTACGATGAAAGAAGTTCATATATGCGACTTTAACTGTTAAAGCTTGATAACTTAAACGAGCTGTTCCATTATTTAATGCCACTCTACAACTTCATATTTGCGATTTGAAACGAAACTATAAGCGATATATGAATATACACTACGGGTTCTTTTATTACTTAATGCGACTTCACAAGTCTACATTTGCAAATTATTTCAAATATTTATGCGATGTTCGCTATGCATTCCTCCGTATTTATTAATTAAACCGTGCGATTGAACCACCTTCAAATAAAAAAAATACAGCGGACAGAGTAGCAATTATTATGCATTATTGTATCCCTTGCTATTCATATTACAAGCAATAGCAAATTACAAATGTCAGTGTTTAATTTTTACCGTTCTGTTCTTTTTCCTTTGGGCACACGCTGTAATATTTGGGTATCCATCCGGACTCGAACCTCGGACTCTTAGATTGTCAAGCATCATTCTCTCCTCTCCTCCGTGGTGTCGCTGTAGGAAATCTCTGAATTTTAGTAATAACTTTCTAATTTCATCGTATAAATGACCAAAAGACATCGTAAAACATGAATCTAATTAGATCTCGTATTACGAGTTAGTTTGTAAATTTCTGCGGGAACGTTCGTTGTTTACATTTCGGTTGAATTGTCATGGTCGCTCGATGAGCTGTGTCATTTGTTTGAACAAAATTGAGTGATTTTACCGCCTTCGACAACAATTAAAAAGCAAGTTTCTAACAGAGATATTATGCTAAGTAGTGCATCATTAATCCGAGTTGTCCGCAGATGTTTTCTGTGGCTCATTTTTTGAAGAGCAGCAGCGGCGGGAAGTGACTAAATTTATACATATGTGATACGCTGTAATGCAGATGGTTTTCGATTTTCGCGCATATTCGTCAGTGTGTGGATTTACTGCGAGTTTAACCAAGCATTGGAAAAGTTAATTGGTCTTTGAATCCGGGTTTATTACCTATTTGTCGCAAAGGTTCCGCAAAACAACGTTATATGCGATGAAACATTCACATTGGTCATACAAGCTAATGATCTATCATAATATCTTGTGCGATGTAAGCTGTGCAAACATTAGCGGCATCAGTCGTTTACGGTGTTACAAAATGATGCCTTTTGCGACTAAACATGAGACTTTTGGTTTTCGCTTATGTTCATCACTTTGTGGAATTAATAAATGTTTGAATATACATTATATGAGTTTACCTGTGTTGCTGTGTGAGTATGTTACACTCATCGCAAGAAGTTCGCAAAACAACACCATATGCGATGAAACACTTGGTTGCTCATACAGCTATACGATAGTGATGTACCATAGAACTTTATACGAGGTAACCCGTGCAATCATATGCGATTTTTAGTTATCTAGGCTTGTTTTCATGAATTTATCATTATCGCTGATACAAAATGATAGCTTTTGCGACTAAATTTATATGTAATACGACGTGATACTGGAGATTTTTGCTTTATACGTATAATCATCACTTTGTGAGTTTACTACGAGTTTGGACAGGCATGATATGAGTTTATGTGTATTACTATGCGAGTATGTTACACTCATCGCAAGAAGTTCGCAAAACAACACCATATGCGATTAAACACATACGTTGTTCATAGATCTTTATACGAGGTAATCCGTGCAATCTTATGCGACTTCTGGTTGTCTGGGTATTTTCTCGAATGATTCCAATTTTCTAATCTCAAAACCAAAATAACGGGTGACAAATAAAATTTTTGAATATTTTTAAAGTTTCCTTACTCAACAACAAACACGCTCAGAGACAAATAAATGTATGTATTTATAAACTCTCTCTCTCTCGTGCTTCATACCAGCATTTTTTGTTATGTTTATGCAGGCTTAGTTGTGATCAAAATGGCATCGAAACAAGGAGCCCTGTACAACTGTACAGTTTTAACTAAACTGCACAAAAAAATAGCAACATGTCCTGTTCAGTGTATCCGTCCAACTTTAGCCACCTTTTGAATACTGGGTTCGTCGCTTAGTTGCGTATAGTTGCGCGTGGTCATGGTTCATCCTCCGCCTCCATATTCTGTTCTCCTTCAACCCGCCAAAGATTGTCCTTGGTACCCGTCGTTCGTAAACTCCGAGCACTCGCAGATCCTTCTCGAGTATTGTTCACGTTTCATGCCCGTATAGAACAACCGGTCTTATGAGCGTTTTGTATAGGTTACACTTCGTACGGGACGGCTTAGTCTGTTCGACCGCAATTGCTTGTGCAGCCAGGAGTAAAAAAACTTTCGCCGATAATACACTTCCGAATCTCACGGCTGGTATCATTGTCCTCAGTTACCAGTGAGCCAAAATAGACAAACTCATCGACTATCTCGAACTCATCACCGTCGATTGTAATGCTACTGCCCAGGCGTTTTCGGTCGGCTCATGTTCCGTCAGCTAGCATATACTTCGTTTAAAGCGTATATATCTGCAACCGAATCCTTGCTGCTTCCTGTTTTAGTCGGGTGTACTGTTCTGCCACTGCCGCAGTTGTTCTACCGACAATGTCCATGTTATCAGCATAGCAAACAAATTGACTGAATTTGTTAAAAATCGTACCCCGCGTGTTGATGTTTGCTCGATTTATTACACCCATTAGCGCAATGTTGAATAGTAGGCACGAGAGATCATCACCCTGTCGAAGGCCCCTGCGGGATTCAAATGGACCCGAATCGACCCGAAATCCACACACAACACTGCGTCCTATCCACCGTAGCCCTTATCACTCTAATTAGCTTTCCTGGAAGGCCGTTTTTGTCCATGACCGTCCATAGCTCTTTTCGGTCGATAGTGTCATACGCGGCTTTGAAGTCGATGAATAGGTGGTGCGTTAGGGTTCCGTATTCACGGCATTTCTGGAGGATCTGCCGTATGGTGAAGATTTGGTCCATCGGATACCGTCTTTCCACGAAGCCGGCCTGATGGCTTCCCAAAAATATGTCGGTCGGGGTGGCGCTTTCTTTTTCGAAAAATTTAGGTTCTCTGCATCTTCTTTTGTCTGTGTCTTTCTACATTCTAATCAGGGCCGGCGTCACACTTGTTTCCCGAGTGGGAGGTAAAGAATAGGGAAGATTCATAAGTGGTCTTCCAGCAGTTAACCGGAACAATCACCATGGCGGACGAAAACATGCGTGTAGGCATGTTTTTGAGTTTTTTCGTCGTTTTATTTATCTATTTTCGCGACAAAATTATTGGAGTAGATCTTACGCTTCAGTTTTGCTCAGAAACTCTCGAAGGGGTCAGCTAGGGGACGCTCCGTCTCCTCCAACGATTGCTTCGAGAAGTGGGCCAACGGCAGATCCAGCCAGTACAGCGCGTTAACGCCCTTATGATGTTTTTTGATGAACGATGCAACTTTCGGCAGGCACTTTTTACTATGAATTTCCCCGTCCACAGCCAGTCCAGAGAGGAAGAAGAGCGGCTTTGACATCCCCTTCTCGCTGATTGTCAGCTACAGCAGCACCTTCTTGGGGAACTTGGTGTGTCAAGTGAACTTCACCTCGGAGCACACTTCCTTCGTGGAGAAAGTAAAATACGAAGTACCCTGCCAGTCGTTGCCATCCATGTTCGCCAGGTAATTTTCACAGTTTGGCCGGTGGCACCAACCTTCTGACCAAACGTACGCAGCATTGTAGCCACTTTTCCCTCGGTTTTTCTCTTCAGCATCCTTTAAAGCCTTTCATTGCTGAGGGTCATCGGTCGTTTGGAACCGGGTTTTTTCGATGCTTTGACTTTTGTCCAATAGTGCCAAGATATTGTAGATGCCGAAACGGGCGTATCCGATGTCCACAAAGTGGCGCACGATGTTCGTTTTGAACGCGCGAGCTTCTGAATGAAGTAGTTTCACTGTTTTCGCCATCACGGTTAGAGCTCATGTTAATCTTTTTCTGCTAACTCATGGGTTACTATGATTGATGCTGCATGGGTTGTTTCGTTAGTGCGTGTAAAGGTAAACCCATACAAAAGACAATTTATTGTGCATTTTCATTGCAAACTTTAGGCCCAGCAGATTGGTCTCCTCGAAAACAGTCTCAATCCAAAATTTAAACTTAAGCGGACTTCTGCCCTCTGGTAAGGCTTTACTTAGAGTAGAGATAGTCTCACTTTTTTGACCAATGAAAAAAATGCGTAAGTGTAGCTCTTGAAGTTTTCGAAATCGAAATTTTGTTTGATGGCAAATTGCTTAGAAATGCATTGAATCTGTACAGAAATCACTACTTTTTTTTTGGTTTTGTCCGATAATAACTACTACCCATACTCGGAATCCCCGATAATGATCTTGATAATGATCTTGGTAATGCCCGTACTTACGCTCCAACTGCGCGTAGAACTCATTCTTGAGGTCTTCGGCACTTCCAAGGTAAGGGCTATGCACGTTTATGATGCTGATGTTGAAGAACCGACCCTTGATTCTCAACCTGCACATTCGAGAGTTAACTGGCCACCACCTAATCTCCGTTTCCGCATCTCGCGGGAATATCGACATGAAAATATGTAATTTTTCTGCATGATGTCCTAATTGGCTAGATTCGCCGTTTATGGAAAAGCTGGTTGTTGGTTCTAGCCAAGCGCAGCAAAACCTGCGTTGAGTGAAAATAGGCTCGTATAGGACGTTATCATCGTTGCAAAAGCCTATTGCAAGCGGTCGCCATCGGATCAGATAGAGTCTTTAAAGTCCGGTCAAAAGTCAGATGGGATCGGAATCTACAAAGTCCCATTTTATTTTGGACCGGACCGGAACGGAGTTTTGAAAATTGTATCTCAAAAACATATACTAATCTTTTATATTGTCGCCTTTGAGCAAATAAGTTTCTAGACTTGAGAAAAATATACAATTTCGGTTTCAATTGTATTTCAATAGTGAATAACATTTTTATAATAAATTTGCAAGAGTACACTTTTTGTTTTTTTTTGGCAGAACAATTTTTAACATACTCCAGAATTTTCAAGACAATTTTATTTAGCTGTGTCGTAAACTGTTTTAAATACTATAAGGTATACAGCACTAGGGGTTGTATGAAATGGTGACGTAGGACTAAATGTATATATTATATGCTGCGCTAAACTGTTCATAGGCAACACTACCGTTTATTTTTGATGGTCGTTATTGTAAAACTAACGATGCATGAATACATGAAAATTTTACACTAGTAATAGTTGCGAAAATTCTAATAACTCTCATCTTCCACATCTATAGTTCTGAAAAGAACCGATTCTATGATCTCCAGTTAGAAATTCGTGCTACAGAACGCTGATAATCGCACCATCGGTAGCATTGAATATTTTGCTTGGCCGTGCATAATAAAGTTTGCTCTCCGCTGTGCCCTCCAGTAGCTGTGCCAGCAAAATATCCTGCAGCGAACGATGGTAACTGTTGCTGCCTTATGCAAAATAAAGGTAACATACTTCGCAGTGACTCGTATGCAGCTCTCGTTTCTCAATGTCACGTACCTTTAACAGCTACACTGCACTCGCTATTGTGTAACCAACTAAACTGAAGCTGAATTTTCTACATGCAGTCTTTTGTATCGAGTTCAGAGTAGATTTTTGCCATTAGGGCGTGGCCACGCACCTTAGAGAAAGACAAACAAACCAAAACACTTTGTTGAGTCAAAATATCGTCAGTTGAATTCAAAACTGGCACAACTCAAAATTCATAGTTTCGAGAAAAACGTGTTTGAAAATTTGCGTCAAAAATTTTCTTTTTCATGTTCGTGAAAAATTCCAATTTTAAGACTTTCCATTTTTATTGAACTTGTTTGGGTCTATCATGTGCATGTAATGAGCAAGTTATAAGAATTGTAACCTCATTTTTCTGTCTTTTTAGGGATATTTTAGATTTGTGCAATAAAGGCACATCTACTTGTATTTCTGGAAATATAGTGTATTTTGAAACGGGTCTTTGTGAGATGAAACTTAATAGTATTTGACATCGTTTGCCATCAATAACTCAAAACTGCAAAATTTTGAGTTGTGCCTGTATTAAATTCAACTGACGATATGTAGGCAGTGGAATTTATTTCGTCCATGTTATTGTTTTCTGTGCTCGGGAAGCAAGCCAATAACGAGGGAAGTGTATGGGAAAGCTTGACCTTGGAACGTTTCACCTTTTTCCACGATTAAGCAGTAAGGCAACAATGTTGAACATTATATCAAACAATTGTTACACATTTTATCTATCCACCGACATATAAATGACTAAGATGCATTAAGTCGTTTGCTTGCTATAATCGTTTGAAATCTGACGCAACATTTGCCAGTTTCATTTTCAATTTCACAAAGTGAATTCTAGTATAGAAAACAAAGACGTAGTCCTACATCAAAAACGAGCTTATTTTCATCGAATTTCTGAAAAACTGTTACGATTATCTTAGAAACACAGTAACAGTTTTTTTACGCAGTTTTTGGCGTAATTGTTCATGCGTCTTTCTCAATGCGGATTTCAGAACTTCAGTGGTTTATCACACGAATTTTCAGGAAAAGATTTAAATCGGATTATTTTAAATAATATTTTGTTCCAAATCGTTCATTCAGATTGTCGTTTTTTTGGATTTTTCAACATTTGTTATTCGAGTCCGGGTAAATTTAATTTACGGACGTTGAGTAAATTTCTCACACATTCCATTAGTTCCAGCTCGATAGTTTTGTAAGTCCCAAGAAGTCGATGTTTTAAAATCGACGTTTCATGCATATTTAACATATTTGTCATCAAATAAAATCGGTCAGAAAACTGTAACTTTAACAACTTCGAGGCTCTTCTCCCCGAAATCTGATTGAGCTCAAATATTGCATGAGGACTTTTTTCAAAGGTCAAATTTTTCCCACACATTCTATTGGTACCCTAATACAGAAGGAATAGAAGCCCAACGCAGATTCAAAGTGAGAAAAACTTGAAGGAAGCAAGAAATTGCGAGAAGGCGAAGGTTGTCAACGATTAGAAGATAAAAAGCGCGAGAATTGCGTGGGATTCTATGTAAAAACTTGCTAAAGTCCACGGACAGCTAAAAGCGATGAAGGGGAAATAGTTTTCGTATAAAACTACGAGCACTGGTTATGCAAACACTTAAATAAACATGAGTAAATTGATGTATTCCTCAAATATTTTTAAAAATAAAAAACCGAGAAGGAAATTGCAAATTGATTTTAATAATTTCGTTTCATTAATTAAATTCCTAAAAAATTATAAATACACGTAAATACAAAATTCACTGTTATTCTGCTCATACAGCCTAACTAAATTACTATAATGATTGAACTTTTGCTTTGAAAATCAAATTGATTTAGCAAAATTTACGACTTCAATAACTACGCTTCAAACAAACACCTACCTTAGCCGGTTTCTGAGTTCGTTAAAAATAAACAAAATGTGGGAGAGGCATGTTGTTTTCCACAGTTGACGGTTGACTTCATCAAGTAAATATTAAGTTTTATTTCACGGCCACACGACGGTCGAAAAGTTCAAATAAACATAGGTACCGGTCAACTGTTTGAAGTGCGCTTCTATTCAACTGTGATCACTGTGCCAATGATTGCCGAACAATTGACATACCTTTTTATATATCTTAAAATACATACGATTTAAGTCAGTAAAAAATGCTTACTAAAACCCAAACCAACATATGAATTTTATATGGAAACTAAAAAAATAAAATTCTCAGGAAAATGTTGACTTTTTTGGAGACATTGCGTAACTCCACTGGATTTGTTTCCCTGATTCCACCTGGTGTCATGAACGATATATAAAAATGGTAATCTTCTCAACAACGAACAACGATACCAACAGAGTGTGAGCAAACAGAGATAAAAAGTATTTATTTTGGATGCTTGCCAAATAACATGGCGCAACAGAGGTGAGTAATGGCCGTGGTCACAAGATAATTAAACAGATGCTTCTCTCTACTGGTAGCCGCCTTATTCGGTTAAAACTACTTCCACAGATAGAGCGAAACAAAATGAGAACCAAATTGTATCGTGTCGTTTGACCGAGGTGACAACACCGCAGCACCACGAGGACTCACAGATTTGCCTGATCCTTGCAGCAAAGTGTGTTAACACTAACTTTGAGCACGGGTCGAATACTAATTAGAGCAATCTTCCTATCGCTATTCCAATTTCGATTTGAATTGCGTCCAGTGTCCCTGATCAATTTCTGCACAATGAAAATCATATTCTTAACTCACTAGCAAAATTTATTCAGAAATATTTTTCCTACTACTCAATTCCTCTCAATAAATCGGAGAACACAACGCTGTTGTGCGAACAAGACAATAGACAGATTGCAATAACCATCGACCAGGGAACACACGGTCCCAGCTGTAGAGCTGTGTAGAATTGGGGCCGCCAGCTGGTAGACTATTTCCGTGGCACGTATCGTACCGGCTGCTCGTTGCATGTGATTCAAAGCAATTTTATTGATCAATCTGAGTGGAAATCCTTGCTTGATTTCAGTACGGAATAGGATGCTACGAACACTGCTCAACAGTTTGTATTAGAATTACATTCAGTGGATGTGAAGCATTTTCGTATAATAAACTGACGTCCAGAACTTCAACATAATAATTCCGAATACAAATTTGTTTGGTAGCATTTCACTTTTAAATTGGGCTTCATACAAAAGAACAACTCGGGCATCTGGTGTTCATTTCAGCTTTAAAAATATTTTCAATTCTGTTGTTTACGCTCTTCTTTAACGACGTAGTAATTCTTCTGCGAAATGGTGGTACACTCATCTATGCCGATGATTTGAAAATGTATCTTGTGGTACGATGTGAAGCTGACTGTAGAGAGTTTCAGAAACTAATAGATCGTTTTGAACATTGGTGCACTTTAAACTTTTTAAAATTGAGTGTTGCAAAATGTTCCGTGATAACATTCCGAAGACGTAAACAACCCATTACATTCAATTATACGATCCTAGGTGAACAGTTGAACCGAGTTGAGAAAATCAAAGATTTAGGTGTTTTGTTGGATTACCAACTCTCTTTCAAGTCCCACTACTCGGCAATAATTGACAAAGCCAATCGGAAAATGGGATTCATTATGAAAATTGCCAAAGATTTCAACGATCCCACATGTGTGAGAGCTTTATTTTGCTCTTTAGTGAGACCGATCCTGGAATATGCAGCTGTTGTGTGGAGTCCATATGAAACGACTTGGATCACGCGGATTGAGTCGGTGCAACGTAAGTTTGTTAGGCGTGCTCTTCATAACCTGAACTGGCGTGATCCACTGAATCTCCCGCCATATGAAAGCCGGTGCGCATTGCTCGGTATCGAACCACTTCACAGCAGACGTGTAATCAGTCAAGCAGTCTTTGGAGCAAAAATACTTAAGGCTGAAATCGACAGTGCTGAATTGTTGAGTCGTATGCGACTTTATGCACCCACACGTGTTCTTCGGCCTAGGCAACTTATTCAAGCCACTGCTAGGAATACGAGATATGGTTCAAATGATCCCATCAACTCTATAAGCAGAAGATTCCAGGAGGCATACGAGTTGTTTGATTTTAACTTGTCAACTGTTGCTTTTCGTCAGCGTTTGTGTTCCATGTTACTTTAAGTTAGAATAAGATTATTTCATAAAGACCCAGATGTCCAATGATTTTAAATTATAAATACAAATACAAAATACAAATTCCAAAAATGAACCACAGGTCATATAAAAAGTACATTAAATAAATACTGTGTAAAAGGTATCAAATCTAATGTTTGGATTTTCCCGTCTGTTTGAATCCCGACGATATACTTGATGCATTTTCATCCTGCTGATTTAATTACCGTGTTGATTTTGTACCAACGAAATGAGAGCTTTTAGTGTAATAAAATAATTGTCTTCGTTCTTACGGCAATCTCCGTCTCTCAAACTAATAAGATTTTCTTTTTATCATTCTTCGAGGCATGCATTCGGGATAAAGTGACGCGTATAAATCCTCTTTCGCAAGAATGCCAAGAAAATAAATTTTCATATTTCTGCATGCTTCAGGAAGTTGTTCTGCTTTTATGATTGATATCATCAAATAGATGCAAAGCATAGAAGGATTTCAAAGTAGAACTGTGTTGTAAAACCGATATGAGATGTGTACAAATAAATATAGGTATTTTTGATCTCTTAATTTTTTTTTTGTTTTTTTTCTACCATTTTAAATTGAATCGATAATAAAGACAAACAGAGCTGTAAACGTAGCCCTTGTTGTTAAATAGCTCTTACGGAAATACAACAAAAAACATGCTTGGTGTAAGTGCATATTGTAGCTCCTAATTGAATTTATCATTTAACTTGACTAATGTTCATTAGATATTTCGCTATTTGAAACATTACTAAGAACTTTCTGTTGGAAAATTATTTTTGAAAATTTTCCCCTAGTATCGTTCAATTTCTCCTATCATATTTGCTACTCTTGATGTCAACTTAATGATACCTCAAATGATACCGGAATGTGTCACTCATTAATCACTCGTATATTAATTTATTCGTATTTAATTTTAATTGAAGCTCCCATATACAGTTGTGGTTTAAATTAAATCCGAATGAAACGTCTTGATTGCGTGTAATTGCAAACCTCATCGAAAATTGCTTTACAGCGTTTATATGACTTTCAGACAAAAAATACTATTTTGGACTTTATAATCTATCACCGAATAATCTATACATATAAAAATGGGATTCTGTCTGTTTGCCTGTCCTACCATATAGACTTGGAAATGACGGCGTGAAAATTTGTGTGTGGGGTTTTTCAGGGCCGAGGAAGGTTCTTATGATATTCCTCCTCTGGAAGGGAGGGCCCCATGCAAATGAAACACAAATTTCTACATAACTTGAGAACTAATCAAGAGAATAGAACCGAATTTGTCAAGTGGATGTTTAAAGAAGCAAAAATTTCTTTGGCAGCTTGGCACTCCTTCTTGCTCTGGAAAGCAGGGTTCTCATACAAGCGAGACACAAGTATCTGTATAACACGAGATTTAATCGAGCAAATGAAGCCGAATTTGGTAAGATTTTTTTCTTTGGTAGATCAAAACCCCTCTTTCTTATAGAACGGAGGGTTCCTTTATGAATGAAACACAAATTTCTGCATAGCTCGAAAACTAATCAAGCAAATGGAACCAAACTTGACATGTGGAGGTTTTTGAGGGCAAAAAATACTTTTATGGCGGTTCGACACCTCTTCCTACTTTGTAAGGGGGAGGGTTGTTTATATAAATTACTACTCCCTCTGGAAGGGAGGGTTCCCATACAATAAAAATAAGAAATGTTTTCTGGTGGTTCGACAACCCTCCCTCCTCATGAGGGAGGGCTTTCATACAAATGGAGCACACATTTCTACATAACTAAAGAACTAAAAAAGCAAATAAAACCAAATTCGGAAAGTGAGGATTTCAGAGTACAAGAAACGTTTCTATGCCCGACTTAGGAGGGTTTGAAAGGGTTCCACACAAATGAAACACAAATTTCAACCATTTTTCCTGGAAAACAGCTTAAGGGGTAATATCCACCAAAAATTTTTTTTCTTGTCATTTTTTTTATTGGCTTAAATCATGCTAAAACTATCCTAGAATCAAAATCTACATCGCCCGAGTACTGATCTAAACTCAAAATTTGTTTAAATCAATTTTTACCGAACAACTTTTATGCTCCAAAATAACATTTTTCGTTTATTTTGGCGATGCTTGTTTTTGTTTTTAATTTCGAGGCTTTGTAAACTAGTAGAAGTTACCTATGATCGATATCGTGTTTCAAATTTGAAGTATAGAGGTCACTGCATCAAGTTTCGACCGTTACAGCGTCTCTACAGAACGTGTTCACTCACACAGCCGTTCTCGTTGTGTACGTTCTTTGTTTGAGTTCTTTGATACTTTTTAACTGTGAGTTATCCTCAAAAGTACTTAAATATGAGTGACAAGTTTGAGTTTTGCGTGGGATCGAACGTCAACCGCGTCAAAGTCACTGAGCGTCGCATGTCTGATACCGCGAAAGAGGGTAGGCGCAGCCTTAGATCAGATAAAAAAGGAAGAAGAGGAAGATAAAGCCCAGGAAAAAGTTTACATCCGATTGACCTGAAATTTTACCTATAGCTTCTTCATTAGATTATCTAGTGAAGTACACACGATTTTGGCGATTGATTAACAACAATAAAAGTTATAAACAATTAAAGTCGATTTTTTGTCGAAAAAGAATTATTTTTCCCAAGCGTTGCCATTTTGCGAAGAAAAATTCTAAAAATATAATCATGTGTGCTTCACTAGCTTATGTAGATAATGAGAAAATTTTTGTTTTGGGCACGACTACTACTGCTCGCAGCGGAACAACTTAAAAAAAGCGGTTTACGACAATTGCTGCATAGCCGCCATTTTGTAAAAAAGCAGCAATAATTTTTTTTCTATTCTCCAAGAGTTGCTTAATCCAACGATATATTATTTATATACCTCACATCTTACATCTCTCCTTTATAAAAATTTATGAAAAAACCTTGTTTTTTTGAGCATTTGGTGGATATTACCCCTTATCGGAATGTTTAGTGGAGTTCGTGGTGTACTCATCGCTCAACTTAGTAATGAGCTAACATAACGCGTCAATCACCACGGTTGTGCACGATCAGGTTTTACGCAGGGTTTTTTTAGCAAGAGATGATTCCACCCAGAGAGTAATGGTGTGGTTTGTCAAATTTTACTTTTATACCTACCTTTCAAAATTTGCGCCTGTGCATTTGCTTGCTCGAGGGTACTCGAGAATAGCAATAGACAAATATTTAAACATTTGAATGCTTCTGGTGGTGAATAGTATTCGCGCGCGCTGCTCGTATAATCCCGCGGGGTCTGACAAGAAAGACACTATCGTTCTTTTTTGCAATGAGTCAACTTTGCGCGCATCGTTGTCCGACGCTGTCACTTACCACGGTGACACAACCATTCCTTTCCGTCGCAGTCGTGGAGATGCAGACGGAAACTCGGTCTCCGACAGCAACGACTGTTACACCTACTTCCTTACAACATCCTTCCTTACCCTAATGATCGTAAGGACGTGGCCGGCGCCGTTATCGGTCCATACAATGCGGTAGCTACTGAATTGTTGTATACTGAAGTAACAAACTAATCCCAAGTAGCCATATACGTGGTTCCTTGTACAACTTCACTAGCTTTGATCGATCACGGAAGAGCAACTACGAAATTTGTGGTCGTCAAGCTCAAGCTCAAACAGTTTAAAATGATTGGGGTGATGCACAGAAGCCAAAAATCTGGTTGCTGGAAAACAACCTTAAATGGCTGAATTGGGTATTTCCGGAACCAGAGGATTCTGGAAAACAGCACAAAACAACCGAGTACCACCAAATACGGGTATTTTTGTAATCGGGATGTTGCAATGGCACGGTCATTTACCGAATACAGATAAGTTCTTTCTGGCACATTTCATTTTTGGCACATTCCGATTTAGGCAACACAATTTTTTTTCTGTTTTCCGATTTTCAATTCTTGACTCATCTAATTTTTTTCTCATTGGCGGCTCGTTTATTTTACTTGTTTATTTTACGCATTTTATCTGATAATTTCAATGAATATTAGAAAACTATGCATGCAACATTGAATAACACACCTGAGAATCATACTACACTATAGTTTTCGGCGACAAACTGGCTCTTGGTAGTGTTATTTTGGATTTAGTTCATACATATTCAAAGGCTGGTTAACCCAAAGTTAAGAGGAAGTGGTAATATACAAGTCAACGTCCGGAAGCTATTGTAACAAATATGTATGCTTTTGAAACATTTCGTTGTTGTAGTAACATCAATAAAATGTCATAGAAACAGTTTGTATACTCTAACATGTTGGAAAAAGTTGAAAAAGTGGTGAAACGCATGGCCGAAATATGTTTGCCTCTCTCTGAAGCAAACATATTTTGGCCATGCCAAGCTTTGACATCTCTTTGATTACCGTTCGGCCGTTGCACGTGAACAAAGAAGCAGCTTGTGACAATTTACAGGTAATTACTTCTTAATTTATCACATTTAACGATATGAAATTGGTTGACAATGCCTGTCAATCCGCTATAAGCCAAATCATTTCATTTTTAGATGCCTGAAATTTACAAAAATTCACAGCAGAAGGATGTTCTCCTCAAACCCACTATTTTTGCTCTAAAATACCGATGATGATCTTAAATATAATTAGTCCGAATTATGTCCATACACGTCTGTAGATATAAAGGAGGGCCTAAGTAAAAATTTGGTGGACCAAAATATGTTTTTAGTACTTCGTAGAAATTTTGATATTTCTAGGATATTTTTCAATATATTGCATTGTTGAATGGTGTATATTAAAGTAGACACTTAGCTTTTAACAATGGTATAATACAGTAGGTATTTATGTTGAAAATTGTGTTTGTTTTTAATGAACTGTGCGAACACTTCCCAAAGCTGGCCAAAATACCCCCGTTACCCTATTTGCTGTTTTTATCAAATAATAGGGAATAGGTCCGTTGATTCGAAAAAAGGGACAAAAATACATTAATAATTGTATAACGATATGAGTCAGGGTCATCGCGATTAACTTCCGATTGAGGAACAAAAGCTTAAAAGCATGGCAAAATCATCATAAAACCTGAATTAATCCACCTAGCAGTGCAGAAACCTTTATTATACTAACTACAGGTCGGACTCGATTATCCGGAGACTCGATTATCCGGAATTTTGGACTCGACTATCAGAATTTAATTTTTTTTTTTGGTGTTCGTTTTCAATTTATATTGCAAAATTTTACCTTTACCATCCCTTCTGGCATCTTTGTTACCATCTTTGTCACTTTCGGCATGTTTGGGGCATGTTCGAATAAGGTGAAAATAATCAATGTCTAATTTATTTTTTTGCTTCTCAAGATTTAACCCCTTTTCGCCTCAGAAATAATTTTCTGATTTTGCCACTGCATCAAACAAGTAAAATAAAAAACAGGAAATATTTAGTTTATGTTCGTTAATCGCAATTTTGAATGTTTTTTCTGTGATTCGATTATCCGGAACGAATTTTTTTTTGATGTTCCGGAAAATCGAGTCTGACCCGTATTACTACATATGAACTTATTAAGCCAGTAAACCATAAATCGTTTTAAATTAAATTTAAAAGATAGTTTTCCAGGCAACCAAATGGGGGGAATAACCAAATGCGATAATTGAATCAAATCTCGACGTGGTTTTCACAAATATTGTGAATGTCATCACTGGACTCTGGGTTATATTTTTTCGACCCCAAACCATTTTTTGTAAGCTGTCTAGGATAGAAACAACTTATGAATTTTTGCCATAATCGAACTTGCAAAAACAATAAAGATAAAACTGATGCAGATTTCATTCTAGAACAGTAAACATGTTCGTCAGTTCATTGCAATACTACTGATATAATTTCCCATAATCCAAGCATAAATACCACAATGGCTCCGTTTCCAAAAAAATCGCAAAACCTAGAAAAGAACATAATGATTGTAGATTATGAATTAGTGTGTATCGTATTAATTGATATTTTTCGGTGAACAATTACAAAACATTTCTTACTTTGCGTGACGTTTGGGCCTACTGTTGCGTTTCAGCCATCTTCTGACGCCTGCAATTTTATTTAAAAAACAAACATTTTTAAAAAATACATAAAAAACACATAAAAACGTTTTGTCATAATTGTCGCTTTTTTCTTTCACAACTCACAATTCGATCGCCGCAGCTTCTCGTCACCTCTTTCAGCGTCGCACGATCAGGTATCACTGTCTGGCGGGTGTGCTGTGATGCTGTGTCGATCGTCGCATTTGTTTCCTCTCCACCGTCCGCTGTTTGTACCTTGCCGTAGCTTTACCAAAAGCGCATTGTAGTTGGTGTTGAACGTTCCGCACTCACGCTGGAGGTTCACCGCGTTGCGTTCGCTAGGTGACGGACATGTGTTTGATTTCGAAAAAGTGACGATCCTAGAACGTATTGTTGACCAGGAAAGCAGAATCACAGCAGAGACATTCCACATCAAGTTGGTTGGCGCGGTACAACGCGGTACAACTAACCGCGTAAAAAAGACCCCAGTATACTATTGTCCAGTGAAAAAGTAAGCTATAAAAAGTTCTTACAACTGAAATTTCCGAAATTTCGAGTGAAGGACTTTAAAAATAAGCTGAAATGAAGGACTTTAAAAATAAACAACATTGTTGTTTTCCAGGGTTCCGGCAGCACTCTTCATCAGCTGTTGTGTTTTCTCTTCACCCACGCTTTGAACGAAGTTTTGAGCATTTTACTCGTAATTGGCCGCATCTTTACGTAAACACAAACGTTGTTTTCTTCGTAGAGAATTGTATTTCTTTAGATGGAGATAGTCGAGTTGCTTGATGAGCGGGGGCCTAGTGTGGTTGGTAACGTCTCCGCCAACCACGCTCGACGCCTGGGTTCGAATCCCACCGCCGACATAGGTGTCGATGGTTGTGAGGTGGCGTGATCCACTCACAACCAACCCAACTGGTCTAGATTCAATCCTAGCCGACACCGGGAGATTTTCTGAGGCGAAAAATTTCTGGGATCACGCCTTCCATCGCATGAGGAAGTAAAGCCGTTGGCGCCGGTCCGTTAATAAACAGGTCGTGAGTTAGGGTCCTGGGTGTGGAGTCGCCTCCCGTCGGTGATTGGCCACAACAGTGGCGGAACTAGACCGACGGAAAATAAGCGAGAATAAAAAAAAAATAGTCGAGTTGCTTTACTCAACATTTTAAGACAAATTATTAATGATAGCTTTTCAAGGAATTTTTATGAAAAAATGTTGATTCTGTGACGATCAAAAAGCTACAAAAATAGGAAGCACTGTTTTTCCATTTTTCCTCTTTCGTGGAACATGCGGATAAGAGTATTCGGTTATAAATAACTTAAAGAGAATATATACAAGTATTTATCAAATAACGATATTAAAGCTACCTCTTCGTAATTTTCTCACTCATAAGACAAAATTTAAAAAAAAAACTTTAGGGTGAATGTAATGACCAATTAATATTTAAATGTTGTTTTTCAATATTTATAATGATGAAAAACAAAAAAAATTCTCAGAAAGTTCCATTTTTGGCACTATTCCATATTTGGCAATTGAAAATAGAGAAGCGCGTTGCCAAAAACGGAACTTACCTGTACCACCAAATACGAGTATTTCCGTATGGAACCACCCAATAATGATGTCACGCATTTAGGAGGGGGGGTTGATTATTTTGACATTTTGGGAGGGGGAGGGGTTCAACGTTTCAACCTAAAAAAAAGACACATACCTATACCTATAGTTTAACTAAGAATTCAATAATGATTGAATAATGAACTTACCAATGGAAATTGATTGGTGTAATGCATACTAGGGTTGTTGTTCAAAAAGTCAAGGTTCTCAACCCTAAATTGAAAGATATTGTTATTTATAATATTTTTGTAGCACATTTCGACTTTTTAAAAAATTGTTTACTGTTTACCCAAAAGTGAGTTATGGAAAAATGACTTTTTCAAGGTTAAAAAACACCTTTTTGCACTTTTTGCCATTCTGTTCGGTTTCATTTTTTCGTATATTTTTTTTTATTTTTATAGGGTTCTTTTTGAATATTTTGCATGGTTTAAATGAGCAGTTGTTTGACTCACAGAGCCCATTAAACATTGCAAAAAAGTGCATTTTTCCCATAGATTTTAGATAAAACCCTTCACATAACAAAAGAACCTAAATTAATCCACCAAGCGGTCAGACCCAGTCTTTCTCATTCATTTTATTTGTAAAAATAGATTTACATGAACCCTTCAATCTAATAAACGTATATTAACTCTTTAGGTTCTAAAATATTGATGTTGTAATCTATATATATATATATATATATATATATATATATATATATATATATATATATATATATATATATATATATATATATATATATATATATATATATATATATATATATATATATATATATATATATATATATATATATATATATATATATATATATATATATATATATATATATATATATATATATATATATATATATATATATCTATATATATAAATGTAGTTCGGTCTGTCTGTTTTATCCATATAGGCTCGAAAACTACCGAACCGATCGACGTGAAAATTTGTATTAAGGGGTTTTTGGTCCCGATAAAGGTTCCTATGATAGTTTGAGGCCCCTCCAATACAAATGAAACATAAATTTCTGCACAACTCAAGAACAAACCAAGCAAATGAAACCGAATTTGGCATGTGGATGTTTTAAAGGGTAACAAATATGTCCATAATGGTTCGACGCCCCTCCCTCTTCTGGAAGCACATGTTTCTGCACAAATTTCTGCATATCTCGCGAACTAGTCAACAAAATAAAACCATATTTGGCAGGTGAATGTTTTCAGTGGTTACAAATATGTTCCATAATCGACCTCAGGCAACATTTTGGATTGTAAGATGGCAACTTCCGGTTTTTTTGGAAAACGGCCAAAAATGGACGATTTCCACCCAATATAATATTATCCGGATAAAGAATGATACACAGGAGCTAAAGTGGACCACAGATACCATTTTGAATTCTAATATGGCGACATCCGATTTCGGAAAACAGCGGCAAACTACCAACTACCACCCAATATGGGTATTTTCGGAATCGTAATGATGCACTGGAGCCACAAATTGACTTCAGACACCATTATGAATTGTAGGATGGCAAATTGTGGTTTCTATGAGTATCTCCGGATCTAGAATGATACACAGCAGCTGAAATCGACCGCAGACCTCATTTTGGATTCTAGGTTGGCGACTTCCGGTTCCTGGGAAACAGACGAAAATGATCGAATTACACCCAATATGGGTGTTTCTTCAACCAGAATGACGCTCAGAGGCCAGAAATTATTTTAAATATCATTAAAAACCAAGATGGCGACTTCCAGTTTGTGAAAAACAGCCTAAAATAACCAAATACCATCCAATATGGGTATCTCTGGTACCAGAATGATGCAATGAGCTAACAATTGACCTCAGGCACCATTTTGAATCGCTGAATGGCATCTTCTTGGAAAAAGTCGAAAATGACCAAATAATACTCAATATGGATATTTTCGTAATCGAGATGATGCATAGAAACCAAACATTGACCCTGGACACCATTTTGAATTTAAAGACGGCCTCTTTTAGTTTGTGGAAAACAACCAAAATAACTAAAGAATTCTCAATATGAGTATTTCCGGTGTCAGATTGATGCCAGAAAGTTTGCTGAAAATGACCGAATACCATATGAATACATTCAGAATTAAGGTGATGTACAGAAGCCAAAAGTCGAGAATGTTGTCATTTCGATCAAACCAATCATTTCAACCGATTTGTTATTTGACTTTGATCATATCCTATGGCCGATTCGTCGTGCATTTTCAGACTTTAAACACATCGCAAGGAATCAATGAATTTGGAACGTTCAAATAGTACGATACCACATTTAAATTATGTTGAGGCCACATTTATCAATCAAAGCAGGTATAGTTTTAAATAGTCTTTGAATTTCTTTTCTTTCCATAACTTTTGAGCCACATATCAAATTGTTATGAAGTTTGTTATTTGTAAGTTCGAGAGATGACTCGTTCGTATGACACTAGTTATGTTCAAATAAGTCATGTAATCTTTGAGATAATAGACAACAATTTTATTAACAATTTAATACATAACGGTTGCTTAGGTTCGATCATAATCAAATGAAATGGGAACGTATGAGGCAGCCAAACTTTGAAACCACGTGCTTAATCATAATTTATCAGTTAACCCTTAACTAGCCCGCTCATCTGATAATAATATTGATCGAATCGGTTGTGTAGTTTCTGAGATAATGAAGTTTCGCAATTTACACATTTCGGTACATTACAGACGGAGTTACACTCCGATTACAGTAAAATTCTATAGAGTGTTATTAGGCAGCTAGACTTATTGATTTACACTAATTTTGCGGAAATCGGGTCAGCCATCTCTGAGAAAAGTGAGTGAGTTCAAGTAGTCTTCGGAATATGTTCCTTTTCATAGCTGGATTTCACATTTTTAAACATAACAGGCAAAGTAATAGTCTGATTGCAAAACAAATCAATGGGGTCTTATGGGGCAACTAGACCTTCCATTTGACACTGATTTTATGAAAATCGGTTCAGCCATCTCTGAGAAACATGAGTGAGATTAAGTAGTCTTCAAAATACGTTTCTTTTCATAACTTTTAAACCACAAGTTTAATCTATATGAAATTTAAAAGTTAAGGGTTTTTTAGGTAGCTCGTTCATTTGAAACCAATTTTGTTCAAATTGGTTGTGTAGTTTTCGAATGATGTTTCATGATTTTTACATTTTGATACATAACCTCTAAACTAAAAATCCGATTACAATGAAATTTAATAGAGTCTTATGGGACATCGAGACCTTTCATTTGCAATTAATTTCATGAAAATCAGTCCAGCTATCTCTGAGAAAAGTGAGTGAGAATAAAAATCTGCACATACACACACACACACACATACACACACACACATACAGAAAATGCTCAGCTCGGCGAGCTGAGTCGAGTGATATATGCCATTCGGTACTTTGGAGCACTTTTATACTTTCGGTTTTGCAAGTGATTGCTATACCTTTCTAGGAGAAAGGCAAAAAAATTATTTATTCTGGTAAGTGAAATTCATGAAGAAAATTTACATAAAAAAAAAATCCATGATATCTTATGGGGGGGAACAGAGATTTTTATATTTGATGGAAAACCAAACATTATTACAAAACTACCGCTATAGTTCAATTTCTCCATTGCACAATGTTTTATTTTGCCGTTTTTGTGAGATTATTTGAATAGCAATTCAAATGTTGCCTTAACATATGTTCGGAAAAAATTTCAGGACATTCAAAAACGCATCTTTTAATGCAGAAAGATGGGTGATCAATCCATCAATAAGTGTGATAGAGCGTTTACTTTTGAATCAGATAAGATACACGCGAGGTATCTTCGACAAAATTTTAGATTATCTTAAAATAAGAAACTTAGCTGAAGACATCATGTCTCTATATCTTACATATTACGAGCAACATAAAGTTTTTTGTGAGGAGCCACTAAAAATCACAATTTTCGTTCTAACTTTTTTCTCGGATTTTTCCGACTTTTTAAGCCATTCAAAAATGTTTTTTTGTTTAGAACATTGTTATTTTTTATCTCGTAATAAAAAAGTATAATAATTAAAACTTTATTTGACATATTTTTAAAAATGCTTAGTTTTCTATCACATATAAAAATGACAATATCTCAACCGCCCGATAAGATATCAAGAATCTTTTTCATCAATTTAAAAATTTTCATCATGAATCCCACTTTGCATTATATTTTTTTTATATGTGTTCTGGATGGTTTTATCTAACAATGTTGGACAAAATTTACTTATTTGCAATATTCAATTGGCCCTGTGAGTCAAATAACTGAATGCGATGCTGAACTAAACCATACAGAATATTCAAAAATAAAATAAGTATACGGAAAAATGTGAGGATCGAACAGATTTTCAAAAAGTGCAAAAGAGTGGTTTTGTAGTTTGAAAGTCATTTTTTCAGAAATTACGTTTGGGCATCCTGCGAACAATTTTTTAGAAAGTCGATATGTTGTCCAAAATACTATGAATAACAGTATCCTTCAATTTAGGGATGAGTACGTTGACATTTTCAACATCGATTTTTGGGGCACCCTAATGCATACTCTTTTTTGTGGTGGTAATTAATTAAACCATGAGGGTGGCTACAATATTACGAGTACTCACCATAACGTTGTTCATCTGAAGCAAAGGGATAGAAAATCACGTGTATTAGGTACATTTCACAACTAACTGTAAAACACGACTATATGAATGCTAATTACAAACATAAATAGATTAGCACAGCGGTTCTCAACCTAGGGGTACGCGAAAGCCTTCAAGGGGTACGCGAAAGCCTTCAAGAGGTACGCGCAAGAAAAATTAGTAATGGCGGACAAAACAATTTTTCTTTATAATACTTCATTTGTTGTTCAAACTTGCTCCTAAAGCAGTACTGCAGTAATTAAACAAGCCATAGTCTATTTTAAAACTTAAACTAGACTACCACAACATGATCTACCACTACTCTCTCCCACTCTGCGGGAACATTCCAAGCCAGAAGGTACAATTGATTTTGAAAATATCGCCAAGGGGTACGCGGAGAAAAAAGGTTGAGAACCACTAGATTAGCAATTTTGTGTTTAACGCTTCTGACGATTAAAAGTTGTATGGTCTCGGGAAGTTTTATGACTCGGGATGCAATTTTACCGGAACATTCAATACATAATGTCATTGATTAAACGTTAAACGATCGAGCTTAAAGACGACAGAAGAAATCGAACCGAATCGAATTGTATTCAATTAAACAGCCAACTTCGTCTTTAACAAAACTTTCTTAACTAGTATGTCATTAAATAATTACGTTCATTGGAGGCCCAAAACTCCAGCTTTGCCTATATCAGAGTGAAGTTCTACAACTATCAGTATTGTGTGTGTGCCTTGCACAAACGGAAATAATTTTTTTTTTCGTCTTGCCAGTTTCGATATTCCCGACTCAAGGCGAATCATCTCTCAGTAGATTTGTTCAGCCAACCATACAAATTCATTAGTATGCACGAGTTGTTACCGTAGACATAAATTTGTCAGTCGGTATTCGGTAAGACTTACGAAGCAGCAATTACACACAAAGTTGAATCACAGAACCCCATCAACTCGTTCTGCAACTGGCGCCGGTTGTCTCCTAAAGCTGAAAGACTAAATACAAAACAAAGTTCGTGCAGTGATTTTTTTTTTTCACAATTTAGAACTGAAATACACTCCATCGTTGAGTTAATCAAAATATACCTAATGTAGAGTAAATTTCTCCAATTTTGTTTTGCGCGTCAACAGGCGTTTCCAAAGCTAAAAATTATCGGTATTTTGAGAAAAAATACTCCTGAATAATTTTGAAAACAAAACTTTGTCTTTCAACGTTTATACGATCCATGCTGTGCTAAATTGCAATTCGAATGAGAGGAAAGCAAGATTTATTATGTTTCTGATGAGTGACATTTAAAAGTTGGTGCACATAAAAATTTTCTATGTGCTACAGCCAGGGGTTCTTTAACCCACATTATTTGTACATTCATTTCTTTCTGGTATGATATAATCCGGAATTGTCCTGATGTAGTGCATAGAAGAATAAAAGTACACACCACCAAAAGCGTGCACGCCAAATGTTCAGTGTTTAGTACCTAATCTGTAAAGATAAAATTAAAAATCACCTTATCAACCTAAAGTGAATGTATGCCTTTCTTTTAGGAATTTTATAGATTTTGACAAATTTAATTTTGCATTATAAACATGCAAAGATAATCCTGTCGGTGTGGTTAAACATTACAAATACATCTATTAGATTTTTTTATTTGATTTGATTCATTTCGACTATCTACACAAAAATATGTAATTGGAAATAAAAAATACCATGGAATAAAATCCCTTGAAAATTTTTTTTTTTTTTAAACGAAATTACAACCGTTTATCAAAGAGGAAAAGCGAATGGGTTTATGTAGACTTCTATTTTCCACTTCTTAGCGAGTCACTGCATACAGAACACGAACCACTTGATGCAGTGTGTTTATTCAACGTGATTAAAACACATTACCGTTTGAGACCACGACTAATTTACTGGACCGTGAGGCCGAACCATGTTTTATTTCTAATTCGCACCAAACTGCCCTTTGATTAACATTACTTTGCGGGTTGGTAATGTTCTTCCGGTCATTAGATCCGGTTCAAGTTGTAAACTCCAAACGAAGCCTGCTAAATGCTAAAACAACCACAATTTAAGCTACCTATCTGTACTTTCCACAGTCACAACTAAAACGGGTTACATATCCCGTCACCCGTGGTTCAGTCTACTACATTTTAACAAAATAAAACTTTATGATCTACCATATTGTGCACTTGAGGCGAAACTACTCCTCTGAGCAAATTTCGGTTGTAAAGTATCAACCTAACCTCATTATCGTGCCGGATTAATGTTGACAAAGCTTATGGAGCAAATTAGCATTCGTCGGCGTCGATAAAATCCAAACAAAAAGTTCTGCATGCTCCAAAAATTGCACACCCAATGTAATGCGATGAAAACATCCAAACAAAGCCGGGCTCGGCAAAATTCCTACCTCGTTCGCTCTTCCTAAAACGGGAGTTTCTGAGCTTTTCCGGCGTAGGCAGGAACAATAGCAAACCTCAAATTCGCCGCTTTGTTTATTTAATGAAGTTTTCTGCACTGACCTGGCATTACCCGGGATAGTTTTGATTCCTCACTTGCCGCAATTACTGACCACAAAACAGAACGCTCTCTCCGGTTGGTTCTCGACCCCGGCTTTGACAAAATTTACCATGCTTGGTTTCAAGCCGTGCTGTTGCTTTCTAGTTCTTTTTTTTTGCTGTTCACAGCGTTCATAAAATGTGGACATAACAAGTTAAAACTTCACATTTACCGGCTAGAAGCGGTGGCTGCTCGAACAAGTTTTTTTTATCATATCCTTTTTATTGGACAAGTTGTTTCGAATAACTTGTATTTCAAATTACAAGTTTATTACTGATAAAACCTGTATAATTATCAAAAGATGTGTATTTGATTTATCTTTAGGCAAAAATTATTCAATAAGAAAAAAAATATTCACATAGTGATACTTTAAAATCAATCCAAATTAGAGTGGGGAAAAGTGAACGGTTTTCCAGAACCAAGTTTTTTTGGTTCCTTTTGGAATCCCAAATAACCCTAAACTCACTTGAAGTCGATTGGTTTTGTCTCCGTTTGGCGCATTGCATTTCAAATTTGTATGAAAATTTATATGGGAAAACCTACTTTTTCGCATTTACCTTTCTAGAGAGCTCAATAATGCTCTAATAATGCACTACATTATGTTAAAGTATAGTATTTTAGATGCCTAACAACTTTGCAGAAGACTCTGAAGAGCTAGAATGTCCCTAAGAAGAGCTATAGCTGTTCAAAGTTTAGTATGTCGATTTAAATGCAGAAAATCTTGTTTTCTGCCAACATTACCAATGTACCGGCGTCAGTAGGATTTCCATCAGAAGTAACCTGTTGTAACGAGTTTATACACTCAGCTGGATCAAGCAAACCAATTTAGGTCAATATTCTAGGCGTAGGTAGAATCTACAACGTGTTTCAGAGGTTACTTCTGATGGAAATCTGACTAACGCCGGTACACTGGCAGTGTTGGCAGAAAAAATGATTTGCAACATAAATTTCGACATACTCAACTTTGAACAGCTCTAGTTTTTTTTTGGCACACCCTAGCTCTTTAGTGTCTTCGGCAAAGTTGTTAGGCATCGAAAAACCTACCGTTTGAAGTCATGAAATATATGGTTTGAGCCATTTTGAGCTCTTAAGAATGAAAAATGCAAAAAAGTTGGTTTTTCCAACAAATTTTCATTTAAATTCAAAATGCAATGCGCCAAGCGGAGAAAAACCAATCGACTTGCAATAAATTCAGGATTGTTTGGGGCCCCAAACAGAACAAAAAAAACTTGGTTCTGGCTTTCTGCTATCAAGTTTCGTTTTTTTCATATAACGATTCCCCACCCTAATCCACATAAGACTTACGTTATAATACAGAATATTTCTAAATTAACATGTTTTCGAAAACTTGATAATTTTTATCGGGTTGTTGATAGAATCAGAATGTCTTTCATCAAAAGTCAGGTTAAGTTCAAGTAACTGCGTACCTATTTTAGTTTTTCAAGTGTTGTCACATCGTTGGGAGAGAAGCCAATCATCCGAAAAAAGATATATGATTCACTGGAACACTCGGGAAGAGCGCTGTGACATCAAACGAAATAAAATGGAATATATTTTTGAATTTGCTGAGCAGAATGGATATGATTGAAGAACCATCCAAGCTTATAAAAGCGATGACGCGAGTTAAACTAAGTAGCCTTTTGGTAACCGCAAGGTTAGGGTAGATAAACTGTTTAGCTTGTCTGCAGCCCTGCGCATGTTGCCAATCCCAAGTAACAATTTTGTTGAGTAACAGCTTGTTAAGCCTTAGTTCAACCAGAATCTGTCTAATAATAGCCTAATAAGCTGTTAATCAACAAAATTGTTTGTTGGGATGAGATGCTCTTTCTAGCTTTTCCCATGTACTTAGTTCGCTATTAATGGCGGATGTAGAGGTACCCAGAAACGGTCCAATGAATTTCTGAGCAGATCCTTGTCTTGCTAGACTGTCGGCATGTTCAATTCCTACGATTCCGCGGAGATCGGGTACCCAAAAGGGGCCGCCACACAGACGCTAATACACCACTGCAATCCGCGTTGACTGTGTTGCTGGTATTTGTTTGGTTTTTGCGTGCAAAAAAAAGAGGAAGGAAACATTTTTGCTTTTGTCATCACGCACATTTTGACCGGGTTGTTTCTAATGTCGTTTTCGTTTTCGCGGTGTAGCTACACTCAAACGACACTTTTGACACCGTAAATGTTTTATTTGACTTTTCGGACTACCCTTTTTCTGTCTCTGACTACACTTTTTCTGTCCCTGACGACACCCGAAAAAAGCAGAGTGTACTGTAGGAAGTTACCAACACATTCACACGCATGTGTCGAAACTGGTTTGTTCTGGTTCTCGTTCCACGTGGTAAAGTGTCAGGTAATTTTTTTTAGCACATTTGCGAGATGGACATATGAAATGGAAACGAGACAAAATGACGAATACGATAATGACCAAAAAACAAAACAAATTGACAGATATGCCACTATCACGCATACCAATGCAACGACACTGAAAATGTTTTATTTGAAGCTGCAAAGTATAGTCCGGAAAAAGTGTAGCTATACCACGAAAACGAAAACGACAAGTCATAGTTGATCGTATTAAGCATTTTTTCATCGCGAAATAGTAGGCTATGAACTATTTCGTCAAACAGATTGGTTCAGTCAGAGTCTCTATGTTATAGCTTTTGACAGTACAATACCGCGCTATATCGTGATAGTCATCTTTATACCTGGTCCGTGATCCCTGATCCTGTCTGGGATCCTATTTTTGAGCCATCCGTATTGAAACGGGTGGTGCCCGATGGAAGACTCTGCCCTCTATTGTTCCACACTGAGCGATCTGTGTCAATCACCCTATATGGAACGTCCATGTTTGGCTTCGCTTCCGTCCAGTCCGAGACTGTTGTTGCTAAAGGTGTTAGCTTGAACTCCTTCAGAATGCTTAAATGACCCGTTAGGTCACCTTCGAGCATCGTTGTATTTTTTCGCAGCCTTAGATCGCCAAGCTCTGCCTCCTCCTTCGCATGGAGATGTAGAGGCAGTAAGCTGAGCATGGCTTCCATGGCTACAGCCGGCTTTGTGCGCCGGGCACTGGTTACTGGAAGACAGGCCAATAGTGTAACTTTGGTAAGTTTCGCCTGGGCTGTCGGTTTATTTACTACGTAGGTTATACATGGCCGAGCAATGGTGATGTAAGACCAGAGCGCTAATTGTGGTTTTAGCCCCCAGATCTTTCCAAACAGTGTACTGCAAGCCCATGTAGCTGAATTTACCTCCTTTATAACGTAGTCTAGTTGAGCTGTCCAGTTCAGCTTCTTGTCCAGAATGATTACAAGGTATTTGGCCTCGTTGCTGAAGCTCAGTCTTACCCCATTTAATAGCGGAGGAGTGACTGTAGGCATCCTTCGCCTGGTGAAGGGAATAATGACTGTTTTGGCGGGGTTCATGTTCCGCTCTCCTTCTGAGCACCACTCACAGGTGGTGTCAAGAGCCATTTGCATACGAGTAGATAGAGTCGCGTCTCCTTTTCCCCGTATGATAAGGACTATGTCATCTGCATAACCAATGACTTCGTAGCCTAGCTGCGATAGCTTGGATAGGAGAACGTCTATCACCAGTGACCATAGCAGTGGAGAGAGAACTCCTCCCTTTCACTGCCTCTACTGTGACGGACGTATCTCCAAATGCAGCTGTGATCCATTATTTTGCATAGCCGTGTAAATAATGCAAAGGACGTGTTATGGATAGCTCCCTCAATATCAAGAAAAGCGCAGACCGCTGTTTATTTATATTTCAGTGACTTCTCGTCACTAGGCAATGCATAGCGGTTTCAGCAGATTTATCTTGTTGATATGCAAGGATGACTCCTTAAGACTTATAGATCTGTCGGCTTTGGGCAATGTTTTGCCTTTTTGGCCCGGCTCTGGTTCTGGCTCAGCACTACGGATAGCTGATTCTTGATGAATCTTCTGCAAAGAACACTAGAGGCGCCCTTTGCGTGATGGAGATTCTCTTGAACGCAGCGTATACTGCTCACGATGTTGACGACGCATCCGATCTACGCGGTGGCATGCGGCTCTGAGGGTCGCAACTGATCAGATCCTCACGTTTACTCCTCTTTCGTTTTATGCAGGTGGTAGTGGTGCACTTCCTGAGAGAGTCTCCGAACGTACCTTTCCTGCCTTAGCACCGGGGATCCTTTGGCGCCTTTGTTAGAGGACTTTCTGCCAACCTGCCGCATGCGTGCTTTGCCGTACTTGAAGTTCAGCAGGAAGCTCTGTGCCGCTATTAGGTTAACAGACTGTTAGTCCAGCTCCACCATTAGTTCGACAGTCTTTCCATTAACGTTACGATGACATACTCGCCATGCACGTGTAGAGAAACCGTCGTTCTGGTTTTCGAGGAGACGGAGAATTCTCTCATTTGTGGTGTCCACGCTGTCCTGGAAGTGTCGTTGTTGGCACAGTCAAGTTGTAGGGTACCGTTTTTTAGACGGGAGCTCCTGATTTTGGGTTCGATGGCAGGTGATTCCTGGTCCGCAATGTAGTCCAGGATGGGAGGCTGTATAGTCAATCGATGTGATTAACATGCGTGTGACCTCCAGCATCTCTCTATCCCTTGTTGTTTTTCGCGGTGCAGGAGGCCTCGTGCATGCCAGGTCCCGGAGCTTTTTGTTGCTCGGACCCTTAGCGCTCGTGTTTAGTGACGCTGTTTATGTCGATCGTTGTCGCTTGTTTGCGACCCGATCTGAGCGGTCGTGTGGTCGACTGGTTGAAGTACTAAGCTAGTGGCCTCCTCGCGTGAGTGGCCTTGGCCTAGCAGTCTCTTCAGGCGCCACCGTTACGATTGGGTGAGCCGTTTGACAGGAGCACGAGATGACTCAGGACTTTGTCATTCGGCTGCGTCACCAGATCGGGAAGACAGTTCGCGAACCAAGGATTCAGTGATTCCCTATCGAGGTTAAAGCCCTCCTCCAGTACCATCTCCTCGGTTCTGTCTGTTGCTTACGGCCTTGTAGCGCTGCATCTTTTTGCTTAGTAACTTAGATTTTTCTTTACGAATAACCGAGATGAGATTCCGTATTCTACTGGGAAGTTGAGCAAAAAAAATCATACTGCACACTCCTCTCCTCCTATCCGCGTATCTATGGAGTTACTCAGTTTATGAGTTGTTCCAGTTTTTACGAAAATGCGTCAAATCTAACTCATTTTTAAGTTATTTTTCCCGGGCGTGCAAAGAATTCTTCCTGCCTCCGTTTAACCCGTAAAGACCCGAGATGGAACTTGTTTTTTGAAAATGCTCGTTCTCAGCACTGGAACGGCCGATTTGGGAAAACTTGGACTTTTATTCAAGGGGAATAGTTGCTCTAGTTGTTTTGGTAAAGATGCCACCCCTCTGGACCCCTCCCCGTTTTCGTTAGACGCAAATATGTCTGTGTTTTTTCTAATTTTTCAAACAAATTGAGCAAACACTGGGAATTTTCATACGTATCAATAGCTCCATGTATCAAATCATGTCAGGTGGATGAAACATAGTATGCATGAGTGAATTTTGGAGTTTCTAAATTATTTCAGTACTAAATCACAAAACTACGTATTTGCATAAAATTCATATAAGAAAATCGTTATTCGAATTTTAAGCTCTACATTTTTGATGTAAGGTCTCCTGAATCAATATGCGATTAAATATTTATTTTAGCATGCAAATATTTTGAGAAAAACGAGTTTAAATTCACTAGAGTACGTATTTTCACGGAAACCTAATTTTCTCAGTCTCCCACAGTAGGTTTCAACTTGGCTCTTCAATTTTCAAGTTCTAGATTTCTAGAGTAACGTAGATGCGTTAGATGCGGAAAGATTTATTCTAGCATGCACAGATTTAGAGAAAAACGAGTTTGAATTCACTAAAGTACGAGTTCTTATGAAAACTTGATTTTCTAGAATAAATCTTTCACCATCCTTAGGTTTAGGAGACGTCACTCTGAAAATATAGAGCTTGAAAATTGAAGAGCTAAGTTTAAACCTACCGTGGGAGACTGGTAAAATACGTACTTTGGTGAATTTAAACTAGTTTTTCTCACAATGTTTGCATGCTAATATAAATTTTTCATCGCGTATGGATTCAGGAGATCTTACCGCAAAAATGTAGAGCCTAAAACTTGAAGAACGGTTTTGTTGTTTGATTTTTATAAATATACGTAGTTTTGTGAATTTGCACTGAAATAATTTGGAAACTCTAGATTCACTCTTATAACATATTTCAACCACCTGACATGATTTGATATATGGAGCAATTGATACATATGAAAATTCCCAGTGTTTGCTCAATCTGTTTGAAAAATTAGGAGAAAAAACACAAGACATATTTGCGTCTCACGAAAACGGGGAGGGGTCCAGAGGGGTGGCACCTTTACCAAAACTTAGAGCAACTATTCCCCTTGAATAAAATTCCAAGTTTTCCCAAATCGGCCGTTCCAGTGCTGAGCACGAGCATTTTCAAAAAACAAGTTTCGTCCCGGGTCTTTACATGGAATTTTTGGTGGGTTTTTTATATATGCCGGGGGAACCATGAGCCATTGAGATGTTGGGTGCGCTCTAAATAAATGAGATTTGACAGCGATAGCATAGCTCTGTAGAAATCAGGCCTGAGATGCGCCTTTGCTGTTGCACTGATTTCATATGTGAAGTATGTTATGCGATTTTGCTTTCATTAGCATTTTTGGATGACAACAAATATGTTGTTGATCCGTGAATTACGATTTAATTATTGAGTGGAAACTTTGTTTGCTTCTTTTAGTTTCTTTATCATTGCTTGTTTCGCCCTTAATCACAAAGTAGTCCGGAAATACACTTTTTTGCTTCTTCGTGTTTCTTTTCATTTATTTTAATTCTTCCGTTACTTAAATTCACCTAATCAACGCAGCGAATGGTATTTTATGACTCATACTTTGCATTTTCGAGTGTTTGAGAGTTTTCTACTTGCAAGAGGTTTTCTACCGTAGAAAACGTAGAATACAGTTTTCTACGTATATTACTTACGAGTCCCGAAAAATCGGAAAATTCCATTGAAAAACATCTTATCCATCCAATCTGCATCACAAACATTTATAAGTTTCGATTGATGTTAAGAGAAATGAAGTTTATCTAACGGGTGGTCCACTATAGGTTAATAAATAGAGGGGTCCTGATAGAAGTTCTCTTAAAACCCTTACAAGTGTTCGCAAAAATTAAGTTAGTCTGGCGATTTAATGTCGAGAGGAATTGAGGTAATCTGACGAGCGGTCCACTATAGGAAAGGGGTCCACTATAGATTAGTTTACCCTATACCTAATTATAAAATTTTCTCTTGTTCGGTCAAAAAAATTGAGCTCCGGACGGTAAATAAACCACAAGTAAACCCCTTTCTCAAAGTGGACCATTCGCCAGATTAACTCAATACGCGTGCATATCATATCAAATTATTTCGAATGAAATTTTAATAATTAGAAAACAAACACTTAAATTTATATAATTACAAAAAAGAGTTGAGTTTCCCTCGAAATTTATTTTTCATTGAAACTCGACATTACGCTAACACGTTTGATAAAAAAACAGGATTGAGAAATGTAAGGTAAATTCTTTCCTATAGGGTAAATTTTCAAGAATTTTGTCAATTTCAATTTGAGAAAAATGAAAATCCAATGATGCAATATGTTTTCAATAGTAATTCTAAACCATAAAGCTCATGGCGACTTACTATTTAAATGCATCCGTTTCCGAAATATTTTTAAATCAAGTTTGGAGAGTTTCAACTTTTTGCGTTTCTCCTAGAAAGGTATCGCAATCACTGCAAAAACTAAAGGTATAAAAGTGCTCAAAAGGGCCGAATGTCGTATATCACTCGACTCAGCTCGACGAGCTGAGCATTTTCTGTATGTGTGTGTGTAACGCTCTCCCAATCTCACTCGATTTTCTCAGAGATTGAATTTTATTGAAATCGGATTTTTGGTTTAGAGGTTATGTTTAAAAATGTAAAAATCACGAAACATCATTATCTCAGAAACTACTCAATCGTTTTTAACAAAATTAGTTTTAACTGAACGGGCTTCCTAAAAAAACCCTAACTTTTGAATTTCATAAAGATTAGACATGTGGTTCAAAAGTTATTTACAGAAACGTGTTCTGGAGAGTGTTTAATCTCACTTATGTTTCTCAGAGATGGCTGGACAGATTTCCACAAAATCAGTGTCATATGGAAGGTCTAGTTGCCTCATAAGACGCTATTGATTTTTTTTGCAATCGGACTTTTACTTTGCCTGTTATGTTTAGGAAGGAAAGTGTTTCGCGCAAATGTGTTAAAAATTACAATTTTCCAATATTTTTGTAAAGCTGAAAAAATTATAGAAACTATTGTTAACAATTTATATCTCAGTAGCTAACACATGACATTGTTTATGTAGAGTAGAGGGCTAGTTGGTCATTTTTGATAAAAATTCTCTGTGATGTGTTGAAATTCATCGGAATTGGAAAAACTAAATTGCTGAAAATCTCGTCGAAGGTAGTCTCTTTTCATATACCGCAAGGAAAAAATTCATTTTTTTTTTCTTGATTAGAACAAAACAAGACCGCGTCATGTAAATCACGTTGGAGAAAAATCAGAATCTTAAGGTAAAGGTAGTGTAAATTCAGTGATTTTTGTACATGGTGTAGCTTTATGAAAACTTTTCAAAAAGAAAATCAATTGTTCGGAAAAAATATTGATTAATGGCGCAAAGAATTTTTCTCGAAAATTGTAAAACATTGCTTTGAAATAAAAAAAACCTAAATTAATCCACCTAGCGGTCAGACCCAGCCTTTCTGATTCAATCTTATTATTTGTGAAAATAGATTTACATGAACGCTCCAATCCAATAAATGTATATTCACTCTTTAGGTTCTAAAACATGGATGTTGTAATCTATACATATAAAATGCAGTCCGGTCTGTCTGTCTGTGTGTCTGATCCATATAGGCTCAAAAACTACCGAACCGATCGACGTGAAAATTTGTATGCAGGGGTTTTTAATGCCGATAAAGGTTCCTATGATAGTTTGAGATTCCTCCCACTCCTGGAAGGGAGGGGTCCCATACAAATGAAACATAAATTTCAGCACAACTCAAGAACAAACCAAGCAAATGAAACCGAATTTGGCATGTGGATGTTTTAGGGGGTAACAAATATGTTCATAATAGTTGGACGCCCCTCCTTTTCCTGGAAGTGGAAATGAAACACAAATTTCTGCACATCTCGAGAGCTAACCAACTAAATGGAACCATATTTGGCAGGTGAATGTTTTTAGTGGTAATAAATTTGTTCCATAATCGACCTCAGGCAACATTTTGGATTGTAAGATGGCGACTTCCGGTTTTAGGGAAACAGCCAAAAATGGCCAATTTCCACCCAACATAATAATATCCGGCTTTAAAATGATACACAGGAGCTAGAATCGATCGGCATTGTCTTCAAATGCCATCGTGAAATCCAAAATGGAGTCAAAATCATGAAATCCAGACTTCCGGTTTCTGAAAAACAGCGGCAAACGACCAATATCACCCAATATGGGTATTTCAGGAACCGTAATGATGCACTGGAGCCACAAATCGACTTCAGATAACATTTTGAATTGTAAGATGGCAACTTCCGGTTTCTGGAAAACGGCCTGAAATGGACGATTCTCATTAAAGATGGACAGAAGCTAAAAATTAATCACAGACACAATCTTGAATTTTAGGATGGTGACTTCCGGTGTCTGGCAAACAGCCGGAAATGACCAAATACCATTCAATATGAATGTTTTCGGAACCAGAATTACGCCCAGATGACAGAAATTGATTTCACAGGCAATTTTAAAGTCCAAAATGACAACTTTCGGTTTCTGAAAGACAGCCCAAAGTGATCAAATACCACCCAGTATGAGTATCTCCGGAGCCAGAATGTTGCAAGAAGCTAAAAATTGACCTCAGACACCATTATGAATTGCAGGATGGCAACTTCTGGTTTCTGGAAAACAGCCAAAAATGGCCGATTTCCGTCTAACATGAGTATCTCCCTTCGGTTCTAGAATGATACACAGCAGCTGAAATCGACCACAGACCCCATTTTGGATTCTAGGTTGGCGACTTCAGGTTTCTGGGAAACAGCCGAAAATAATCGAATAACACCCAATATGGGTGTTTCTTCAACCCGAATGACTCTCAGAGGCCAGAAATTATCTTAAATACCATTTTGAAATCCAAGATGGCGACTACCGGTTTGTGAAAAACAGTCTAAAATAAACAAATACTATCCAATATGAGTATCTCTGGAACCAGAATGATGCAAGGAGCTAACAATTGACCTCAGGCGCCATTTTAAATTGCTAAATGGCAACTTTTAGGAAACAGTTGAAAATAACCGAATAATACTCAATATGGATATTTCCGTAATCGAGATGATGCATAGAAACCAAACATTGACCCTGGACACCATTTTGAACTTAAAGACGACCATACAACACTGATAGAACGAACACGTAAACGGGACCAGACAACAACACTTATTGCTCTTACTTACTAGTGTAAAGACGACCACTTTTAGTTTCTGGAAAACAACCAAAATAACTAAATACCCCCCAATATGGGTATTTCCGGTGTTAGATTGATGCCAGAAAATCTGCAGAAAATGACCGAATACCACCCAATATGAATATATTCAGAATTAAAACGATGTACAGAAGCCAAAAGTCGAGGATGTTGTCATTTCGATAAAACCAATCATTTTAAACGATTTGTTATTCGTCTTTGATCATATCCTATGGCCGATTCGTCGTGCATTTGCAGATTTTAAACACGCAAAGAATCAATGAATTTGGAACGTTCAAATAGTATGATACCACATTTAAATTATGTTGAGGCCTCTATATCGATCAAAGCAGGTGTAGTTTTCAATAATCTTTGAATTTCTTTTCTTTCCATAACTTTTGAGCCACATAACAAATTGTTATGAAGTTTGTTATTTGTAAGTTTGAGAGATGACTCGTTCGTATGACACTAGTTATGTTCAAATGAGTCATGTAATCTTTAAGATAATAGACTTTCGCTGTTTTATTATTAATTTAATACATAACGGTTTCTTAACTTCGATTATAATCAAATGAAATAGGAACGTACAGGGCAGCCAAAATTTTTTGAAACCACGTGTTCAATCATAATTCATCAGTTAACTCTTAACTAGCCCGCTCATCTGATAATAATATTGATCAAATCGGTTGTGTAGTTCCAGAGATAATGAAGTTTCGTGATTTTCACATTTCGGTACATTACAGACGAAATTACAGTCCGATTACAGTAAAATTCTATAGGGTGTTATGAGGCAGCTAGACTTATTATTTGACACTAATTTTGTGGAAATCGGGTCAGCCATCTCTGAGAAAAGTGAGTGAGTCCAAGTAGTCTTCGGAATATGTTCCTATTCATAGCTGGATTTCACATTTTTAAACATAACAGGCAAAGTAATGATCTGATTGCAAAGCAAATCAATAGGGTCTTATGGGGCAACTAGACCTTCCATTTGACACTGATTTTTTGAAAATCGGTCCAGCCATCTCTGAGAAACATGAGTGAGATTAAACAGTCCTAAAAACACGTTTCTTTTCATAACTTTTAAACCACATGTCCAATCTTTATAAAATTCAAAAGTTAAGGGTTTTTCAGGTAGCCCGTTCATTTGAAACCAATTTTGTTCAAATCGGTTATGTAGTTTTAGAGATAATGTTGTTTCATGATTTTTACCTTTTGATACATAACCTCTAAACTAAAAATCCGATTACAATATTTGCAATTAATTTCATGAAAATCGGACCAGCCATCTCTGAGAAAAGTGAGTGAGAATAAAAATCTGCACATACACACACACACACACACACACACACACACACACACACACACACACACACACACACACACACACACACACACACACATACACACACACAAATGCTCAGCTCGTCGAGCTGAGTCGAGTGATATATGCCATTCGGCCCTTTGGAGCACTTTTATATCTTCGGTTTTGCAAGTGATTGCTATACCTTTCTAGGAGAAAGGCAAAAAATATAAAATAAACTCATTCTTAGGTTTTGGAAAAGTATTTTAGCCAGATATTTTCCAACATTCATGGATATAAATATCAGTTGGAGTTACAGCTCTGTAAAATACTGGTCAGGTGGCTCAAAGCCACAATATATTACAAAGTTTTTTTTAACAAAGCAAATTAAAGTTCTTGTATCCTAAACGGTAAGTCAATTTTTAATAAATAATAATTAAATTGGATATGGGACAGAAAGGATTCAGTGGCCAACTACATATTGAGAATAATAATTAAACATATTAATCAAATTGATATATGATGATTAAACGATGTAGGATTTTACCAACAATAAGCAAAGAGAACAGCATGATGTTTGTTAATAATGCGAGATGTATAATACTTAAACAACATACACTTTACCGGTTCGACAAAATGATTCCCCCGAGAGCTCATATAATCAATTAATGAAAACTTTTTGGCCAAATGGGCTACCACCTGAGGGCGCACTTTATGAAGTGTGTTCTGGGAATAACGAAACGAAATACAATCTGAATGGTTTTGATTTATACAGCCAGTGGTGAGTAATTAATACGATTGCAAGTTTGTTTCTGATTTGTTGGCAGCTACACATTCGACAAACAGATTTTTGTAAGCATCAATTTTGATTGATGGTAAATACGAGTGAAGCGTACCGGTGTGTAATCGGGTTTTATTGGAACACTGGAATTGGAAAAAAATTGGGAAAGGTTGTTGGAAAAATGCCCTTGACCTGCAGTTCTGTTCTTTGATGAACGACGCAATGTAAGCATGGCAGTCATTTCCACACCTAAATTGAACAAACATTTTTGATGGCTGAATCTTATAAATTAATCTTAAGAAAGTGACTATAATATTAATAGCAATGAGCCACAGCCTATTCTCAGCGGTGTAGTACAGTAAAGCAATGCCTATACGACCTAGGCCTTCCGAAACTGAATATGTACCAAGATTGTTTAATATAAGTAGCTATAATTTATGGCAAAAGTTGCCCGATAATGAAAAGTAAGCTCCTGGACCAAGGTAATATGAGTAGACGGAAGGAAATCCTGAACTAGATTTCATCAATAAATTGAAACGCTTTTTGTGCATGCCACCCACCCAGCAGATTGTCTGCTACCGGCACGATCCACGGTACCAGTGGAAAGTTTCTTCTAATAGCAATCAATTTGCCATTTTCCGTAAACACCCTGTTTTATGTCTCAGAGACCAAAAGAGGCGCCAAACCGTAACGAGATTGCCACATCGCCTTCCATCGGTCGCTCTGCTGCGATGTTGGTCCATCCGTAATACAGGGTAAATTTACACAAACAAAATAATATGCGTTACTTAAAATACCGAAGTATAAGTTTATTTTTTACCGTAAAAAAATATTTATTACAACAAAATAGCGGTTCAAATTTGTACAGAGCACGAGCGACGCATTACTTCAACTCAACACCATGTATCGAATCAGGATTCAACCTTCATCCCGGCGGATGAAGCATGAATGTGGGTGGACCGAATATAGTTTCAATTATGAAGGAAGTTATCGGGTGTGTACATCGTGGAAGGAGGATGGCATGTCGCTTTCGGTTTAGAGTCTAAAAACTAGCAGACGGCTTTATCGAGAATTCGGCCAAACATGTTGGTGAAGCCAAGTTGAGTAGCAGAGTAAAGCCGAAGGGATGAATGGAGATCATTACTAATATGAGTAAAGTTATACGACGACGGAGTTTTTGGAAAGAACGCATGTTGTATAAATTGCTTTTCCATATTGGAATTTGACTCGCCTGGAGCTATGGAAGCTGTTTTATTCATTTTTTTTTTTTTTCTGCAAATATTTCCTGTATCATAGTTTCTGATAGCGTCCTAACTATAAATATATTGTGGTACCTAATAATTCTGAGTGTTTTATTGTTGAATATATGTCTTGAAAGTTAGCAGAGTAATTGCTCGCCGTTCCTCCGTTTGTTTACGGAAAAACTTCATTCAAGTCTCTGAACACTAGATGCACTTTTAGGGCATAGCGTAATTCACAGAATTACATTTTATTTTTCCTTTGATAGTTTGTTCTTTTTTAATGCTTGTTTTAGTACAAACTTTCCAACATATGTCCATTTTCTACTCGTATATTACACAAGAGTTGCAATTCACACTGCTTTACATAAGACATGAAATGAGTATAAAAAATTTATTATCACTGTAATCTTCAACTTCAACTAAAAATAATCTAAAATGATAAATTCCAACCTCATGAGAATACCATCTTCTGCCATTCATGTGAATCGTTTTCAATACACAGCTAATAATTAACATTCTTTGTTCATTTTATCTTTTAGAATCAAAATAAAACGATGAACCCAATCAGCGTCGCACTGACTGTGCTCGCAATCATCGGCATTTCACGGGCGGATGACTGCGGAGAAAAGTTTCGTGGCAAATGCCGTTGTGGCCAGCAGATGTACAACTACCAAACGCGGTACGTCGTCAACTGCACCGACGAAGGCTTCCGAGATACAACCATCCTGGAGTATCTGCCACTGCAGACGGAGGTCGTCATATTCACCGGAAACTACATCGAAGAGCTGCCCTGGAACGTATTCGGTGCTATAAACGATCTCGCCAATCTGTCAATTGTCGACATGAGTAATAATCACATACGAGAAATCCGCGGCAAGACGTACCATCACGTTTCGAACGTAAAGCGACTGATTTTAAACCATAACAACTTGAGCATTTCACGCTACGATGATGACGAATACAATCATCACCACCCGAGAGTGTTCTCGAACTTTATTAATCTTATGGAGCTGCATTTAACTAATGCTTTTTCTGACAACACATCGGCAGAGCTATCTGCGGATCTTCACGATATTTTCGTGAGTAGTAACTTAACCAAACTAGTTAAGCTTCATCTGGAACAGAACGAAATATCCAAGTTTAATGACAAACGGGTGTTCTGCGATCTCCCAGCTTTATTAGATCTGCATCTGGGTGATAATCAACTGACAGAGATAAATTTTAACGTTTCCTGTTTAAGAAAACTCCGTTTCCTTGATTTAGAACGTAACAAATTCGAGGTTCTTCGACCACACGACATGGATATGCTCGACTCCGTACAGTCACACGAAGGACGGTTGGTCAATCTTATGGTGGATTTTACCTTCAACCCATTCAACTGCAGCTGTAATATATACCCCATGTATGAGTGGATGCGGAAAACGAACGTAACGGTTCGAAATCGAGAGAACCTTGTGTGTTTCCGTAACAAGAAGCATCAGGAACCGATTCTTTCCTTAAACATGAAAAAATGCCAAAAACCACGTTCCGGCAAACGGGACCACACGGTAACATTGATCTTTGTTCTGGTCTGTCTGAGTTGCATCCTGGCGGTGCTCGTTGGGTCGCTGATTTACGTTAGCAAGGATAAGCTGAAGACACTGATAACTCCAGTGGTTGATCACGTTTCGAAAAAGGTGCACTACACCACCATCAAAGACGAGGAAGCGCCCGAGCAGTATGTATGATGCAACGCAACAACCCGTAGGTGTCCGCGGGAAGAATACGTGTGAACAAGTGATCGAGATGAAGCCGTAGCAAAGGATCTAATCATATTCCCAGCCCCAAGTCTAGTAGTTAAGGTTAAGTCAAGTGCTGTAAATAATATTAAAATTTTAACTTCGTACTATTTAAATTACTAGTAACGAAGCATCAAATACTAATGCAACTAACGCTTAAAGCAAGGGAAGGTTAATAATGTAAGACATCGTTATTTGAATAGAAAGGAAAAAAACCCTAGGTTTATTAGTTGACAACAGTAATTGAAAATATTATTCGTTGTTAGTGTTAACATCGAGCACAGTCTAAACAACATATCCAGCATTAAGAAAAATTCGAGTAACTAGTTGAATTTGATGGCAATCAAAACTTACCCACATGCTTCTGACAAAGCGCATTTGTTTATGGAATTAACAGAAATAAGAAAAAAATCGCCATAGGACACAACGAGTACCATTGTTGCACAAACAATTGAACACACTCCATGCCGTAAGAATTAACTTTAACTCGTGTCAGTTTCATCCCGTCTACAAACATATATTGTACATCATTCACAAAGTTGAAATAATGAACAAACTTTCCTGCATACTGTAACAGTTACTTAAGTTATATAGAAAACTTTCTAATAAAGATTTATTGAAAATAAGTGATGTTTTGAATAAAACGCCGAATAAATATATCTGCTTCCAATATGCTATTGAGTTGGAGTTGAATTTTTAAAGTTAAAAAAAACGATACTGGCGAAATACTCTTTGAGTAGTTTGTTTGAGTACTATCATGGGAAAACTAGCTGACCCGGCAAACTTTGCCCCGCCTATTTTTGTGTTTAATACAATAATTTTGAACATACAAAATTCATTGATTTTTTGCGACTTGTTTATAGTATGTAAATGCACGACGAATCGGCCATAGGATATTATCAAAGTCAGAAGACAAATCGTTTGAAATGATTGGTTTGATCGAAATGACAACATCCTCGACTTTTGGCTTCTGTACATCGCCTCTATTCTGAAATTATCCACATTGGGTGGTACAGTCCATTTTCAAAATGGTGTCTGAGGTCAATTCTTATCTCCTTGCAACACTCTGGCTCCAGAGATACTCAATACACGCTTAACTTCATAATATTTTCTCGGTAAAGTAGAATACCGAACTACTTGAAAACATTTTCGTGTACCGTTGTTTCGTAACAAAATTACTAAAAAATCGGAAACCGAATGTGTTTACCGGAATACCGTAAATTTGTTGGCCGAAAAAATCCGTAAAACAGCAAATTTCCGAGATCAGTAAACTAAAATACCGAATCTCGGAAGCTTGACATAATTTAACCCTTAAATGCGCTATGTTGTTTTAAAACAACACTACTAAAACCGTTTTAAAATATACGTATTTTAGTATTTTTTAGAAATATAATTCATTTAAACAGCTCTCTAGACTCTAACGAAAAAAACTTAACAGCTGGAAGTACTGTATTTGAATGTTTTTTTTTTTTTTTTCAAATTTTGCTGTCAAAATCTCGGGAACGAAAAAAAACATGGCGAGATTCCCGAGTGGTGCTGACTGTCTTTGAAAATTAATTTTAAAATAAGGTTGGTGGTTAGTGAAAATGTCTGAATTATCAGTAATTATACTAAAAAAAGGTCAATTTTATAGTTACTGTTAACAAAAGTAATTGTTTCGACTTTATTCTGCGGTAAAGTCACAGTGTAGTTTAAAAACAACATGGTAATATTTGCACATTAAAAAGTAAATCTTTCAATTTTTTTATGCATATTGGTTAGTTTTAGAGCAGTAAACCTGTTAAACAAAGATTTTATGTTTTTAGATGATTTTTTAATGTCGTGCGCATTTAAGGGTTAACCGAGATCTCGTTGAACCAAAAACCGCTTTTACCGAGATTCCGAAAAATAGAACTGTCAAAATAACGAAAGATTCACTATCAGTTTTGTTCGTGTTTCGGTTTATATGTAAAAGGAACAGGTTTCGCGGTTAATTATCATTCCGGAGAAACATTAACCTAAAAAGTTGAGTAAGTATACAATATTATTTCTCAGATCTTGTTTGTGTTTATTAAAAATATAATACTAAAAGATAACAATTAATTCTTTCCTTGCTCAATTTTGTAGGTTAACGATTCACTTCGCAGGATAGAAGTTGCAGAGTTGAATGTTGTTTTATTTCCAGGAAGCAACAAAACTCTCCTGTTTCTACCAATGCTGTAATAAGTTGAATCATTTGACAAGATAATTAATAAAATTATACGGATAATCAATCGTTTTCATCATTTCCTGGATTTATCTGAGAAATCGCAAAATGCGTACTTCCGTAAATTTAACCGGAATTTTCGTAATAAATCGACAGTTGAAATTTCTGAGTCCCGGTAAAATATTACCGAGAATCTCGTTAAAGTTTGACAAGTTGTCAATTGTTGATTTTACAAAATCTCGGTATTTTGATGTATTACCGAGATTTTTACCGAGAACTCAGCTGTTGGTTTCTCGGTAATTCATTTTACCGCACTCGGTGATATTATCTAAGTGTGTACACACTTAGATTTTGTTGCCGAGAACTCAACAGCTGATAAATTCAGCAAAGTGTTCTACAAGTTTTCGGCAGAATTTTCAAGAACTTCGGCAAACGAGATGTCAATACATGCTGGCTCACGGTAGATCGATATATTTGCTGAATGTTCGTCGAAATATATTGCTGACATTTGTTAAAAACTTCGCTGAACTCGCTCAGCTGTTGGAAAGTTTGCCGAGATAAATTAAGTGTGTAGGGTGGTATTTGGTCACTTTCCGCTGTTTTCAGAAACCGGAAATCGCCATCTTGAATTTAAAAATAACATTTGGAGACATTTTCTGGCCTCTGGGTACTATTCTGGTTCCGGAAACACCCATCTTGAAAACCGGATGTTTGCATTCTCAATTTAAAAACGGCATCTGGAGTCGAGTCCTTGGCTCCTGCATCGACCCGATTATTTCAGGCTGTTTTCCGGAAAACCTAGTTGAAATAGCTGTTCAATTCGTACGGGAGACCTCCTTACCCTTCCAGAGCAATCACTATAAAAAATTTGTGTTTGTTTTGTATAAGAGCCCTTCCATCCAGAAGTGGAAGGAGTGTCGAAACGTCATGAAAATATTTTTTGCTCTTAAAAACATCCACATGCCAAATTTGGTTCCATTCACTATATTAGTTCTTTTTTTTGTTCACACAACTAATTTGATTAGTTCTTGAGTTGTTGAGAAATTTGTGTTTCACTTGTATGAGCCCTCTCTTTCAGAAGAAGGAGGGATCTCGAACAACCATGAAAATTTTTCTTGCTCTCAAAAACCTTAACATATGAAATTTGGTTCCATTTATTCGATTATTTCTCGAGATGAGCGAAAATTTGTGTTTCATTTGTAGGAAACTTTTCCCTTCCGTAAGAGGGAGGGGTGTAAAACTATTATGGACATATTTGTTATCCCTAAAAACTTTCACCTGCCAAATCAAATTCCGAAGCGAAATGTAGCACCGAAGCTATTGAATATTCAGTATGAAATATCGATCAAACAGTTTTATTTTTAAATTTTGCAACAATATTCTTAAATTTGTCTCAATTTTTTTTTTATTTTAGCCAAATTCATTAGTATGAAACTATAACACTTTTGAAATAAAAAATTTGTTATTTCCAACTTTAACGCTTCTTTGACTTGGATTTACGATGGATTTTTAAAAGAATGTACTTTCAATATAAATTATTGATTTTACTAATTGAAGGTAAGTTGTTTTGGAGTTCACAAATGTCACAAATGTAATTTGCGTCAACCTAGAACGTCAACCATAATCACAATCTGACAACTTAACTTATAATACTTCTTTGTCTACTCGTTTAACTCAAATTGTACAGCTGTGTGTGTTATATTTCATGGCAGTTATTGAAATTAATAAATGTTTGCATTTATGACAATGTATTCCAAAAAATACGTATGTTAAACTGAATTTATTTTGAAATAAATAAGTTGACCTATTGTGACTTTGCCCAAGTGACTGCTTCTATCTATCCGTGCTTGTGTATATTTTTTACCCTTTCTATTACGCTAACTACTCTACTACCTACAGCCTTGTTTCTCCTCCCAAGCATCGCTTATTTATTTTCTAGAAAAAGTTTCAACTATGTTTTCTTCTGGCGAATTTTATCACAAGAGGGACTTATTTGGCCAAGAGTTAGTCACAGTATTATGAATTTTAATGAGAAAGTAGCGTAAGTGGGGAGCCTGAGAATGCTTAAGAGGCCGTAAACATGCCACACGTTCTCATCCCCTTCCGTGGACAATCGTGAAGTTGTAAAACCCCATTCACTTCCCTCCTATTTGTCCAACTGAACACTTTTTTACAAAGAAAAATTCGGAAACGGTTTGTTTTTGTGGTTTATTCAGTGATTAAATATAAAAAATGTCGGCAAAAGAATAACAATAAAAATTTCAGATTCAGCCCAAAGCCACCGAGACTAGAAAAGTCATAAATCAAAAAAATCGCATCAAAATTCAGTAGCACTGGGAAACAAGCCAATAGATCCAAATAGGGAAAAGCTACAGCTTGATTCTAAATTTTGCTGTCAATATTTCTGAAGTTGAAAGAGACTAACCCAAAAAATAATTTCAATGCTGGCAATATTTGATAAAAAGGGAGCTGAAATGTTAATACCTCATTGGCAGTTGCCATCAAACCATCATAGAAATCCAAATACTTGCAAGCGCCTTTACGGTCTAGAGAAAACCGAAAAATATGGTCACAAATTATGCTTTGAATGATTGAAAACACTTCTAATCTCCAGAAAAACAACAGAATAGACCTCAAAGTCTACCCAATCCAAAATGGTTGCTAGCAAAACAAAATTTGAGACTAGCCAAAACTTAACTGAAAATTACTGAAACCAAAAAAATTGAAATAGCCAAAACAAAGGTTCATTTCTAGTTATGTTGAAGCCACTCGAAGGAATCGAATAGACCAAAAACAAAAAGAATTCAACAGTTAGTTCAATACGACTGAAAGCTTCTGTAGAAGCTAGAAAAATAAAAACTTCCCTGAAAGTTTAAAAAGATTATAAAAAACCGAACAAGTACACCGAATTCAACTCAAAATGTATAAAACGCTCCGAGAACCAACCTGACTGAAACCTTTTTAAACAGATAATAAAAAAATATATTATTTCAATTTCAGTTGAACAAGTTCTCAAACAAAAAACTGAAACAAGAAAACAGGAAAATCCAAAAAATTGAGCGGCAAGATAAGGCTTAAAGCTACTATCAAAAATTTTATTCTTAATTATTCTCAAAAAATCTTTAAATCGTTTCTTAACCCTGGAAAGATAATCTTATTTTGGCATTAAATTGATGCGGTTTTTGATGCAAATTTTGTTCGAAATTTAATAAGTGTTTATTACGATGTTAACACATCGATGCATAACAAATACCAGAATTCAGTTTTTTGAAAAACGAAAACGTTTTCGCCATATTTGAAAAGACGAGGGCAATGTCACTAAAAGCGAGGAGTCAAATTGACGCAGACCTGGGAGGGAGAAACGGATACGAAGCTGTGTGAGTGTCAAAATGAACCAGAATGAGATGACATTGACTGTCAATTTGAACCAAGGAAAAAAAGCATTTTTTGCGAAGAGTATTGTTATAACTGGAAGGTATCGCGTTGCTCGAAAAAACATTCATCGCAAACAGTTTTTGTATTCATTGTCGTTTTACAAAATATTTGGGTTTGTTTTTACGTAAAATAATAAATTTCATAAGCTTCAAGTAATAATCATGCTAGCGTACATCGATTAATAAACTTGCGCTTCTCATGATTTAAGGCGTTGGTTACAAATTCGAACCCACTTCATCAAGGTTGAACTCAAAACTCTGAAAAAACTTTCATGCAACGGCAAATTGAAAAAAACACAGACTCGAAAAATTAGTCTGTAATATTTGCACATTCAGTATTCCTTTGTTTGAGTTACATGCATGCGTTACAGCAAGAAGATAGTTACACGCTATCAGAAAACGACGCATGTGCGTGTTCTCTGTTTTGAGTGTAGTATTCGTTTCTCCCTCCCAGACGCAGACTACCTTTCCAGGGTTAAAGGGATTTTCATTGGATGAAATGAAATGAAATTTCATTGAACTGGTTTCATTTCGATGGACAACTAAAAATCGATTGGGTCATGACCCAAATAACTGAATGTCAAAATTTCTTGTCAAATTGAAGTTGACAACAAGATGTTAGATTTTTGAGGGGGAAGTAAAAAAAATTCTTTGAAAATATTCATTTGACTGATTTATAAAAATGTTCATTTAGAATTCATGAGACGTAATAAAAACCGATGAAAAGTAACAAATATTCATGAGAAATAACAAGGTTAAGAAAGAAATGAGACGTTGAACGTTTGCTTTGTTGTTGCGTTCTCATCAACTGCGATATTTTTCTGTCCTGATCCCAAAACTCTTATTTCCTCCCAAGAGCTAACGAGTCAATTCAAGCTTATTCTGTTTGAACTTTGCTTCTTAGATGATCTTTATTTTTCTTGTCAATGAAAGAGTTACTTGTTTTCGCTTGGAACCTTATGACAAATCCCTTTGCAGAATGTACGTACCTTATCGAAAACATTTGTTTGAATCTGCTTCCATATTTTCGATTTTGCATAATCGAAACAAACACTCCGCTTACCACTTATGAAATTTCAGTCATCTATCAGTCGACCCGCTAGTTGGGTCGTGTGGTGGTCCGACCAGTGAGTTTTGACTGTACTGGTTCCCGTGAGCTAGCACAAGCATATTTTCCTTTTTCGATGATTTTTATTTTTCTTGTCAATGTGTTTTCGCTTGGAACCTTATTGGCAAAAAAAAATGCAGAACGCTGGCAATAATATCGCCAAATTATCATGGTTTTCAAATATAAAATACCTTTTCGAAACTTATGTTTCAAATGGGTTGTTTAGCTATTCACGGATTTCTGATTTTTATATATCATCTAAAAGAGTGTAATTTTCTGTGTAAAACGTGATTTTAAATTTTTTTATATAATTGTACTTCGATTTTTAAATGAAGAATAAAAATTGCTCCAAATCGCTACAATGATAGTTGGTATAGGGGCGAACCACATACATAAGACATACGTAACACTCAGGAAGAAATCTTCCAAAAAAGTTGGTAAAAAATAAGCTACTCGCACTCTGAATAAAATCACTGTTAGAGTTGTTTTTGTAGGCAGTGTACCTGCGCAGCCCTGCATTTGTCTCGTTCTTACTCGAAAATGCTGCATTGATTTTGTACACGCTCACTCTGGGCTACTCAGCGGCTGAGTTGAATTTTAATCATTCTTTTCAGTTGTTCGAAGACGTCAAAAAATGAATATTAAACGGGACACAAACACTTATGGTTCTTACAATGTAAAAATTACCTTTTTTACCGACCGGTTTCGGGTAAGCCGTTACCCATCTACGGGGCGATGTCCAACTCCAACTCTGTGGTTGGACATCGCCCCGTAGATGGGTAACAGCTTACCCGAAACCGGTCGGTAAAAAAGGTAATTTTTACATTGTAAGAACCATAAGTGTTTGTGTCCCGTTTAATATTTATTCGCGAGTTCTTACGTTGCACTAAAATTTAAAATTTAAAGTCAAAAAATGAGTAGAATTAAATTGATCATGGCGGCAAATTTACTGAAGATTGGGTAACTGGTGTTTACGTGTTGGTTTTGTTATTTTTTTTTTGCAATTAAAAGCAAACAGCAAACCAAGCAAACCGTCTGAAAAAAGGAGCAAATAGAAATGTTTGAAATTAGTTGTTATCGGTAGGTAATTCATATTTGAAATGTTTGAAATTAGTTGTTATCGGTAGGTAATTCATTACCTACCGATAACAACTAATTTCAAACATTTCTATTTGCTCCTTTTTTCAGACGGTTTGCTTGGTTTGCTGTTTGCTTTTAATTGCAAAAAAAAAATAACAAAACCAACACGTAAGCACCAGTTACCCAATTTTCAGTAAATTTAAAATAATTGACTGCAACTAATGCCAATTTTTCTTTTTCACCAGGACTCGTTGGTTGGATATACGGCGAATAAATTCAAATATCTCCCGTGTCCCGGCGAACAAAGGTAAATTTCTTGAAATAAGCCTTTTTTGAAATAAAATTCATTTAAAATGCAAAATATAATAACATCGAGTTAATAATGATAATTTTTCCGAAATTCCCTCATTGAACCTTAAAGTACTCATTTTTGAGTCGAAAATGAGTAACTTTTACGGATCGCGCATCAGGTATAATATGGGTAATATTTACTCAATTTTTATAACATTCGGTGGTACTCAAAAATGAGTAGAACAACTTCTACTCAAGTTTGAGTACATACGGTTTTAGCGAAACTGATTAGGTTTTGACTCAGTTTTGGGTTATCCATAATGAGCGTGTATAAATAACTTTTTGACAGTTCCTTATGGGATTTTCTTTGGGGCTCGATTAAGCCGAAAAAAAAGAAAATTCATTTTGTTCATTATTTGTCGAGCAGTTGGATTGGATGAGGTACGGAATACTATGGGGCAACGTCTGAAAATCACGTTTTGCTTAGATAATGCTGCTCTTTCATATGACATAAACAACTGATATAGCTAAACAACTCAATTGGTTTACTTCTTTATTTTTTCACGTTATATTGCTTTTACATAATCGAAACAAACATTCGCTTACCCTTTGTGAAATTTCAGTTTTCTGTCAGTCGACCCAACTAGCGAATCGAATACGCTAGTTGGGTCGGATTAGTAACCCAGCCAGCGAATTTCGACTGTACAGCGGGAATTCATTAGTTGGTACATGACTGCCACCTAACTAGCGAATCATTATCGTTAGTTGGATGAACTAACAGCTGGGCTAATTCTTTCACAGGAGAGCGCCGATTGTTTGTTTTCTTTCTGCTTTAAAAAGATATCCTAATTTTATATCAATAAAACTATGTCAAAAAAAATACACTTTGCTCTTCTGCCTTACTGCTGTGGCAAATAATGAATGTATTTGGTAACTGCTATTTTATACAAAAAATAGACCTTCCCACTCTGCTTCATGCCTGGAAAAGCAAGATCACGACGCTGGATATTTCCGGTGAAGGCGTTGAAGAAATAAAAGAAAAAATTACACACAAAATGTAGATGCATAACATGTGGTCGGCGTGCGACCAGACCGAACCAAGCGCCAAAAACATTATTTTGAGTAATCGGCGTTGAAAGTTTTACCACCCCGTACGTTGTCTGCAAGCTACTGCAGGAAATTTTTGTTATAATGTTATTATGAACTGTTCGAATGATTTCATTTGTTCATAAGATAAGATTATTAAGATATTAAGATTATTAAGATAGATTATTAATTAATTTTCGCATCCACTTGTGTTAAAAACTCAATTTTCAAAAAAAAATGGCACTTGGTTCGATTAGGTCGCACGCCGACCATGTGTACTTTACTTACACAATGGAATAATGTAAAACCTCTCTTCCTACACTGAAAGAAATCGACACGACATTATAAAGTGTTTTCACTTCAATTCGCCCTACTGGTCAAAACATATAGAACTCATATGCGAAACACTTTAGAGTTATTCATCGTGCAACACCTTATTTTCAAAAGGAAAACACCTTCAATTCTGGTGTTATGACATATAGACATAAAGTGTTTGGATTTTAAATCTCAAATGAATGTTTACCGAGCTTCGAATGATTTTTATTCGATTTTAAAATGAAAACAGTTTTACGTGGATATGATTGCATATAATATTTTTTATTTATAAAATTAAAATTTCACTATAAAAAATCCATCACTAAATATAAACTATCCTTTTCTGTTGGAGAAGCCTGTAAAGCAAACAAAGATTTAAATTAGTTTAATTTAAATAATTGATGTTTTAGTAAACGAATACTTGCCTCTAGCGTAAAGATGTTTTTATCAAAATCTCTGTGATCTTGTGCTGGAAGGACGAAATAAGATTAGAATTCGATTCTTTTACGTGACATAAATCACTTACCTTCCAAACATTTACAGATGTAGTCTAGAAAATCCTCAAACTTATGAGCCGTATATGACACTCGTTGACTTTTCATCTGTCGCCATTTTTCTACTTTTTAGCCCAAACGGCACATCATTTGACATATAAAAACAAAACAAATCAACTGAAAGTGTTTCACACATGATAATCACTGTAATGAAACAGTGGGGCAGATTCAAGTGCAATTCACTTGAAAGGGATGTTGAAATCATACACTGAGAGAAAAGCACTTAAGAATTTCATAAGTTATAACTTATGAACATGCATAATTTTGATTTCATTAGACACTTATGCATTGCATATCAAGCTTATAAATTTCATAAGCATACATAAGGATTTTCATATGAACGTTATGTGCATCCCATACGCGTAACTTATGGTTTTCATAAACGGCAAAATTGTGAAAATTCCATGGTCATATCTTATAAAATCTGCAAAATGGCAGACCAGAATTGTTGATTTGTGCACCGTCAGACAAGTGTTAGAAGTTTTTAGATAAAGCTAAGCTGAAATTTGCACAGCTGGTGAAAATTGGAGCAAAAAACTGTAAGTACCTCTTTTCAAATACTATAGGTATATGGTATACATAAAGTCATCTATGTTTATTCTAGCAACTATTAAATTTTGTGATCGTTAAAATGGACAACGCTGACGACATTCGGCAAGAGGAATCAAAGGCGAACTTGTTTCCAGAATTTTAATCTCCATTTACTTGTACTGTTAACTATATATTTGTAATATATGCGAGTAAAGAATAAGTAAGAACTAGTGTAGAAAAGTTTTTTTAACAAAACATGTTAACATACCCTAGTAATATGAATTTCATGGCATCAATTATAAGCTTTATAACAGTAAACTGATGATATTCTTATTAATCTGTTTATGAAATTCACATTGAAAAGCTATGATTTTGATATGTTTGTTCTTTTAACATGCATACCAACGACCAATAAATTTTATAAGTATGACTTATGAAAATCGTTAGCAGTCGAGAACAAAATTTTCCCTCCGATTCATAAGCCAAACTTATGACTTTTATAAGGAATCCTTGTGGCGCAAAATCATAAGGGGTTCTTATGGAACTCAATAGTTATTTTCTCTGCGTGTACGTAAATGAAAGTGTTTCGCACATGATAATCACTGTGATGAAACAGTGGGGCAGATTCAAGTGCAATTCACCTGAAAGGGATGTTGGAATCATACGTAAGTGGAGTACGGCTCATGGATGTAAGTTGATGTGTGCGACAACTTGAAACGAAAGTGAAAAATGATTGAATTCGTTGAAAAAATTCTACAAATAACAATGCAGAGTCATTTTCATATCCAATTGATGGAACACTTGGATGGAGCGTGCCCAGTTTTTTCAGTGTATGTTCTTTGAACCCTCTTTTTTACACACAAAGTGATATTACCAAGTAAACACGTGAATGCAACGTAAATTTACGTAAACCTGAGTGTTTTCACTGGTTTAGGTAAATAATACGCATAAAAATTGGTGAAAACAACGCAACAGCTTAATAAAATGCGAATACTTAATTTTGGGTAAAAAATTGTATGGAGTTTTTGATATTGATATTGTTGATTCAAGGTATCCGATTTTACCTAAACGATGACTTCCGTGCAGGTACTTGAAAGTCGGTAAATCACTTTTACCTAAAAGTACCTTCCCGCACAGAAGGGCTGTTTTGCGTCAAAATTACGCATATTTGGGTATTTTTATTTTTCTGTGTAACCGAGCGAAGATGCCAGTAGTAGAAACGGGGTATTTGAAACAGTTTTGAGTGTGAAAATGGTCAACTTGTTTGTAAATGAATTCAGTCTATATCTATAGATAGGTAAAATCTATTTTGTTAGACATTATTACAAATTTCAATACACTCAGAACGCTCAGAACGAAAACAGAAAAGCTTATTAACTGGCCTCCCTTCACAACTCAAATTTTCCCGGTTGTGCCAATCTCTGATTTGACATTACTCTAGAGGTTTGTTTTGCTGATTACTTGATCATCGATAGTTGTATTATTATTTTCCTGTTTCCGATCAGATTAAGTTTATCTGTCTTGAGTTGAAAGCCTGTTGAAAGGATCCTGCTTCATCTATGGATTGCGTATTAAAGCATATGGCAGAGACTATTACAAAGTCTGGTAAGTGAATGAACGTAAATACTTATTTTATGAAGTTATCTAAACATTATGTCTGGTCTATTATTTAACCACGGAGCTCAATTCCAATAAATTCCTTGAATCAAATCTGCTACGGTTAATTGTTTTCAGAAGCTTCAGAGATACTAGACACAGTATTAGTCTAATATTACTTTTCACAAGAAATTATCATAGCTTCGTAATCCTATCATAGTGATTTTAATCCTTTCTATGCTGTTATACCTTTATTCTTCTATTGAAATTTTAAACATGAACTAGGTAATTGTTTTCGCAATTCGTCAAAAATCAAGCAATAGGGAAAGTTCATGAAAAAAAAAATTAAAGAGAACGTAGCTACTAAACTAAGATTCAAATTTTCCAAAATGTCTACTCTGTCACCAGGGAAATGTTCAAAGCGAAATTCACATCACTCTGTCTAAGCTTCATTAGCGTAGAGCAACAGCAACACAGGAATCGTGAGTGGAATCTCAAGGTGATTTTTTTATTCGCTGTGTGTTTGTTTTGAATCTGAATGAACAAAACGGGAACAGGTTTCTCTCGCCACCACGGCACAGCTCTTCTCGTATACTTCGCGTAGTGGCGAATCAGTGTTGACTATGCATCTTAAGTGGTAAGAAATTGGTTTATAGAAGCTTATATCTACATTTTTTTTTATTTTTGGATAATACAAGTACAAAAATTGCATGTTTCCTGACGATCACTTTAACATCATCATGGCACGGTATCGACAATTCTGTAGCTGCTTAATATTTAGATTATGTGTTATGTCATGATTATCTTAGAGCTCTCGATATTATCACACTCAAGCATAGCTTGACGCAACATTGCTTTGAAACCTGTTTTCAACCGACAATAACTATTTGCCTCAGTTTTCATTGATTTTCTCCAATTTTACATTATGAAGTATCAAAGTGATTTATTTAACCTAAACACAGATGGATTAAATGGGAAATAAAAAAAGACATTCATTTCCATTAAAAGTATTCTATCGGTATGATTCATAGAGTTATTCGGTAGGCTTTTGAAACTTTTCGCTCCCGATTGGCTTACTCCACTTTCTCTCGAGTCTAGGCGCTGTCGTTCATCTGTGCCACAAAGATTCGACTCACAGCAGCATAAAATGTGTGGAACTTCCGAGTAATTAGTTTTATTTCCTATTTCCGTTTCTCTTTTATTTTGCTGAAAACAGAGCATCAACATTCGTCTTGACCATCGTGGGGAACATAGAGGATACCGTTAGTGCTACAACGGCCGTTGCACCCGCCAACATCGCAGTTTTTGCAATAATAATGCCAAGTTCGAAATCATGAAATCATGCGACACGAAAATTGTTCATAATCGCTGAATTTTGTTAACCAAGTTGGCACGAATTCAAGCACGCAAGAGAGCGAAAGAATGTGACGAAAAGCGAAGCAAAGGAGAAGGTGAATGAATCTCGCATACTATAAACGTGGCAAGACACTAACAACAATCTCGAATTTGATCACAGCCTAAGCGGGCGGGCTTTTCAAATTATCGACTAGCTGGAGCCTGAAAAAAAAATAGGTTAAAACACTAGCGTAAAGAAAATAGACAAACGTACGACCGAGACGTTTGGCGTAGTATTCTCCATCGAAACAACCGCGCCCGAGTGTTCAAGCAAAAGAGAGGAGAGCAAAGCACCTGAAGAAGAGACCCTTAACTTGTTTTCCACCTGCGGTACCTCGCGGGCTCCAGCCAAAAACCACAGCTCCGTGAAGTAAGCAAGTTGCGCTTTAGTTTCGTTTTGTATTTCAAGGAGGCACGATTATTGGTGGTGCCGTCGACAATTGGAGTGATCAAAAACGCGATCGTCGAACTTTGCATGATTGGAATTTCAAGCACGCGAGGTATAGCACTAGCTGCTATCGAATCAGTTGTGTAGTTGGCAGTGAAGATTGTGTTTATTTTTTGTGGTATTGTATTAGAGTCTATCAAAAATGGAGACAAATCTACTTCGTGTTTTGGACGGTCAGGCGCTGGACGAGCTCACGAGTGAATTGTGCGATTTTTCCTTAGAGGAGCAGAACGCGGCCACAGAAGCGCAAGGAGTTAAGCCGCTGGCATCTTCAGACTATATTCCAATTATCGGCAAATCAGTGACCTATGTAGTAGCCTGTGTAATTGTTAACGACAGAAACGAAGTATTGATGATGCAAGAAGCAAAGGAATCATGCGCAGGGAAGTGGTATCTTCCTGCTGGTCGGATGGAAGCTGGAGAAACTATTGTAGAGGCAGGAGCGCGAGAAATTCTCGAAGAGACGGGATTAAAAGTAGATATTACAACACTGCTAGCTGTAGAATCAGCTGGTGGTACCTGGTTTCGATTCGTTTTAACCGGCAATGTTGTCGGTGGTGACCTAAAAACCCCTCCCCAAGCCGACCAAGAATCAATACAGGCTAAATGGGTTGAGGATTTGAATGAATTGAGTCTGAGAGCGAACGACATTCTACCGATTATAGATCTTGCCCGCAACCACAAGCGACGCAACCTCAAAGACCCAAACTGGCACAGAAACATTCTTCCAGCGAACAAAGCACATTACAAAAACTATCTGCGGATAGTGGTAGCCATCAAAAATAAATCAACCAACCAAATCTTCGTGCTGCTCAGCGAAAAAACCGCCTACCACTTCCCGACCGTCGAAATTCATCCCGGTCGTAGTATCCACTCGACGTTGAAGAAATTCATGATTGAGCTTTTCGGTGCCGATTTGCCCCAACACAGACCTCATGGTGTTCTGAGCGTTGAGCACCACACTACCAATTCTCAGCCAAATCCAACCGACGGAATCTGCGTCACTCTGCTCGTAGTTTGTCGACCATCGATCGAGAGCGTGTCTCTCATCGGCAAGTGTATTTGGCACGAGCTGAACAAGGAACTAGGCGCTAAATTAGCGATGACCGTTGCTGCTAAAAATTCCACTTTGTCGCTTCACGTCGTACGATAACTGAATACGTGGTTGTTTTGTTGTGCAGTTTTCCAATTCTGTTATAGGTCTGTTGTCAGTGCTTTTAAATATATTAACGAAGATGCGCAAAAATGTCGGTTTTCTCTTCAGTATGCTTTTTAAGAAAATTCTACTTTAATCTACTTAGCGTAATTCAACCCTACGCTCAGTTTACGAAGGCCTGGAAGCTTTCGAAATTGTGTTGAAAAGTGATTTTTTCTCAAGAGCAACAAAAACGTTAAAGAGATTGTAATGTGCCTATCGATTCGCGTCAGTGGTTAAACGTAGAAGATTGTTCAAGACAACCAAATCGAAGTATTTTTTACCAACGGAATCTCAAAACAGCTGTTTCTTGCTTTCGACCAAATTTGTGTGCATCGGACTTGAAAAACAACACTGAATCTAGCAAACCGAAAAGTATTTCTCGAGGAGAAAGAAAAATAACAAAATTGTTAATTAACTTCCCTCGTTCAACTCTTCGACCAAGATAAGACAGCCGCAATTGTGTTACAGTGAACATAGTAGTAGATACATCTATTTTGAAATTCGAAAATAAAATAAAAAATAGTTATAACTTCAACGAAAATAAACTTTGGAATAGTTTGAAGGTAATAAAGATAAAATTCTTCTGTATAATCGCAACAACGCTTGGTTTTAATGACGAGAGAAATACTTTTGCATTTATTGAAATAATAGTTGAAAAACGAAATTAAAACTCGAATTAAAAGGATCGAAATCATTTGACATTGTGCGTATTTTTGAAGTAGAATACTTCTCTCAGGAAGTTCGGCTATAAGGGATGTGAAATGAAAATCTAAAACCAAAAAAAGTGAAAAATATGTCCAATTTCAAATGCTAATAAATCGGTTAGTATTCGATGGTTTTCCTTCGTTCTTGTAGCAATAGATTGGATAATCTTCTAAGATTCTTCCCAAATGAAGATAATTGTAATTTTGTTATTCGCACTATTGTACTATTGAAAATAGTCAAGCCTTGTCAAAACGAAAAATTCGACCTCTGATTGGTCGTTATATGATTGCTTCCCAAGCACGGTCGACAGAATCATATACCTTGCAATTGAAAACATGCTATTTGGCCTATATAAGAGCTTGTTTCAGCCGGAGCCGCTCATAATAGTTCTAGACAGCGACAACAGCAGTCGTTCTTCCTTAGCAGCAGCACTAGCCCTGTGGTTGGTCACCACGTCTCAGGAGCAGTTAATTCCCCCACTGTTGAGGCAGCTCAATGGTTGTGATCAGCAACCGATTTTGAACCGCAAAATGCCTTTTTCAAGGCAAATGAAGAAATAATTGAAGGTTAATAATTTTCTGGCATCAACACAAGCAGACATTCTGTGCGGGATGCAATCAAATTCTCTTGTAGTTGTCAAATTTTTACTTTATTAAGTAAACCCCTCACTGTAGGGGCAGCGCAAAGGCTGCGATCAGCATAACCGACTTTGAATAATAAACTGCCCTGTTAGCTAATGCAGAGCTAATATGAAGTCGATTCAATCAATCAGCATAAACAGAATTTCGTCGTCTCCCAGCTGCCAAGTTGCAACATGATGCAACACGCAACAGCGAGCAAACGAAATCGCTTGATGTTACAAACCGCAATAAGATACGGGTTAAAACCGTTGCGTGTATGAGAGCGCCATCGGTGTTTTTTCACTGGATACAAAAATCATTTGCGAATTGTGGAATAATTTGTCTGAATAACATTAGGGAATGGTACAACTGAACTGAAAGGCGTGGCCTATTACGTAGCACCCTTCGGCTATAGAAAAGTGTTTCTGGGAAAACTAGCTACATTCATTAGTCGGAAGGTGAGCTGGATAGACCTCCACAACGTTGACAGCAGTAGCAGCAGATATCAGCACATAGCAGTAACAGAATATAGCAGCGGGTCGCGCCTGTGGCTGCCTTCAAATTAAACAAAGCACTTGCCCTGTGGTTGGTCACCACGTCTCAGGCCTCTGCCTGAGAACGAACGCCAACGCGAGCGATCGGGCGAGATTTTTGCCGTACATCAGCCGGCACTTCCTCTAATGGAAAAGTTGGATCATTATGTTCAGAAGAATATGACTGTCGGTAATATTACAGAGATGCGATTGCATTATATCCGATATGGAATTAAACAATTGTTCTTTTGAGGACAAATAAAACACTTAATTTGAAGAATTAATAGTTTTGGGTACCAGTAGCAGTATGGTAACAGCCTCAGCGGTAGGTAAAGTCGGTACTTCCATGAGGCGGATGTTATAAGCAAGTAAATGGAAGCGGCACGGCGAAACAGTTCGGGTGTGCTTAAGCCTGTAGTACACTTTTTGTCTAATGGTCAAATATTTGACCTTCTGGTCAAATTTATTTGACATCATGGTTGTTGTTTGCCCGTGTTTGCCTCATGTTAAAATTGGCGAGTGACAAACAATTATCTTTGACCAAATTTTTATCTGTCAAAAAGTGACAAATATTTGACGCTTGGTCAAAGAGTGTAATACAGGCTTTAGACGCGCGTCATTTTTCGTTGTTGATATTATTCCCCACATGAAACGACGCGCTTTCGTACGATTGCGGCGGTATTAGCGGTAGATGCATTTGCCAACACTTACTCCAGTAAAGCCGTGTTTAATTTTCAATGTGAAAACACCTTTCTATTGTGTTGACCGTGCGCATAAGGCCTCTGCCAGGCTAAACGCGAAAAGCGGCCGGAACCGATTCGCCCGGCCGTAGGTTAATGTACAGCCGTAAGTAGAGCTGTGTAAAAGTATTCTACTTCAACCTTGCGGTCGTGGCTTTGCACACAACCCTCCTGTGATTTTTCTTGTTACTAATGCTTTGAATAGTGTATGACATTATAGGCCAAGCTCATTTATAGTAACTTTCTATTAAACCGTGTTAGAAACCACCCGAAAAAATTGAGACGCCTATTGTCACAACCGCCTTACCTAGTTAATAGCAATTTAACGAGTCTCGCAGTCAATTATAGTGACTATAGACACTTCAGTGATCGCAGAGAAAGTCTTATCATCCAAATAAATGTGAGAAATATACTGGCGAGTAAGGTGATCGTCGAAAATAAAAGTATAAAGGAACAATACTTCCCTACGAACATTTCATTTTGACAATCACAAGAATATCGCTTTTTATTTTGTTCAATCAGAAAAGAGAAAACTAATTTTGAATATGTTCGATTCGATCTTTTCGTACGAATGTCGCACTAGTTTCGCATGTCAATCCCATAGTCATTTTATTTTGACCGGTGAATTGCGCAAGTGGCTTTAAAGTATTTATAACACTTAAAGACTATCTTTATAAAAGGCTGGCAAAATTATTGATTTACTTAAATTTAAAATCAATTTGTAAGTTGAAAATGCAGCCAATTAACTAGTATGAGCCGTGTTACCATGAAATCATTGGGCTTTTTCAAGTCACCGTTATAAGTTTCATGATACACCATTGTGGTCCCCGTGGCTCTGTGGTTAGCGATGTCAGTCGGTTAGCTCTCCCACACGGTTGTGACATCGGGTTCGATTCCCGATCGAGTCGAGGATCTTTCGAGCTGGAAATTTTCTCGACTCAGCACTGGGGCACGGTGTATCGTTGTACTTATCCTACACATGCAAAATGTGCCAAAAACAATATCGATAACGAATTCTCTCAACTAATCTAGTTGATCGAGACCGCTATTAGCCCCAAGGCTAAGCGTGCGATATTGTTTGATACACCATTAATAAAAGCTAGTCTTGTCAAAACCGGAAGAACATTAGGAAACTAGTTTTCAGAAAGAATTGGTTTGCCTTTACACATAATAAATTAGTTTTGAAGATAATAGAACTGCATTGAACAGTGTGTTCCAACGTTTACAGAAAAAATAGCAAAACTTCTGTGCAAGGAGGTAATTCAGTAGAACGAATAAAAAACTATTAAGGAAAACCGCGAGGAATTGATGCAAAGGATAAACAGCGCTCTTGAATGCAATTATTTCAATAATCACTACAGCAAAACGAGCCCTTTGGGAAGAATTACCCACAACTCGTACAACTGCTATCAGAAGCGAAACTTTGTTTATTTTATTTCTAGATTACATTGGTAAACAGGTTTGGCCTTAGAGCTCAAGCTGGAAAAACAGAAAGAATATAGCTTTTCAACCATTCTTATGAATTTTGGTGCCCCTAGAACAGATAACTTTTTCAGAGACTTCAATGAGTTTTGCCATAAACATAACGTTGTAGCGACGAACCCGGCGAGCAATTACTATACGACACACTGATGCACTTGAGCATACGCTAGGGGCCACAAAATTCACACGAATTGTTAAAAAACTAGAAACTGTCTAGGGCAACTATTTAGTCAAAATTTGTCAAACCATACCACTGAAAACTCAAAAAAAATATGTCAACGAATCTCATTTGCATTTTGTCAAATTTATCAAAAAGAATGAGTATGCTGCCAATATAAGCAAGCACGTAGGTAACTGAAGAAAGCCTTAAGCCTGTATTACACTCTTTGTCCAATGGTCAAACATTTGACCTTCTGACATAGTGGTCAAATTTATTTGACATCGTGGTTGTTATTTGCCCGTGTTTGCCCCATGTAGAGATTAAGAGTGACAAACAATTAACTTTGACCAATTTATTTGAAAAATGTGACAAACATTTGACGCTTAGTTAAAGGAGTGTATTAAGCCTGTAGTACACTCTTTGTCTAATGGTCAAATATTTGACCTTCTGACATAATGGTCAAATTTATTTGACATCATGGTTGTTGTTTGCCCGTGTTTGCCCCATGTTAAAATTGGAGAGTGACAAATAATTATCTTTGACCAAATTTTTATCTGTCAAAAAGTGACAAATATTTGACGCTCGGTCAAAGAGTGTACTACAGGCTTTAGAGCCTTTATTTCTTAATTGTTCGGTGTAAAAAATTACTATAATGTTATTTCTTCGGCGTTATCGCGTGGCGACTGTTTTTCGATTGGGAATTCGAAACGATCGTTTTTTGTGACGATGGAGTTAAGTTCCAGTGTTACGTCTGTTAGTCTGTGGATCAAGCTTATTATTCTCGCCAAACATGTGAAAAAGGCCCATGTGCCATATGTAAACAAGCCAAATTTTCTCGTTTTTTTTTTATCAATACAAGCGAAATCTGCTCTTACCAATAAGATTTATTGATAAAAGAATTTACTCTTATTCAAACAATCTTATTTGTACGAGTAGATTAAGCTTGTATTCATTGAAAAACGTGAAATTGTGGCTTGTTTACATATGGCACTTGGGCCCTTTTCACATGTTCAGCGAGAATTTGAAAACAAGTACTACACTGAAAGAAATCGACACGACATTATAAAGTGTTTTGCACTTCAATTCGCCCTACTGGTCAAAACATATAGAACTCATATGCGAAACACTTAAGAATTATTAACACCTTATTTTCAAAAGGAAAACACTTTCAATTCTGGTGTTATGACATATAGACATAAAGTGTTTGGATTTTAAATCTCAAATGAATGTTTACCGAGCTTCGAATGATTTTTATTCGATTTTAAAATGAAAATAGTTTTACATGGATATGATTGCATATAATATTTTTTATTTATAAAATTAAAATTTCACTATAAAAAATCCATCACTAAATATAAACTATCCTTTTCTGTTGGAGAAGCCTGTAAAGCAAACAAAGATTTAAATTAGTTTAATTTAAATAATTGATGTTTTAGTAAACAAATACTTGCCTCTAGCGTAAAGATGTTTTCATCAAAATCTCTTTGATCTTGTGCTGGAAGGACGAAATAAGGTTAGAATTCGATTCTTTTACGTGACATAAATCACTTACCTTCCAAAAATTTACAGATGTAGTCTGGAAAATCCTCAAACTCCTGAGCCGTATATGACACTCGTTGACTTTTCATCTGTCGCCATTTTTCTACTTTTCAGCCCAAACGGCACATCATTTGACATATAAAAACAAAACAAATCAACTGAAAGTGTTTCACACATGATAATCACTGTAATGAAACAGTGGGGCAGATTCAAGTGCAATTCACTTGAAAGGGATGTTGAAATCATACGTAAATGAAAGTGTTTCGCACATGATAATCACTGTGATGAAACAGTGGGGCAGATTCAAGTGCAATTCACCTGAAAGGGATGTTGGAATCATACGTAAGTGGAGTACGGCTCATGGATGTAAGTTGATGAGTGCGACAACTTGAAACAAAAGTGAAAAATGATTGAATTCGATGAAAAAATTCTACAAATAACAATGCAGAGTCATTTTCATATCCAATTGATGAAACACTTGGATGGAGCGTGCCCAGTTTTTTCAGTGAAGCAATATGTTACCATAGAGTGCCTGTAAATATATAGAGTGGCGACACTGTCAAAATTGGAATAAAAATTATCTGTCAGTGTCATGCCAATTGAGCAAACAACCTATTAAACACGTGTGGGGAAAAGAGAAAGGATGTTCAGTGTTACCAGTGTTACCAGCGTTACTTTGGATGACACGGCGCCACTCTAGTTATAAATAGGCACTCTACGTTACCAGATAGCCCTATCCCGCATAATCAAAAACCATTGCTGAAGTGGTAAGGACTTTAACTGTACTTAATGAAGTATGGTAACTGTTCGTGATAATATCTTTTATCAAATATTACTGTACTAAATTGAATGACCTAAACTATTGAGCTACAATATTATATTCAGTATCCCCAAATAGGATAGTGAGCACTATTTGTTCACCACACCTTCAACGGTTGAAGCTTCATCGAAAAACGAAGAGATATCTTCCAGCAAACGCTGTAGTCGCAGGTTTTTGTCAAACTATAATGGAAGGGAATCAAATTGGTCACAAATTTTTCGGCTTTAGTATTTATACAATGATTTTTTGAAGTAGAATACTTCTCTCAGGAAGTTCGGCTACATAGGGATGTGAAACGAATATCTAAAACCGAGAAAAGTGAAAAATATGTCCAATTTCAAATGCTAATAAATCGGTTTGTATTCGATGGATTTCCTTCGTTCTTGCAGTAATAGTTTGGAAAATCTTCTAAGATTCTTCCCAAAAGAAGCTAACTGTAATTTCATTATTCACACTATTGTACTATTGAAAATAGTCAAGCCTTGTCAAAACGAAAAATTCGACCTCTGATTGGTCGTTATATGATTGCTTCCCAAGCGACAGAATCATATACCTTGCAATTTTAAACATGCTATTTGGCCTATGAAAGAGCCTGTTTCAGCCGAAGCCGCTCAAAATAGTTGTAAACAGAGACAACTGCAGTTGTCCTACCTTAGCAGCAGCACTAGCAGTGCAGTGGATACCAGCGATGTCGGAAAGCGGCCACATCGTGGCGTAGCAATGGATAGCGCACTAGTTGCAGCGGATCTCAGCATCGATAGCGGCTGATGCAGTGAGGCACTTTAGTGAAATGCAGTCTCTGTGTGATAGTGGGCACTAGTGTATGCATTCAATGAAAAGTTGGCTCATTTTGATAACACGTGAGTCGTCTAGTTTTGAGTGTTATATCAGCATTTCACTGTTTACTTTATCACAACGAATACTTTGTTCGCACTGTCAGTGATAACGCAAAGATGTAATCGGTATCTTATCCGATACTAAATTGAATAACAAATTGTCCTTTCCAGGATGAAATAAAAACCTGATGATTAAAGCGTTAATGTTTTCTCTTGAGTTAATTTACATTTTTAAATTTGTAAAAGTTATAAATTTTACTTAATCTCCGTGTCTTAGAACGTATTGAATTATCTTTTCCTTCAGTCATGAGCACGACATCCGTAAAAAATTTCATCTCAAAATTGAGAAAATTGTCAAGCCCCAACCATGACAAGCAACTTACTATATTATTGAAAATGGTCAATCCTTGTTGAAGCGCAAAATTCTATTGATCTGATTAGTCAAAGTTTATTTACTATTAAAAATGACTGACGCAAGCAGCCGGGTTATCTTTCTTGTAAAAGTATTCTACTTCAACCTTGCGGTCGTGGCTTTGCACACAACCCTCCTGTTCTATCCAGTATCTCCGAGCACAACGAAGTTGAAGTCGACATTGCACGACGAATGCAAAACAGCGCCCCTCGCAGCCTGGAAGAATACAAATATGACTACTCACAAAGAGAAATGTGCTACATGGCTGGCAAGTGATGATATCCGCAGGTGAAAAACAAAAACATCATGTTTTTGCAGAAAATAAAGAAATCGCCACTAACAATCTTTATAATATTCAAAACAATATCGCGACTATTCCACGAATGATTATCAGAATATAAATCAATATAAATATACCATTCATGAAATGATACCTGAACAACTGCTGAAACTACTGCAAAATAACATATTTATACTATTTGAAGAATAGTTTTAGTACAAAATTTTGGATACCCAACAAACAATTTTGTTGATTTACAGCTTAATAAGCTATTATTCAGTGGATTTCGGCTGAACTATAGCTTAACAAGCCGTTATCCAACAAAATTGTTTAATAAGTTATTAGTTTACCATATCGTGTATAATATCGAAAAAAATATGTTCGGGAAAATCGCTGTTTTTGAATGGTAACCATACCTAACGCCTAGTTCACCAAATGGTTATTTTTCAGTTAACTATAAACTAGATGGTCAACACTGAAGCTGATATGGTATGTAAATGGTTATGTGACTTTTTTATAAATGGTTAAGATACTATACGGGAAACAATTGGTGTATGGTATTTGTTTATGCGGGCTACCAGTTACGCTAGCCTTGTACATCAGCGAAAAACAAATTGTAGCAAGGTCACGATGCGGCGCTAGTGTACAAGTGATTTAGAACGCATTTTTCTTTGAAAAATTTACACGGAGTTTTCAATCAATGTTGTTCTTGTTCGAACGTCTGTCTGTTGTTCAGCTTTTTGCCGAGAGAGCTAAATGGGGGTCTGCCGAAATTCTCGGTAAAAATGATTTGGCTGCCGAGCACTAGGATGTACAAACTTTTAACAAAACCTGTTGAGAAACTGCCAAAATGTTGTATTCTTCATGATATTATAATAAGAGCGGTTAAAAAATCGAACATTGGCAACTTAGCGCGGCCTTTGATTCAAGCGCGGTCATACACTATAAAAATCGACACATTACTACCAAGTGGATTCCACTTACTTCTGTGCTATAATAGATGAAACATTTAAGGTGGAAGTGCTTCGAAGCCATAAATGGCCGACTTCAAGCCACCACGTGGTCAACTTCGAATTTTCAAATGCATACCACTTGGTAATAGTTAATGCACACGCTCATTATTTGTTACTCTAAAGTGAGTTAGATATGACCCATTTTTGAAAAAAGTGGAGTTACCCTAATTTGAGTACTTTTACGGTTAGTCACTTCTGAGTAAGGGCGTCATACGTCAAAAACTGATTAGAATCTACTCTGTTTATGCAAACTAGGAATTAACGAAAATGAGTACAAGTTACCCAGTTTGCCTAAATTTGGAAATTTGATGATTTCTGGTTTTTGTGAATCTGACTCAATAAATAAAATAAATTCAGAACAATCAAAATCATAGATTAATTTGTCATCGAAACATTAAAAAAGTTTTAAATCATTCACGTGTCTTTATATATTGCGGCAACCAACCGGTTCACAGTTGCCCGTGAACTGTGGCTCATGTTTTTGTACAGTACGCACACCAGAAAATCCGTCATCATCCGTCACCAAATACTGCGAAGGATTTAAATTGTATCGATTGCATGTATTGGGCACTGTACATCGATACAAATGTTTCCGTTCATTATCACGAATAAAAGCCCGACTTAAAACGGCATCGCAGGACACACAACATGCGGTTGTTCATTTTTGAAGAGATGTTTTTTATGTTTTCAAATCCTCTGCAATAATGATATTGGGCTGAACTGCCTGTGAATTTTCGGATTTCCAGCAATTACATCCAGAACCAACGACCATAATAGTTGCATGGCAACACAAGTTTATCTTTGAGAACAAAAAACCATGGATGGAATTGGTTTTACGTTATATAACTTGGAAAAAAGACAAAATGGGACAACATATGCGGGTACATTTCAAAAGTACCCGCATTCTTTGTCCCATTACATATAAACTCAACCAGCAACCGGCAGTATCATTGGCAACGTTTGCGGGTAACGAATGCGGGTACTTTCAATATGGGACAAAAACAACTTGGTATTTTTTCCATGTTTTTCCATACAAAAGTATCAATTTTAATTTTTTTCCAGAAAATATGATAACAGTTAAGTCGATTCCCGCTGATAACTCAAAAGTGACCAAAATCAGTATGAGACAGTTATGCGGGTACCGACAGTGAAATTGTTATGGAATATTGTTACATGTAGTTTGTATCAATTTTAATTGATTAGGAAATTATTGATTTGATGAAAGATCAAATACTTACTGCTGGCAAACGAATAAAATGCGACACCAATTGTTCTTCGGAAACAGATAATATCGCTGTTGAAACCTTTTGACATATACATATACTCAGGGGTGAGTAAACATCATGGATAATAACTCAAAACTGAGTAAACATGATAATTATGGAAATTTGGGAAGAATACCAAACTGAGTAGATCCTAATCAAATTAAAGTTAAAATTAAGCAGCGTGCATCACTTGTGAAAACATACACTGAAAGAAATCGACACGACATTATAAAGTGTTTTGCACTTGAATTCGCCCTACTGGTAAAAACATATAGATTTCATATGCGAAACACTTTAGAATTATTTATCGTGCAAAATCTCATTTTCAAAAGAAAAACACTTTCGATTTTCGTGTTATGACATATAAACATAAAGTGTTTGGATTTTGAATCTCAATTGAATGTTTACCGAGCTTCGAATGATTTTTATTCGATTTTAAATTGAAAACAGTTTTACATGGGGATGATTGCATATAATGCAACCTTTGTTTTATTTTTAAAATTGGAATTTCACTATAAAAATTCCGCACCAAATACAAACTATTCTTCTCTGTTGAAGAAGCCTGTAAAGCAAACAAAGAATTAAATTAATTTAATTTAAATAATTGATGTTTTAGTTAACAAAAACTTGCCTCTAGCGTAAAGATGTTTTCATCAGAATTTCTGTGATCTTGTGCTGGAAGGACGAAAAAGAATTAGAATTCGATTCTTTAACGTGACATAAATCACTTATCTTGCAAAAATTTACAGATGTAGTCCGGAAAATCGTCGAACTTCTAAGCCGTATGACACTCGCTGTCTTTTCATCTGTCGCCATTTTTCTACTTTTCAGCACAAACGGCACTTTATTTGACATATGAAAACAAAAATCAACTGAAAGTGTTTCGCATATGATAATCACTATGATGAAACAGTGGGGAAGATTCAAGTGCAATTCACTTGAAAGGGATGTTGGAATCATACGTAAATGAAGTGCGGCTCATGGATGTAAGTTGATGTGTGCGACAAGGCAGAGCCATTTTCATATCCAATTGATGAAACACTTGGATGGAGCGTGCGCAGTTTTTTCAGTGTATCGTCATGTTTGTTACGGTGATAAAAACATATAATAGTGTTTTCATAGATAACGCATTAACTATTCCCGAGTCTAGTGACGCTGAAAATTCGTAGTCGACCACGTGGTGGCTTCTACACACTACCACCTTAATATCAATGTTCTGGGGCACTGACAAATCTGAAAAAAATCCCAAGTATTTTCGACCAAATTTCGAAACTGTCCTGAAAATTTCGAGTTTGTGATATTTTTTGTTCAAAAGATATGGGGTTTCAAAGTTGGTGCCGCCACGGATTTTCAAGCGAGAAATGCCCCTAAACCCACCTTTCTTCAGTTTTCGTATCAAAATGCAGCATATTTACCAAAAGCAATAGTATGGGCGCTCTTAATCCACTGGTGCGTTTTGTACGGTAGTCCTTTAACTAAATTTTGCATTGTTTTTTAGTAAAGTGTGTAGATAGACTTGCGAGTTGTTGCGAGGGAAATGATCTTCGAGGAATCGGTACATTTGGGGAAATATCTTTCGGGAAAATGGGTTTCGGGAAAATGATTTTCGGGGAATTCAATCGTCAAAACACGTCGAAATTCCGTGAATTCCATCAAAAATCATTATGGGTCGACCTGTCAAAATGATTGGGTAGGTTTATTGATATTCATGTGTAAAGGGCATTTGGTAAAGCGTGTGATTTTTTTTCAGTGTAGGCGCCAACTTTGAAGGGCAAGGCACTTTTTGCTCCCCTATTTTTTCCGAGAGGAAACGTATCATTCTGCCCCCTCAAAAAATCTAAAAAGTGGCGTCTATTTTTTTAAGCGATGCCATAGGGGTGGTTCAAATTGACAGTCAATGACAGCTCATTTTGGTTCATTTTGACCAGCCTTATGGCATCGTGCCATGTTTCAAAGGCTAACATCTCACTGATGTGTAAACGAAATAGCGTATCACCGCCACTATTCATACACCTCTATCTGACAGCTGGCAGCGAGCACAAATGGATTTGAGCCCATGACATGAGTTCATTGTAGGGAACCTGTATATTAGAGAAATGACAAGACACTTACCGTTAAGGCAACTGTCAACATCAAAACGGATAACGGCAATGCAAAATTACACAGCTCGCCCGTTTTGATGTTGACAGTTGCCTTAACGGTGAGTGTCTCTGGTGTATAGGCTGACTAGTTCATTGTCATTCACTGTTACTCGGTATAGGGATGTCAATGGCTCGATTTTGACACACCCACAGCTTCGTATCCGTTTCTTCCTCCCTATAGCAGATTTTTTTAGTGGGAATAAGAATAAAACAATGATGGGAATACTGGCATCTCTGCTTTACTGACAGTTGAAATTTCAAGTGACTGTCATGTAACTGTCACTATGAATTAGAAAGTTTGCAGGAAAATGAGTGCTTTTTCTCCGGCAAAATAGCCAACTTGCGTAAATAAATCTTAATGAACTTGCAATTTTTTTTGCTTAAATTTACATAAGTATTGGCTTGAGTATCACGATTCGCAATGAAACCGTCAACCCGCGGCAGTAAATGAATTGTTTAAGCGACATAATTTGGATTACAAGCAGGCGTAATTGTAGTGTAGACATTCTACAAAGGTGTTATCGACAACGTCTGACCTCGTCCTTTTCAAAGTGCTCAATCCCTTCTTAAGCCAGACGCATCGATGATTTTATTTTTAACATCATAGCTTTTTGTGGAATACCAATTGAAAACAAGGGATAAACAACATCCGCACTTTTGTACATTTCGACTATCTGCTGGTGTTTCGATTGCTGGCTATCGCGTCAAAAAGAAGCTCATTAACTTTTCAAGGCAATGTCGAAGGTAAGCAAAAAATGTTTAATTAGCATTTCTTTTTACACTTAATCGGTAGTGTTGTTTTCTATATTGTCGCGTTTTGTTACAAATAATTACAAAATTAAAGATAACACAAACTTAAATCAATTACAGTTTTTGCAGTCCAATACATCCTTTGAGGAAAAATGGCCCCAAATGCGACCGATCGTGCTAAAACTGCTGAAGCAAGAAGCTGTCACACACTCCGAATGGCAAGACCTTTTTCACCCAATCAATCTGGTGTGTCTTTGGGACGACAAGGGACCCAGTAAAATTCACGACTGTCTGCAGGAGGATATCGTTATGTTCATTAAGCAGGCTCAGAGCCGTGTGCTAGCGCAACGTGAGGAGCAAGCTTTACTCAAGGCGTACATTGTCGAATGGCGGAAATTTTTCGCCCAAAGCGGCTACTTACCGCTTCTATTTCGGCACTTGGAAAATGCATTACAGGTACACAAATTTCAAAAATTATAGGATGATATTGAAGTATATCTATTATTGTTTGCTTAGGGGAAAAGTCAAGCATCAAGCCACAACTCCAGCAGCAGCTCGTCAAAAAAATCCAATCATTCCGATGATAGTATCGTACGCAAATTGATGCTTGACTCCTGGAATCAAAGTATCTTCATCAATATTAAACACAGACTGCAGGATTCTGCCATGAAGCTGGTGCATGCTGAGCGAAACGGGGAAGCTTTCGATTCGCAGCTAGTAATCGGCGTACGGGAAAGCTACGTAAATCTCTGTTCGAACACCGAGGATAAGCTGGAAATCTATCGGGAAAATTTTGAAGCTGCCTACCTGCAAGCAACTTCAGACTTTTATCGACTCAAAGCCAGCGAACATTTGCAAGCGGATGGCGTAAAGAGTTTCATGGAGTACGCCGATATGAAGCTACGTGAAGAGGAAGCCCGGGCGGAGCGATATCTTGAACCTGGAAGCATTACAGCGCTGGCTCAGTGTTGTGTGACGGTGCTAATAGAAGACCATTTACCGACTTTACTAGCCGAATGTGCTCCCTTGATAGAAAGCCGTGAAACCGAACGGCTGCAGCTGATGTTCCGCCTCTTGGATCGCGTCGCCGGTGGTGTCGATCCTATGTTGAGAGATCTGGAAAATCACATTGTTCAGGCCGGTTTAGCTGACATGGTTGCTGCGGCCGATGTCATCACTCAAGACTCGGAAAAGTATGTTGAACGTCTGTTGGAACTATTTCGCCGATTTAGTAATCTTGTGAAAGAAGCGTTCAATGATGATCCACGTTTTTTGACTGCTCGCGACAAAGCATTCAAGACGGTAGTGAACGACATTACCGTGTTTAAGCTCGAACTTCCTACATCCGCTACAGCGATGGCACGTGGCATAAAGTCGGCTACACCCGAGTCCAAGTGTCCCGAGCTACTAGCGAACTATTGCGACATGCTGCTACGGCGGACTCCTTTCAGCAAGCGGTTAACGTCGGATGAAATTGAATCTCGCCTTCGGGATGTTTTACTGGTGCTCAAGTATGTAAGCAATAAGGATGTCTTCATGCGCTATCATAAGGCTCATCTGACGAGACGGTAAGCGTCTAACCATCTTTAAAAGATTAATGGAATGATTCAAAGTTGAGTATTTCTTCCTTTTCGCTGCAGATTGATTTTGGATTCAAGTGCCGATAGTGAAAAGGAGGAAGACATGGTGGAGTGGCTCCGAGAAGTTGGAATGCCGGCCGACTATGTTAACAAATTAGCTCGAATGTTCCAGGATATTAAGGTAAATATAAGCCAATCAATTAAAGCTTGCTTACATACTTACATACTCTACAACAGGTTAGTGAAGATCTGAATACTCAATTCCGAGCTCAAACCACCCGCCACGATGCCATCAATATAAAGATCTTGAACGCAGGAGCTTGGGCTCGAGGTTCGGAACGAGTTTCGGTTAGCTTACCGCTCGAGCTAGAAGATTATATTCCCGAAGTAGAGGATTTCTATAAGAAGAAACATTCCGGCAGAAAGCTGCTGTGGTATCACCACATGAGCAACGGAACAATTACCTTCGCTAATAATTCGGGCCGGTTCGATCTAGACGTTACCACATTCCAGATGGCAGTACTGTTCGCATGGAATCAGCGTCCCAACGAGAAAGTGTCGTACGAAAACCTACGTCTCGCAACGGAACTGCCGGATCCGGAATTGCGACGGACTTTATGGTCTCTAGTAGCGTTTCCCAAATTAAAGCGGCAGCTGTTACTGTACGATCCCATCGTAGCGAATCCGAAAGATTTCGTGGAAAATACATTATTTTGGATCAATCAGGAGTTTGCTCTCATCAAGAATGGCAAACCTCAGCGACGCGGTAAAGTCAATCTGGTCGGTCGGTTACAGTTAAGTACGGAGCGGTCTCAACAGGAGGATAATCAATCGATTGTGCAGCTGCGAATATTGCGTACCCAGGAAGCCATCATCAAGATCATGAAGATGCGAAAACGACTAAGCAATGCGGCATTGCAGGTTTGTAAATATCTTCAATAGCTATGAATTATTTCTAACCTGTTTTTTTTTTCTTTAGGCTGAGTTAGTTGACATTCTCAAAAATATGTTCCTACCGTCAAAGAAAATGATCAAGGAACAGCTGGAATGGTTAATAGAACATAAATACATGCGACGGGACGACGACGATATTAATACATTCATTTACATGGCATAACATGGGAATTACTTGTTGAGCCATAGAAGCATCTTTTTTGACGGGTGCAATTCGACTGCGAAATATTAAAAGTTATATATTTTAGCCTTTTTGGTTGCATGTTGCTGCTCACAGTGAGCAAACACTACCAGCATAAACTTTCTTGGCTGAAATGGCGTAACTGAGAACTAATGAATTGATTTTCACTCGGGGTTTGATTGTTGATAACTGTGAAAAAGCAGACCCAAAATAATTGGAATTATTAAGCTTGTGATGGTAAAGTAAAATAAACATTGTTTTAATGAAAACACATCAGAGATGACATTTTAATTCATAGATAAAGATTAGAACCTTCCACAAATTTTAACTGATAATTGACGTCACATTCGATGGAAAGTGATTCCAGCAGTCGAAGTACGGGCTGCGAGGATACCGAATCAAGAACGGATGAATCCAAAAAGCATACATAAGCTGATGCCATCAACTGACCAGTGAACTTTCTGTAACTAAGAGCACCAGCCGATAGACCGGTGATAACATTCGGTGCCTCCAGTTCCTTAACATCACTGTGTTGACCATTAAGCGATCGTATGAAACACGCTTCCTCCTTATCCTTCATACTAGTACCTTTATGCATAACACTCGGTTGGAACGAAATGGCAATCACCTGTTGCGCTAAATCAAGCCATGGTACTAGCTTTTTCGTTATACGAGAAAAATTGTTAAGATTCTTCTCTTCAGACAAGCAAACTAACACGCTCTGATCCGGAATACTGTAGATATAGGTTGATCCGTTCTTCAACCGAGCGATCGGCGATCTGCCTTTCAATACTGCCGTTCCAACGAAACTAGCGATTGCTTGACCTTCCAGAATAAGAAAAAGCTTGATGCTGTCAATCTTTTGCTCGGTGTTATCTTCGTTCAACCAATTCCATTCTAGCCTGTAATGTATAGTTTAAAATATGTGAAATTTATTTAAATTCACGCTACTCGCGGTGACAACGGTGCCCGATCTTCTTCACTTTCGTCGTAATCGTCCCAGAAAGCACGTGTCGAAGGTTCAACAATTTCTCCGAAATCAAGACTCATTATTAAGCCTTAAAAATATATCGGTTTGACTATTTTAAAAATATAAGCCGGTTAGTAAACCCAAATCTCTTGTTACCGCAAATCATCAAAACAGTGGTAAACAAAACTCAAAAACTGTAAGTCGGCGTGAATCGTCTGATTCAGACGTCATGTTGAATATCAGGTCCAGCAGTGTCATTCATGGTTATTGGAGCGGAAATCGATTTATTTTGTTCCAGCTAACAGTGAATAAGGCAATCCACGGATGACGTTTCTTCGCTTGTACGTTTGTTATTGTTGCTGTTTTTCAAGCTGCAACACCAAAACACGACCAGAACCGAAATCTTTTAATGTCGGCAATAATATCAAAAGTGATTTTTTATTGTTGTATTTAGGATTGGCACTCGCGATACTAGAGCTACCGATCGGATAACATTAGTTTTTCACGCTTCTGGATCCGGATTGCATCCAAGTTGCGACCGATCGAACATACATAAAGCTGTCAAAAGTTGAAAACAGACTAAAATCAGCTGATCGCAACTGTCTCGTGGATTGCCTTATTGCTTTATTTCACGGCTCTTCACCAGAGGGGATTCACTGCTGTCAAATTTCATATATGTGTGCGTTATCGCAGATCAGCTCTGGTCCATGACGTTTGTTGGTCCGTGACGTTTGTAACTATGAACGATAATGAGGAAAAAATCACTACACAACACATTCATAAAAGTTTTCCGCGGTTTCTCGAGTTTTGATAAAAAAAACGTTCCAATTCTATGATATTTCACATCGATCAATTTCATAACCAAAAAGAACAAAAACCAAAACAAACACCATGTTGCCGAATATGCTGGTTACACGATGTTTGACAGATAGATCCCCTCTGCTCTTCACACCAAATTTTCATTGCTGGAAACCAGCAAAATTTTGCTGATTGTTGGTGTGCTGTGTTTCCAGCAATCTGTTCAGCAAAATGAAATTTGCTGATTATTCAGTAATGCTCAATTGCATAAAAGTGACAGTTCGTTTGCTGCATGTCCAGTAATACAAAGCACAACTTGCTGGTTGTCAGCTATGACAATTTGCTGTACATTCAGCAAAGCATAAATCAATTTGCTGGTTAACCAGTTAGTTCAAGGAAACCATGTGTCCCTCAGGCACCAGGTTCCATCCGCTCATCGGATCATAGCCAAATTACTGTTGAATTAGAGATGTATGATTATCATTTCAACTTTTGAGTTCATCTAGCCCAACAGTGACTTAGCTATGGTCCCATATCCGCTAACAGGAGCTTAGCGATGATCCCGTACCAGCTGCAAAGCGATTTGGTGCGTTTTACTAATGAAAGGTTGACGTAAAATTTGTTGACATATCAATTCTTTCGCTGGATTCCAGCAAACATTCATTTACTGTTATCTGTTCAGCAAATAGTTTTGCTGAATTTACGCGAATCACTGAATCGATTACTGGTTTTCAGTAAATTTATCAATGAAATACTGGTTTACATCAAAAATAAAATTACTGAACGAAATTCAGTAAATTGTAGAGCTGAACTGCAGTAAACTTTTGGAAAAAATGCTGTGATTCAGCAAACAAGTAGTTTTATGATACGCTTTCAGTAATGTACTTTGCTGAACCATAAATAGAAATTTTGGTGTTCTTCTTCTCCTTCTCTATTTGTTGACAATACAATGTATAACTCAATGGAACGGTAACCAGGACCATAAACCAGCTAGCTGGCATCTCTATCTTATTTGCTTTGTTTCATCGTAGCTAACATCGCAGCGGATCCGCGATTTGCGGGCCCCATTGACAGATGCTATGTTATGCGTATGAAAAGTGGCGGTGATATGCTATCTCGTTTACACACACGCTGAGATGTTAGTCCTCGAAACATGGCGGGAGGCCAGCTAGCTGCCATAAACACAGCTCTTTTTATTGTCTTTTTGATGTTATCCTCCCGATCGATGGCATAGATACTATTGTAACTATTTTACCGTGTTTCTATTCCATCATTGTTATAATAACTGTGCAGTCAGGTTTTAAAATTTTGATGTTTGTTTGTTTTATGTAGTTCAAAACTTCTTGACTCTCCCAGCTGGTCTCGAGGTGCGATGCTGACCTAACAAGCCAGTCGTTGCAGGTTTGAGTCTCAGCTCGGGAAAGACTGTCAGTGTCAGTAGGATCGTAGCGCCTAGCCCCGCAATTGTCCTGTACACTTAACAGTTGGCTGCGAAGTCTGTGTATAATAAACAGAAGGTTAAGTTCTGATACGGAATGTAGCGCCCGCCAAGGCTTTGCTTTGCTTTATTTCTTTGTACAGATCAATATCATTAGTCTTTAAAATGTCAACCGTGCTTTGAAACTTGTCTATAAAGCTAAATTTTTATCTTGTATTCTGAAAACAAGGGCATTCAAATAAAGCGTGTTAGGATGTTTCCGGTTCGTAGCATGTGTCACAGTTAGGATTGTCTTGCAGACCCATTTTGTGTAGCAAAATTTACTTCAATCATGACCTGCCATTATTCTGTTTATAGTACGCGTTTCTCTGTTATCTAGTTTATCTGTTTTCTCGCAGTACAGGGTTTACAGGAAAATCTTGCATGGCGAAGAATTTTCGTCCTTTTTACTGACGCCTTTTTACTTTTACTCTTTGTATTAATGATTTGTTGAGGTATACTTTTCTTCCTGTAACATCAAACAGACGTCCTTAATTGAAAGCTCGTGTTTGATGAAAATATCAGAACTCGTTCCTTGCTTAGCTAAATGGTCTGCTATATCATTTCCAAGTATGTTTGTACGACTAGGAATCCATTGTATAGAAATATTTGAATTACGGCAGTTATTCAAAATGTCGGTTGGCAAATGGCTGGACACTAGGGTGGGACAAAAAATAAATGTTAGCTCCCATGCACTTTTCGTGTTCCTTATGGGTCCCATAACAACTGTGTAAATTTTCAGATCGATCTGTGAAACGCCCGATTTTCAATACTTTTCTGAAGACCGTTAGGAGCTACGATGCTTGTAGAAACAGCTGTTTACCCCAAACTGATTGAATGTCTGACGGACGGTTTATCATTGAAATTTTCCAGCAACACTGCTACAGCATGCTGCTATTGCAAACTTGCTTAAGTATGAGAAATAATTTCGCGTGGAATTAATTTTTAAAGTGTGATTTTTGCTCATAGTATCTTCGGGGAAGCCCACAAGATAAATTTAAGCGATATTATTTCTCATCACATGGTTGGATTTGCAACAGCAGCATGCTGCAGCAGTATTGCTAGTAAATTTCAATGGTGAGCCGTTCGTCAGATATTCAATCAGTCTGGGGTGAATATCTTTTTTCACAAGCAAGGTAGCGCCTTGCGGTCTTCAGAAGAGTTTTTTCCAGGAATATTTCCTATAAATATCATGCATTGATATAATTTTAGGAGCTAACTGGACATCTCTATAGAAAAAGTTTTGAAAAACTGATTTTTCTCTAATAAAATCGTATGGAAGCTTTAAAAATCGGGCGCAAATCGGGCGTTTCACCGATCGATTTGAAAAATTACACAGTTGTTATAGGACCAATAAAGAACACGAAAAGTGCATGGGAGCGAAAATATAACACCATCGTTTTTTTCCCATATAACCGTGTCCCAGTCTACTGGACACGTGTAACTTGTAACCCTAATGGCCATTCACTTCTGTCCAGCAACTCCTATCCCAACCTCCACGTGGTGCCGACCGGAGTACGAGTAACCTTAGCGGAGATCGGGTAACCAACCCTAGTGGAAACTATGGTCGTATGCTGACTGGGAAGGGGGTCGCACGCGGCTGTATCCCCATAGGGGCGGCGTACAACAGCGTCTGACCCGGAGCGGGCGGCTGAATTATGGAATGCTGTATCCCGCCAGCTACACCTAAGATGGCAGCCCCATCAGCAGGATGTAGGTATCGCGACCCTGGTAAGGTAGCATACCGAAACCTTTCATCAACCACGAACAACGAATTTAGAAATACGGAACGGATCAATCGGCAAAGACCTAGGCTACGAACACGGAAAAAGATTAAGGTAAACGATTGGAAATTGGGTACTTGGAACGTCCGATCTCTCAATGAACCGGCGCGGGCAAGCCAGCCCCTTGCTCGAGAACTACAGCGGCAGGGAGTCGAAATCGCAGCGATTCAGGAGGTTCGGTGGCCAAATTCCGGAGAAAGGAAATTCCGTGCAGTAGACCCTATTGCACGCACTTCTTTCAAGTACCACATCTACTACAGTGGTGGCAGCGGAACAGGGCCTCGGTTTCGTAGTGCTGAGAAATCAGAAAACAAGAGTCATCCGGTGGAGGCCCGTAGATGACCGTATTTGTGTGTTGAGGGTTAAGGGCAAATTCTTCAACTACAGTTTAATCAACACCGACAAACTACAAATCCGATGAAGTCAAAGATGAGTTCTATGACAAGCTTGAGCGAATCTATGACGAGTGCCCAAAACACGACGTAAAAGTCGTCATCGGAGACGCAAACGCACAGGTTGGGAGGGAGGAATTCTTCCGTCCGGTCATTGGAAGGCATAGCCTCCACTCGTCAACCAATGAAAACGGCCTGAGGCTGATAAACTTTGCCGCGGCCAGAGGAATGGCCATATGTAGCTCCTATTTTCCACGTTTGAATATTCGGAAACACACCTGGAGGCATCCAAATGGAGAAGCCTGCTCCCAGATCGATCATGTACTGATTGACGGTCGGCACTTTTCGGATGTTACTGATGTTAGGTCTTTTCGGGGACCAAACATTGACTCTGACCATTATCTCGTCGTTTGTAAGATCCGCGCACGGTTGTCGAACGTGCTGAAATCTCGCACAGAGAGGACGACGCGTTTCAACATTCAGCGGTTGAAAGCTGATGGCGTGGCAGCAGAATACGCCAGAGAGCTGGATCAACGGATCGCAGAACAGCAGGAGGAAGGAGTGGAAGACATAAATGGGCTGTGGACCAGTATTCACGGCGCCATCGAAACGACTGCGAGAGAGGTGCTAGGTACGACGCGTGGAAGACAGCCTAACGGCTGGTTCGATGCCGAGTGCCAGAGAGCGACAGATGAGAAGAACCGTGCCAGGAGCCGCATGCTCACTGCGGCTACGCGTCAGAACAGTGAGAGGTACAGGGTGGCAAGAGCTGCCGAAAATAGAACCCACCGTCGGAAGAAGCGCGAGTACGAGGAGCAGATGCTCGCCAGCGCAGAGGACAGCTATGCTGAAAACGACGTGCGGAGATTCTATAGAACTGTCAACAGAGTCAGAAGCAGGAATTTCCCTGTGCCGGTCATTTATAATTACAAGGACGGCAACCTGCTTACTGATGAACCGACGGTTGCAGCCAGGTGGAAGGAGCATTTTCAGGCGCTTTGAACGGTGAGAGCCGGATGAGCAGAGCAGGAACAGGATGACGATTATGAGTGACGAACAAGCTGTGGAGCCACCAACACATGAGGAGGTGAAAAAGGCGATTAGTGAGCTGAAAAACGGCAAGGCCGCTGGGAAGGACGGTATCCCGGCCGAACTTCTAAAAGCGGGAAGCGAGTGGCTGTACTATGCGGTCCACCAGATAATACTAAGAATCTGGGCGTACGAACAAATGCCGAACGACTGGTTGGAAGGCCTCATATGCCCTATCTATAAGAAGGGCCATCGATTGGATTGTGGCAACTATCGAGGGATAACGTTGCTCAACTCCGCATATAAAGTGCTCTCCCGTATTCTGTTCTTCAGATTGAGACCGTTAACGGAATCCTTTGTTGGCGAATACCAGGCTGGTTTTCGACAAGGGCATTCCACGACGGATCAAATTTTCACCCTGCGACAGATCCTCGATAAGTTCCGGGAGTACAACTTATCGACTCACCATCTGTTTGTGGACTTCAGGGCGGCATACGACTCAGTGAAAAGAAACGAGCTGTGGCAGATCATACTGGAACACGGTTTCTCTACGAAACTAATAAAGCTGAGTCGTATGACACTGGAGGGATCAAAATCGTGCGTGCGGATAGCTGGCGAGACATCAGCCGCGTTCGTAACGTTGAATGAACTGAAGCAGGGGGATGCGCTCTCCAACCTACTGTTTAACATCGCTCTTGAGGGTGCAGTACGAAGAGCAAACGTCGAAAGAAACGGTACGATCATCACGAAATCTTACATGCTTCTTGGTTTTGCGGACGACGTCGATATCATCGGTATCAACCGTAAGGCCGTGGAGGAGGCTTTCGTACCTTTTGAGAGAGAAGCAGCGAGATTGGGACTTGTCATTAACTCTGCCAAAACAAAGTACATGGTAGCTGGCAGAGAGCGTGGGAGTCCCCGTGGTGTTGGTGCTGCGGTGGAGATAGATGGGGAACGATTTGAAGTGGTTGACGAATTCGTTTATCTTGGTACGCTTGTGACATGTGACAACGATATGAGCCGTGAAGTGAAACGACGAGTTGCAGCTGCGAACAGGGCTTTCTACGGACTGCGTAACCAGCTAAGGTCCCGTAGTTTGCAAACTCGCACAAAGCTAGCGCTGTATAGGACGCTGATACTCCCTCCCCTGGCCCTTTACGGACATAAAGCATGGACGCTGAAGGAAGCTGATCGACGAGTGCTCGGAGTTTTTGAGCGTAAAGTTCTGCGATCGATACTTGGCGGTAAACTGGAAGACGGAGTGTGGCGCAGACGCATGAATCACGAGTTGTACCAGGTATACAAACATGCTGATATAGTGAAGGTAATACAGCGGGGCAGTGCGCGTGGATGTGCGCGATGATGCACGAACGGCTGCCTAAGACAGAAGAAGCTGGACATATCTAATTCGTTCGGCCCTGGACCGGTGAACGGTCCGTTAGCCAAAAAAGTAAGTAAAGTAAGTATTCAAAATGTCGTCGATTAGCTTACTCCTATACAATTTGTGTTGACTGTTTTTCAGAATTTTACACGAAGAGAGAGAGAGAGTCGGTTAATATTACTGTTCTGTGGCTACTCTAACTGCAATCATTTCTGCTGTTATAATCGAGGTTTCGTGTTCCAGCCGATTTGTTTTTCTACCCGAAAAAAAATTACGATGTATATGGTGAGAACAGTAAATGGACAATATTTTTTATTGTAACCATAAAAAAAATGGTATTTTTACTGTAAGCTTGCGAACGTTTCTTGTTATTATCATGTTTTCACAATGTTTCTTGTTGTTGAATCTACCACCGACAATAATTTTACCATGAAAACATTGTCAGTGACTTCCAAATGTATGAGAAAAGTGCATGGAAAAATGCTGTTAAGATACATAACAACCCCCCCTTTTCATGGTAAAAAAAGGCAAAAACAATGTTTTTTTTATTGTTCTGGACAATGATATGTCCAACTGCTCGAGAAATAATTAACAAAATGAATTCTCTTATTTTGGCTTTATCGAGCCCCAAAGAAAATCCCATAAGGAACTGTCAAAAAGTTATTTACAAAATCAATGCAGCATTTCTCGAGTAGGAACGAGACAAATACAGGGCTGCGCAGGTACACTGCATTCAAAAACATCTCGAACAGTGACTGTATTCAGAGTGTGGTACCATTCGAGTTGTTAATTTTGTACCAACTTTCTGGAAGATTTCTTCCTGAGTGTTACGTATGTCTTATGTATGTGGTTCCATAGTTTTTTGAATTGGTCGAACAATGGCGTGTTCAACGCTATACTTTTCGCTATCTTCTTGCTTGCCACAAATTTACTTCAAATAACCCATGGTTCTTGGCCGAAAGCACCATGAGTGTATCGATCGGAGTTGTTTTTGTGCAGCCGGTTGTTTTTTCGTAAAAATGTGGAACGCTGCACGATTTTCCGTATCATCCTTGCGCAGGGGCCATGCTAATCTTCTCTGTATAGTTCCAATTTTAGTATATGTCCAGCCGAAGCTAGGACTATTCCACGGGTCAGTACTCAGTACTACAAACTATCTGTAATGTAAACAAGCCAACATTTCACATTTTTTGACCCAAACAAAAAAGATTTTCTGATCAAAATAAAAAGTTTCAATCAAAGAATCCCATTTGAACGGGTGGATTCGGCCTGGATCAATTCAAAAATTTCCGGAGTACTTCGCGATAAAGGCGAATCTAACAAACTGTAAACAAATAGAGATTTTACCGAAAACGTATGAAGTGAGCTACTATCTACTTTCAAATTTCGAAAAAATAATAGGGGTCTTCACCAGTGCTGATAAAAGTCATTTTCCCCAGCAAAATTCTTCTAAAATTACAGCCAATCATTACTTATACTCAGATGAAATAGATCGCGCGCATCGTTCACGGTTACGGAATAAAATTTGACGACAAATCCAACCAAATGATCTTCACTTCAAAGCGAAAAAGAAAAACAAACAGTCCACTTAACCAAAATGAACCTCACCGAAACACTTTTTCACTGACACTGACCGATGCCTTGACAATCTTCGTTAACTGATAAACTGATTTTGTTGTCTTGCTTCCATCGCATGAAATATAATGAGGTGTTTTGACAGTTCACTCTCATGCAAAAAGCGGGAAGGGAGAACTCTGAAAGGATTGTAAAAAAATAACGTTTAGGGATGCTTTTTTTTCACTTTCACTCAAGAGTGTCAACAAATATCAACCCTGGTCTTCACATCGAGCTCGTATACGAATACCCAGCCGTAAACTGTGTATCTTCCATTACTCGTCAATGGAGGTGAGTATTTTTACGGCTGGGTATTTGTTTACGAGCTCGACATGAATACCCATAATGTTTTTCTTTTCTAAATATTAAAAAGTAGGATGTATGTTAAGGGCGAAATCTACTTTATATCAAAACGAAATAGAATGAGGAATACGCCCTTTTTGTTGTTTACGTTAGTAAAAGGCGAAACTTGACTTTGTCTTGATGAATGGGCGAAATCAAAGTTGTCAACAAAATAAACATTAAAAGCAAAGGGCGTATGCCAATACAATAACGTAAACACGGCGTACAGTAAAGGGCGATACTGTCGAGCAAATGAAAATAAGGCGCATAGTAAAGGGCGATACTTTCGAGCAGATCTAAATAAGGCGCAAAGTAAAGGGCGATACTTTCGAGCAGATCGAAAAGGTTGCATAGTAAAGGGCGAAACTATAAATTCTCGAATATACAATGTAAAGCGACTGAAATTCAAGTTTTAGGTTTACCATGTACAAAGCTAGAACAATTTTGCTTTCATTAGAGTATTTGGATGACAAATATATTGTTCCACCGTTATTTAGGATTTGAACTTTTGATTGAAAACTTAGTTTGTCTTTTTTGAGTTTTGTAGTCATTGTACACTCAGAATATTTTTCACGTTATAGTTACCGGAAATGTTATGTGAATATTTTCCACTGTAATTTTCACGTAGATTTTACGTGATTGTCATTTGAGTTCATCATGAACTGGTGAGATGATTAATCATGTGAATCTTATTCAGTAGACATATGCATTTCATGTGAGTTTCACGTAGAATTCAACTATCGGTAAAGTGAAAAGCATTTGATTGTCTGATAGCTACTACGTTTTATGCAACATGTAATTTTCAATTGTGGTTTCCCAAATTCTTGAGAGACTGGAAATAGTTTTCAGAAATTATCCAAATATGTTGTTTGATAAGTCGCACGGGCGACAAAATGATATTGCGACATTTGCCGGCGATAATTACTGTTAGCTGCAACTGTTTATATCCGGGTAATTTCTCGTTATTTTAACTGAATCTGTGTGAAATCTGTAAGCTCAAGACTCGATGTCGGATTCTCATGGTTTTTTCAAAGCTCACTTATGTACCGTCTGTAAATGTCTGTGATAGTAGAATGAGTGATATGTCTGTCAGTGTGTATACGATGATGAGGTTCGGATGTCGTACTGCGGGGAGAGCTCAGTTTTAGTTCGGACACCGAAGCAACCAGTTGGTCTTGCGATACGCTCTGTTGGAAACGATCCCTAAGACGATACAATGGCGACGAGGATGAAAATAGGTATGTGGGTTTTATTGAAGTAATGCCCATTACATTTGTGAAAAGGAATTTATGTGTTTAGAGCGAGGAAGGTACTGATGAGAGGTACCAAAGTGAATGGATGTATTTCTGGGGAGACAATTGTTGAAAGCTCGTAATAATTATTTTTTAAAGATGGCGCAGAGCAGACAGAAAAAAAATCATGTGACCGTTTTTTCTTCTCTTGGCGATTTTAAGAAAGATGGCGAGTGACTAACGCGATAGCTGAGTATGCGAATGAGAGAAACTGGAAGTAGAAGTGCTCGGTGCTACGGGGGAGCGTAATGCTAGTCAGTTCGGTTGCGTTAGTAGAGGTGGGAACAAAAAAAAATCGACGTGGAGAAGTGAGCTGTGTGCTATGATGCGAAATGCAAGAGCTTCGTGCTATGAGACTACATGCTTCGTGCTAAGAGATAAACTGCTTTGTGCTATGAGAGTACATGCTTCGTGCTATGGAGAAGGGAACGTGCTACGTGCAAAAAGGGGAAATTTGATTGTAAATTTGGAGAATTTTATGGTTCAGAGTTTGTTCTGGTTCAAAAGTGTCGAAAATGTATATTCACATGGGATAGATGATGTCGATGACTGTTTTCCTAGTTTATGGTGGAGTTTATCGTATTTTTTTTTATTTTGATTAATTTTATTAGATGCAGCTGTAATGCCCGCGTTCGCGGTCGGATCCGATCCGAGGAACGATTGGATGAGGTGGAAAAAAGCTTTTGAGAGATTCATTGCCGCCAACGGAGTAACTGATGATGAGGAAAAATATAACCTGTTGCTAGTGATTGGTGGTATTGAGTTGCAGAGTTATTTTGATAAAGTTGATCAAGCTCAGATTGGAGTCCCTATCGAGGGTGATAACGCCAATTTGCAAATTTTAAAATATAAGTCAGCGATATACGCTTTGGACACTCATTTTGCCCCGCAGTTGAACAAACGGTTTGAAAGGCATCAATTCCGTGCGTTGAAGCAAGAACAAAGCGAAACCTTCGAAGATTTTGTTTTTCGTTTAAAAAGACAGGCTAGTCGCTGCAAGTTTATTGACCCTGATGATATGATAGTTGATCAAGTGATCGAAGGACCTCAGTGGAGTTAAGGAAGAAACTGTTGACAGAAGAGAAAACGTTAACGGATGTAATGCAGTTGGGCAAGACCATTGAAGAAGTACAGAAACGCACAATGGAATATAGGAATTCGGATGTAGCAATACTAGGAAATGTGAATAAAATTTCGGGAAACCTGATGATAGATAGAAATAATCGGAAGTGCTACAATTGTAATCGGGTCGGCCATATTGCGAAGGATATTTCTAAGTGCGTCGCTAGAAACGTTACATGTTTCAACTGCGGAAACAAGGGACACTTCAAAGTCTATTGTCGTAAAAGAAAAGCGGAAGAACCTTCTTCACGAAATGAAAATAAGAAGAGAGTCTATGCAGTTATCGAATCCAATGATGATAAAGCAGGAAGCGGTGTTTTCTTCGTGAATGATAACGGTCCTTCTGAGATTTTGAAATTTATCGTCGGGGATGTACCAATTTCGTTGGTAGTTGACTCTGGATCACCAGCGAATATAATTCGAGAGAGTACGTATCAAATACTTCAACGAAGTGGAGCAAAAATCGTCAACGAACGGAAAGCAGATAGAACGTTAAGCTTGGAAGCTTTTGCGTCGAACGAAGAAATTCAGTTCAGTATGGCCTTTGAAGCAGAAATCAGAACACCAGAAGAGGAAGATAGGATCTGGGCTCATTTTCTCGTTGCACCTAAAGGTCAAACTGATTTGCTAAGCAAAGCAACTGCATTTGCACTTGGAGTTTTACGAATTGGATATAGTGTCAGTATGATAACTGGTACTTCCAATATAAAAAATACGGAGACTGAGTTTCCTAAGATTCCCGGAGTCTCACTCAAAATTCATATTGATGAATCAGTCAGGCCAGTAATTCAAGCTCCAAGGAGACTTCCTATTGCAATGGAAGCTGCAGAAGAAGAAATTATTCGCGATCTTATCGACAAGAAGATCATTGAGCGTGTTGAAGGCCCCCAGTCATGGGTTCCACCAATAGTTCCTGTTAGAAAGAGTGATGGCAAAATACGAGTTTGTATTGATATGCGTGTAGCCAGAGCCGGATTTATGGGGGGGCCCAGGGGGCCCGGGCCCCGGGCCACCACATTTTTGGGGCCCCCACAAATCAAGAAAAAGATTTTTTCTTTTTTAAAAAATGAGATTCAATCAAAAGTTTGATTTACAGTAAGAAAATTTGAACAGAACATTTCAATATGACACTTTCCTTCAGTTTTATTTTTTCGCGAGCGCCAATATCACAACTACATCCATAAGAGTTCACCTTGGATTCTCTTGGAATGACACACATTAACACACCATTTGAATCGAACCAACGCACATGGGAATAAAGCAGAGAAAGAAAATAACCCACGAGTTTTTTAATGCATTGCTTTTGCTAACTTGTCCGAATCAGGGATACCAAATGTGCTTTGCAAAATGCAGATTTTCTGAGTTCGTGTGCAGATTTTATTGACCTGCAGATGTGCGTAGTTTTTTCCTAGTTTCTATTATTGTCAGAGTCGTCTTATATTTGCGCAGTCTTTCTCAAATTGTGTGCAAATTTTTGCCTATGGATCGCAATTTTTTCAAATTGCGGTAGTTTTTTTTTAGGTATCAAGAAAAAAAATTGAAGATGAAACTTATTAAAAATACCGCACAGTGCGTACCACTGTGAATAATGAAAGACAGTCAAACTTAGCAGTATTAAGTTTCGAGTACGAGTATACTGAAGGAGTTGAATGTTGATTATTTAATCAATAAATTTTCTGCAAAAAAACTCGTAAAGCATAGTTTACAGTTCCAAGCGAAGTGAAACATTTGACAAGTGAAAAAGCGTAAATTTTCGCTTGCGAAATCTGTCGTGAAAACCCGTTTGTGGAACACGCAGGTATTTCTTTTTTTTTTTTATTCTCGCTTATTTTCCGTCGGTCTAGTTCCGCCACTGTTGTGGCCAATCACCGACGCCCAGGGAGGCGACTCCACACCCAGGACCCTAACTCACGACCCGTTTATTAACGGACCGGCGCCAACGGCTTTACTTCCTCATGCGATGGAGGGCGTGATCCCAGAGATTTTTCGCCTCAGAAAATCTCCCGGTGTCGGCTAGGATTGAATCTAGACCAGTTGGGTTGGTTGTGAGTGGATCACGCCACCTCACAACCATCGACACCTATGTCGGCGGTGGGATTCGAACCCAGGCGTCGAGCGTGGTTGGCAGAGACGTTACCAACCACACTAGGCCCCCGCTCTACACGCAGGTATTTCACCAGTCTGCAGTTTACAGTTTAAGTGAAGCGAAACTCACGAGTTTACACTCCGAGCGAAGTGAAAATTGGCTGCAACTGACAGAATAGAAACGCACGCAAGTTTTCGCTTGCTGCTGCTTTTTTCACTAGCGTTTGCATCCGGGAAAAAAAATAAACCCAAGTGAAAAAGATGAAATCCACAACCTTTGATTTCGCTGGATCGAATTTGTTTACAGTTCCAAGCGAAGTGAAATTTTTGCAGGTTGCATTTTTCACGAGCGTGAAAAAATGAACGATTTGCATGAGATTTTCACCTCGCTTGAAACTCTAAATAGGGCTTAAGAGAAAATTCTAACAAATTTTTGGTAATTTTTCAATAGCAAATAAATGTTTTTACCTCGTACGATAAAAAAATGGGTTTGTTTTTTTTTTTTTGGGGCCCCGCACTATAACTGGGCCCCGGGCCCCCACAATCGTAAATCCGGCCCTGCGTGTAGCTAATCAAGCGGTTGTTCGAGAACATTATCCTATGCCAAACATAGATTCCGCGATGGCATCGATCCCCAAAGTTGGCAAACTATCCAAAGTTGATCTAGAGTCTGCGTATTACCATCTTGAATTGGAACCTGATAGTAGAAAAATAACTACATTCGCATGTCGGAGTGGTGTATATCGGTTTCGACGATTGATGTTCGGTATCAAATCGGCACCAGAACTATTCCAGCGAGAAATGAAGAATTTGTTTCGCGGAATCGATGGTCTTATTGTTTTTCTCGATGATGATCTTATTCACGGCAGTACAGAGAAAGAACATGACGAAAGGCTGGATGAGTTTATGAAACGAGCAGAAGCAAATAATTTGAAGATTAACAAGGCAAAGTCAGTTTTTGGTGTTAAAGAGGCAATTTTCTTGGGACATGTAGTTTCGGTACATGGAATTAGACCAACACATGACAAGATACAGGCAATTTTGGATTTACAGCCTCCAAGCTGTATGACAGAGCTTAAATCTTTGATGGGAACGATAAACTTTGTCGGTAAATTTATTCCTAACTTAGCATCAATGACAGCCTGCATGAGAGAGCTTCTCATTAAGGATACACCGTTCGTTTGGCGGGATAAACACGACCAAGAGCTCATAGAGATAAAGGCTACACTAGAGAAGGTCGAGTCACTTGGGTTTTTCAACCCTGTTGACGAGACATTACTTATTACGGATGCTAGTCCTGTTGGGGTTGGAGCCATCATGGTACAGGTCAAAGACGGTATATCAAGAACAATATACTGTGCCTCCAAGAGTCTATCTATTCACGAAAAAAAGTATTGTCAGACAGAGAAAGAGTGCTACGCGATGGTATGGGCTATGGAAAAGTTTTATATGTATTTTTATGGACACCATTTTACTCTGATTACCGACTGCAAGCCGTTGCAATATTTGTTCAACCGTGTACAATCAAAACCATCAGCTCGAATAGAAAGATGGATCCTGAGACTACAATCTTTCGATTTTGAGGTTAGATATGAACCTGGAGACAAAAACCTGGCAGATTCGTTTTCAAGGTTAAGTGTAAAGGACTTGGATTCTGCTGAAAAGACATGTGTAGAAGGAGATATCGTACAATGGATAGTCCAAGAATCGAAACCTGTTGCTTTACGTGTTGAAGATATTTGTAAAGCGACAACTGAAGACGAAGAGCTTTGCAAGGTAAGAGAGGCCATCGAGACAGGAGATTAGGATGGCATTTCCTTGCAGTACGCAGTCTCAACAATCAAAAATGACTTGGCGGTGTATGGAGAACTGGTTCTCAGGGGTGATAGGATAGTTATTCCTTCATCAATGAGAGAAAAGGTTGTACAACTAGCTCACTCTGGGCACCAGGGCAGCACAGGGGTCAAAGCTCTTCTGAGATCCAAAGTTCCAGGGATGGATAAACTAGTAGAACAAGTGGTAAAAAGATGTAAACCCTGTCAGATGACGTCTATTCCCGACAGTCCAAACCCGATCATTCTTAGGTTTCCTACACAGCCGTGGCAAGATCTCGCAATGGATTTCAAGGAAGGTTTACCGTTGGGGAAATCTTTACTCGTGGTAGTGTGTTACACAAGCAGGTTCATTCAAGTTGAAGCCATGAAACCAGCTACTACCCAAAAAGTGATCAGTGCGCTTTTGAGAATGTTCGCGTTATTTGGCGTACCACGTTCGATCACAGCGGATAACGGTCCTCAGTTTAGGTCATCGAAACTTAAACAGTTTTGCTCCAGTTATGGCATACATTTGAATCTTTCCACTCCGTCTTGGCCAGAACAAAATGGAGCGGTGGAAAGACAAATGAGGAACATCGGACGAAGAATCAAAATCAGTACAATTCAAGGAACAGATTGGGAACATGATTTAATGAGTTACCTACTCATGTATCATGCCACACCCTAAGAAACAACAGGAGTTGCTCCAAGTAAGATGATGCTTGGTCGGGAGCTACTAACTACAATGCCCTCAATCAACAAGTGTAACAACCACGAATTGGAACCAATGCGCGACAGGGATATGATGCTGAAGGAAAAAAAAACAAGGCCAGATCAGACGAACGGCGTCACGCGACATCTCATCAATTGAAAGAAGGTGATACGGTTGTTATGCGCAATCAGCAGACAGGATCTTTGCAACCGACGTTTACAGCAGAAGAGTTTAATGTTGCCGAGGTCAATGGAAGTAAGATAACTGTCAGGTCCAAGGAATCGGGAAAAACCTATTTTAGGAACAGTGCTCATCTAAAAAAGCTACAAACCAGTGAGGAAGATGTAACGGAGGAAGACAATGGAAAACAGGAAAACTCAGATAATGATATGGTGACTGATAGAGATATAATCGCAAGTGATAAGGATAGAGTCAGTGATCCGATAATTGAAGAACTAGATAGATATCGTAGAAAGGTTAAGAAACCGGAAAGGTTCAGAGATTTTGTGTTGGGGAAACCTTAGAAATGAAATGGATCTAAAGAACCCATTTATGGGGAAGTAAACAAAAATATTAATGAGGTAAATATTGGTAAATATAAACTAGTGTTCAACATGTGAATATTTCTCATTTCTAAAAAAGGTAGAGATGTGCCGTCTGTAAATGTCTGTGATAGAAGAATGAGTGATATGTCTGTCAGTGTGTATGCGATGATGAGGTTCGGATGTCGTACTGCGGGGAGAGCTCAGTTTTAGTTCGGACACCGAAGCAACCAGTTGGTCTTGCGATACGCTCTGTTGGAAACGATCCCTAAGACGATACAACTTATTGGCAAGTCATTGAGAAATTCCTTTTTATGTTCAGAGACTGAATTACACAACAGCTTCGTCATTTTGATTTCTGTGTATTTTCGCACGGAGAATTCACGCGGTACTTCATTTTGTTTAGCGTTGCAAAGTTGACGAAGATGCTACGTGATAAAACATAGTATGTATGTGATTTTCACGTAGATGTTATGTTTGTCACATAAATCATGCAAAATGACAGAAAATGAATAACTACAGGAAATTTCACGTAACAATAACGTGAAAAATATTTTGAGTGTAAGATTCGCCCTAATCACGAAGTAGTCCGGATTTGCTTGTATTTGTGAACATGGGCCCTTTTCATGTGTTAGGCGCGTTTGACGAGAAACCAGTAAGAGCAAGCGCACCGGTGAGTTGTCATTTGAGTTGCTATTTTCACAACGCTGGCCGTTGCTATATTGGATAGCAATCGATTTTCGCACCGGTCGTTGCTAATGGGGATTACCAATTCCACTATTTCTTTTTCACACCGGCAGTTGCCAATTTCTGGAGACCGTCACTAGCCAGCGTTGGCAAAATGTTTGTTTGTGATGTATTTCGCATATTTTCTCGGATTCAGTAATAACCAACTTATCCGTCAGTCAATCGTTTCCGAAATGAGCTACGTTCTTTCTACTTCATAAAATCTTCCCTCCATTTCATGAAACTTTGTTTTAACTTTGTTTCCGTTTCCCAAGTTATCGATAACATAATTCTTTTGCAGGTTTTGTTTACTTGTGCGTACATGGATTTTTTCATCCTTATATGTTTATTTAAAATAATTCCGTAAAACTGGGCACGTCCCGCAACGTTGGCTTAAATGACTATTCTACTGAAAGCTGGCGAACTGTCATTAGTTGTATTCTGTATTTCATGCTGTTTCGGTTCCCACAGTTTGCTATTATTATTTGAAAATTTGCCGCCAAAAAAAACTTAAATATAGAACGCGTAAATTGTTTTCGAGTATTTGGTTGATTCTAGTGATGGAGAAAATGATTTCGCAGAACAAATTTCCTTATACGCGTTTAAGAAAATGGTTTTTGGAAAGATTCTGGGCGGCTTTCAGCCTAGTAAATAGCCAAATATTGACCGCCATGCGGAGGAAGATGCCATCCAGCGTTTCAACAATGTTTTTATCGGAAACACCGGTCTATACCGATGACCATTTCCAACGCCGCTTCCGAACGCATCTTAGGTTATTTTTGAAGATTGAAACAGCGGTAAAGGAGAAAAATGTTTTGAAGTAGAATACTTCTCTCAGGAAGTTCGGCTATAAGGGATGTGAAATGAAAATCTAAAACCAAAAAAAGTGAAAAATATGTCCAATTTCAAATGCTAATAAATCGGTTAGTATTCGATGGTTTTCCTTCGTTCTTGTAGCAATAGATTGGATAATCTTCTAAGATTCTTCCCAAATGAAGATAATTGTAATTTTGTTATTCGCACTATTGTACTATTGAAAATAGTCAAGCCTTGTCAAAACGAAAAATTCGACCTCTGATTGGTCGTTATATGATTGCTTCCCAAGCACGGTCGACAGAATCATATACCTTGCAATTGAAAACATGCTATTTGGCCTATATAAGAGCTTGTTTCAGCCGGAGCCGCTCATAATAGTTCTAGACAGCGACAACAGCAGTCGTTCTTCCTTAGCAGCAGCACTAGCCCTGTGGTTGGTCACCACGTCTCAGGAGCAGTTAATTCCCCCACTGTTGAGGCAGCTCAATGGTTGTGATCAGCAACCGATTTTGAACCGCAAAATGCCTTTTTCAAGGCAAATGAAGAAATAATTGAAGGTTAATAATTTTCTGGCATCAACACAAGCAGACATTCTGTGCGGGATGCAATCAAATTCTCTTGTAGTTGTCAAATTTTTACTTTATTAAGTAAACCCCTCACTGTAGGGGCAGCGCAAAGGCTGCGATCAGCATAACCGACTTTGAATAATAAACTGCCCTGTTAGCTAATGCAGAGCTAATATGAAGTCGATTCAATCAATCAGCATAAACAGAATTTCGTCGTCTCCCAGCTGCCAAGTTGCAACATGATGCAACACGCAACAGCGAGCAAACGAAATCGCTTGATGTTACAAACCGCAATAAGATACGGGTTAAAACCGTTGCGTGTATGAGAGCGCCATCGGTGTTTTTTCACTGGATACAAAAATCATTTGCGAATTGTGGAATAATTTGTCTGAATAACATTAGGGAATGGTACAACTGAACTGAAAGGCGTGGCCTATTACGTAGCACCCTTCGGCTATAGAAAAGTGTTTCTGGGAAAACTAGCTACATTCATTAGTCGGAAGGTGAGCTGGATAGACCTCCACAACGTTGACAGCAGTAGCAGCAGATATCAGCACATAGCAGTAACAGAATATAGCAGCGGGTCGCGCCTGTGGCTGCCTTCAAATTAAACAAAGCACTTGCCCTGTGGTTGGTCACCACGTCTCAGGCCTCTGCCTGAGAACGAACGCCAACGCGAGCGATCGGGCGAGATTTTTGCCGTACATCAGCCGGCACTTCCTCTAATGGAAAAGTTGGATCATTATGTTCAGAAGAATATGACTGTCGGTAATATTACAGAGATGCGATTGCATTATATCCGATATGGAATTAAACAATTGTTCTTTTGAGGACAAATAAAACACTTAATTTGAAGAATTAATAGTTTTGGGTACCAGTAGCAGTATGGTAACAGCCTCAGCGGTAGGTAAAGTCGGTACTTCCATGAGGCGGATGTTATAAGCAAGTAAATGGAAGCGGCACGGCGAAACAGTTCGGGTGTGCTTAAGCCTGTAGTACACTTTTTGTCTAATGGTCAAATATTTGACCTTCTGGTCAAATTTATTTGACATCATGGTTGTTGTTTGCCCGTGTTTGCCTCATGTTAAAATTGGCGAGTGACAAACAATTATCTTTGACCAAATTTTTATCTGTCAAAAAGTGACAAATATTTGACGCTTGGTCAAAGAGTGTAATACAGGCTTTAGACGCGCGTCATTTTTCGTTGTTGATATTATTCCCCACATGAAACGACGCGCTTTCGTACGATTGCGGCGGTATTAGCGGTAGATGCATTTGCCAACACTTACTCCAGTAAAGCCGTGTTTAATTTTCAATGTGAAAACACCTTTCTATTGTGTTGACCGTGCGCATAAGGCCTCTGCCAGGCTAAACGCGAAAAGCGGCCGGAACCGATTCGCCCGGCCGTAGGTTAATGTACAGCCGTAAGTAGAGCTGTGTAAAAGTATTCTACTTCAACCTTGCGGTCGTGGCTTTGCACACAACCCTCCTGTGATTTTTTTATAAAACGACCGAACGAAACGAGAAAATAGTTGGTAATACTCCCGAGCAGATTTGCTCAAACCTTCCAGGTTAATATTGGCCAAACTTGTGAGAATTTGAGCTTTCCGCATCGTGTAGGTTGCAGACCAAAATGCCAACCAAAATGGTCATCTCAATAAAAAACCTATACAAAATGTTTACCTGCCCGAAAAAACACCCTGTCCAAAATTTCAGCTCAATCGGAAATAAAATTGAGTAGTGGTTCACGCCGACACTTGCGTCCTACGACGTGTTTAACAAGCGAGGCAAAACGCTTCGTCTTTCGAGGCCGACCAATTGAGTCCGCATTCGAAACACTCATCATCTTCGTAATATTATTACGAACATTCACTATCGAGCACAAAAAAACAACAGTTTGACATTTCATCAAATAGCAACGATTCGGCTCGTTGCTATCGCGTTGCCAAAATTAATAACTCGCTACTACCCGAGGTGAGGATTGTTTTTTCCCACACCAACATCCCGCATAAACAAATATCATACATGAATTGTTTCCCGTATAGTATCTTAACCATTTATAAAAAAGTCACATAACCATTTACATACCATATCAGCTTCAGTTTTGACCATCTAGTTTATAGTAAACTGAGAAATAACTATTTGGTGAACTAGGCGTTAGGTATGGTTACCATTCAAAAACAGCGATTTTCCCGAACATATTTTTTTCGTTATTATACACGATATGGTAAACTAATAATCCAAAATTTTGTACTAAAACTATTCTTCACATAGTATAAATATGTTATTTTGCAGTAGTTTCCAGTTGTATAGGTATCATTTCATGAATGGTATATTTATATTGATTTATATTCTGATAATCGTTCGTGGAATAGTCGTGATATGGTTTTGAATATTATAAAGATTGTTAGTGACGATTTCTTTATTTTTTGCAGAAACATGTTGTTTTTGTTTTTCACCTGCAGATATCATCACTTGCCAGCCATGTAGCACATTTGTCTTTGAGTAGTCATATTTGTATTCTTTCAGACTGCGAGGGGCGCTGTTTTGCATTCGTCGTGCAATGTCAACTTCAACTTCGTTCTGCTCGGAGATCCTGGATAGAAAAAGTTATTGTATAAATACTAAAGCCGAAACATTTGTGACCAATTTGATTACCTGCCATTATATATAGTTTGACAAAAACCTGCGACTTCAACGTTTGCTGGAAGATATCTCTTCGTTTTTCGATGGAGCTTCAACCGTTGAAGGTGTGGTGAACAAATAGTGCTCACTATCCTATTTGGGGATACTGACTATAATATTGTAGCTCAATAGTTTAAGTCATTCAATTTAGTACAATAATAACTCATAAAAGATATTATCACGAACAGTTACCATACTTCATTAAGTACAGTTAAAGTCCTTACCGCTTCAGCAATGGTTTTTGATTATGCGGGATAGCAACGCCCGGTGCGGTTGCCGCGTTATGGTGGGAGTTGCCAAACTAGCTTTAGAAACTTCAATTTAGCCACTGGTGGGCTTGCTCTAAGTAAACATCTGCCGGACCAATTATATTTAAAATAGCGTCTGATTTTTTTGCATTTTTCGCTGGTGATTTTTCCTCTCTTTTTCTTACACGTTTCTTGGCTTGACTGTCAAATGAAATGAATATAAAAAATATTTTTGGTTCAAAACAATAAAACAAGTTTTAGAATGGCACTCTTCAGAATAACTAAACTAGGAGGATTGAATTCCTCATTCTCCAGTGGTTTTAGGCCATTCAGCTTAACGGCGACCTGCAACCTTAAAGAAAGTAAGTACCCTCAATCGTCATGAATACATTTTGGTTACGATATTTTGCTTATTTACAGTCAAACAAACCGTTCAAAATGACCGGCTCGTAATTAGTGCAGATTATGTTCCATCACCCAGAACTAACCAAGTGCTTCAGCAAGTAACCGAAGCTAAATTAAGCGGAAAACAATTCTGTCCAAAGTGTACACTGGGTCTTGAAGTAAAACATACCGATGTTTTGATTTTGAGCCAGTTTCTTCGAAGCGATGGCTGCATGTTACCACGACGGGTTACTGGGTTATGTAAGCGCCAACAGCGTCGGATAGGAGCGCTTGTAATCATGGCTCAAAAAGCGGGTCTAATGCCAAACATTAACCCAGCCTGGAGTAAGCGGGATCCTAAACAACGGTACCAATGGAAGAAGTATAACAAATACTTTGACGAGAGTACTATTAAATGTTAAAACCAAATTTATTTGAAATATATAGATTCAATACTGGAATGATTTACTTTTGAAATGATTTTACAAAATTTCTGACTCTGTGCGTTTTAGAATCTATCAAAGCCTGCTCAAGAACCTGAATCAAGTGAACGAGACTGGTTGGATCCGTTTGCAAAAGGATTTCCCTTCGCGTGCTCAAATCACCCGTTCCGTTCGGCTCCTGCGAAAGTTTTTCCTTATGTTCGTTAACGACCTCACTGTCCAGATGCAGTTTCATCGCTATTATTGGCGTAGCCTGCTGGTGTAACACTCTGCTGGCAACCTTAGCTTCTAGACGCCATTCCAGATCGCGGAAATGCAACTCGCTGTCGGGCGAATTCTTCAAAATATTCTCAACCAGTTTACGTTTGCTGCTTACGAACTGCCAGAGGATATCGATTTGACTCTCAGTGAAGTCGATAGTTTTCAATGTTTGAAAGTCTTGCTCACTGATGTGCATCTTGGTGCAATCGATGAGCAGGCAAACTAATGCTTCGATGCAGGATTTGATGGTGTCAAACGTTGTCTCAAGTTTTTCTGCAGATTAGGCAAATCATTACGAAATAGGTAATAATGTGAATATGACCAGTTTGCAAGTTTAACTTACTTGCTGCTATCGTGCACTTCTTTTCGTTAATTCCATTGCTAATGTACTCAATGGCTAGTTTACAAAATTCGACTAGAACTACAGTAACTTATGTTTACGTACGCTTGCTTGGAAATAGAAAATATTTAAAATTCTCACCTTCCTCTGGTTGATCCAAAGCAAATTTCAGGTGCTTATCCTGCCCTTGTTTTATCAGTTGAGCCATCTTGTGCCTATATTATTTATATTATCGCATAATCATGTATGAGTAATATATATAAATATTTAATAATAGCTTATTTGTTCAAAAGCAACTGTAACTAATTGAATGTTTTTGTTATTCAATTTTTGCTAATCAACAATCTTACTCAAATCCACCTAGTTATCTTAAATATCCTTATATAATTAATATTTAGTACATTCGTCACATTATGTTATTGTTTCGAATTTCGGCTTAGGCTAAAATTTGAGCAAAATACATATAAAAAACACAGTCGGGTTCTGAATAAGTAATAATGTTTCTATTGGCATTTTAAAATCAGACACTTGCATTAAATGAAGAACCTTCCTCGAAATATACAGTGACTAAAACTTGACTGATATTTTTACTCGGTGACAGCTGGGCTGGGTTATACTTTTTAAGAAAAAAGAGCATACTTTTTTCCGGAACGAATTTAATACCCAGCTAGATTTATTCAGTGATCCTAATACTTTTACTTAAAATCTAAAATCATGAGAACGATAAAAAGCAACAACAAACATCATTGACATGGAATGTCATCGAAGTAAAGCATCAAAAATGCTTCGACTACAGCTGTCAAAGATTCTCCCGGCTGTCCATTCTTGCAATTCTTGCAGAAAGGGTTTCGTTAGTCGATCCATAACCTTGTTCAGTTGGTCCCGGTATAGCTGTTCATTGCAAAAAGTTAGTGTACAAGAAAAAAACTTTCGTAGTCAAGCGAAAATGTGTTCCGCCGTAAATGCAACTTCTGAGTCGAAACGATTTAAGGAGAGCGACAGTCTAGTAATCGGTACACACGACGGCATATTCCATTGCGATGAACTACTGGCGTGCTTTATGTTGCAACAGCTTCCGCGTTATGCTAATGCAAGCATTCAAAGGACGCGGGATAACGAACAACTGGATCAATGTGACATCGTTGTAGATGTCGGGGCAGTATTTGATCCCAAGAAAAATCGCTTCGATCATCATCAATCCAGCTTTCAAGAAACGCTCAATTCATTACGACCTGAGATAAAGGTGAAACGCGAAATTCGGTGAGTCTTAAAATATATTTAAAAATTTTGCACTATTTTGAGCAATTATTCTTGTTAGATTAAGTTCTGCTGGTTTGATTTATACGTATTTTGGAGAAGAAGTCATCCGAATTATTCTGGCGAAAAATTCTGTACCCGAACCGGCGGATGATATGATTCGTGGCGTTTACCGGAAAGTGTATGACAATCTAATTGCTGAATTAGATGCCATTGATAATGGAGTGCCTATGTTCGACGGAGAACCAAAATACACTATCAATTCACATCTTAGTGCTCGCGTCGCTAGGTTTAATCCGGCGTGGAATGAAGAGGCTGTGACGGACGCAGATGTATTCAAACGATTCGAGAAGGCAAAGGCTTATGTGGGAGAGGAGTTCGTTGAAAAGGTGCTATATTATGCTATTTGTTGGTGGTCAGCCCGGGAGCTTGTGATCAATGCGGTAAAAAACAGGATGAAAGTTCATTCCTCGGGTGCAATTCTAGAGCTCGAAAGATTTTGCCCTTGGAAGGACCATCTTTATGAGCTGGAAGAAGAGCACAACATTGTAGGACTTCCCAAGTATGTTATCTACTTCAATAAGGAAAATGATTGGCGCGTCATTTGCGTTCCTCTACAACCGGCGAGTTTTGTTTGTCGCAAGTTCTTAGCTGCACCTTGGCGAGGCAAGAGAGACAAAGATATAGTGGATATCGAAGGATTTACTTTCTGCCACCAAACCGGATTCATTGGCGGTAACAAAACTAGAGAAGGAGCACTTCAGATGGCTGTAGCAAGCTTAGAAGCAACTGAGGAATAAAAATTCGTGCTTAATAAAATTTTATCCTGCAACGTTAGAAAATTTTCTTCAGTCTGGTCAGCTTGTTTCTTCATGAAAGAAAGATAATTAATTAACATCCATTGGTGTTAACTCAATTAAAAAAATGGCGCTTGGTTTGTTCTAGTCCAACGCCGATCATACATGGGTGAATTCTGTTCCAGAATTTCTTTTAAGCTCTAGCAACTTATTGTCTCACTTTTAGACTATCGATTACTGTTTATGGGAAACACGAGAATCACTCATCCTCGTCAGCATCTTCATCTGATTTTTGCTTACCATTATATTCGCGTGGTTCATTTTCATTACGGGGCTCGTAGCTGTGCAGTGGTAACGTTTCCAACCACTCCACCATAGAGTTACTTGTCAACTCCGTCTTGACGATCGTGGAAGCAATATGTTTTTTGAAAAACTCCTGAATTTGTTCGTCTTCTTTATGAAAATCCAACACTTCATGGCATCCGTCCTGACCGTATCGAGCGTTATACTTCTCGTAGTGGATTCGACTTAACACCAGACCTAAGCCAGGTGCCGTGGGAACACCGTATCGAACCTCTTCGAAAGCCTTAACGATCGTCTCGGATGGAGTTAAACCGCGAACGACGGCCAACGTGAGACCGACCATCTTTCGAATCTGATGTAGCATAAAACTTTGTCCTTTTATTTTTATGGTGGCAAACTCTACAGTTGTTTCGTTCGGAACGAATGGTGCCTCACATTCAAACGACATGATAAATCGTTTGGCCGACGGATCGATAAACTCTTTACGACTCGTAAAGTTATGAAAGTTTTTCGTACCTTCAAACAGTTTTAATGTCTCGTTAACAGTTCGCAGTCGTTCCTCGGTCAGTCTATACGTTTCGATATCAACTTTTTCGTCGTTTAAAGCAAACGCAATCGTTGGCAGTGTATACGTGTATGTACGAGCATCACAATTCGACTTAGAATTAAAACCCTTGGTAACACGTTTCACTGCGAAGACCCGAATCTGCTGTGGCAGATCAGCGTTCAGTGCATCTAAATCCAACTTCTCCGGTAACTTAAGCGAAACCACCTGTGTTGCCGCCGATACACCTTTGTCCGTTCGAGCTGCACGCTGGAATTGAATCTGCTGAGGCTGCTTGAAGGCTTCATCGCTTATCCAACCGTGCTTCAGCATTGTAGTCAGTAGGTCCTCCTCGATGGTTTTAGTTCCGGGATTTCGCTGCATACCCAGATAGTCTACTCCAGAGTAACCGAGTAGAATGATACATTTGCGTTTCTTAACGCGCGTAGAGGGATCGAAATCTTTCACAGCTTCCGGATCTGACGGTGGATCCTCCCATTTGCGTTTTTTTACGATTCCATTGTAGCGACTTTTTGGTGCTTCATATTGCTGTCTCTTTTGACGATGTCGCTCTTCTCCCCGCTCCTTGTTTTCGGATATTTTTTGTTCTACAGCTTCAGCCATTTGGGCGAGAAACGTTACGGCTCGTGGACTGGGAACGGATAGGCAGCGGTTCTGATTTATTCTACCCGCAGAACTAGTAGACCTCACAAGAAGTACGGCACGCCGAGCAAAATTTAACATTTACACGTATGTGAACCTTTGTATTTGTAGCTATTTAGTGCTGGTTTTGTTCAGTGTCCTATTTTTTTTTTTACTATTTTCATATCAAATTGAAAAATATAGCTTGCTTCACTATAATTTTACTTGCGTAAAGAATTGAACACGAGGAAATCGAAGAAACAAGCAAACCAAAACATAAATATTGCTTTAAATCGAAACTGTACTAAAAGGTTCATGCGCGAAGATGATGAATCCTAACGTACACCACGAAAAGGGCGTACCTTGAAAATAATTTTCAATAGGACCACTAAAAATGGTGGTGATGAGATAACAAAAAATTTCCCGAAAAAAAGTACCATCGAGTATCAGAAATTGATAGCAAATGATTTTATACTTGAAATCGTTTTGTCAACTTTTCAATGTCTTCGTTAGAAAAATTCATTTACTTGAAATACAACATCGCTATTCTTGGAACGCAAAGAGTGGAAATACCTCTATTGGTTTGTATTTGGCAATTTTAGGATGTATTCTAAAAGACGGAAGCCGCAATTTCGGATTTCAAAATGAAACCTGAAGTTGATTCCAGACCTCTAAGCATCATTCTGGTTCCTGAAAAACCCACAGTGAGGTCACATACTTAAGACATACGTAACACTGGCCTTTTTTTCTGGTACACGTTGCCCCATAGTACTCCGTACCTCGCCCTGTCCAACTGTTCGACAAATAATAAACAAAATGAATTTTCTTTTTCTCGGCTTTAACGAGCCCCAGGGAAAATTCCATAAGGAACTGTCAAAAGTTATTTACAAAATCAATGCAGCATTTTTCGAGTAGGAACGAGACAAATGCAGGGCTGCGCAGGTACACTGCCTTCAAAAACAACTCAAATAGTGATTTTATTCAGATCGTGGTACCATTCGAGTAGTTCATTTTGTACCAACTTTTTTGGAAGATTTCTTCCTGAGTGTAACGTATGTCTTGTGTATGTGGTGAGGTTTTGATTATATAACAATCATCAAAAATTGTCTAATATATTTGGAACATATTTCTTCAAATGTAATATGCATGTGTGAGTGAATCTATATAATTTGTGTGTGTGAATGTATGTTCGTATGCGTGTGAATGTTTAGTTCAAAATGTTCGGTATAAATGTGCTGTCGGCTACCTCAGTTTATTACTAAGAGTTATCTATGAACCTAGCAGAAATTATCATGATGTATTTTTCTTTGAATTTCAGGTTTTTTTTTTGGCAAATCTGTTTTAGCAAATAAAAAAGAGCGGATGAGAAAGGCTAGGTCTCACCGCTAGGTGGATTAATTCGTGTTTTTTGAATTTCAATTCAACTTTCGCTAGTACTCATCATGTTTCAAGTTTGAAGAACATTTTGGCTATCAATCAACAATTCAGGCTCAAAACTCGTAACGCGCAACTAAAATCGCGATTTCGATTTAGTGCTGCGACTTTAATATAACTGTCGGGGCGCTGAAAATAATCTAAGTACCACCCCAGAATCATTACAACGCGCTGCCATAAATAAATTGTCCACCCCTGCTTTGGCGCCTATGGGCATGTAAATGTCATACAATAGAAGAAACTGATTGTAACGTGGTGCAGCTATAGACCATTTTACGAGGCGTTTCTGAACTCAATTCATGAATGAAATTTTGACAGAAAGCTCGGAACCGCTGACATAACGGACGTAAAAGCAGCATCAATATCAGCAGGATCCTTGACATCTGCCAGTTCGTAAAATGGTCTATAGTTGGATATGGTTTTACACGGTACGAAAGGGAGAATAAAATCGATCGTGTTTGCATAACGGAATTACTTGAAACACTAAAGAGTGTAGTACACTCTTTGACCGAGCGTCAAATATTTGTCACTTTTTGACAGATAAAAATTTGGTCAAAGATAATTATTTGTCACTCTCCAATTTTAACATGGGGCAAACACGGGCAAACAACAACCATGATGTCAAATAAATTTGACCATTATGTCAGAAGGTCAAATATTTGACCATTAGACAAAGAGTGTACTACAGGCTTAAAATGTGAGTTATGAATCAAATAAAATGTTTCAGAGAAATAATTATCAAAATAAATTTACAGCTTAAAGCATTATTTACTTGCTAAGAGATCGTGTTTCATTTTCTAACGTCGTTGTGGAAATAGTTTCTCAGCTGGTCACGACAAGAATGCCAGATGATAAGACATGTCTTAATCTCGCAGACATTAGAGCTCGTATGGAAAATTAACATAATAGTCGGTTAATTAACCGCATCCGATTTAATGTGCTTACTGGGATTTTTGTGATTTTCAATGGGGATGGGGGCTGTGTTTACCAGGGGGAATCTATCTGTCAAATACAGTGGTGGGCACCGCTAAGCGAAAATTTAGCGACGCTAATCGCTAAGCCGCTAACCGGAAAATTTAGCTCGATAAACGCTAAACTCACATTAGAGGAACTTTCGCTAATCGCTAACTTTTTAATATGTAAATAGTCATAACAAAAGTTTTTTAGCTTGCATTGAAAATAGATACTCTTAGGAATATTTTCATGAAAATTCTATTATTATCTGAATCGAAAAGTTGAACCAAAATTGTCATAATTTCAAGCGCATTGCAATTTACCAGAGTTCTTGGTGTGCCGAAAATTCAATCTAGACCTTGTGCTTGTTCTTCAAAATGCTCCTGTGGCTTGTACGATAACTGGAACTCCATTCTAGGGTAAAAAAAACTGACAAAAGTAACTTTCGCAGTAAAGTATGTTCATCTGTCGAAGCAATTTACGTACGCCATCAGCAATTCACAGTTTTTCTAAATATTTCTATTGTCGCTTCTTTACAAAATTTAGCGAATTAGCGATTAGCGTTTCGAAGGCCAAAATTTTAGCGACGCTAACAGTTTCGCTAACCAGCTCAAAAATTAGCGAAATCTTTAAATCGCTAACTGAATTTTAGCGTCGCTAATTAGCGAATTAGCGGAATGGTGCCCACCACTGGTCAAATATCGTGTAGCCGTGACCGGTTGTTTCGGTTTTTGTCGTTTTGATCGAAGTTAAATTTAGTAGAATTGAAACGTTCTTTTTAAAAAAAACTCGAGAAATCGCAGAAAACTTTTATTATTAATGCGTTGCGTAGTGAAGTTTTGTGGCAACAACCTGTATTTGGCTAAAAGTGATGAAGATTGCCACACAGGTAATCTATCAAACGTCATGGACCAACAAACTTCATAGACCAGAGTTGAACTGCGATAACGCATACAGTAACTGTTCGCTAACTGGGTGCTGTTTAACTGGGCTGCTTTTTAACTGGGCTTTCACTAACTGGGCTATAGCCCAGTTAAAAAGCAGATGAACGTCAAAAATCAGCGTTTGGCATGTTGCTGTCAAAACGAGATAGGGGCACATGAATAGTAAATTGAGATTGATTTTTTCAGTTCAATGGATTCTGGTTGTCATCACACATGCGATCCACTAGATATTCATCTATTTGTTTCCAGGTCAAATAAATGATTTATGAAAAGAACATGTTTCCAGGCAACGGGTAGTGCAAGTAAAGCAAACGCAAGGGAAGCAATTTTTTTTCTCATTATCTGTTCATCAATCAGGATTTTTAGTTTATTTGTTTAAAACATTTTCCAATTTTCGCTGAGAGTTTTGCCTAGCGCCATTACATCGAAATTCCCCTCGCTATTTGACGATATTTGAAATGTCAGCCCAGTTAGCGAGCGACATTCATTAACTGGGCTGGGCCCTCAGCCCAGTTAGCGAACGAACGGTGTATATGAATTTTGACAGCAATAAATCCCTCTGGTGTTTACAGATTTCCTTATATGAAAACTTTGTTTCGTGGAGTGTGAAGACAATTGAAAAATGACCTGGCCTTTCTGTGTCATGATTTTTTGACGACAGGGTTTGTCTTAACATCACTTACAGTTGCTGAAATTCCAAATCCATTTTTCAATAGTTCTGCTGTTTAAATTCAAAAAAGTCTGTAGAATATGTATCTTTTGACATAATAAATAAAAAAATGAAATAAATAAAGGGAAAAAGTAATATACATCCCTATTGCTTTACTGATAGCGAATTTCTTTATTCCACTGTGTGCGGGCAAAACTGCCGAGGAATAATGAAACGTCATCGCCATTTAAGATGCAAGTAAGAAAGAGATGCCAGATAATTGTTTACGAACTTAGCACGTGCGGTGGTGGGTTGAAGCTGACAAATTATACAGTGCGCTTCGGGCAACACGGCAGGTTAAAACTGGGTCAAAATCGAGCGAATAAAGAAGGGTTTTGACAGCAGTTAGTGCGCTTCCAGGTCAAAACAAGGTGCGCTGGTGGAATAAAGAAATTCGCTATAAGTTTTGTCACGAAAAACATGAATGCCCATCTTTTTGCGTGTACAAAAATTAGGCATGCGCATTCATTCAATATGTACTAAAACGGATGTCAAAAAGCGAATTGTGAACACAAAACAAAATCAAAAGTAGATTGAGTAGTGGAAAAGTCAGTGAAAGAATGGTAAGAAGAAGAAGAAGAAAACTAACAGATTTTGGACCTTGGACGGTATTCGCTTCGTTGGTTGCTTTTTGATCCTCGCTTGTTTGTGTAGTGTTTTTGTGCAATAAATATTTACTGCTTGGATAGCGATTTACCACCGGCAATTAGAATGAAATTGTGGCAAAAATAGCGACTTACATCGTTCCGTTGCAGTTTACTAGTGTTTTGCCTGGACTAGTGCATTTTTAACAATTAATTCGAATGACTTCAATTCGATCAGCAGCAAGGAACGAACGGGTCAGTAGCATCCACTTTCTCTGCGTTCGTCGTTGCGGAATGCGCTAGTGTGCGTTTTGTACAATCGGTGTGTCGATTTAAAGGTGCTTTCCCGAAAAAACAACTGTTGGTAGAACGTTCTATTGTTTTTTTCTGTAAAGAGATGTTAAAACAAGTGCGGAGATTCTGAATATACGTAAAAAGTAAAGATATGATTTCACATTAAAACTTGATCAGCAGTTTTAGTTTGTTGAACCGCAGATAATGACAGCTTTCTATTCGATCGATGTGTTTATGTGTGAGTGGTAAATGTACGCGTCCAGCGGAAAGGAATGCAGATATTGGGTAGAGAAACAACATTGAGCAAAATAACTGAACGGTCGATGATCACCCGCGGCAAGAGCATAGGAGGTAGGAGATGCAAATACGCAAACTACGCTGATTGGTGAAATGGTTTTGACATTGTTATACTTTTCCAATTTTCCTCGCTTCGGAAGGAACTTCCCATACATTCGTTGAAAGCGCTGTTTGATTTTTGGAGATTTTAGATTTCCTTTGATTGCTGGCAGAATATTGAACCATGCACGGTCATCGGAGGCGAAAGAAGAGGCCAAACTATGGCATCCGTTCGGTGGAGGTGAACAGAGGTCTTAACGGGTTTGGATTTACGATTTCCGGCCAGCAGCCATGCATACTGTCCTGTATTGTGGCGAACTCCCCAGCCGATCAGGCTGGACTGCGAGCTGGCGATTTTCTGATTTCAGTGAATGGTATGAACGTGTCAAGGTTGCCTCATGAAGCTGTTGTGCAGCTGATAGGAAACACCTACGGAGCGATTAAAATGGCCATTGCGGAGAATTACTATTCGGATAGCTCTGACGAGGACATTTTATTCCAGGGCAGTCAACAGCGGGCGAGACCAAAGTATCCCCATAAAACTAAATGCAATCGTTCGACGGTTATGGGGAAGCAACCAAACAGTCTGGGTAATATGGTAACTTCGGCACCTGCAGATTTAGTCGGAACATGCGAAGAAGCCGCATCAATGGTTGTGAACGATTCACCAACGGCGTACAATGTTATCTTGAGCCCAAATGCCAGTAGCAGCTGTGATATCTCCAACGTCAGTGCGATGGTGCGATTAGTTCAACTTGGCCAGGAACAGAATAATGTCCAAGCAGGTCCATCGCAGATTCAGTCGACAAGGCATGATATATCACTGGAATATAAGGCAGTCGTTGGTTATCTCGGTACAATTGAAATGCCTAAGCAAATTGCCACCAGTTCCAAATTGCAAACCGTCCGAAGTTGTATCCGAAAGATGCGACAAGAAAAACGCAATCCCACAACTGTTCTAATGACTATACTTCCGTCCTGTTTAAACCTCATCAACACAAGCAATGCCATTATAGCAAAATACTCATCAGTTAGGTTGAGTTACGTGAGCAGTAGTAGCGAGAATGATAATCGATATTTCGGTCTAGTCACATCGGCTATCTACGCCGATGGCCTCATGTGTGAGAACTCTGACATTCTAAATCAACGGAAGGACGTTGTGATTTCGAACAGCTGTCATGTTTTTGTTATAGACTCGAAACTTATTGAACACACGGTACATTTCGAAAAAGCTGAATTGTTGAAAATCATTTGCACCAAGGATCCGATCACTAATCTCTGTCTGGAATTTCCAGGTAGCTCGGAGTATGTAGTTAATTTAATTCGAAGTATGTATAACCTGAAGGCTCCGATCAAACCTGAATGCTCAGCAGCGGGCAAACCACCTGTAGCTCGAAGTTTAAATATGGATCATGCCGTTCGCGTTTATCCGAGAGTTCTGAATGATCCACGACTCAACCCGAGAGCGATGGAAGATCCTCACGATATGCTGGCCTCCAACTCTCCCCAGCCTAGCAATCACAGCGAGATAACGACTACTTCTAGTAACTCGGACTCGGGAATTGGTTTTCATAACGACTGCCGAAATATTTCGGATCGCATTTTGGTGGTTGACTTCCCTGGAATACCCAATCAGCAAATTGGGAACGTTCGTGCTCACTTTCGGAAGTCACATCCGTTTGGACTGCCTGGAAGACCGATGGGGATTATAAATGGTCTACCACCGAAGCTAGACCCTATTAGGAACATACGATCGACACCCCACTCAGAAGCTATTCCGCAAATTTACCATGGGAAATCCAAATCTGCCGACTATAGCTATTCGTTGACTGGTGGAATTGATCGATTGACGGTTCGGGCACGTCCGGATCCGAAAGCTTTCGTTTCTGACCGTTCTCCTTGTAAAGAAAACGCCTTGAACAATCTGAACGCTCAGCCTTCACTGAAATATGAACAAATATACCCAGATCTTTCCGATTGTCAGCAAACAGACAGTAACTGGGTCACCGGTAAAACAGTAGACGACCACGGAAACGTTGTCCAAGAACGCCCCGTTGACGTGCCAAAGTTAGAGGAAGTGTTTAACGATCTGGAACGATACAACAGTGAGAACGTTAAGAATAGCCTTCTGGCTTCTCGTTCGTGTGACGATATGATTTTATCGTTAGAAAAGGAAAGTTTTGAACCGAAAGTGCAGCTATCGGTGGGTGATTTGACCTTGATGGAGAAACAGCCCCCGATTGAAAAGGAACATGTCTTCCTACAACCGACAAAACCGGTCAAACGGTCTAAAAAAGCTTGCACGCACCGCAGTAGCGGTAAGCAGAGTTGCACCGGAGCGGATGACACGTCCGTGGAATCCTCCTCCAATCGATCTTCACAACACGGAGGTGACAAACTGCTGTCGTACAAACTAAGTCCAAAGGTGTTCGGTTTGGCTCGGCCGATGTCACTGAGCGTTGAAAATATTTCCAGCGTTTCAACCGGTGTCGGTGGGTTTGACAGTGAGAAATCGCGGAAAGAAGAAACAGAGGAACTGCACTGCGAACGACGAAGTCGACCGGTGAAAAGGCTCAGTGGTGGGTTTTCCGCAATTTGGGGTAGTTTGCAGGAATTGAGAAGTGGTCATGGGAAGCACGATGATACGGTAGCGGGTATTGAGCGTAACGCCAAAGCAGCCAGGAAGCAGCACGAGCGACGTTTGAGTGGACTGAAACTGATAGAAGGGACCTACAGTGAGCCGGATCTACGGTATGATGAGGTATGTACTCATTGTATTTTTTTAGTATATTCAATACAACTGCACGCTGGTTTTGCCTTAGAGCTCCAACTGAAAAAATATAGCTTTTTTAACCATTCCTGATAATTTTGGTGCCCCTAGCAAAGATATTAAAATAAGATTAAGATCAGAGCTTAAAATAAGTTCTCCCGTAAGGCAATTACTCAGTGGCCTTTTGACGCACTTCTACGTTTACTAGGGGTACCAAAATTCACAGGAATGGTTAAAAAGCTATAACCCTTTCAAGGGCAACTTTTTTCGCATTTGTCAACCATTCCGTCTGTCGGTAATGGGTCGCAGCACTATCCGTTTGAAAACTCGAGAGTATCCTCTAATACTTAAGACATACGTAACACCAGAGAAAATAAATCTTCATAAAATTATCAATTAGCAGCTAGAGGTTTTGAAGTCATCGCTTTTGCTGATGATAATAGCTCGTGAAAAATTTGACACAATCGCTCGCGGGTGTAAGGTAACGTTCAGAACCCTAACACTGAATGGATTCGTAGTAAAATATTCGTCTGAAGTAAAGTACCTAGGAGTTATACTAAATGTAAAACTAAATTGGAACTCATACCCAGATTATGTAATAAGCAAAGCTTATCGAACGCTTTCTAGGTGAGTTAGAAAACGTCTGATATGAAATGGGGAGTAAAACCTGATCCAATGGCAATCGGTGAACCAACTCCTCCACCAAGATCGATAATCGTATATACAGATAGATTAAAAATGGGTAAAAATACAGGAGCCGAGATTACTGGTCCTGGGCCAAATGTTTCGATATCAATGGGCTGTTAAGCGACCGTTTACTTGGCAGTAATTTGTGCTATCTTCCTCTTAATAAAAAAAAAAAAACAAAAACTACAGGCATGCTAGAATTATATCTTTTCAGAGAGTCAGGCGGCTTTTTAAGCGTTTAAATTATTCGCATGTCAGTTTAACAAACAAGAAACAAGCGAAAAAGCTGAGACATTTGCTAGAAAAGATTCAAGTGTCCAATTATAAGGACCCTGGGCTTTTGGTGGTTGAGCTCCAATCTTGGGTTCTTATAGCTTTACAGAACCCTTCAAGATAGAGCCACAAAGTTGATTCAGCTTTGACAGCCCAAGGGCGCGTGCTTCCGGGTGGCGGATGGGAGCTAAGGGAGATCATGAGAGTCAGATACCTATGTTGTAGCTCTTCTTACTCTGATCTCGGAAGTCTCCTATGTGAGGAGGATTCATGACAATATTAAGTGTTGAAAGTTTTGGCGAATTCTTTTCACACGTGGACCAGACCACATTGTGCAAGCTCTGTACTCATCTACATTTGTGATAATAATCTACTTCTTAATTCTATGTAGTAGTAGAAACAAGAGTCTGTGTTGTAAGGCGAGGTGCGCAAATAGGAAAGCAGTAAACCCGTATATGAAATTACCAGTGGAAGCGTAGAAAATGTAATAAGCATGACATGTCTATATATCAACTTTGACTTGTCCTATATCCCTCTCTCTTTGTATCCCGCCTTAGTTTATCTATCTTCATAATATTGAGTAATCGAAATCATATAAAACCGCGCCTTAACATTTTTTATTGTCATAACCACACTACTGATTATTTTCTTCTTCCTTTTTATTATCAGTTTTGTTTTTTAATTTATTTATTTTTTTTTGTTTTTTTATTTTTTAAATTTTTTTTGGTTTTTTTGTTAATATTTTGTTCTTATATTCTTATTTATTTATTTATTTATTTTTTTTTCAAACGCTCAAACACCTTCCCAATCTTTCCCCAATCCCTTCCAATGGCATTCATACAGTCCCGCAAGTGGCAGTCAGCCATTATCCTTCCTCAAATATCGGGGTTGGACAGACTTGGCTCCAACTGCCCCACCATCTACCGCAAAATGAAATGAAAGTGTCCAATTCAAAGGATCAGAGCCGTTCTGTGGAGTATCAAAATGTGTAGTAGAGATGGAAGTAAAAAACTGGAAAGAAGTTATGGTACAGAAAAACGACTGCTTCAAAATCTTGGAGGCAATCCAAGCTGTTCGTAACACCCATAAAACAAAAAACAAATAAACAATGTCCCGCTAAATGTCATTTAAAAAACTACAGTGATGTCAAAAAGACATGTGTCGCTTCTGAAACAATGATATTGGAACCTCTGAACATTTGCTACACAATTATGAAGCGCTGTACAATCGTAGACGACAATTGTTTACGACCCATTCTGTGCCGAACACGCATCAGTACTGGACGTGTTTGGTGATCGGTCCGATAGAGTATAAAACAAAAGACGTGTGAACAAGTGTTGGCATTGTTTGCCTGGTCGAGTGAAATAAATCCGGGTTCAAGGTCGTTCCTTTGTGCAACTGTTTCGCATCGTGACTGCCAGCTGGTGCGTAAGCCGATTTGGCTGCTGGCTGGATTGTGCTACAGCAGTGGACGAGACACAAACGAGGAAAAAGAAGAAGCCATCAGTGTCAGCGAGTCGTATCGCTGTGTGGAGTGATCTCACACCTGGCTCGCTGCTGGTGGCTGTTTGGTGCTGCTGTATTGGTGCTGCTGGCTGTAACGGCTGCTACTTCGAACGATCGGACAACCAACCTTACTGGAAGGGAGAAATAAAAAGGTACGTGTTCTTGTCAGCGCTAGTGCGCTAAACATAGCGCGATGGATGTAGATCCCTCGCCTCCCGCGCCACCATCCCCGAACCCCTCTGACCCTGACCCTTCTGTTACCCCCTCCCCTGTTCATTCTTCAGTCCCCCCTCGCCCCAGGCTTTACCCAGACGGAGCCCAGGGCAGCTATACTGTTTATTTTCGGCCAAAGGCAGGACCGAAATCGAAAAAGTTGAACCTCTTGCAGATTTCTAAAGACCTGACGAAGGAGTACAAGGGCGTGACCGAAATTTCCAAGGTCCGGCCTAACAAGCTCCGTGTCGTGGTCGGTAACCTGAAAGAGGCCAACGATATAGCTTGCTCTGAGCTCTTCACACGCGAGTATCGCGTTTACATACCCGCACGAGACGTGGAGATCGACGGTGTCATAACCGATTCGAGTCTGTCCGTCGAGTGTATACTGCAAAGTGCCAAAGGGTGCTTTAAGAACAAAACGTGTCCCGAAGTAAAGGTGCTCGACTGCAAGCAATTGCGGTCAGCATCGATCATCGGTGGCAAAACAGTATACACTCCGTCAGACTCGTTTCGAGTTACGTTCGCCGGGTCTGCACTACCAAGCCACGTCTCGATCCACCGGGTTCGTCTCCCTGTGAGGCTCTACGTGCCCCGCGTCATGAACTGCCTGAATTGCAAGCAGTTAGGCCATACAGCCGCCTACTGCTGCAATAAGGCACGTTGTGGCAAGTGTGGGGAGTCTCATGCGGAAGATTCTTGCAGTGTTAACGCTGAAAAGTGTATTCACTGCGGAGAAAATCTGCATGAGCTCTCGACATGTGCGGTGTACATGCAGCGCAGGGATAAAATAAAACGGTCTCTCAAAGAGCGTTCAAAGCGTTCCTACGCTGACATGCTGAAGAAGACCGTTACCACTTCTCCCGTTACTTCGAACCCCTTCGATCTGTTGCCCTCTGAGGAAACCGATTCTGACGATTCACCAGCGGGAGCATCTTACGCCAATCCTGGGGAGTCTAGAAAGAGGAAAAGTGTTTCCTCTCCTAAACTTCCCAGAAAAGGTCCTAAGATATCTCAAAGTGAAATGAAGGTTACAAACAAACCAAACAGTGCTGCGGAAAAACCGAAGCAAACTCCTCCTGGGCTGGCAAATTTAAAGTCCCAGAAGGAGTTCCCAGCACTGCCAGGAACATCTAAAACCCCAGTTGCTCCTTTTACACTCCCAGTTGATGAAACAAACTCTGGATTAGTGAAATTTTCTGACATTGTGGACTGGATTTTTGAAACTTTCAATGTACCCGATCCAATTAAAATTTTTCTTACAGCATTCCTCCCAACAGTTAGATCATTTTTGAAGCAGTTGACTGCCCAATGGCCTCTCCTTGCAGCGATTGTATCCTTCGATGCCTAATTCAACTGCGTATATGAAGGATTCTATCTCTGTCTTACAGTGGAATTGTAGAAGTATTTTACCAAAAATTGATTCGTTTAAAGTTTTGATAAATAAAAACAAATGCGATGCATTTTCCCTTTGTGAAACTTGGCTTACTTCAAATATTGATCTCAACTTCCATGATTTTAATATTATTCGCCTTGATCGAGACACCCCATATGGAGGAGTACTTTTAGGGATTAAAAAGTGCTATTCTTTCTATCGTATTAACCTCCCCTCGATTCCAGGCATCGAAGTTGTCGCATGTCAAATGACAATACAAGGTAAAGAGCTTTGTATTGCCTCAATATATATTCCCCCCAGAGCACAGGTTGGGCAACGGCTGCTCTTTGATTTAATAGAACTTCTTCCCTCGCCACGTTTGATTTTGGGAGACTTCAACTCTCATGGCGTGGCTTGGGGTTCCCCATACAATGATAACCGCTCCTCTTTAATCTATAACCTTTGCGATGACTTCGACATGACTATTTTAAACAACGGTGAAATGACACGTATCCCGAAACCTCCAGCGCGCCCAAGCGCTTTGGATCTATCCTTATGTTCGACGTCGCTACGGTTGGATTGCACATGGAAGGTAATCCTCGATCCTCACGGTAGCGACCATCTGCCTATTCTTATTTCAATTACTAACGGGTCAACTCGCATGCGACCAATTGACATTCCGTATGACCTCACACGAAATGTCGATTGGAAGTTATACGAGGAAATGATTTCAAAAGCGGTCGAGTCGATTCAACATCATTCACCACTTGAAGAATACAACCTCCTCGCGGGCTTGATTCTCGACGCCGCGTTGCAAGCCCAAACGAAGAAATATCCCGGCGTAACGATCAAAGAACGGCCTCCCACTCCGTGGTGGGACCAAGAGTGCTCCGATGTCTACACGCAAAGATCCGACGCGTTTAAGGCCTACCAGACGGGAGGTATACCTGGCGACTATTTACGGTATTCGGAGCTTGATACCAAGCTTAAAAGCTTGGCTAAAGCAAAGAAACGTGGATATTGGCGTCGGTTCGTGAACGAGACGTCGAGGGAGACATCGATGAGCACTCTTTGGAACACAGCCCGAAGAATGCGGAATCGCGTAACGGTCAACGAAAGCGAGGAGTCTTCAAGTAGGTGGATATTTGATTTTGCCAGGAAAGTATGTCCGGACTCTGTTCCTGAGCAAAATATTGTTCGCGATGCGTCTCCGGGCCACGACGCGATAGAATCACCTTTTACGATGGCAGAACTTTCAGTTGCCCTCCTGTCCTGTAACAATAACGCGCCTGGATTAGATAGAATCAAATTCAACTTGTTGAAGAATCTACCCGGCAATGCCAAGAGGCGCTTGTTGAACTTGTTCAATAAGTTCCTGGAGCAAAACATTGTACCGCAGGATTGGAGGCAAGTGAAGGTGATCGCCATCCAAAAACCAGGGAAACCAGCTTCTAATCACAACTCTTATAGGCCGATTGCAATGCTATCCTGTATCCGGAAATTGATGGAAAAAATGATACTCCGTCGTTTAGACCACTGGGTCGAATCAAATGGTCTACTATCAGAAACTCAATTTGGCTTCCGCCGTGCCAAAGGGACGAATGATTGTCTTGCGTTGCTTTCAACAGATATTCAGCTGGCGTATGCTCGTAAAGAACAAATGGCGTCTGCGTTCTTGGACATTAAGGGGGCTTTTGATTCCGTTTCTATTGACATTCTTTCGGGTAAACTTCACCGACAAGGATTTTCTCCAATTTTGAACAATTTTTTGCACAACTTGTTGTCCGAAAAGCACATGCATTTTACGCATGGCGATTTGGCAACTTTTCGCATTAGCTACATGGGTCTTCCCCAGGGCTCATGTTTAAGCCCCCTTCTTTACAACTTTTATGTAAATGACATCGACGAATGTCTGGCAAATTCATGCACGATAAGACAACTTGCAGACGACAGTGTAATCTCTGTTACAGGAGCCAAAGCTGCCGATTTGCAAGGACCATTGCAAGATACCTTGGACAATTTGTCTGCTTGGGCTTTACAGCTAGGTATCGAATTCTCTCCGGAGAAGACTGAGATAGTAGTTTTTTCTAGGAAGCATGAACCTGCTCAGCTTCAAACACAATTAATGGGTAAAACGATTTCTCAGGTTTTGGTACACAAATATCTTGGTGTCTGGTTCGACTCTAAATGCACCTGGGGTTGTCACGTGAGGTATCTGATGAAAAAATGTCAACAAAGAGTGAATTTTCTTCGTACAATAACCGGACAATGATGGGGAGCCCATCCAGGAGACCTTATAAGGCTTTACCAAACAACGATATTGTCTGTTATTGAATACGGGTGTTTCTGCTTCCGCTCCGCAGCAAACACACATTTGATCAAACTGGAGCGAATACAATATCGTTGTTTGCGTATCGCCTTAGGTTGCATGCAGTCGACCCATACGATGAGTTTGGAGGTTTTAGCTGGAGTACTACCATTGAAAAACCGCTTCTGGAGCCTGTCTTCTCGTATTCTAATCAAATGTGAGGTCTTGAACCGTCCCGTGATTGAAAATTTTGAAAGGTTAATCGAACTTAATTCTCAAACCCGTTTTATGACATTGTATTTCAATCACATGTCCCAAAATATTAACCCTTCTTCGAATATTCCAAATCGTGTCGACTTATCAAATACTTCTGATTCTACTGTGTTTTTCGATACATCCATGATAGAAGAAACTCGTGGAATCCCGGATCATTTACGCGTGCAGCAGATCCCTAAAATTTTTTCCAATAAATATCGAAACATCAACTGCGACAATATGTACTACACTGACGGATCACTTCTTGATGGGTCCACTGGCTTCGGTATCTTCAATAACAATTTAACCGTCTCCCATAAGCTCGATAATCCTGCTTCTGTTTACGTCGCAGAATTAGCTGCAATTCAGTACACCCTAGGGATTATCGAAAAAATGCCCACGGACCATTATTTCATCTTTACGGACAGTCTCAGTTCCATTGAGGCTCTCCGATCGATGAAAGATGTTAAGCACTCTCCGTATTTCCTGGGGAAAATACGGGAACATCTGAGTGCTTTATCCGAAAAATCTACTCAGATTACCTTAGCGTGGGTCCCTTCTCACTGCTCGATACCGGGTAATGAGAAAGCGGACTCTTTGGCTAAGGTGGGCGCAACAAACGGTGATATTTATGAAAGACCAATTGCCTTTAATGAATTTTTCGCACTTGTACGTCAGAATACGATCATCAGTTGGCAAAATGCTTGGACCAGAGGGGAATTGGGAAGGTGGTTACATTCCATAATCCCCAAAGTATCGACGAACCCGTGGTTCAAGGGGTTGGATGTAGGTCGGGATTTCATTTGCGTGATGTCCCGGCTTATGTCCAATCACTATAGATTTGACGCGCTCCTCCGTCGTGTTGGGCTCGGGGAAAGTGGTATCTGTGCCTGTGGTGAAGGTTATCACGACATAGAGCATGTGGTTTGGTCATGCCCTGTACACCGTGACGCCAGGTCTAAATTAATAGCTTCCCTGCAGGCCGAGGGTAGACAGCCGGCTGTTCCTGTTCGTGATGCCTTGGCGAGCCGTGACCTATCCTACATGTCCCTTATATACGTTTTCCTGAAATCCATCCACGCCCCAGTCTAGTCCCGTTCCCCTCCGTCTACACCCAACAAAACGACAAGAACACGTTTGAACCTTAAGCACAAAACCAGCAACCAGACCCCGCACAACAGAACCAGGACCCAAGGACTACGAGCCTCTGTCCCAACTCACGACATCGTGGCTCAGCAGAACGAATCCATACATGCCATTCGACGATTATCAGACGACCATTGAACAACAAAACACTGATTGGAAATCCCATGCTAGTTTTAAGTTAGACTTAATTTCAGCTCGTAGTCGGCAGCGAGGATAAAAAATTTGCTTTAGTTTTTAAGTCATCAGATATAATTGGCGCCGTTAAACATTAAATTGTATTTGTGCCGTGTCAAATAAATGTTATGTGAAGAAAAAAAAAAAAAATTGTTTACGACCCACTGTCGAATATAGAACACGTCTCTACATTACTCGATCTTGGGCTAGTCTCCTCTAATCGCTCCTAACACCCCCGTTCGGCATCCTCATCCACACCACACATCCAATGAGTGTCTACCACGGTGTCGCGCCTCCGACATTTGTGCCACGCGGCCAGCCCAACTGGCTTGTTTTATCAGCTTAATGATATTCGCATGTTGATATGCTTGGTGCACCTCGTGGGTAATGTGCCTGCGCCACTCCATTCTTCAGTTTTCCGCCAAGTATTGAACGCAGGATCCTATGCTCGAAGACTATAAGTGCTCGCCGGTCGGCTTCCTTCATCGACCAGCACTCATGGCCATAGGATACCACCGGGAGAATCAGCGTCCTGTAGTGTTGCGTCCAGCGTCGTTGTCACACGTTACGAGCGTACCAAAGTACACAGATTCGTCGATTATTTCATAGATGTCCCCATACGCAATTTTTTTTCTTATTACTTTGAAAGCAATTACGCAAAATGGTCTATTAGGTAACAAATCTGTTACCTAAAAAGCAATAAAGTTTTTCTCCAGTCAAGTACCAACACATACTATCATACAATTTGCACATGCTACGGGAGTACGACTATTTAATAATGGTCGTTTTAACCACATGCAAAATTCTCACTGTCGGAAATCCATCTCCAGTCAAGAAACAACACATACCGTTGCATATGTTTCTCATGTTACTAGTTTTTGCTATCTCCAATTCATTCGTTGTGCGTGTATTGGTTTGTTCGTTGTATGCATACGGAGTAAAAATATGACAAGAGCTGCCAAGCAGCATCTCCGGCAAACAGTATTTACATTTTTTTTTCACATGTCATTTATTTGACACGGCACGAATACAATTTAATATATAACGGTGCCAATTATATCTGATGACTTCAAACTAAAAGCAAATTTTTTATCCTCGCTGCCGACTACGAGCTGAAGTTAAATCTAAATTAATTTTTCACTCATTGTTTTGGTGTTAAATGGGCGTTCGACGATCTTCGAATGGCCATGAATACGCAGTAAGTACGATATGTTCTGCTGATCCACGATGTCATGAGTTGGGACAGGGCCTTGTAATCTTCGGGTGCTGGAGGTATTGTGCGGGGTTTAGTTGCTGGTTCTGTGCTTGAAGTTCAAACGTGTTCTTGTCGTTTTGTTGGGTGTAGGCGGAGGGGAACGGGACTAGACTGGGGCATGGATGAATTTCAGTAAAACGTATATAAGGGACATATAGGGTAGGTCACGGCTCGCCAAGACATCACGAACAGGAACAGCTGGTTGTCTACCCTCGGCCTGAAGGGAAGCTATAAATTTAGACCTGGCGTCACGGTGTACAAGGCATGACCAAACAACATGCTCCATATCGTGATAACCTTCACCACAGGCACCGATACCACTCTCCCCGAGCTCACCACGACGGAGATGCGCGTCAAATCTGTAGTGATTGGTCATAAGCCGAGACATCACGCAAATTAAATCTCGACCTACATCCAACCCCTTGAACCACGGGTTCGTCGATACCTTGGGTATAATGGAGTGTAACCACTGGAATGTTCCCCTCTGGCCCAAGAATTTTGCCAACTGATGATCGCATTCTGTCGTACAAGTGCAAAAAATTCGTTAAAGGCAATCGGTCATTCATAAATCTCACCGTTTGTTGCGCCCACCTTAGCCAAAGAGTCCGCTTTCTCATTGCCCGGTATCGAGCAGTGAGAAAGGACCCACGCTAAGATAATCTGAGAAGATTTTTCGGATAAAGCACTCAAATGTTCCTGTATTTTCCCCAGGAAATGCGGAGAGTGCTCAACATCTTTCATCGATCGGAGAGCCTCAATGGAACTGAATGTTCTACACTGATCCGTCAGTGTAGAACATATTGTCGCAGTTGATGTTTCGATATTTATTGGAAAAATTTTTGGGGATCTGCTCGGTATTTGCATTAGAAGATTTCAAAAACTTCAAATGCGTCTTGAAATCACATCACGATCTGTAAACTGCGTTAGAGAAAAACATAAATAATTGCTTTATTGCAAGCTATCTAAAACACACACTCATCGCTTACTGGAAACTCATTTGGACCTGTTTGAAGATACAAAACTCTTGCCCATATAGAACAACATTCGCAACTCCGGCAACTCTGGTAACACGGTATGACATATTTTACATATAACACTGGGGAACGAAACAGTGGTGTTTCTAATTATACGTTTGAGGTTGAGGGTGAGGTTCTGATTATGTGTGAATAAAGAGGACCGAAATGAATCTGATCGTTGCCTCAATACAAGAGCAATGAGTGAAGTCTCGATACATATCCATTGCGGTTCTTGATTATATGTTCTCCTGAAGAAATACATACAAGCGCGTAGCCGTCATTTATTTTATTACTTTTTGTGTCTAATGCACGGTCAGAAGACACAAAAAGCAAATAAATGTTGCTCAAAAGCAACAAATTCTTCCCGTTTGTTTTGGGTGCATTTATTACAATCTCAGTACCACGACTTGACAAACTTCCACGCTCTCTACCATGTACTTTGTTTTGGTAGAGTTGATGGTGAGTATAATTCTCGCTGCTTGCCTCTTGAGAGGCACAAATGTCTTCCCCTGCCCGCGGATGAAACCGACGATATCAACGTCATCTGGAAAGCCAAGGAGCATATGAGACTTCGAGATAATAGTACCATTTCTCTGCACGCTAACTCTCCGTAATGCACCCTTCAAGGTAATACTGAACAACAGGTTCGAGAGCCCGTCACTCTGCTTCAGGTCGCCTAACGTCACGAACAAAAATTACACCCGTAATCCCGACACATGATAAGAAACCGTTAAAGGTGGCACGAATCAGTTTAATCAGTTTCGTTGGGAAACCGTGTTCAAATATAATCTGCTACAATTCGTAGCGCTTAACTGAATCGTATGTCGTCTTGAAGTCTATAAACAGATGATGAGTCTGCAAGTTTACTTCTCTGAACTTGTCAAGGATTTAATGCAAGGTGAATACTTTAGTCCGTTGTAGATCGCGCTTCCCGGAAACCACACTGTTACTTTCCGATAAAAGCTTCCTGAAACGGCCTCAGTCTATTAAACAGGATGTAAACAGAATTGAGGCGTGTTGTCGATAAATACTGCAATCGGGTCGGTGGCGCTCTTTATAGACTGGACAAATGAGTACGTCCATATACTAGTTCCCTGGTAGTTTGGCTTTATCCAAAACTTTCAAGATGAGCCGTTTGCTCGCAACAGCTGCTCACTCTTGGCTTTGAAAAGTTTGGCTGGAAGGCCGTCCTTACCAGTTGCTTTGTGGTTTTTTGAACTCTACAAGCTTTCCTAACCGTCCTAGCTTGTCCATCCTCAACTTTCTTTTCAAATTTTTTCCTATTTCTGTCGACGGCGCTATGCTCTGCCCCGTTCAGCAATACATCGAAAGGTTGTTTCCATCGCATGGCCACCAGTGTTTCATCGGTTATCAGGTTCCCTTCCTTGTCGTTGCACATGACAGAGATTGGCACCGTCCGTTTCTTGATTTCGTTCACAACTCAATAGAAACTTCTCGCGTGGTACATGAAAAAGGCTAACCTCCGCCTCCGCAAGGCAGTGCTCACGTTTCTTGCGTTGATGGAGTCTCTTTTCGGCGCTCTAACCTCTTGATAACTCTCTCTCATCTGACATTCCACATCGAACCACATGTTGCGCGTAGTTCCTGCGGCCGTGCATTTGATAGGGGGTGGTCTGTATTTTTTATGCAAAAACAGTATAGCCAGTTTTTTACTTTTTGTATTTCTCGTGGGGGTTGGCGAAAGGTTGTGATCATTCACCTCTGTCCAGTAACTCCTATGCCAGCCTCCACGTGGTGCCGACCGGGATACGAGTAACCTTAGTGGAGATCGGGTAACCAACCCCTGGTGAAAATTTTGGTCATAGCCTGACTGGGAAGGGGGAACGTACGCGGCTGTTTCCCCATGTTAGGGGCGGCGTACAACAGCGTCTGATCCGAAGCGGGCGGCTGAATCATGAAACGTGGTGCCTCGCCAGCTATATCAAAGACGGCAGCTCCGTCGCGAGACTAGGTATCGCAGCCCTAGTAAGGCAGCATACCGAATATTGGACCTAGGCGAACGAAAAAGGACAACGATTATTGGAAACTCGGTACTTGGAATGTAAGGACTCTACTCGAACCGGTACGCGCAAGTATTCTGGCTAGAGAGCTGCGGAAGGTGAATGTGAAGGTTGCAGCTATCCAAGAGGTGCGGTGGCCGAAATCGGGAGAACGCGAATTCCAGGCAGTAGATCCTGCTGCGGACACTTCATTTAAGTACCACATCTACTATAGCGGCGGCGTGAAAGCAAAAAGAGGAGTCGGTTTCGTGCTGATTGGAAAACAGATGAAGCGTGTCATTGGATGGAGGCCGATCAGTGACCGTATATGCGTGTTGAGAATTAAGGGCAAATTCTTCAACTACAGCCTAATAAATGTGTACGCACCGACCAACGAGAAACCCGATGACGAAAAGGAGGATTTCTATGAGCTCCTGGAAAAGACATACAATGAGTGCCCAGGACACGATATAAAGATTGTCATTGGAGATGCAAATGCACAGGTCGGGCAGGAAGACTTCTTCCGCCCCGTAACTGGTAGGGAAAGCTTCCACTCTACTACGAACGACAATGCACAATGGTCCAGAAACCAAAGTTTGGGGGAAATTTGGGTCTAGAGCTCTATAGCAATGTTTTAGAGAAAAACTTTTTTCTACAAAGTTGTTACATATGTTAAAGCGCTAATTGAAAAACTATCAAAAATTAGGGTGACCAACATTTTCGATGCAATCAAGTATCTAACTTTTTTATCTTTGTAGATAGAAGAAAAAATTGTTCTACAATGTTATAGCTCTATTAATTTTAAGTAACTTTGTAAAAAAAAGTTTTTCTCTATCTTTGAAAACAACCGATTTATATTGAAAAAACATATTTTACGCTCTAACTTTTTTATTTCAAGTTTCATCTCAAAACTGTCTATGAACGACTTTTAGAGCTTTCATAGAGAAACAATTTGCAATGCTGACATCTTAAATATCTCAATTTTACTCAAAGTTATTAATATTTTTTATCAAAAAATATGCGTTTTTCATTTGTATGTCATTCATTTTGGGGCAAACATAAAAAATATCTCTTGGTCTCATTTTGAAGGGCATACTTGACTCTATAAATGGAGGAACTTTTAGAAATATGTTATTTCTATTTTCTCTTTTGTAATGTATAAAATTATTGAAATTTTCGGCTTGTTTTTAAATTGAATTTACTCAAATTTGAAAAATAACATATTTCTAAAAGTTCCTCCATTTATAGAGTCAAGTATGCCCTTCAAAATGAGACCAAGAGATACTTTTTATGTTTGCCCCAAAATGAATGACATACAAATGAAAAACGCATATTTTTTGATGAAAAATATTAATAACTTTGAGTAAAATTGAGATATTTAAGATGTCAGCATTGCAAATTGTTTCTCTCAAAAAGCTCTAAAAGTCGTTCATAGACAGTTTTGAGATGAAACTTGAAATAAAAAAGTTAGAGCGTAAAATATGTTTTTTCAATATAAATCGGTTGTTTTCAAAGATAGAGAAAAACTTTTTTTTACAAAGTTACTTAAAATTAATAGAGCTATAACATTGTAGAACAATTTTTTCTTCTATCTACAAAGATAAAAAAGTTTGTTACTTGATTGCATCGAAAATGTTGGTCACCCTTATTTTTGATAATTTTTCAATGAGCGCTTTATCATATGTAACAACTTTGTAGAAAAAAGTTTTTTCTCTAAAACATTGCTAAGAGCTCTAGACCCAAATTTGTCCCTAAATTTGGTTTCTGGACCATTGTGCAATGGCCTGAGGCTTGTTAATTTCGCTGCAGCAAGGGGGATGGCTATCTGTAGCACTTATTTTGCACGCCGGAACATACGTAAGCACACCTGGATGCACCCGAATGGAGAGCTTCGCTCTCAAATTGACCACGTTCTGATTGATGGACGGCACTTTTCAGACGTTACAGACGTGAGGGCGTACAGAGGACCGAACGTAGACTCGGATCGCTATCCGTAGTAGCCGTAGTAGTTGAAATCCAAGGCAACGAGGAGGATGCAGTTGAACATCCAGCGGCTATCAACTGAAGGAGTGGCTGTAGAGTACTCGCAGAAGGTTGATGAACGGGTTGAGGAAAGAGTTGAAGGGAATCTGAATGAACAGTGGAGACACATCCACAGTTCGATCAGCACTACAGCGCGAGAAGTGTTGGGTACAACTGCGGCAGCTGCGTCCAAAGAGTGGTCTGATGCTGAGTGCCAGCGAGTGACGGAGGAGAAGAACCGCGCCAGGGGTCACATGTTGGCCACGGCTGTAACTCGTCAGAGCGTGGGTAGATATCAAGATACTAGAGCTGCTGAAAAGAGACTCCATCGCCAGAAGAAACGACAGCATTGGGAGCGTATTCTTGCGGTTGCTTCTCCAGGCACAATGCGAGGAGCTTCTACAAGAAGGTCGACGGAATCAGGAATCGTAACGTGTCAGCCCCTGTCATGTGCAACGATAGGGAGGGGAACCTGATAACCGATGAAACAAAGGTGGCCAGGCGTTTCAGTGTGCTGTTGAACGGTGAGGGAAACAGTGGAGTCGAAAGGAGCAGGATGAATATTGAGAATGATGGTCAAGCTGTGGATCCACCATCCATGGACGAGGCAGAAAGCAGCGAAAGAGCTGAGAAACTGCAAGGCAGGCGGGAAGGACGGCATTCCCGCCGAACTTTTCAAAGTCGGGAGCGAACAGCTGTATCGTGCCATTCATCGGATCATGCTGAGAGTGTGGTCTGATGAAGAATTGCCCTCGGACTGGTTGGAGACAGGGTTGATATTTGTTGACACTCTTGAGTGAAAGTGAAAAAAAAGCATCCATAAACGTTATTTTTTACAATCCTTTCAGAGTTCTCCTTTCCCGCTTTTTGCATGGAAGTGAACTGTCAAAACACCTCATTATATTTCATGTGATGAAGGCAAGACAACAAAATCAGTTTATCAGTTAACGAAGATTGTCAAGGCATCGATCAGTGTTAGTGAAAAAGTGTCTCGGTGAGGTTGAATTTGTCGTCAAGTTTTATTCCGTAACCGTGAACGATGCGCGCGATCTATTTCATCTGAGTATAACAGCACGTTACTAGGACGAAAATCTAGTCTATCTGAAAGAGCGCTGCGATCATTGGAAGTGAAAATTGAAAATGATTGGGTGTAATTTTCGAAGAATTTTGCTGGGGAAAATGTCTTTTATCAGCACTTGTTGGAGGGTCTCATTGCCCGATCTACAAAAAAGGTCATCGCCTCGACTGTAGCAACTATCGGGGCATAACTCTTCTCAATACCGTGTACAAAATGCTCTCCCGCATTCTGTTCCACAGACTGAGGCCGTTGCAGGAGACCTTTGTTGGTGAGTACCAATGCGGTTTTCGAGGGGGACGCACCACGATGGACCAAATGTTTACCTTGCGACAAATCCTCGATAAATTTCAAGAATTCAACTTCAACACCGGAATCGGCGATTGCTTTAAATGCAATCAAGAGAACAAAACTTTAAACAAAAAAAAAGTCTGCTTTTGGATATTGACTGTTGTTTGTTGATGAAATCAAAACGCGCGTCAATGAAGGCAGAGGAAGAGCTAGAGAGGTAGGGCAAAAAGAGTAAATGCGTATCTAATGACGTCATTTTTTTCATTGATTATTGCCTTGTTGAAGGAGATTCACAACTATTTTGGTGTGGTCGATGAAAGAAATTATTATTATTTAGAAATTGTCAGTCCTCTAGTGCCAACTGAACAATTTTGAAAAGCAAAAACAGTAATGGTATAATCAACTCTAGGAATGGTTACAGAAATCCTAAAGGGGGCTGAAGCCCCCTCTAGATTGTCCGTAGTTACGCCAATGCTGAAATATGATTAGAAAATCCTAATGGCCAAAGAGAACAGCTTCCCTTTTTCTGTCAGCATACGATCGAGTTCTCACCGATTCACCGATTCCTTTTTCGGTTGCACGTATCCCGTAACCACTAATGGAGTATTTTTTTTATTGTCTCTGTTAAAGAGGTTTTCAGCCACTAGACTGGTTCACCTCTGTAAAAGAGTATTTGGGTCATACCAGATTGGAGTACTTCGCACAATTAGTCCTTGACAGTCACCAATTATGGTAATGCGCCACTCTGAACCGATGCGAAGGAAGAAGCTAGGAGAGCTACTGATTTGGAACTACCGAGGATAGTAGTGATATTTTTATCAAACTAGCGCACGATATGAGTACTTTGCGGTATTTGAGCATCTAAATTATGCGATGCAAATCTATTCTACTACTGTGAACGAGCTCGAACATTTAAATATTTTTTAAGTTATTTAAATCCACAAAATATTGAGTTCGAAAAATATGGAGGGCGCAATTTTAAACTAATTTACATTAGTTTGAAAAATGATATTTATGGAAGATAGGCAGATGCTATTCATGATAGACGGTCTGAATCAATTGGCGGTAGAGAGAAAATACTCACTGGTTGGAAAATCCTAATCTTACCGTTTGAAGAATATGTTGATAAGTGGTGGACTGACAACGGAAGACAAAAGAGGCTTAGTTCTAAAGGAAGCTGGGAAAGACACCGCATCAATTGATGTAGAATATGCTGGCATCATAAGAGACGGAACAATTCTCTTGAGCCCTAAAAACTGTCTCAGGTAAAACCAGCAGCGTATCAATTCTGAGATGCCGTCTGCGTAGTGCAGTCAGTGCACTTGATGCATTTTCAACAGATTAGACACATAGCGTAATTAAAACCACCCTGAAAAGTGAGTAAACGAAACGGAGAAGCTTCAAGATATCGGGTCTTGTATTTAATACTGTTAACGAAAAGAATTCTGAATACATAAGACAATGCTAATTGACTGTAGTGTGTAGAACGTTGATTTTCACGGCGATCATTCTTATTTGTTCACGTACTTATATTGTATATGGCAGATACAAAATACGGAGCACAGTTTATATTCGCCAACTGTCACCAGAGCATACGCAATTACACGTCTCTTCACTTTTCCAGTGTGGGTGCACTTTCATCAATATCAAATTCTTTCAAGTACGCATGAATCATCCGTCTAGGGCCATCTGGGTTGTTTTTTTTTCGTTCTGGGCACGTAATGTATTACATGCATTGGATTAAACTAAGATGCTGTAGAACTTAGGGCGAAGTACCCTTCAATGGGAGGCGACTTGGTCAGAAGTGTCTAGTCTATCGAGAAACACGGTTGACCGTCGCAGAGATGCGGATCGCGCGTTCCTAATACTTTAAGGTGTAGTGATTATTTGTTCAATTTAAAACCGGCAACAATGCATCGTGTCCAATTAATTACAAGAGCGTGTTCTAAAAAAGTGCATATCAGTGCGAATAAATGATACAAAGAATGCATAACGCTTCCGCAGGTTTTTTCCTTCAACTTCTCCCGGGTGTGATCGAGTAGTAGACAGTGATGTGAAGCATCAGCTTATTGTGGCACCCTCGGCAGTGTGAGCGCAGCTAACGCGCAGGCACTCAAGAGCAAAATTGAAGTTGATTAAATTATAAATGGTTTTAATTGAAATCAATTGAAGGTACGACAGCGTTGTCTATTCAGGAAGGGAACTGCCGATTTGTGATCCCAATCAAACACTTTGTGCGGCGGACTCCCAGTATTACCAGCCGGAAAAGTTTTGATCTGCAGGTCAATCTGTAATGGTTGATGTTCTGCCATCGCCGGCCGAGACAAAGTGAAATCTAATGTTTTTGATTACATTCGGTTGTTTGCTCGATGATTCACTCATCGTCAGCGTGTGTATGACGTAAAAAAAGGTGCTCCGTTGACATTTGTTCGCATAAGCAATTTGTGCCGAACGAGTACGTCAAAAATAGCGCTGACGTACCTGTTTTTTGTTTGAAAGAATAAGTTAACGTGATCTGTTATCAGTTTGCCAGTTGACGTTGTCGTTGGTGTAGAGTCGGTTGGTAGAATGTCGTATGCTAGATTGCGTCGTTCTGTTATGAGTTCCTTTGTGCTGCAAAAATGAGACAAATCCGATGAATGCTGCTCAATTGCGTCAAGAAGCTACATTTAGATGATGTTGAGCGGCTTGGTGTGTGGATTCAATAGGACGGAGTATTTATCGGTAATTTCGGCTAAGACTAAGGGACGAGACAATCAGAATAAACGTAACAGAGACATAAACAAAAAACAAAAAAAAAAATAAGAAAAAAATTTTGTTAGAAGTGGTTTTCGATTTAGCGCATACTTTTATGCAGGGTATTGTCTCGAAACTGCGCTCTTGCAGGCTTCATTAGTAAGTCATTAGTCATGCGTACAAAAAAAAATCAAATTTGGACAAAGGGGGAGCTTTAGAATGATTTTTTGTTTTTCTTATTCCTTTTAAGTATTTCTCATTGTTTTAATGTTGTTGTGTTAATTATTTTACTATTCATATTAAGTTGTACTGCTATGTACAATTTTTGATTTTCAACTAAAACTTTTAAAACAATTACTATTAGACAGAATCATTTATCTGGAACAAAAAAAAAACTCTTTCTCAAAAAAAAAAAAAAAAAAAAATAAAGTAACTTAGAGCGAAGAGCGTGGAATTTGACATTTTTTAGCTTTTCAATAAAACATACATTAAATTTTATTGGACGACGTTTTTTCATGGTAAATTTGACGTTTTAGGAAACTAAATCAGTTTTCTAGACAATTTGTTATTGTTAATTATTTTTCATGTGACGTCACACAACGTTATACCCCCTTCCCCCTACGTCACAAATCGTCACGGTTTCCTTAACCCCCTCTCCACCCTACATGCGTGACGTACTTTATGGATGTCGCCTATGTAAAACTTCGTTTCGATGAAATTACAACCGGGGGCTTTGGACATGCCCAGGAACCGAAACACGAATAAATTTTCAAATTTTATCAAAATGTTAAGAACTTAACGAACTTTGTTTACTATAATGCCCTAAATATTTCTTTTTTTTTCTCTTTCCAGGTATGCATATTAAAGTTCGTTAGTGATTTTCATGGTAGATCATATAAAAGGTTTTTCATTGGAATTCATTGAGAACAACAACAGGTTAGGGTGATGTTATTCCATAATCATTTGATTTAAATGATAACTACTGCTTAAGTGATATTTAGATATTTTTGTGTACGCAATATCTCACTCATTTCAATATTTTTTTTTACGGTTATGTGATAACAGTCAAACAAAACTAAAATACGTCGCAAGCATGCAACAAACGTTACAATGCTCCACAAGACAGCCAGAATGCACTGCAGTGTTGTGATGCAGTGGAAACCACAACTACTGTTATCTACCTCAAATGCGACCCTATTTGCGGTCCTGTTAGCTTACACGCGAGGTACCTTTTGCTTTTTTTTCATTTACACTGTGCAGACAGTATCGCTGCGTTTGGGATATGAGTATTCACCGCAATGCATGAAATTTTGCTTGTTTGTATATTCATTCGCACGGTTCCAGAATAAGGTATTAAAAAAAAAAACGGAAGCATAGCGTGTGCCATTGAGAGAATTTTTTTATGCAGCTCCCACTCACGTGAGCTACTACAGTCGAACCATAATCAAACAAAAAGTGCGACCTGCAATTAGTTTGCTGTTGCCTCGACTTCGTGGATTGCTCATTGAACAAAGCGTGTTCGCTTACCGGAAAGGGTGTTGATGAAAAAATTTAGTCGGTGTTAGTTTTTACATCTAATAGAACAAAACTTACTAACTTGTTTGAGGTGCGTAAACAAGTTAAGTCACTAGGGGGGCATTTGTAAGCCACTTAGTAACATTCTGGTTCAACGTTATATAGGTAGTAGGGTGGGGAAAAGTGATCGATTTTCCAGAACCAAGTTTTTTTGGTTCCTTTTGGGACCCCAAACAAACCTAAAATACCTGAAGTCGATTGGTTTTGTCTCCGCTTGGCGCATTGCATTTCAAATTTGTATGAAAATTCATACGAGAAAACCAATTTTTTTTTGCATTTACCTTCCTAGAGAGCTCAATAATGCTCTAACAATGCACTACATTATGTTAAAGTATAGTATTTTAGATGCCTAACAACTTTGCAGAAGGCACTGAAGAGCTAGGATGTCCCTAAGAAGAGCTATAGCTGTTCAAAGTTGAGTATGTCGATTTAAATGCAGAAAATCTTGTTTCGTGCCAACATTACCAATGTACCGGCGCACAGAGGAGTACCTAGAACAAAAAGCTGGCCAAAATAAGAAAAAAGTTTTTTGTCGCTTTTTGGTGCCGCTATATTTTTTCCTGCAGCTTAAATAAATGCTCCACAAAATGCCATCACTCGATGAACGTTAAACGGTATTATCATATGCTGGGAGCGCTGTAAACGTTGACAAATTTTCAAGCATTTTTTTTGGGAATCGAACCATTAATAGTAACAAGTTGTGCCAGGCATCAAAAAAATGACAATTGATCAATATTCAGGGTGGCCACTCTACGGGAAAACCGGGAAAAAGCCGGGAATTTCAAATCACCGGGAGAAAAATACGGGAAAACCGGGAAATTAGGCTTCACGCCGGGAAAATTATCTTCCTTCATGTCCGCCGTTTTATTTGTTCTACAGTTTCTGAGGAAATGTCAACATGAAAACCCAACTGGCATGATTCTGCCGGCTAGGGGAAAGCTGGTTGTTGGTTTCAGCCAAAGTCGACAGCGGCTTCGCAGCAAGATCTGCGTCAAATAGATTTAGGCTTGGTCAGGTGGATAAATTTACGCTCCGTAACATATATTGTCAGATTTTTAAAGAAGTCAAAAAATAATCAGCGTCGCGGGAAGCGTATTGAAACTTCTTGTGACTCGTGTTCGACATCGCCTCGGGCAGAATCCGGTCAAAAGTCAGATAGGACCGGAAACTTCGGGTCTCAATTTTATTTCGAACCGGACCGGAACGGAGCTACCCGGTTTGTACTTCTCGATTTTTGATATGGTTTTAATCACAAGCAGCACATTTATATTGCGGATCATTTAAGTTGCATTTGCAAGTGACGTACTTTAAAGAGAATGTATATAAATATTTTTAACAAACTGTGTTCGTCTGTCATGTTGCGGAAACTAGGTCAATATTTGCTGGAATTTCAAGAAAAAGAAAACACCGGGAAATTTTATTAAATATCATCGGGAAAACCGGGAAAATACCGGGAAATCGAAAATTGAAATTGAGTGGCCACCCTGAATATTTTGCAGCAAATGAGTTCTTCATGTTCAATGCTATTAAACCGGTTGATAAAAATTCCGAAATTTCAAAATTATAGTTACTCTTAAGAAGTTTTAGAAATTAGTGATTTTTACGTATTTCCGAGCATTTTCAATATTAAAAAAGTTATCAAATCTCGCGGAATCATCGGAGGAATGGAAGTTCATAACATCACGAATACATCCTCGCAAATATCTCATCCGGTAACGTCCGGATTGGCATTTGCGACCCGTTTGAAAAATGTTGTTTATGACGAATTTTGACGCTAAGTGTTCACGCGTACACGGGAAATAAAAAAAACCTGATGGGTGCCTAGCAATATCGCACGCTTAGCCTTGAGGCTAATAGCGGTCTCGATCAACTAGATTAGTTGAGAGAATTCGTTATCAATATTGTTTTTGGCACATTTTGCATGTGTAGGATAAGTACAACGATACACCGTGCCCCAGTGCTGAGTCGAGAAAATTTCCAGCTCGAAAAGATCCTCGACTCAATCGGGAATCGATCCCGATATCACAACCGTGTGGGAGAGCTAGCCGACCGACATCGCTAACCACAGAACCACGGGGACCTACCTCACGCTTAAAACAGTGTTTCAGCTCAACAAAGATGAAATGAGATTAGTTTAGTGAATGAATTTCAACTGATTTAAGTTAACTTAAAAATAACTTGATGCACAGAATCAATAATCCAAGTAAATAACACTCCGTACAAAAGGCTTTTTCCAACCTACGTAGGTTCCACGAGGCATCATATAATTTGTTAGCATCAAATTGATAGGTCTAAATGAAGATATTTTACTACATCATTTTTCTGGTAAATTCTTCAATTTGTTTCGCTGCCCGTTTTGCGAAAACAAATCTTTCGAGCGTATTACTTCATTTGCTCACTAACACAGGCTATGTAAATGTAAACATTAAGTTGTATGTGTGATATTTAGAGTTACTTTTTGATATAATACTCGAACCAGCCACTTCCACTTCTCACTTAAATTTTTTCTAAAATATTGCTAAATAGCAGCGAAAATAATTTTGGCCAGGTTTTCACTCGAGTTACTCCTCTGTGCGGCGTCAGTAGGATTCCCATCAGGAGTAACCTGTCGTTACGAATTTGTACACTCAGCTGGATCAAGCAAACAAATTTAGGTCAATATTCTAGGCGTAGAAAGAATCTACAACGTGTTTCAAAGGTTACTTCTGATGGTAATCTGACTGACGCCGGCACACTGGCAGTGTTGGCAGAAAAAATGATTTGCAACATAAATTTCGACATACTCAACTTTGAACAGCTCTAGTATTTTTTTGGAAAACCCTAGCTCTTTAGTGTCTTCGGCCAAGTTGTTAGGCATCAAAAAACCTACCATTTGAAGTTATGAAACCTATGGTTTGAGCCAATTTGAGCTCTTTAGAATGGAAAATGTATAAAAGTTGGTTTTTCCATACAAATCTTCATATAAATTTGAAATGCAATGCGCCAAGCGAAGATAAAACCAATCGACTTCCAAAAAATTTAGGATTGGGGCCCCAAATAAAACAAAAAAACTTGGTTCTGGCTTTCTGCTATCAAGTTTCGTTTTAACCATATAATGATTCCCCACCCTAAAAGGTAGTTTTCATCAGTGAATATGTCGAAGTATAAAAAACCTTTGTCTGGAAATAATGCTGACCAAACACCCCTGTAAAAAATAAAAATTTCTTACTGAGGATGATTGCAAAACCAGATTCATGAATTTTTTTATTTGGCTTCCTCGAAGCTGCACCTGAAAAACTATGATTCAGAAAGACCAAAAATTAAACATAGGGTATAGGCTCTATCATTGTCAAGTTTGTCCTATTATTAGGGACAGTGGTAAATCGCGATTTCGCGGAAGCCGCAAATTCCGCGAAATTCAGCATCGGCCGCGAAATTTACAAAAATTTGCGAAATGTCGCGAAAGTAATGATAAACAGCAACAATTCATGTCCATCATGAATCATACCAATTTGAAACCTGCGAAATTCATGGTAACCAGCAATACACACAAAGCTGAAGACAACGGGAAGCCTTTTCCTACGTAATCAAGGAGATTGAATAGTACTACTACTCTCTTACAATACGAATTTGTCAGCCTGGACTGAATTGTCTTCGGACGATTCGGTTACGGTTGTGACCTGAATGACAGATTACAGAGTATGCAGTCGAATCGAAGTTGCAAGATGAATAAAGTACAAACAAGCATTTTCAAAAATACCTGACAGTGAGATTGGTATTACTAAATTGCTAGGTATTTGGATCGTGGACGTTTTCCTGGACTTTCCCGGTTGGCAATCAATTTCCGGATTTCCAATTTCCTTATCGATTCCCGGAAACTGTAGATACCAAAATATGACTGAAGAAAATTTGACACACTATGTACTTTTAGTCAGTAATGCAAAGAAATCATGGATTGTACGGTTAAATGACTGTATAATAAATTAATAAAACATTTGTTTCTTGTTTCTACCAAAAAATCACTTTCGTGGTATCCGCTGAAAAAAATGTTACCGCCAAATTACCACGAATTTTGAATATTTCCAATTTTGTCACCCGCGAATTTTCAATTTTCTTGCCGCGAATTACCACTGTCTCTACCTGTTATCGTCCAGGTGTCATACAATACTAATCTTCTTCAATGAAGTTATACAGAACTAATCTGCTGCAAAATTGATGATTCTTCATATTCATGAAACAAACGCTCTGGACATTACTTACCCTCGGACGATAATTGTACAACCCTGACGATAATAGAACCGATAACCTAAATATCAACGAAATTAACTAATATTTGTCTGTTCAAATACTCGTGAAATTCTTCAGTTTTGGAACATATCCCCAGAAAACCGAAATTCCGGAAGATAGAAAATTCTTCCGAGGTACCGCTGATTTGAAAATAGATCAGGATGAGGATTCCTTATCGAGGACGCCCGTGATTTAAATGTGACAATCCCTAGAGAATGTATGCGAAACTAATGTCTGAGCATGTCCAATTTTGTGAATCCTTTGAAGCGAATGCTTCCGAATCTGACGGTTTCTCATCACAAGATCCTCGTTCAAGAATTCTGGTCGCAGAGACAGGGCAGTCTTGAGGATCGTGTATAGTGCTGTTCAAGCAGGAATGATTTCTACGATTAAAGTTATAAAAGGAATTTGCTCGTGCATATTACAGTTGTACCTAAAATGCTCCTAAAACCAAACTCAGGGTGGCGACTCAATTTCCAAACATAAATTTCCTGATATTCCCTGATTTTCCCTGATGTTTCAAATTCTTTTCTCTGACTGTTCAAATTTATTTAAACTGCTTTATGTTACGACTATCATAGGTTTTTCCACCAAAATCTTAAAACTCAAAAGGATCAGACTTAAACTGGTTCCTGCTGAAATTCCCACCAGTAATTGAAACATTTTAGCTTCGCTTTTGCTAACTTGAATCTTGAAAAAAATATTTTTTTTTGTTGGGAAACACGTCCAGTTTGATAGGATTGAAATTAAAAATTACACTGGTCGACAGAAGTGAAAAAAAGTTTCCGTTAAGTTCAAATAGGAACCCTAGAAATATTATAGCTTCTTAACCTGTTCATTTTGATGTCCCTGGTAAATGCAGAAGTGCGTCAAAAGACCGCAGAGTAGTTGTTCGCCGTTTACTTACGGGAAAATTTTATTGAAGTCTCTGAAGACTTGGGGCATTTCCGAAACGTCTAAGGGCATCAAAATTCACAGGAACAGTGTTATCAATTAACTATTTTGAGACACTCCTGCTTTGACAAGAAAATCAATAAGATCTGTAATTCCGGTTGGATCAGTTAAATAATTGTTTTGAATTCTTGACTGTAAAAAGTAGAAAATTAGAAGTTAACAATTTCGCAATCAAGCCTATATTTCGAGTTATGAACACACTCAAACTACTGAACAAGTCTTTGAGTTTTCTGTTAATTGGTTGCAATTTGCAAGGTAGTAATCACCATTTTTAATTGCTGCAATATGACAATGGCGATAGTGAAGCTTGCTCAGGCGATGTTAGAAGGTGCGTTAACAGTTTGAAAGCAATTGCAAGAAACCTAAGAAAAAAATCTCGTATAACCACTGGTTTTCATAAAAAAAGCGTAGTAATTAGCATAAAATTTGCGCACTACTTGATGACTTGTTAATACCTATTTGGATACTTTTCAAAAAATTTAATCACTATTTCTTGACATCTTGGTCACTAACGTCACTACAGTTGCATTGTCTGACCGTTATGAGCCCTGTACAAGGTATCATCAGTGCTACAATGCTTTAATCCATGCCTGCGAGAATTTAACTAAAATTTAAACTTTAAGGGGTTATATACCTCTTTGGTCGAGAAAAATGAGGGAAGTTTGAATCCATTTTTAAGTGCATAGCACCATTTTCATTGCATCAAAGGGGTATTTTTCTGAAAGTACAGTTTATCAACAACAAAAAAATACTTTTGATTTTACGATATATCAATTATTACTGGAGTAATGGCCGTTTCCCCGAAACGCTATTTTTTGCAGAGGCTTGCGGTGATCCTGATAGAGACTCAGAGGATCAACCGAAATCAAAAAACTCATATTTTTTCATTAGTTTAGAAGTGTGCCGGGTCCTTGAACGATCGCTTTTATGAGTATTTTGTTTTCAGTGCAAACGGCAACGTTTTTCCCAATAAATGCACGTTTGGAGCGCTAAAAATTGCACTAAAATTTTTTTTGCGCCAAAATGTAACTGTATGTTTCAAAAAGCGATCGTTCAAGGACCGGCGAATTTAATGACGAAAATTGAAAAAAAAAGATGAAGGAAATCGGTTCAGTAGTTTTCCCGCAATCAGGATCACGGCAAAGTCATTTTTCGGAAAACACTATTCCGAGATAATCGCGTGTAAAGTTTCAAGTTTAGCTTATGCGGCCGTGGCGAGTCGCGCTGCGAATCGCTCTAACTTTCTTCCTATTGCTCAGATCTTAATGAAAATTTGTGAAAATGTTCTCAAGATGTTGTATTTGACGATAATGCAATAAAAAAATTTTCGGTTTTTTGAAAACTTAAAAGGTATATACCCCTTAATTGCAGTTTAACAAATATACTTGAAATTTTCAACGATGGAACTATTTAAAACGATTGGAGAACAAATCGACCTTTAATTTACAATAGAGTTTATTCAAATTGTGCATGTTGTTGAGTAAGAATAGTTTGAAGGTCATTTATCGAGGAAAACCCTGTCACTCCGCGGTGATGGGGTTAAATAAAGCCTTTGCTAAAATGGATGCGTTCTTCTAGAAAATTATTTTCTAGGAAAATTTTTCTACCTGGAACAAATAATTATTGAGTGTTGTTGTAGGGTTGCTGGTGACCGTCCACATCAAATGCATTGAAATAAATCCAATTCAGAACTAACTCCGTGCAAAACCCAAACTTTTAAAATTTTCCCTGATGACTTTTTAAATTCTCTGATATTCCCTGATTTCCCTGATCAAAAAATTAAATCCCTGATATTCCCTGATTCTTCCGGGTTTTCCCGGTAGTCGCCACCCTGAAACTTGAGCGGGTTGGAACGAAAACTTAAAAGGCTTGGGTTTGCTTGTTTGTTATCGAGACCTACATAATTACATAATCTCTCTCGTTCTATTCGTTATGCAGAACTAATTTCGATTAGTAAACGCTCCTAAGCGGTAGGTCCCATTTCTAATCAGGTCCAGATTGTTGAAAACATTCTGGATAAGTCTTGGATTGGAAACTCGCATATCCTTTTTAAAATTACTGATATTCTTTAAGGTTGATTAATAGCCGGTTCGTTACTTGTTTGCCAGTTGGTTACATTGTATGTTTTTAAAAATATTTCAAACCGATGTAGCGGTATGAGGTGGGGCCATCATCAGCATCCATATTGGAGTAATGCTAAAAGCAATTCCAATGGATAAATACGAAATGTTTGAAGTTTGATTGTCGTTGGAAGTTTCATCTTTTATGACCTTCAGATTCTCATACATTTGAAGAAGATGTCAATACCAACGATCTCATGGTCAAACTAGAAAGTTTTTTCTTAAGTTTTACAACAGAAAATCAAACATAGATTTACTCTTTGTGAAATTAAAATTTCACGAGAGCAGTCGAGCAACTAAAACCTGACTCTAAATTACTCTGGAAACTTTCGAAGGTTCTTAAGAAGTTTTCGAAGCTAATCACAGTTCTCCAGAAGGATGTTCGTATTATAAAATTTGCTCAGTAGTTCCAAAGGTAAATCGAAGTCTCGCAAAAATACTGTGTGATCAATACTTGAGAAATTTTACTCGATAAGGTATTCGAAATGAGCATAAGTGAAGTGCGATCTATTATCAAAAATTCAAAAACATTAAAGAGGAGGATGTGATTCTCTAGTCCCGAGTCCCGGCTCGGGAGAGACTGTTACTGTCAGTAGGATCGTAGCACTTGCCCCGCAACTGTCCTGTACATTAACAGTTGACTGCGATGTTTGTGTATAAAAAAACAAGGTCGAGTTGCGAATCGGAATGTAGCACCAAGGATTTTTGCCTTGCTTTTTTTGGCGGACAAAGCAATTGTTCATTATAATACTTCATTTGTTTTTCAATCTTGCTGTTGAAACACGACTGTAGCAATCAGACAAGCGATAGTTTAATTTAAAACCTGAATAAAAACCCACAATATGATCTCTCTCATTCTGCGAGAACAACCGCTGCCCTAGATAAAACATTCGACAGCTTAAAGGCCTAATAGTAAAAGTGTCAAATTTTAATGTGCCCTTTTTTTCTCGCAAAAATCACACTAATAAACTTAACTGACCGCATTCTTTAGCTTGCCCGTCAAAGCTGTTGTACCTCAAGGAAGTGTCTTGGGTTCGAAATGTTTTTACCTATGAGCTTCACCGCCAGGATGCAAGACATCGTTGTTTCGTGACGATGGAAGCATTTACGCAAAAGGGAAAAAAATCATAAGCTATCGGTTTCAAATAGAATGAATATTTCTCTTGACGCATTAAAAACACAATTCATTTTATTGCCACATAAGGCAAGAGCTTCATTACTTAAACTCATAAATAATCATTTTAATAAAAAGAACGGCGAAATCAATTAAAATACCTTAACCTCATTAGTATCGTAAATATTTCAATAGAATATAGTTGAAATGTCACTTTGTGGCAAATGTCTCGTTTTTGGTGAATATCACCTTTTGTTAAACATTTTGAACACAAGTATCCTTCTCTATTAAAAAATACGTCTGCCTTCTGTTCAACTAGTACACAGCATGGAAAAGTTTTCTAACGCGCGCTTTGTGTAGGAAGAGGATAGCCAATACGTTTAAAGAGTGACCTGAAAATTGAAATTAATCCATATGTCCACCAGAGGAATACACCTAAAAGGGATAGAACAGACAAATGTACTACCTGTGGAGACAAGGGAATTTGTCCGGGCTGTACGTATGTATTTTATAACAATACCTGCGGTTTTTCAAGTCAAAAACCTGTCTGTACTTTTACTTCAAAAAAGGCTGAAACTAAAACAATGCCGGTCAAACAAAAATCAATTGAAAGTTTATTTTTTTAACGTAGACAGCTCATTAAATGGCAAATAGTACCCGTCAGCTGACAGTTTATAATTTCGGAACAGGTGCGATCCACAAGCGATTATTCGACGTTTCTACCTTGCGTCTAATGCAGCTGTTTGATTCAGAATCGCGCCCGTACGACGACGCGTGCTAGCGTGTCAGTTGCTCGGGTAGCAGCAGGCCGGAGGAGGTTTGATCGAGAAAAAAATAATTTTACGTCTTCTTCCCACAAGGAAGAACCGGACGGAGAGGAGGCCGCACGATGTGCAGCCGGTAGCGCAGGTTTAGGCACTTGTTCCGCTGGTATGAGCTGCTTGTTGGCGTGCGTTTCCGAGGAAATTTGTTAGTTCGGCCTTATTACATTAACTCGCACACTGGGCAACGACGGTCGAAGAGGGACCGATGAACGAAGTTTCCTTCCTTTTTTGTTATGTGCCTTTTTAGAAATACACCTTAGCGGTGCATTTCGTGTGTCTTGCCTGATCCTCTCCTTTTACCCGAACGGCTTTTAACGTCCATTCGAACGGCGAAGGGAGTCATCATTGCTGCGGTTGGCTACTCACAGAGGGGATCCTCCGGATACGACCAGGTCTGAGTCAGTAGTCTACCTGTGGACGTTTGCGGCGGCGGATCGAATCGAAGCCTGACCGGTGTAGAATACTTAGTGCGTGCCGTGACTCGCGAATGTGAATACTTTCTTACGCCCGGCTAATGCGGTAGCGAGTGATTTTGTGAATTATGGATGTGCTCAAGAATGGCGATCGTCGTCGGTTATCATGCGGAATAGCTGCGGAAGGAGAACGAAATTCCTGGTGTCACACAACGTGCAGCTTTAACAGTGGCCCCATGTTTGTGTGGTGGTGTGTCTGCAGCTAAAATTCTGTGTATCTACTGTTGGACAAAGAGAGATGATTGTTTGGCAGTTTAGTTGGAAACGGCCGGTACCTAGTCTGAATCATGCGTCGTTGAGCGAGCTCCCCTACGCGTCCGTCTCCCCACTTGTATACCATAACTCTATAGGTTCTTAGAACCTGTGCTTTGTTTGATCTTGTCAGCATTCCAAATGAGTGGTACTGTGACCTAATACACGACGATTGACGCTAAACTGAGAAGAGATTGTTATTCACGTTAACTTTAGTAAAATCGCCTTGATTTCTTGTGTAACGTGTGCGTCTGCTGGGTTCACCGTGATTAACAAACAACAATAATTTAGTTGCTTGCCATAAACTGTTCAAGGTTTCGAATGCCGAATTGACATTAACTGGTGTCAAAAGGGCCATAAAACATATAAATGGGGATTGAGGATGAAAAAAAGTTCCCCAGGATTTGTTTATACTGTCATGGAGAAAAAAATAAATACAACTGCAGTGTTGGATGATTTTTCGTATTTGCACAGTGATTTTAATTGTTGTATGATGTTATGTTACGTCATTAAGATCTGCAGACACTCTTTTTGAAAGAAGAATGGAGAAATAACTGGAGAAATTTCTTTGTCGGTGATTCCGAATTTTTTTTGCGTGAGTTAGTGTTTTTAAAGTGGCGACAAAAATAAATACACTATTGATATATATATATATATATATATATATATATATATATATATATATATATATATATATATATATATATATATATATATATATATATATATATATATATATATATATATATATATATATATATATATATATATATATATATATATATATATATATATATATATATATATATATATATATATATACAAAACAATCCAAATTAGCTTTATTTCTCTACATATTGTTAGCAAAATGTTTTTTTTTACGTTACAAAACTCACTTTCAAAATTTTGTGGCCTGTTTTTTGTTTTGTAAAGCCATATTCAATCTTCGTGGAATGTTTACCCCCAGGTTTTCACGAGTAGAAGCTGAACAAGCATTTCACGCTGCCTGTCCGACGTTCCATAGGTCTATTTTATTCTTTGGATGATGCTTTGCAACCTAGACTTTCCCAATCTTCCATAGAATTTCTGAAGGATTTAAATTAAAAGTCTACGCTGGTCAAACTAATAATTTTATATTTTCGTTTAAAAATCATCTTCGTGTTTTCAATGCTGTATGTTTAGGATCGTTACTCTCCAACGAAGGGGTAGAGAGAAGAAATTTAACGTAAGATTCAAAAATTAAGCAAAACTTTCGAAACTAATAAAATCATAAATCCGTTCAAAAATATCGCGCTAAGATTCTAGCAGATGAACCCTGTTCAAGCAGCGAATTCACCCTGAATCTGAATACTTTGCAGGGTTTTCTTTCTTATTAAACAACAACTTCACTAGATCGGTACAGCATAAAGCATTGCATATCTAAACATTTGTTCGTAAATCAAAAGTTTATTCTTAAAACAAAGTTTAGAATTTCTATTAATGAGGGGATATAGACATTTCGTATATTTGATGCACATTGCTTGGGTTGATTAAAAATAAATTTTTTATTGTAAAATATTGTAAATTTTATTGAACATTAGAATAACCCCATTTATCTTGATAAGCTGATTATTGTTTGGTTTTGAGAAGCTCAAGGCCTATGAGGAAAAATTATTAATTAAGTTTTACAGGGTTTCGAAAACCTGAGAAAACCTGGAAAATCAGGGAATTCATTTTTCGATCAGAGAAATCAGGAAATATTAGGAAAAACTGAAAAATATCCAGGGAAAAATTTTTAACTGAGAGGCGATTTCTTTTTAAACGACTTTCTAGCGAAAAAACTGATTTTTCTAGCATAAGGGGTTAATTCGGGACCTCTACGGTTCGGTTTCATATCCAATTGAATACCTTTTTCACTAGGATTTCAGAATTGCGTTAATCTACGTTGCCCTTTTTTGTGCCGAATGCTAAAAAATATCAAGAAATTAATATTATATTTCAGGGAATATCAGGGAAAATCAGGGAATTTGATTTTGAAAACTTTTTCGCTACCCTGGTTTTAGGGAAAAGGAAGGTGGACAATTCCGAAGAAAGTTTTTACGTAATTCGTGAATGGCGTCTAAGGTACTCAGAATGGCTATGGACTTTCCACATGTATTTGGTTTAGCAATCAAAATATGGAGAACAAAATGCTCTTAAACATTTACCTATTTTAGGAAGAAAATTTTCTGACATTTTTAATCTAGAACTTTTTATTAAAATTTTCATTTTAACTTCAAGTATAATATAAGGTAAAAATCAACTTTTTTTTTGTAATTCCCAGCTTGGTTTTTGTTTCAAGTTTTTTTTCGTAGTGGAACTAGAATACACTAAAGTCGCTTTTAGAGCGATAGAAAGAGAGAGAGAGAGCGATAGAAAGAGAGAGAGCGATAGAAAGAGAGAGCGATAAAAAGAGAGAGAGAGCGATAGAGCGATAGAGAGATAGAGAGATACGAAGAACGAAAGAGAGAGAGAGAGCAAGCGATAGAGAGCGAGAGAGAGAGAGAGCGATACAGAGAGCGAGAGAGAGAGAGAGTGAAAGGGAGAAAGAGGAAGAAAGAAAGAAAGAGCGAGAGAAAGAGAGAAAGAGCGAGAGAAAGAGAGAAAGAGCGAGAGAAAGAGAGAAAGAGCGAGAGAAAGAGAGAAAGAGCGAGAGAAAGAGAGAAAGAGCGAGAGAAAGAGAGAAAGAGCGAGAGAAAGAGAGAAAGAGCGAGAGAAAGAGAGAAAGAGCGAGAGAAAGAGAGAAAGAGCGAGAGAGAAGAGAAGAGAAGAGAGAAAAGAGCGAGAGAAAGAGAGAAAGAGCAGAGAGAAAGAGAGAAAGAGCGAGAGAAAGAGAGAAAGAGAGAAAGAGCGAGAGAAAGAGAGAGAGAGAAAAGAGAGAGAGAGAGAAAAGAGAGAGAGAGAAAAGAGAGAGAAAGAGAAGAGAGAGAGAAAGAGAGAGAAAGAGAGAGAAAGAGAGAGAAAGAGAGAGAGAAAGAGAGAGAAAGAGAGAGAAAGAGAGAGAAAGAGAGAGAAAGAGAGAGAGAGAGAGAGAGAGAGAGAGAGAGAGAGAGAGAGAGAAGAGAGAGAGAGAGAGAGAGAGAGAGAAGAGAGAGAGGGGGGGGGGGAAATGGTCATTTGATTGTGTTCATGCACAATTTGAAAAAAAAATTTAAGAGTAAAAGTAAAAGTATGCATTATCGTTCACTGGCGCTCGTGTAAGGAATAAACCTGGAATCGTTTGGAACCGGGAAAAAACCGGGAACTCCACTGAACATTATGAGCCGGTGTGAGATTGTGTCATACAAATCGATTGTTTGTCAGCCATATCTTGGCGATCACAAGACCAAAATTTCTTGAAAAAGTCTCCTCGAATAATTAACCAAGAAAGACTAGTCTTCTGACCCGGAAAAGATGGGCTGACGAATCACGGGCTGGATCCCAATCACATCCCAGCTGACGCTATATTCAACTCATTTCTTACAGTGCATATATCAGTTTTTGTTTTTATTTATCTTTCTCTTGAAAGCAAACTTTACTATGGTAAGCTCCTCGGAGTTAGCAGTCTAATGGCTCGAATTTTTGCCTAGAGCAAATGGTTCACAAAGATAATCTCGCGGGAGCTCTCTACTTGATAACAGGAAAGTACTATCCGAAAATTTTATTACAAAATATTTTTCACTAGACCTAAAGCCAATTTATTTTGGCAATTCTTTCACAATAATATACATGTTTCATACCAAATGTCAAAAAGCGCATGAGTATAAATATCTTTTTGAAAAAAAGGGTTTCGAATTCATTATTAAAAACAAATTTGGATTTTCTAAAATATCATCTCTCTATTTGTCATTTTGAGAGCAAACAAGATCTTTGTAATTTTTGTTCGGCTCTAAGAAGAAATGTTAGGCAGGTTAAGTGACAGCAAACTTTACTTCACAACTCCATACTATAAAACCGTAATGTTATTGTTTCGATAATCGAATTCCTCTTTTTTGCTTATCTAGATTGTCTCTAAAGACAAACGATTGAGCGATTGATTCTCTGCGTTCATTCAGCTGGAAATCAAACTGAATCATCGAACTTTATTTGTTTTCATTTGCATCTACGCGTTATAAGTTTTTATTGTTGCTTTTTTGACATTCATGTCGTCTGCAGTACAGTAAGTAAAGTCGTTAGTTGGCTTCAGTCAGTCGGACTTTTCGTGATTCGCGGATCAGTGAGTCTCTTTTGGAGGTGCTGAGTAAAATTATTACTGCCATTACGGCTTTAGTGACACAAATAACAGCGACTGTAGTCCAAATGTGTCTCGATTGTTAATTACTTTCATAACTGATGGATGGAGCGTCGTGCGTCAAAAGCGTTTATACTGTGAGGATTCCAGTTGTTTCAACCGTCTACAAGCATTTATAATGCAGTAAAATTCTCACAGTTCTATTGTATTTGATTATTATAGAACCGCACGCAGAGGGAGCCTCGCAATTAATCGCATTAGTAATTCTTACGCGTGTTTCTGATTAAGCCGTGCGCTTCCCTTCTAGTTAATACCTGCGTATGTTGATGTGTAAAGATCTCTCTTTTTCCAATACCGATATACAGTCGTAGAACCTGTCGGAAATCGGATAGCCGCCTAGAATCTACAATATTAGTTCTGAGCCGGCGATCAACGCAGTCAGCAGCGTGGCTGCACTGAGGCGTCACATATTGACCCACATTCAAACTAATTTTCCGATATTCAATTACTCTTCAAGGTTAAGAAAAGCTGTGTAATGTGTGTCAAGAACGTTCCAAATCCATTTTAATGCAGTATCGGTCATTGGTTTATAGAAAAGTTGTTGTGCCACCCTTTGGGATGATGAAAGTAGCCGTTATCACTGTGTAAATAAAAAGCGCGCAATTCTGATAAGAAACGATGGCCTGCGCTTCGCAAGGCGACGCTCGTGTAGTAGGCGCTGACGAAAGTCAGGAACACAGACCAGATGAGACGTCTTCGCCGCTGGATGTCACGACTACCAAAACTTCCGAGATAACGATTATTGTGAAAACACTGGTGTCAAACACGACGAAGAGTAGCGCTACCAAATGTGAATGTGATGAGAAGTCTAGAGTCGGTAGTACTATAGAGGTTACGACCAGCGTAAGAAGTGTTGTTGAATGTCCAGTCGGGGAGTGTCATAGTGGTGTGGTCTTAGAGCCTATTCTAAATAAGAACTTTCTGAGTTTACTGAAGACGGCTAACGATTCTTCTTTCGAGAGTGTTTTGGAGTTCAAACCGTTACTGCTGCAGGTTCCTAATAGGGCGGGTATAAATTTGAAAAGTTCTGCCGAGACGTTGCTGGGCGGGGACACGGACGAAGAGACCCGAAAGTTCCTTAGTGATCTTAGCCATCATAATACGAGCGTTTGTGGTAAAACATCCGCGGGTGAAGAAACTGTGATCTACATGAATAATAATAACGACGAAAATAGTTCATGCTTGATAGATAATGATTTAAGTGTTATTAAAAAGTCTGAGTCTAAGCACTGTCTCAGTTCACCAGAGTCGGAAACATCCCCAAAGGATTCCGTGTTTAAAAAGCCAAAGATAAGTGATGAAATGAAAAGTGTTAGATTTACGGTGACACAAATCGAAGAAAACACAGAGGATTCGCACGTGTTTCTTTCGTTGCTTCCCAGTTCTACACCAATAAAGCTTGTGAAGTCAACGGAGGATGAACAGAAGGAGGAAAATTACAAACTGAGTTTGCTAACTCCTCCTGCCGATGCTTCATTTATTGATTCAGATTTCGAATCAATGGAACAGGACCAATATGATACGTGCAGTAGTAAAGAAAGTTTAAAACTAGAAGACGTTCGTTCGAAGAAAGCGTCCGTGGATGTAGAGCCTTTTAATCCGGAGGAACTTTTTCCGGAGCCTGTGGAAAAATCGTGTAAATTCAAAAACGTTCAGGAAACCCCCAAAAGGGTAAGAAAAAGTTCTTCTACCAAAGCATTTTTTGAAGAGGCGCTTAGAACTCCGCTAGCGCTGAGAAAGCGTTTCCAGAAACGTCGCAATTCGGAACTTCCGAAGCAATCTTCCACCTCCAATCTGTTAAATTTTTTCTCGTCTAAAAAGAAAAGCAATAGTTTAGAGGGTGTCCAGAGGCCAATTCAGTGTAAAAGATCACTAACGATAAGTGATAATAGTTCGGACGCCAGTCGTTGTGCTTCACCGACGCTGACGGAGGAAAATTTGCGACGCTTTTCCAACACTATTCGCGAGGTGGATCTCTCCAATCGAACCCTTGTTTGGGGAGAAAACTATGACTATTCATACGAGTGTGAACCGTCTCACTCGGATGTGGAGGAAGAGGCCGAGACTGAAGAAGCATCAGATCCCGTGGTTTCACGGCTAGTTCAGTTTAACATATCGCCCGATTCGTCCTTCGAGATGCAACCGCCGATTATTCCTACGTTTAAAATCGACCCACCGCAAGCCATCAATATTGCATCAGAACTGGCACAGGGGCTTATCTTTGCGGCAACCGCCAACACCACCATGAAACGCTCCGTTAGCGATCCACTGAACTGTAAAGCAGCGCGCAGTCACAGCTGTACTCCTATGACCTCGGACATCGGAGAATCGGAGGAGGAGGAAGAGGTCGAGCCAATCATGAAGCAAGCACACGTTCATTTCCATAGCGTGCACAAAGCTTCACTGAGAAGCCTGGACAAGGTCGGTGTAAGTATCGTTTAGCTAATCGTTTGTTGTGTGATTACGAATCAACGGTTGTTGATAAACAGCCGGCTCGGTTGAAGTAGTACGGTATGTATGTGTGTGTGTATTGCACGTAAAATTCATGTCCGGTTTCCGTGAAAATCTATAATTAGGCGACTAGGGCGATCATCAATACAGAAATAGTTTCTCAAACGTGGGAAATAATCTCATCGGCGATGAGCAAAGATAATGAGAAACCCATTGTTAGTGATGTACGGATGTTCACAGCGAGTTCAGTGGAATCCGAGCAACGATGTGTAGAGTATGTAATTAGTTAGTGAAATGCAGATCCAAACTTAGTGAAATTAGTACGCACGATTCCAGTTCACGTGGGCTCTGGCACAGCTGTCAAACTGGGACTCACCTTTGATAAGTGCAATTTCACACAAGTTAATATCTGGGTCTGATATTTTTAAACAATCGATGCATGCATTAGCTGCCGAATGGAAGATGAAACGTTGCAAGTATCAATTACTGACATCTGTCGATCGGAACAGTTTTTTTTCAACTCCTAGAAATACCGATTGAATCGTTGGTTGTCACGGATAAATTTTCAACCTGCGGTAAGAAATGTAATACATTATTCGTTTCCATTAAATAAGCTGTTTTTCGATGTGATGAATTAGATATGATAGTATCTTGTTTCGTGTCGACAGTTCAACTCGGAGGGTTCGTTACTCGTATTGAAATTGCATAAATGAGAGCAGTACCATATAATTTTTGTGTTGCATCTACTATATAAAAATGGAATTCCGCAACGCTTGATCTTACTGATATTATTCCCTCCGTCTCTGAGGTGTACAGTAATTATTATCATTTCGAATCGTTCTAAATCACAAATATAAGCGGTGACATGTAGGGTTTTTACATGAAAATGTTTGCTAAAGTTCAGGAAAGACATTTGAGAAAAAATAATAGGTGTCTGATAACTGAAATTTGAGATATTATTCACAAAACTACGTAAAACATGCAAAATTATGACTTTCTCTGTTGAATTTGCCTCTAAATCAAAATTAAAGCGATGACATATGATTCTATTTTAATTAAAATGTTTGTCATGTTCATTAAAGACATTTGAGGAATAACTATTAGTATCTGATTACTAAAACTTAAGATATTCTTCCACAAAACTACGTAAAACATGCAAAACTATGACTTTTTGTGCTAAATTTGTCTTTAAATCAAAATTCAAAGCGATGACTTATGATTCTTTTTATATTAAAATGTTTGTTAATGTTCAGGAAAGACATTTAAGGAAAAATATTTAGTATCCGATCACTAAACCTTGAGATATTTTTCACAAAACTGCGTGAAACATGCAACATTATGACTTTTTATACTAAATTCGTCTCCAATTCAGAATTCAAAGCGATGACATGTGATTCTTTTTTCACTAAAGTGTTCGTTGATGTATAAGAAAGACATTTGAGGAAAAATAACAGGTATCTGATTACTAAAACTCGAGATATTATTCATAAAACTGAAACATGCAAAATTATGACTTTTTAAGCTGAATTTGCCTCTAAATCAAAACCCGAAGCTGTGATCTGTGATTTTTTCTATAATAAAATATTCGTTAACCATGATATTTTAGGCTCAATTTGTCTCACAGCTATGATAGAATTTTTCATTAAAATGTTTGTGTATATTCTGGAATGACTTTTGAGTAAAAATAACACTATGTAAAAAATGCAAAATCATGAATATTTGGGCTCAATTTGCCTCTAAATCAAAATTCAAACCTTTGTGCTTACATAACAACACATTAAAATACTCTTTTTGAATATTTGAATGCATATAATGCATATTGCATGCATGACTTTTTGAGCATAAGCTCAATTCGCCTCTAAATAAAAATTCTAAGCGATGACATGTGATTTTATTTTCAATAAAAATGTTGGTTGTTCCTTCAACATCTGCAAATATTTTCTTGCAGAAGAATCCATGTTTTGATTATGTGCAAGTTGAGCAAAAAAAAAAGTTACATTTCCGTTGTATTCGTAGTTTTGTGAATGGTAAACACATTACGGGATTCGATTTACCTTTTTACTTTTACCTAAACTAGATCTTGGGACATTTGGCTGGAGGAAAGGCCGCATTCCATTGGTTTATACATCGATTAGGAGGCGACTTATGCAATATTTTTTTTTCATTTCTACGTAGTTTTGTGGATTAAAGCATTAACTTCTTCTAAGACGTGTTTCTTCGGACACAAACAAACATTTTCGTTATAAAAATTCACATGTCATCTTTTTAGAAATCATTATAGAGGAGAACTAAGCATGAATGGTCATGCTCAATTCTTATTACTTCGATTTCTTTCTCTCAAAAGTTACATAAAAAGAGGTTTTACTACGAATTTGGTATATTCGGAACTGGGATGACCCCACACAACATTTTACAAAATGGAGACTTCTAATTTCAGAAAAATATCCTGAAGTGGTATTTGGCCAACCATATCAATACTTCCGAAAGTGGAACATCATACGATATTTTGATATCCGAAAAGGCGACTTCCAGTTTCTGTAAAACAGCCCAAAATCACAATATGCAATCCAATATGAGTATTTCCGTTCTGTGCGTTCTCAGAATATTAAAGTACTTAAAGTGATGATGGGCGTATAAGATGTGAAATATTTTTGAAGTGAGTTGTGCTAATATTGCAATGAATTATAAAAAATGATTCCTAATTTTGAAACCTTTGATCCCGAGCATCGCCGGGAACGTTCAACTAGTCTTGAATATTTAAGATTCATTCTGGTGCAATAGGTTTTGGGATCGTTTTATTGTAGGTATTCCAATTTAATTGCGTGTTCAAGAGAATTTTACGAATATTCGATGATTCTAAACCTAATATGTATTTATTGAAATATCTTAAAACCGAGAGCTCATATAAGGTTTGGTTTCAGAAATTTGTCTGCGAAGAAAAGGGAACTAGTACTTACAAACCTAGAATTCATAGAAAAAAAGATCTGACAAGAGTTGACATTAGAATCCTCTACATTTTCCAGGCACAACTAATCGATAGTTTTTCTAATGTTCAGGCAAATCTCATACAACGCACAACTTTTGCACACATTCTAATATCAAGATTGCAATTGCATATCACCATTCGATACTCTTCTCAGTTATCCAAGCAAAATCTGGAAACCGATAATTTCAAATGACTGTCACCAGCAAAACTTCCTATTGCTGTTTTATCGTTTTGTTCTTCCCCTTGGACATTCCGTGGCGACGGGCATTGTTTCGCTTCGATAACGTTTAGGATATTGAATATCTGTACCGAGCACGAATCGAACGTTCGTTCGGGGGAGGGGAAAATTTATTCAATTAATTCCAAATACTTCGGCAAAGATTATAGACCCCGTTTGCTGTTTCAGTAGAAGTGCCACCTCTAGCCACAAACGAAAAACGTAAACAATAAAACTTTTATGCTGTCGAGAGAGGAGAGAATTAAGTTATTATTATCGGCACGATTGCCAGCTTCGTGCTCGGCAAGTTTTTCTTGTGAGAAGCTTTTTCAAATTCTTTTACACAATAACACTGGTTTAACAAGTTACCCAGAGTATTTATTTCTTTTAATGATTACCTTCGAAGTGGTACTTATCACTAATCAGATGTTGTATCCAGAGGAAGTTAAGCTTTACGAAGATCGAATAACACGTTCTTTGCAAATGAAGATGCACGTGTCCGCTAACAGGAAAGCACGTGTTACCGTTCTACTTAAGTAGCATTTGATGTTTGGCCTTTACTATGTAATCCGAAACTCTTTCATGGGCATGTGATTTAAATAATCGGTAGTAAAATTGTTAGTAACAAGAATTCGCTACTCATAAAATAGTTTGCCCCTATGTGAAAATTTTGCTTGGGAAAACAGGTATCAAAAGTAGGAAATCAAGAGGAAAACGCACAGTTGCTACTCACAGCGAAATGTTTTCTAACGGGAGAATTATATATGCATTGATTGTGAACAAATGCAATAAATTATTTTCCCTGTGTCTGATCAGAGACAATCGGATCTAACTAAACTCGTCCGTTAAACCGATTCTGGATGTCTTTCGTTGAAACGTTTCAACTTTTCTGCAAACAGTGTGTGATCTAATTGTCTCTTTCAGTTGTCATTTCTCAGCCACCGTTTGTCTCGAGGGTTGAAACAAATGATATATTCTTTATTACAGTTGCAAAAATGCTGCTTGACTTGATTAGAAGATGGTTTCCGGTAGAGCAGCATACGTTTAGTGTGTTTTGATGTATGTTGTGGCATGAGTTTCAAAAGCGATAGCACGAAGATGAAACGTTCCTTTTTATTTTTATGCCAAAGCGGTAACGGCATTTACAGTTGCTTTCAAGTGTAGCTTACATTGTATGCTGCTTGGCTTGAATAACTGGTAAAATGATAATGCTCAATATTTCAAATACATTGAATAATATTACCATAGGGGGACATGGTTAGCATTTATTTTACTTCATCACTATTCGTTTTTAATTTATCTTCTATTTTCAATCAAAAAGACATTAACGGTACCATATGCCATGCGATGTGCATGGAGTATTATCGTGAACATAAAGATAAGGTCACTGTATACGGCTCTTTATTTTTCCGTCAGTCGGCTATGGGTTTGATGTAGTTCAAGGTCCGAAATACGCATCAATGCACACGAACACTGATGCTCTTGAAAATAAAGATTCCATGCGAGCGCAATCATTGCTGGTCGAACCTAAAACAAGTGCTACATAGATTAGTGGTTATTTTTCTGCGCATCTAGAAACGTACTTCATGCGAAACGCCTTGGCCAATATTTCAGTTTGGTTGCATACACAAGTAACGAAGCACTGGTGATCGTTTGTTATTGCATTGCAATCAATGATTTTATATGAATAACTTTTTAGCTTTACTTTTTAGCAAAGTCCAGTTCATCTTAATTTACCCAGTTGACGCAAGACACAGAAGCTTTTATTCAGTTATTGCAAAAAATGTGATTATAGGATAATAATAATTAACAAATATAACAAAAAAAACTTGCAGATAACGGACAAAGGGTAAAACAGAGTTAATTACATGCCGTTTTTAATAGAATTTTAAAGTAAACGCGATTTCGAAAATCGTTGATGGAAAATATTTGATTGATATGTAAAATAAAAAAAAACGAATGAAACATAATCAGATGAAAACAAATAAATTAATAGGTGATATAGAATTTAGGGTATTGTGTTGGTTGGTAAGGTAATATGCAGAGGATCTCATTTGGTATAACAGAGTAATGTGATTAAAAGAAATATATTTGAGAATATTCAGATGCATGGAAACTTACATAACATACCTCCATTAATATTTTGAATGGTCTACTCTCACATAACCTCGACTGACACATTAATAAGGAATATAATATGAAATCCTCTTACCTCTAGCTCTCACTCAGTTTTCGTCAATCAATCGCGCACGAGTTCGAATCTGTCCATCTTTTTTCATGGCCAGCTCCATTGGCTACTTCGTCTATCTGCTAGCAACTGGCAGACGGCGCTATAAGCATACAGTCTTCCTTTTCAAAACGTGATTTTACATTTTCATACATAACGGACAAAATTACAGTACAATTACAATGAAATTCAATGAGGTCTTATGGGGCAACTAGGCTTTCCATACAATACCAATTCTGTGAAAATCTGTTTAGTAATCTCTATGAAAAATGAGTGAGTTTCAACAGCCTCCGGAGCACGTTTTCTTTTAATAAATTTTGAACCACATATTCAATCATTATGGAAATCTTTAGGTAAGGTTTCTCAAGGCAGTCTTTTCATTTGACACCAGTTTTATAAAAATTGGTTGTGTAGTTTAGAAGATAATGAAGTTTCGTGATTTTCACATTTTAAAACACAGTGCCTAAACTAAAAGTACGATGAAAACGAAAGTCAATGGCATTCTAGGGGGCCACTAGATCTTTCATTTGCAACTGATTTCGTGAAAATCGGTTTAGCCAGCTCTGAGAAAAGTGAGTAAATTTAGACAGGCTTAGGAATATGTTTCTTTTCATAATGCGATTTCACATTTTTTTAATAACGGACAAATTTACAATTCGATTACAATGAAATTCAATAGCAACCTATGGGACGATAAGACCTTTCATTTGACACTAATTTTGTAAAAATCGGTTCTGCCATCTCTGAGAAAAATGAGTGAGTTTAAACAGCCTCTGGAAAACTTTTCTTTACATAACTTTTGAACCATATGTGTGGTTTCTGAGATTTTGATGTTTCGTGGTTTTTACATTTTATACATAACCTCTACACTAAAAATCCGATTACAATGAAATTCAATAGCAACCTATGGCGCAACTAGACCTTTCATTTGCAATTAATTTATGAAAATCGGTCCAGCCATTTCTGAGAAAAGTGAGTGAGAAAAAAGTTGCACATACACACATACACACACACGCACACACACACATACACACACAAAATGCTCAGCTCGTCGAACTGAGTCGAGTGATATACGGCATTCGTTCCTTTTGAGCACTTTTATACCTTTATTTTTTGCAGTGATTGCTATACCCTTCTAGGAGAAAGGCAAAAATGTACGAACAGCATATTAAAAAAATAAACAAAATAGAAACAAATTTAAATGTGGAAACTAATATTAAATTATGGATATCATGATAACAGATAAAACAGAAAGAAATGATAAAATATAAATGGTAATTAATGCAAATCAGCGTAATTAAAATTTACGTAGATGAAAGAAATTTTTCTATAACTGTGCAAAACATTACAACATTTACTTAAAACTTGTTCACAGTAGTATGTATGATAATCTGTGCTCTATTCATTCACCCATAACCACAAAACATAAAATAGTAAAATTGCTATATGAATAATTTAAAATTTCACCTTATTCCCATGTCGACGAGAGCATGTATGGTTGTATATAACCTTTGGTATGCGATGCATACTTTGCTTTTCTTTGCACGAAGGTTGTCGGTAAGGTACCGGGCAGTCCTTACGCTTCTTCTTCCCACAGCCTTTTTAACAGCCCTCACACGACATCCATCATAGGCAAATAAAAAAAGAGAGCGAAAATGTCTCCGGTGGACTCGGGCTGTTACCGAAACGCGCTGTTTGTGTAGTGCGGACACGAACGTCTGTATGAAACAGCTTCTTCACTTTTCTACATTCGCAATCCCGAAGACACCCTTAAAATAATGCCGAATCCACACACGGAGTACAGTTTTCGTTTCCTTTTGTGATGCTCTGTTGCCAATACGTTCTCAATGTGCCTATCGGAATGCCAGCGCGGATAGGTTTCACGGACAGCAACAGAAAACATATTCTTAGAAGACAGCAAAAAAAAAAGACTGTACCATTGGGATGCCTGGTTCTGTGTTACTATGTAAATAAAAATTAAATATAATGTCAAGTTAATTTTTAACATCAAAATTTAAGATTTGAATAGAATTGAAAGTAATGTAACCTGATAGAAATTATTTTCATTGAAGAGTTACACAAAAATGGAACAACAATACAATATACAAATAAACACAAACGTTTCAGAAGAAACTCTAGGAAAAAGTATTAAAAACAGTGTGAATAACGTGAAAAAGCAAATCTTAAGAACCTAACCATGTATCCTCGAAAACAACGAAAAAAAAAAAATAAGAACGATATTTTTTTTCAATAAAACAGCAACAAAACTGTTAAACAAAAAAAAAATAGGGATAAAGTTTATTTAAAAAAGCTAAACAAAACAGTAAAATATTGCCATATGAAAACAATACTTAATTACAAGTGATAATAGGCTAAAACGACCAAATTAAATTAATGGCAAACAAAATCATTGAAATGAAAATTTGAAAAGAAAAAAGTTGGAATGTAGGATTTTTTCTCTTAGGGACTGATACTCTTCTACGCAGATGCCCATTAGGGTGTCCCAAAAAAAATCGCTGTTGAAAAAGTCAAGATGCTCAGCCCTAAATTGAAAGATAATGTTATTTATAGCATTTTTGTAGAACATTTCGACTTTCTAAAAAATTGTTTTCAGGTTGCCCAAACGTGATTTATGAAAAAATGACTTTTTTCAGCTACAAACCCTCTCTTTTGCACTTTTTTCAATTTTGTTCGATTCCTAAAATTTTACATATATTTTTTTATTTTGTGGGGTTGTTTTTGAATATTTTGCATGGTTCAGTTCAGCATTGCAATCAGTTTTTTGACTCACAGAGCTCATTAAACATCACAAAATATTAATTTTTCTAATAATTTTCAGATAAAACAAATAAAAAAAAAATTTGATCAAGAACTGAAATTTTCATTGCAAAGCGGGATTTACGATGAAAGTTTACATGCAAAAAGATACTTGATATCTTATCGGGGAGCTGAGATATTGGCATTTTTATATGTGATGGAAAACTATGCATTTTAACAAATATGTTAAATAACTGTTTTATTTTGGGAGATAAAAAATAATAATGTTCAGAAAACAAATGCATTTTTAGATGGCTGATAACTTAGTAGAAGGTTTGAAAATTCGGAAAAATTTGCGAAATAAGTTAGAACGGAAATTGTGATTTTTAGTGCCTTCTATTTGAAAACTCAATGTTGCTCGTAATACATAAGAGATAGAAACATGATGTCTTCGGTAAAGTTTCTTGTTTTAATATAACCTAAAACTTTGTCGAAGACACCGTGCGTCTATCTTATTCTGATCAAAAAGTAAATTTTTTATCTCACTCATAGGTGGATTGATCATCCATCTTTCTACATTAAAAGATGCATTTTTGAATATCCTGAAACTCTTTCGAACATACCTTATGGCTATAATCATCATTTGAATCACTATTATGAAATTACATGCACAAACAGCAAAATAAAACACTGCGCAATGGAGATATTGAGCTTGAGTGGTATTTTTGACAAAATGCATAGTTTTCCATCACATGTAAAAACGCCAATATCTCAGCCCCCCGATAAGATATCAAGGATCTTTTTTCATGTAAATTTTCGTCTTGAATCCCGCTTTGCAGTAAAAATTTTAGTTCTTAATCAAAAAAAAATTATGTGTGTTTTGAAGGGTTTTATCTGAAAATAATGAGAAAAATTCACTTTTTTTGTGATGTTCAATGGGCTCTGTGAGTCAAATAATTGAATGCGATGCTGAACCAAACCATGCAAAATATTCAAAAACAGACCCACAAAAATAAAAAAATATATGGAAAAATTTAGGAATCGAACAGAATTGAAAAAAGTACAAAAAAATGGGTTTGTAGCTGAAAAAAGTCATTTATTCATAAATCACGTTTGGGCAACCTGAAAACAATTTTTTAGAAAGTCGAAATGTTCTACAAAAATGCTATAAATAACATTACCTTTCAATTTAGGGCTGAGCACCTTGACTTTTTCAACAGCGATTTTTTTTGGGACAGCCTAATGCTCATACGTCTACTATAATCTACTTAGTGTTATTCAACTTTTAAATTCCTTAAATACTCTTTTTTTAAAGTGGTCTAACTCCTAATGCAAATTACTTATTTTATTGCCTATATTTGAAAGCTGAAAAAAATTTCTACTAGATACAGCCAGACTTGTCGTTTCTCCTCAGAGAATCACTAGTGTGTAGGAGAATAGTTTTCACTGCGGAAACAAAGTGACGCACTTGCTTGAAGAAAGCAGCGAATCGTGTGTATCTGAGGGGCATGCAAAACACTGCGGTAGAATCTTAAATATCTCTCCAGAAAGATGATAGATCCCTCCAGAGAGGTAACTACGCAACAGAGCTCACTGCAGTGCATTTACTGTGTGTCTCTTGAGCATATATCAAATGAGGAGAGCATGTAGATAGAAAGTAGATTGCGTTGTTTGCTTTGCATCTCGAAAATGAAAAAAAAAATCCAGCCGCCCATCACGCGTGTTTGCTTATCGAATGCTATCGCATTTCTTTCAGCGTATTTCTGTGTATTCTCACTAGCGAGATTAGCCACTCTTGTTTCGCTCAATTGTGGTGTAAGCAGTAAGTGTGTTAGTTTTCCTGCGAGCTGCAGAAACACAGCACAAAACAAAAAGGCAAGTGTAGCGCAAAAAATGCTACACGCGAAGTAAGCGATGAATAAACACTATGCTCTTCCCACATATTGAGGAGAATAACAAGCCTGGATACAGCCTTCACATGTCCAAATAAATATAAAAGAATACTTTTTGGAAGTAAAAGCGTTTAGTAGTGCTGCTTTAATCGTATTTTGGTGTTTTCTCACGAAACAAAAAGTTGGTGTCACAGAGCGAGTTTTCATGGTTTAATTTGGATAACAAAAATAATAATGTTAATTGTATTTTTTTACAAGAAAACACCAAAATACGATCAAAATAACACTGCTCTTAAACATTTTTGCCTCCTAAATGATATTTTTTATACTTATTTTAACATGTAAAGCCTGTAAAAGCAAAGCCTTGGTGCTACATTTCGATTCAGAACTCGACCTTATGTTTTTTATACACAGACTTCGCAGCCGACTGTTTAGTGTACAGGACAATTGCGGGGCAAGCGCTACGATCCTACTGACACTAACAGTCTCTCCCGAGCCGAGACTCGGACCTAAGACGACTGGTTTGTTTGGCCAGCATCGTACCTCGAGACCATTTGGGAGATTGTGTGAAGCCTGTACTTAGTAGGAAATTTTCCCAACTTTTAAATAAAAGCAGTAAAATCGCTCCAAGTGGTATATTTCTGTTTCCATCACATGTAAAAACGCCAATATCTCAGCCCCCCGATAAGATATCAAGGATCTTTTTTCATGTAAATTTTCGTCTTGAATCCCGCTTTGCAGTAAAAATTTTAGTTCTTAATCAAAAAAAAAATTATGTGTGTTTTGAAGGGTTTTATCTGAAAATAATGAGAAAAATTCACTTTTTTGTGATGTTCAATGGGCTCTGTGAGTCAAATAATTGAATGCGATGCTGAACCAAACCATGCAAAATATTCAAAAACAGACCCACAAAAATAAAAAAATATATGGAAAAATTTAGGAATCGAACAGAATTGAAAAAAGTACAAAAAAATGGGTTTGTAGCTGAAAAAAGTCATTTATTCATAAATCACGTTTGGGCAACCTGAAAACAATTTTTTAGAAAGTCGAAATGTTCTACAAAAATGCTATAAATAACATTATCTTTCAATTTAGGGCTGAGCACCTTGACTTTTTCAACAGCGATTTTTTTTGGGACAGCCTAATGCTCATACGTCTACTATAATCTACTTAGTGTTATTCAACTTTTAAATTCCTTAAATACTCTTTTTTTAAAGTGGTCTAACTCCTAATGCAAATTACTTATTTTATTGCCTATATTTGAAAGCTGAAAAAAATTTCTACTAGATACAGCCAGACTTGTCGTTTCTCCTCAGAGAATCACTAGTGTGTAGGAGAATAGTTTTCACTGCGGAAACAAAGTGACGCACTTGCTTGAAGAAAGCAGCGAATCGTGTGTATCTGAGGAGCATGCAAAACACTGCGGTAGAATCTTAAATATCTCTCCAGAAAGATGATAGATCCCTCCAGAGAGGTAATTACGCAACAGAGCTCACTGCAGTGCATTTACTGTGTGTCTCTTGAGCATATATCAAATGAGGAGAGCATGTAGATAGAAAGTAGATTGCGTTGTTTGCTTTGCATCTCGAAAATGAAAAAAAAATCCAGCCGCCCATCACGCGTGTTTGCTTATCGAATGCTATCGCATTTCTTTCAGCGTATTTCTGTGTATTCTCACTAGCGAGATTAGCCACTCTTGTTTCGCTCAATTGTGGTGTAAGCAGTAAGTGTGTTAGTTTTCCTGCGAGCTGCAGAAACACAGCACAAAACAAAAAGGCAAGTGTAGCGCAAAAAATGCTACACGCGAAGTAAGCGATGAATAAACACTATGCTCTTCCCACATATTGAGGAGAATAACAAGCCTGGATACAGCCTTCACATGTCCAAATAAATATAAAAGAATACTTTTTGGAAGTAAAAGCGTTTAGTAGTGCTGCTTTAATCGTATTTTGGTGTTTTCTCACGAAACAAAAAGTTGGTGTCACAGAGCGAGTTTTCATGGTTTAATTTGGATAACAAAAATAATAATGTTAATTGTATTTTTTTACAAGAAAACACCAAAATACGATCAAAATAACACTGCTCTTAAACATTTTTGCCTCCTAAATGATATTTTTTATACTTATTTTAACATGTAAAGCCTGTAAAAGCAAAGCCTTGGTGCTACATTTCGATTCAGAACTCGACCTTATGTTTTTTATACACAGACTTCGCAGCCGACTGTTTAGTGTACAGGACAATTGCGGGGCAAGCGCTACGATCCTACTGACACTAACAGTCTCTCCCGAGCCGAGACTCGGACCTAAGACGACTGGTTTGTTTGGCCAGCATCGTACCTCGAGACCATTTGGGAGATTGTGTGAAGCCTGTACTTAGTAGGAAATTTTCCCAACTTTTAAATAAAAGCAGTAAAATCGCTCCAAGTGGTATATTTCTGTTTCCTGATCATAGCTCATAATTACGAAACAGGAAAAAACTAAAATTGTTGGTGGAAATATAGTTGCCATTCCCTCATAAAGAGGATACAACATTAAATTTCTTTATATCGATTATAATCAAAATCTTATAAAACGCAATTTAAAGTTATATGTGAAGCAATTAAACGCGTCAGAAAAAATCGTAAAACACTTCATTCCTGTAAGGCATATAAAATGCAACACGATGTTTCAAATGAGGCCATTCAAGATAACCTGGGAAAACCGCAAGGAATATATTTTTTTTCGACTATGAAATTGTGAAAGCGATCGTTAGGAAAAAAGCAGCATTCCAAATTCCATGCTTTTGAGTCCAAAATAGTGCACTGTGAGTGACTGTGCAGAATTTGATGAAAGACATTGGGTCAAAAATGCGTTCGTTTATTACGATTGGTATTAAAAACTGAACTAAGCTTCAATAAACCAAAAACACAAAAGGAATTGTCAATCTCTTTCAAATTTATTTCAAAAATGTATGTTGCTAATTACTTTCCGATACAACCTTACATTTAGAGTTAGGCCACTTTAGAGAAAGAGTATTTGAGGAACTTAAACGTAGAATAACTCTGAGTAGATCAACATTAGAAAAACTAATCATGGAAGTGAAATAAACATCTAAATTAGTCCCAAATTAGCAAAAAGTGCAGTAGAAATAAACAAATACAGTCATACCTCGATATAAGACAACCTCGATATAACGTAACTCGATATAACGTAACTTTTACCTCGATATAACGTAACTTTTTTTAATTTCACAAAACAATTATTTTTGGGGTGTATAATGTTCCAAATAAATGTTTTAAATAAGTTTTGAAACCAATAAGTACCGTAAAATAGGGTAAAATTGACATTTATCTTTTCAATGTTTTGTGACTGGTTATGTTTTCTACATAAATTGCCTTAAAGGGACATAAGACAGGTTTACATATACTTTTAGGTGAAGGGATATAAGTTTTTGCGCACTTTTGAGTAACCATCAAGAATTTTACATCGATAAATAAAAAAATTATTTTTCGTGCCTCGATACAACGTAACTCGATATAACGTAACGAAAATAAAAATAAAGTTGCCTTATATCGAGGTATGACTGTATTTATTTGAAAAGATAGTGCGAAATTTGCACGACATCTTTAGTTCTGTCAACGTTGACAACACAACTGAACACATCCTTCAAATGGAAAGACCTAAGATTGAATCCTCATTTTTTACAACACATAGAAGTGATAAACTTTGAAGAATAAACACAAAGTAATATTGCCAACTCTTGATTATTACATCCAAGGAGAGTAGATTTGGTTAAGCAAAGTATTTATTCAATGCTTTGAGTGATTTTTTTTACCTGTTTTTCGCTTCAGAAGAAATTTTGTGCACTGGATTCAATGATCAGATATCAAAAAAGATGTCAGGTGTTCTAAATGTTCAATAACTTTTTTTATCATCAATTCTACAGTAGTAGTTTACAGCATGTGATTTTCATAAAGACTGTTAGTAATTAGAAAGTTAACCTACAGTAAAAGCTCATTAAATGAAGTTTGACAAAAAGATCAGATTACCCGTTTCGCTATGTTGGGAGCAGCAGAGTAGAACATCCGCTGTGCACAAACAAAAAACCACTAAAATACGATAACACTGTCCAACAGATAAGCTACTGTTACGATAGGAATATTTGTTTCCTAATGTCGAAACTTCTCTCCTACTCTTTCCCGTTGAATAAACGTTACATATATGCTAACGTTAAATAAATACTAATTTACTGATATGCTGAAACAACCTTTTCTGGACGTTATGCTCAATCCCGACTGCAAAAAGCTGACATACATTGCAATTCCGGAAAGTGGTACTGTCTGTAAAAAACGTAGCATAATTACATACATATTACCTTTAACAATATAAGTATAATAAAACAGCACAAAAAGGATACAGGAAACAGCTAGGGCCTTTCAATAGCACTGCACAAGAATATATTTGAATATTTTAACCTGCGCTCATTATGCGTCGCTGCTTTGCACTGCGAATATAATTCCTTTTTTTACAGACGACCTTTGAAAGGAGCAATGTTGTTCAAGTGAACGACTGAGGAGTGAGTAGTGGAAATTAAACCTGCATTTTGCTTTCCACTATCTATCACAAAGCAACAGAAAAACAGAGTGGAGAGTAAAAAAACAACAAAACGAAGGGTATGCCTTTTTTATGCGGCTCTGCGGGCGAGACATAAACCATATGGCTTGCGCGGTATCTCGCGCGCGATAATTGTGGGAACATAGTTCTTAGCTTAGTTCGGTATATGTGTGGCGTGTACTGCCTTCTTCCGGTGTCGATCAAGTCTACACGTCTGATTTCCTGCTCTCATATGAAATCATTTAAGGATGATCAACGGCTTTTTTCTGCGGAGAAGATTTTTAACGGGTAGACAACTAAGTTTTAGATTGTATTTGGTATTCATACGTAAAACTGCATTTAGCAATAGTTATAATTTGTTTGCGGCATTGAACTTATTTTTTGCTTGATGAGCTAATCGTTAAATTTGCCACAAGTGGGCTGTACCGTACTATTATATTTATCTCTGAAACCGTTAATGTATGAAAATATATTCTCCGGCTTGTGTAGCACGGCTAACTGCTGATCTGCTGAGCGTGCGTGCGCCTAAAGCGCGAGCTGATGTGCTGCAAATTCATGGTTTCAAGCGCGAAAATATCCCCCCAACCGCAAAATAAAACATTTAATTTATTGCAAAGGTTTGATTGATTCACTGGCGGTGGGCCGACCGTACCGTTTGTGCTGGCTTGGTTGATTGATGTTTTCTGTTGTTGTAGAAAAATGTTAATTCACTATTTAACCGATGTTTATTTTGTTTTTCCTTTCATTTCAGGTGAGTGAGCAGAATTCGGCAGCAACAGATGTTGAAGTAAGTAGTATGGTTTTATGCAGTCACGAGCTTTTGCGATTATAATTTCGTATGTAGGACGCTCGCTTTGCGAAAATGACAAACATTTAACTATTATTAATAATAGCAATGTTGAAGAGCGTTATTAACTTCTGAAATAGTTTTTCGATTCATTGTGTTATAAACTTGTAAGCTCAATAGAACAATAGATCCACAATAGATCAAACAATGGTCGCAGTGGTTCAGTCTTCTACAAGCTCAATAGAAACTTAATGGAATTCACTTTAGAATACTCGAATAACTAGATAGATGAAGTAAGTAGTATGGTTTTATGCAGTCACCTGCTTTTGCGATTATAATTTCGTATGTAGGACGCTCGCTTTGCGATAATGACAAACATTTAACTATTATTTATAATAGCAATGTTGAAGAGCGTTATTAACTTCTGAAATAGTTTTTCGATTCATTGTGTTATAAACTTGTAAGCTCAATAGAACAATAGATCCACAATAGATCAAACAATGGTCGCAGTGGTTCAGTCTTCTACAAGCTCAATAGAAACTTAATGGAATTCGCTTTAGAATACTCGAATAACTAGATAGATGCGCAATATGAACCAACTCTGTGAATCTTCAGCAGAAGCGAAGCATTTCTGATCAGAAGCATTTTTAGTCGAAGATGTCTAATTTACGGTAATTTTGGTAGATTGATTTAATTGATTACTTCGGAATTACGGACAAAAGCTCCAAACAACTTTTCAATTAACCGAACCAAGAAAAGTATACATATTTTTGATACAAATCATTAGTGAGCCTTACATCCCGGTACAGAGTTTAAACGTCTGTTTATTCGATACCAAATATGTGACATATTTTTGGAATGTACTGTACATGTTTCGGTAAATATAAGTTTGAGGCAATACTGATGCAAATATTTCAAAATTCGCAGAATTCCATCAATTTTTTGCAAATAAACCTAAAAAAATCTATAATCTATAAAGCATATGGAATTCAAACATTCCTCTAAGCATTTTGGTTACATCCCACGATTGGAACACCGCACCACGGTTTCACCACTCACGTTTACTGTTAGCTCACTTACCGAATCTCACTGAGGTTTAATTCATGCAGCGGCAGAAACGGCTCTCTCTCAGACGACTTTCGGGCTACCGCGCGGCGTATCGGACCATGAAAAGTGCAAGCAGCAGAGAATAACATGACGTTGTCTCCGGCTCGCAGTATGGAATGAATCAGCGGCAGCTCCCTCAGTATAGGTACAAGAAAGGAAAAAAATATCAAACAAAACCATCAGTGGGAGAGAGAGCCTTTCGGTGGTTCACTACTGGTGAGCAGAAAATGGGGGCTCAGCCACGATCAGTACCGTGAATGGGATTTAGTTTAGCGTTAGATCGAAACCTTGTTGGTCGAGGTTTTACGGTGCATACGTTTTGTCGCGAATGGAAGAACAATTTTTGACCGTTAATCGTTTCGTCCGGTAGTGTCACGCTGCTGCTAGATTGAGTGTTTTTTTTTCTCCTAATTCTGTTGTCTAGTTTATCGACGGATGGCGATGGTGATCATCTCCGGTTTTGAAGTATGTTTTTGTCGGTTGACGACATTTGTCCATGAACTGTGATTTTTATGTAGAAATCTAGTCGGTTATTACTGTGACGACGTTTGGAACGTCTGTGTTGATTATTATGTGTGTTCCAGTTGTGCGGTTTTAGTTTATCTGGGATTGATTATTACCCAATGTTCGTTTGAAATCAAGTGTGTGTGTGTTTCGTTACGATAGCTGCGCCTGTCTCGATTTTCGCAAGTGAAAACGCTATTTCGCACTGACTAGCGCCAGTCTCCTCCCCCGGCAAGAGCAACTATTCGTGTGTTCCGCAAGCATCAAATTAAACCGATGTGTGAAATTGAAAAAAAAAAAACATGAGATGTGTCGAAAACCCAGTGGAGCACGATAAATCACGCGGAATTTGTTGAAGATATAAATTATGAAATTGTTTAACTTTCGATGAGAAATACTTTACGAAAGACAGTTTAATTGTCGGTTGAGCTCGAGAAACAATACATTGATCAGTTTCACTATTTCCTTTACAATTTTGTAAGAAAGTGTTTGTTGGCATTTATTTCAAGATGTTCACTTATGCGTATCATTCATCCTCTAATTTACCTCGAAAGAGAGCTAGATTCATAGCAGAACACTGTTTTGTTAAAATTCAAGATTAATTAAAAAACTTAAGATTCATGTCCAAGTTATCAGTCTAAACTGCTAGTAAAACTTAAAATAGCTTTATTATGTAAAAAAAAACTGTTAAAACTCTGGAAATAATCTTCATACTTTATAACGTTTCTCATAACTCTTGGCTTAGTGCTATTGCTTTGAAACCATTTCAAAACTGCAAAACTATGCCAAGATTATATAATTTAGCCTTTAGGTTGATTGTATAGAACTATACTCGGACAATCCTTGATAGCCATCTTATTGCGTTTGTTAATGATGATCGTAAAATTCTAGGTAACAAATTTTACTGCGGAAAAGTAAAATCAAGCAGCTTTGGATCTGTTACTTGTGATAGACGGTATTTAAAATTTGCATACATAATGAATCTTTATTTTAAAATTTCGAAAATAAAGGATAAAATTTTTGTTGTTCAAGGCATTCTCTGCTTCACATTTATTTTCAATTACAATAACATGCGATTTTTATATTGTACTCTTCGTTAAAAATGGTGGTGATCCTGAAACATACACTGACTCAGACGATAAATTTACGACCTCATTTCGGACTGAATGCAATCATACCTTTCCAGGACAGTAAAATTAAAAAAGGTCTATTATCTAGCATCAGCTATCAGTTCTTTACAACTTTTCTACACAGCGTAATAAATTGATAACAAAATTCGACGCATATTTAAAATGAGTTGAAATGATTACCTATTTTAGCTTTAACTTTACCAGAGACTTTAATGAGTTTTCCAGTAAGCAAACGTAAAAGCGACGAACCCGGTGAGTTATTACTCTGAGGCCTTTTGACGAACTTCTACATTTACTAGGGGCACTAAAATTCACAGACATGGATAAAAGACTTAAAACTTTCATTTGTTCCAGTTGGAATATTAGGGCATTTTTTTTTGGCTTTTATCGACCAGTGCAACGTTTAAAGGAATTATATTGAGTTTCAACAATGTCATTTTTTTTTTAAAGTAAAGGTTGATATCAATACTTTTTTTTTGTTCACACAACATTTATTTGACACGGCACAATACAAATTAATGTTTTACGGAGCCAACTATAAGATATAAATAATAACTGAATTGCAAAAATAAGACTTGATTGCTAGAACAGCAAGGCTGAATTAGGTAACAGTTTGATTGATAGTTAAAACATTCATGCTTGATCAAAAAAACGGAATACTTTAGGCTTTTATAAAGTTTTTTCCATTACAACGTTTAATAAACTAGTGACCGACTGCCTGATTCACGTTTTGGTAGCTCAAACATGTTAACGGGGGTTTTTCTAATTCAAAACTAATTCTGTCGATGCCAAAAACTTCCTGAAAAATTCACAAATTGAACACTATGCGACGACTATCGATACAGGTCGGACTCGATTATCCGGAGACTCTATTATCCGGAATTCCAGACTCGATTACCCAATTTTTTTTTTTTTTTGGTGTTCGTTTTAAATTTTCATTCCGAAATTTTACCTTTACCATCCTTTCTGGCAGATTTGCTACGATTTATGTCACTTTCGGCATGTTTGGGACATGTTTGAATTAAGTGAAAATAATCAATGTCCAATTTATTATTTTTGCTTCGCAAGATTTTACCCCTTTTCGCTTCAGAAATAATTTCTGGTTACGCCACTGCATCATACAAGTAAAATAAAAAAAGGAAATATTCATTATATGTTCGTTAATAGCAAATTTGAATATTTTTCTGTGATTCGATTATCCGGAAAACTCGATTATTCGGAATGGATTTTTTTTAATGTTCCGTTTAGTGTTAAGACAATTATATAAAAAAAGTTATTTTCAAAATATAAAAAATAATATAAAAAGCATTAAACGCAAAACTCAGTTTTTCTTTCTTAGAATTCTTTCGCAGACAGACTTGCGCAGTTTTGAATAAAATTTTGTTAATGTGTTAGAGACTCAATAAGGTTGAATTTTTCATTGATTGAGGCTTTTTTTTCTCAAGGTTAATTTGGTGTCCTGATCATTGAATTAGTGGTCGTCCACATTCCACTTGGGCAGCTCAGGGGGGAGTGGTAATTGTAAAATGTTCACGGTCCATAAACTTTTTTAATTTATACTGGAGGGGCCAAAATCGTCAAAAAAAATTTCACGTGAAATGTAGATGGCCCTATTTTATTTTCACTAAACTCAAAAAAACAGTAGTGGCGTACTAGTTGTAGCATTAATCGATTATGATTTATGGAGCTAGTAGGGTATAACATGTGCATCCACTTGGTCTCAGTAGACAGGTTACTACGTTGATCGCGCGGTGTACGTTGAATATTTTGAAACTCAGTTTGGAAAATAGGTTCAATTGATGGGTAAACACTGATGCTCACCTAATTTTTTTCTTGCATCTTATAGCATTTTTTCTCAGCTTTCCAATGCTGGTCTCAGATCGAAAATCGGTAGTTGCAAACTCGGTCAAAATTGTATTTTTCTGATATAATCGAAGATGGCGGCCAAATTCAAGATGGCGGCCTAAATTCTGATCACTTCAATTGAAAGCCCCATCATCCCTCTTTACAGAAAAGTGCCTTTTGTAGTACTTTACATAACGAACTTTAGAGATATAGCTCAAATCTAGATAAACATTTCAAAAGGTCCTATCTGCTTTCATCGTTTTTCCGGAGGGTCTTTTCATTTTGGTAATGGCTCAGTTCTAGTGACTCTCCCAAGCGTGGTTCTCGTTCAGAAGGCAAGAGTGATCCCTCCGCTATCAAACTTGTATAGATATCGCGTCATAAAAGGTGTTTAATGAGTTGTGGTGATTGAATGAAAGTGATCGATCAAAAAATCGATCATAGCAGATAGGACCTTTTGAATTGTTTCTCTAGAAATAATACATCAAGAATTGCTAAAATTTAAACTTTTCTGAAAATTGTTCCGCCCCTTGGTGACCAAGGGGTCAACAAATTCGATCAAAGAAAAATGGCATTATCATTTTTTATCTATTTCTAATAACTATGTGCATTTATATCAAATTTGATAGACCTTGTGCACCTAGTGGCCTAGTTTCAGTGATAATTGCTCTTTTGTACTATATTTAAGCAGACTATTCTGGGTATTGTATGCTTCTTTCCATTAAATGTCTGTTATTGATCGATGATGAAACCATTTCGTGCCGCGTTATTAAAGTTTGGCCAAGCAATATTTTCAAAAGTTTAAAAAACCTTGGAATGAAATGTGATTATGTCTACCATCCCATAAGAATACCGTGATACTTTCTTATTTGATGGTCGAAAAAGATCCGGTCGACGACGTTCAACTAGGACTAAACTTGTGATAAAGATCATAAGGGGACGAATCCGACGAAATAGAACCGCTTTGTACGTAAAATGGCCGCTGATTTTATAGTTTTCAAATCGACCCTGCACAAGGTACTCAAACAAGACCTGAGATGCCGAGCTTTCAGCATTCAGTAGCAGCATTGAAGACAAAAAGGCACGAAAGATTTACTCTTCTATCGCGGCACGCCGGAAAAGATTTTATTTTTGACGTAGGACTATGTCTTACCGCATTGTATCAGGATTCATTCTGCGGAAACTAAAGCCAAGGTGTAACGTCGGCGTAAAATATTTCAAACGGTAATACTTGTGTAACTACATGATGGATTACAATAATCAATGTGTCGTGTTAGATTGATAAAATGGTGGACTTTTTTTTGAAAAGTTTTAGGGTTGAATTTCCAAGAGCAATGTTCCATTCACAAGCGAGCACACCTGGCACAGACTTTATGAGTAAACACCAACCGTCTGCTTTGATATCCCCTATATCAGCTGCAAAAAAATGACAGAATCTCTCCTTCCCAATAGGTAAACTAATGTGTGCTATTTTGATGTCTCGAAGGTAAAGCTTTTTCGAGAAGTTCGTAACAATCTCCGTCATCAGACAATTTGACGATCTGCTGTTAGAATATTAATAAAACTGATGTTTTGAAGGAAAACATGCTGGCACAGGCAACTCACGCGTCGTTTATCAGTGCAGCAGAACTCGATTTCCATTTATGTGCAGTCAAGGCAACTGGAAACTTCATTGCCGTTGTCGACGCACAGTGGGGTGTATTAAGCTAGCACGTAGCTATCGTGTTGCGACCTGGAAGATAATCGAATTGCCTTTTTTTGTGTCGTATAGAAGCAAATATCAGAAGGTGCCGTTGTTGTGCGGCCGGGACACAACACAATTCTGTACGTGTCGGATGAGGATAGTTAGCAGGAGGTGCAGTGCACCAGGCCCGCAACGGTATATCACTGCTCTTCTAGATCATATTATGTGAATACAACTGAACAGATTTTGACCACTGTTGATAGAATGACGAAAGTTGCCAAAACTTGTGATACAATAATTGGCCTATCTATGCAATAGTGAATCAGTAAATAGTTGAGTGGAAAACCAATATTATTTTTTACTAAATTGTACTCAATTGAGATCTGAATAGGAGCAGTTCTCGCTAAAACCAGGCCACTAGGAGCACAAGGTCTTTCGAATTTGATATAAATGCATATAATGGTGAGATAGAGAAAATAGAGAAAAAATGATTATGCCATATTTGTTTGATCGAATTTGTTGACTCCTCGGTCAACAATGGGTGAAATAGTTTCTAGAGAAGTGATTATTATTATTAGATCGCGTGGAATGCATTGAATATTTTGAAACTTCATTCGAAAATTCGTTTAATTGGTAGGTTGACACTGATGCTCACCTATTTTTTCTGTTATAGCATTTTTTCTCAGTTTTCCAATGCTGGTCTTAGATCGAAAATCGATAGTTGCGAACTGGGCTGAAATTGCATTTTTCTGATATAATCCAAGATGGCGGCTAAAATTCTGATTACTCCAAATGATAGCCCTATCATTCCTCATTACAGAGAAGTGCTTTTTGTAGTAGGTTCCATAACGAATTTCAGAGATATAACTCAAATAAAACATCAAGATTTGTTAAAATTTCAACTTTCTAGAAGCTATTTCGCCCCTTGGTGACCGAGAGGTCAACAAATTCGATCAAACAAATATGGCATTATCATTTTTTCTCTCTTTCTAATAACTATGTCCATTTATATCAAATTTGAAATATCTTGTGCATCTAGTGGCCTGGTTTCAGCGAGAATTGCTCATAGAAGGTTGCCTTTTCGCATATTGAAGAAAAATGACTGTATTAAGAGGAAAAAAATTCATCAAATAAATTTTCTTCTAAAATATGGTGCTGCTAATATATAGTAAAATTATCGTAGTCCTATTTCAATCATGAGGTCGTGTCTTAGATACAACACTCCTACTTTTTCGGATGAAGATTTATTTGTCTTGCAGTAATCTCACAATGTTCAAAATGACAGATTGTGAGCCTATTCTTCGCAGAATATCGCGGATAGTGACAGGAACGTTTCTCGGTTTCAAAGTGCCGCTTCAGTAATGGTTTGGAGAGGTATTTGTAAAGCCAAGCATAGATACTATGTGAGGAGAAAATAATCACGTATTTCAGCAGTACGGAGCACCCTCTCACACAGCGAATCTGGTTCAGAACTGGCGCTGGGGAAATTTAACTAGCTTTTTGGCCAAAAATGAATGGCTTCTCAATTCACCAGATCTGAATCCTTTAGATTCAGTGGTATGGTCATACATGTTGTCGAAGATAAATAAGTACAGAATACCTACACTGGCCTACATTGGATTAAAAACGTAGAAAAGTAATTCTTTAATCGTGTATGCACAGTAAAAAAAAAATTACATTATTTTAAATGCACATAAATGGAGCATTGGAAACCACGTAATATTTCGTGTAGCATTATATTCACATGCAAAGTAAATGAATATATTGTAAATTTGCATGCATATTTATTTTCGAAGCTTCAAGTTTATATCAATTAACGTACAAATTTACATGGCTTAAAACGATTCTGTATTGTGCATTATTAACGGTGTAAAATTGTATATGTTTTTCACTTTATGTGCTAGAAATCGTTATGTGCTTTCATTTGTATTATTTGTAAATTTCAATTTTTGGACTGTGTGGAATGTGCAGCTTGCAACGGATTTGATAATCGTTTGAAGCTCGTCCAAACGGGCTAAAGGTGGAGTTTTTCCAACATATATATGCTGTGATTAATTATTACCTTCAAATTCCAACAACAGTTACTGAAGGCTGAACAATTGTTGTGAAATAAACGTAGTTTCAATTTGTATGAGAATATGTTGGACACGGTGTACAATCAGAAAATTTTTCCGGAACAGTTGTTCAAATGCTCTCCAACGTTTTACCTTATCAATAACCCTTGATAAATTTTCCAAATGAAAACCGCAATGTTCGAAACTATTTGAAAAATTTGGATTTTGGTGTTAGTACAGGTGAATTAATTGAACAATTAGGTCAATAGACATTATTTTTTTCATTGGAAAAAATCCTGTACCCCAACTTCAAGGTATTTAGTGAATTTGCCTATTACCCTCAATGTCATGAGCGTTGAAATGGAGTTCGATACCTTCTATAGTGCATCGATTACATACATGACTAGAGACCGAGACCTTCGAGCAGTTCAAAGAAATGCCGCTCCCACTGCAACTACTGCAGCATGAAGGCGGGGGCTGGCAAGTAAAAAACATTTCAAAATTAGAAAAAAAAATCTTATTTGATCGGTAACCTTGGAAATGGTTAAAAATTACGAAGGAAAAACTCACCGCTGAGTGCCAATGGCTTGGATTTAGCCCCCACAGCCCGGCCGGATCTCGTTACGCTATTTTATACGAGAAAGAAAGAGCAATCTAGCTGATCTCTGATTAATTGGATTTCTGCCCGAGTAAGCGGCGTAGAAGAGCGGCACGTTTAATGGAACGTGTGAGCCGACCGGTTTGCGCTGGGAAAAACTTTTGGTGGAAATTATATCTCCGGAAAATAGAAAATTATTTCTGGTGACAAGACATGGGCGAGACTGAGGATGAATGAAAAACGTGAGAAATTTACTGTTAATAGTGCATTCATTGTATAACGCGTTCGTTTGTTTTGCTTGGTGGAATAGTCGTTTCGTCACTTTCCAAATCTCTCACCAAGAAACTGGGAAGGCAATACCTCAATGTCGTGTCAGTTTCCCATGCCGCAGAACAATACCACCTGCTGCTAATAGGTTGTTTCACCTCGCTGCATGTTGTTCGCTACGTGATAGAGGAAAAGTGTCGCCGCGGTTCCGACGTGCCTCGGGAAAATATTTATTATCTGCCAAGTTCGAAAAGCTCATATAAGCGGAAGGCTCATTAAGTGGCTCAACATCTGAACAAGTTTATCGTTATTAGTTCAGTGCATTTGAAACTTCCCCCAAGAAACAAAACAATGCTTGAGAGAAATTCATCGAGAAGAGAGAATAAGTGCCGAAGCTGCATACAAAACGGGCGTACGGAGGCGTACTAAAATGAAGTTTATTGTTCGTATGAAAGTGGAGAAATTGGTCACGGTGGCTTATTGTCTCAACCGCCGGCAGGGTCTTTCAATGCAAACGACTTCCCGTTTTACCTATTGTGTCGAGTTGGTGTTGTGCATAGTACGAACGGGCCCAACCGAATGTAATCAAGCGGAACTTGTGGTCTCACGTTTCTGTTGGTCAACTGTATAAATGCGTATTGCTTCTCCCCTGTGGTCGGTGGAAATAATTGGAAAATTTTGTGGCCATTTCCTTCGGACTAAACTAACGGCAACAACCGTTTGTATATATACATAATTTTATCGTCGAATTGCGTGGTTAGAGGCAATAACCAGACCGAAGTCTAGAGCACGATTGCATTATCAAACTTTGAGCTCTGGGTGATGAGTTCAGTCGTCGTCATTGGCGTCGCTTTCTCTCGTATTGCTGCGAAAATTCAGCTCTTACTCATTGTTCATACGATGTTTCGGTTTAGAAATTGACTGAGGGTTTGGTTTGAAATTTGGATTGCTCAGAAAGCACACACTGAATGAGTTGTGTTGCTTTTGCTCCAGTGATCCAGATTTCAAAAATATAATTCTACATCCATTGACGTTTGAGAAAGTGACTTTACCCAGGTCCTCAACTTGTGACAATATTGCTTCATGAGAAGGAGGAGTCGTGACTATCAGAAATTCCAATTCAGGAATCCGACTCAGACCCCCAGCGTGGTTTGTGGGGACTTTACCATCTCAGCTAGACATGTTGTTTTGATAGAACAATTAGACACGTTACCAGCGAGTGTTGGTTTCTGTATAAACGAAAACACTATCCTCGCAATGGTTCAATCACCTTCGATATCCAAACATAGATTGGCACCAAAAACACAGCACCTGCAAGCGGTGCCGGTTAATGAGAAACGCTGCTGGAGGATTGACAGCCAGATATGGGACCAGTTTCTCGTTGCACCAGACATGAATGATGAATTGATTGCAGCACCAAACAAATCAACCGTGTGCCCTTGAACGCAGTACGGATTAATCACTACCGGATCACCCATCTATGGGGGAAAGCTTTCCGTACTTGTCGAAGTGATAATTTGTAAATGTTTTTTTTCAGCTGTTAGTAACCCGTCAGTTTGTTGATTATTATCAATGCTTTACCGTGTGGTTTACATCAATCAGTTGATGCTTAGAATGTTTTGACCTTAAAAACACAAACGTCTACCGATGATGATGCAATAAGAATCCCGTTTTTTTATTTATCACAACCTTTACCAGCAAAACAAATCTGCCGAAACTGTGTGTAAGAGCGAGAACAAAATGTGTTCCGGCCAGCAGTTAGCGATCTAGTCGCGGCAACCAGTTTCAACTGTACTGCTTGCTGGTTAGTTTTTTACTTACAAGCGCATCGGAATTGCAAATCATCGCATCCAATGGAATTTGTGGCACTAGAATTACCAACGAGGAAGTTGAAGAAAAACATCCATCGTCTGGCAGAATGTCGTTCCACACAAATAGGATAGATACTGTGCTGGAACGGTGAGGATGGTAATGACAGCAGGCAATACATTTTAATTTTTATCTGAAGATACATTAGGTTGTTCCGCTATTTTGCCCGTTAACAATGCGCTGGAGTACAATTGTGGTTAAAGCTCTGATAGAAGTTAAGAACTTGTTTTTAGATGGTGGAAACCTAAAGAGCTAACGCTGGATTAAATATTTATTGCTGCTAATATGGTGAAAAGCACTATATTTTCTAAAGAATGGTATCCGTTTGTCTTGTTTGTGTACGCTTCAGAGCTACTAAAATTGATGAGTAAAATTTTTTTCCGGATGTTTTACTGATGTTATTATTAAACAAAACATCACGAACTGAGTGTCATATAGGTCATTCCATCTGAGGAAATTGTTCATATAAGGTCACCATGCAAAAATCCCAATGTTGGGGTCGATTGGACCACCTTTCACTCCGTGGAACCCTCACCTTTTTTGAAACGAAGTTTCATTTTTCGTCAAAAACTCTAATGTTCTTGTAATTATAGCTACAAACACATAATGTCTAGCAACGAACTGAGACATTATTTTTCAAGAAAATTCATTAGTATCTGGAAGAAAAAACGACTCAAAGCTGTAAAACATGACTTGGGATTTTTATAAGATTTGCATGCATGCTTGAAAATCAAAAAAAAAAAAATACTACTTCGAAATGATGATATTTGGTCGGCGTGCGACCAGACCGAGCCAAGAGCCATTTTCTTCAAAATTGAGTTATTAGCACCAGTGGATGTGCAAACTGATAATCTATGTTCCATAAAATAATGAAATCATTTGAACAATTCATAGGCTGTTATTCTAAGAAATAGTGTCATCCTAAGGACCAAACAAAAATACGGGGCGTGGAAATACTTACTTCCTATAGAACTAATTGAGTAATTTAGCTCCAGAACTTAATTTACCTCATAAATTTGATGTGCTGCAATATAACATGCAAGTGTTACCGATTTGCATGAAGGTGGCATTTTTAGAATTCAGACGGCTAAATTTAAACCAATAGAGCTGCATCTTTGTGTATTTCTTGCGCAATCACGATGGAACTGTGTTTGAAATAAAAAACGCCAACTGTTTTCGCAGAGCATATACATTACACACTCAAAGTTCTTTGCACAAACCAATCCAACTTTGCATGGATCCACTAAAAGTTGTTACGAAACGTGCACCCAACCCTCGCGAGGAATGCTAAACATTGTACAGAAATGCGCTAACGGCGAGCTCAATTCAAACGTCAGTCTTACCAGACGCGGCAAACGACCAAGACCAATTTGAATCGATTAACATTAATTAGAGAGATTTTCTGCATCGGGTTTTCGTTCCCATGCGGCCAAGACTCTGCAAAGCCAACTCCAACGACGAGCGCGGGAGGAAACTTACTTCATCATCAAAGCAAAAGTCTGTCGAATCATAACCTTACTTTTGGTCGTACAACGTGTCAGCGATCATAGGCCGGATGCAACTGAATTCGTTCCAATACTTGAAGTGGCCGGCCACAGCAGAGGAGTCAAGTGGAAAACCAAACACACAAAACCACGGCTTCTTGGGCAACTGACCGAATCACGGCCTCTCCGAGGCCTACACAGTCCAATCTGTTGGGGTCTTTCGGAATACATTTGGGATCGTATAATTGGCGACCGTCGCTGGGGCTAGCGGCGATTCTCTCAAACCAATGGAAGAAAACATCCGATAATTGACCCATTTCTCAATTTTATTTTCATCTATCGCTTGTTTTTGTTATTGTTTCTTTTGTCATGTCTATGCCGCTTTCCTATGTTGCTCTCTGTTCATATGTTGCGTCGCACTTTCCATTTTCTTTTCAATCGACGAAAAGTCAATGATTCGTAGCCGACGGAGACACGGTGGGTATTCTAGTCACGAAGAGGATCAAACCCCCAACTGGGGGTCATTTACTTGTGTATTTTAAAACCGACCCGGGGGGAGAAATTGTTTGCTCAAAGCTGGTTAGTCGTCTGGTGCGATTTGCTGGTAAGTCAATTGGTGGGGGCAGTGAACTTCGCAATTGTTAAATAGTACAGTGGAAGTTCGGTGTTAGGAGTCGAATTGATTTCTTTTTTCATTTATGCTGACTTACTGTACATTTTAATGTTCCTAACATACTACCAGAAATAAAAAACTTCAAATGAGAAATGGCTAAACTGAAACAGCGTGAAATATACCAGCATATGAATGGTCCCCTACGCGTACAAAATAATCGTCTGCACCTTAACACTGGATCTATCCACGCGAGGAGGGATGAGGTACCTACCATAAAAAAAAAAACAAAAGCGGATTTGTATGACGATAATTTCGCATTGGCTCCAACAGCAGTGTGGTGCGGTTCGTTTGTGGCGACGACGGCGATGGCAGTACGCTTGACGAGCAGCCGGCATTTCAATTAAAACAAATGGCATCAAATGAATGTGCGATCTTCTCTGGTGGGGGAAAAGAGATCGACAGTTCGTAGCAGGGCTGGTGATAAAAGCAATATGCACATAATTTTTTGCTGTGCTCTGTGTATTTATGAATTTTTTACGCATTCAGATACGTGATATATATAAAACATTCGCGGGTTCGGTCGTTTATGGCGATATGTCCACCAGATGTGTCTAGAGATTATTGAAATCGCAGACGCCTGAGTAGAAAAATAAAGTCGAGCTTCAGGAGTTTACGTCTCTTGTAGGCCATACGAACATAACAGATATCCTATTATTCAAAGTAGACAGTAAAATGTTCAACGCGAAAAAAAATCTGAATGACCGATGGTCTTGTTGTTATCTTTCGATTAATTTTACACGGCAACACGGTGTCTGATAATTGTTACTTTTATCGATATTAGTGTTGTGTGTGAAATTTTTCAAGCCTGTTGTCATTGTACATTTCCGTTGGGTTCGAAATGACTCAGAGTCATTTGTTATCGGTGTCAGCTGCTATTTCGTGGTGTTCTACTAATTTACGAGAATGAAATCCAATCGGAAACACGAGGTTTGGTGACGTTTTAGTTTTGAATGCCAGTTAACTATGTAGAACCCGTATTGTTGCTATGCATTTATTATTCATTGTAAGTTATACATGGAACATTAGTAAACACAAGCGCAAAGAAGTTATCAGCTGTTTCTTGTGTTGTAACGGGGGTGATGACGTTAGATACGTTTAAATGTTAGCGAAATGGTAAGTCATGTCCGATAAGAATGATGTCACCGATCTTATGGTGAAATGAACAAGGATATCGATGAAGTCAGCACTGCAGTCGTTCACGTGAGATTCAAAACTTAAGTGGTGTGTGAAAGTTGTTGGGAGTCGTTATATGTTTGTATCTTGTGATGCGAATTTAAAGGCGAGAGTTTTATTGCATCATAAACCTCCGATGTAAAAAAATAATAAAATACTCATGTGAGGAATATTTTTTTTTTCGAAAAATCAGTTCAGCAGATTAATGCATGATGCGTTTTAACGGAAGATAGTTTCGCGGCCCTATCACGTGTTATAACCTCACTATATCGGGATATCCGTATAATTGATACGACTCCTGATTCATGCGTCTGTTTCCACGTTGTCTGTCAGCTACAATGTACGCGGAGGGTACGTAGCGCGTTACAAAACCAAAGCCAAAGCCTTGGTGCTACATTCCGATTTGGAACTCGACATTCTGTTTATTTCTACACAGACTTCGCAGCCAACTGTTTAGTACAGGACAATTGCAGGGCTAGTACTATGATCCTATTGACACCAACGGTCGGTCTCAGCCTCGATCCCTCAATCTTCATTGAAATCAGCATAATAAGTGTCGTTGGAAAACGCATTATATACTAGTTCGGACGCCGTCTTGAAATCTATAGCAAATGACGAGTTTGCAAGTAAGTTATAGGGTTGCTTCATGATGAATTAATTATTTAGCTTGTGACAGATACAGGTCGGACTCGATTATCCGGAGACTCGATTATCCGGAAACTCGATCATCCGGAATTCGATTATCCGGAATTTTAGACTCGATTATCCGGAATTTTATTTTTTTGTGTGTCCGTTTTCAATTTTTATTTCGAAATTTTGCCTTTACCATCCCTTCTGGCATATTTGTTACCATTTAAGTGACTTTCGGAATGTTTGGGACAAGTTCGAATTGAGTTAAAATAATCAATGTCAATTTTTTTTTGCTTCTTAAGATTTTACCCCCTTTCGCCTCAGAAGTAACTTCTGGTTACGCCACTACAACATACAAGTAAAATAAAGAAAAGAAATATTTATTTCATGTTCGTTAATCGCAAAATTTCAGTATTTTTTGTGTGATTTGCTTATCCGGAAAACTCGATTATCCGGAATGAAAATTTTTTTGATGTTCCGGATAATCGAGTCCGACCTGTACTAGACAAATATTATCGTCGATTCGTCATGAAGTGACCCTCTCTGACAAAGGTGTAGGGCAAATCGGGCCTTTCCATCAGTCCTTCGGAATCTCTTCATCGAAAACAGTAGGGCAATACTCAATCCATTTGACCAACAATGGCAAGTATAAGTATACTTGGCAAAAAATACCATTTTCATGAAAAAACTTGCTTCAGGCGCCAAGATATTGAATTTAAACTGGCTGTCCATGAGGCTTATATTGGACACATTCTAATTTCAACTGATAAAAAAATATTCGATTTTAGCTGATAGTCGACTACGAATGTGGGGAAATATGAAAAAAGTGGTTTTATTTATGAAGCCTAGCTCAATGTTTTGATAACTACTTGTTAGCACAGAGGTGTAAGCATTGCCCAACCGTGCTTGAGTGGAAGTAAAAATATGCTTTGAGACCGTTTTACTAGACTTGTTTGGATTTTGTTTGTGGCATGGAAATTTTACCTTTGAAAAAAATATTTGAATGCTAACTTTTACTTCACTTACGGGGCAAAAGTTGGCACGAATAGAGTTCTTATTACAACCTCCAAAGAAGCAAACCATTCTTTTGCTAGGTTTGCATCAATTATTTTTAGCTACTACTTCTTTATCCTAGTATAATTTAGATTAGCTTCTTAGAGTAGTTATCTGCATTCACAATTTTCAATTCATTTGTTTGGCTGTGAAGGACAGTTTGTTTTCAATTTAAAATTTAAAATCACCTCTGCGCTACCCCGACAGCGAAAATTATGGTGAATTTGCGTATGCGGCAGGCCTTGAATCATCCGTTTACTAGGTTGAGAGAAAGCAAATTATTTCTAAATATTGTAAATATTTCAAATAATAATTAAAAATCTCGATGAGGTATTCTGATAACAAAGTGAAAAGCTGTTTTCACATTGAAAACTAAACATGCCCGGCAGATTATGATTGCCAGCATGCCAAAAACGTTTGTGTGTTGTCAAAACACAGCAGAGCTTCTCCCTGGACCTACTGCTGATGCTGTCGCCACCGTACAAAGGCAACTTTTTATTAACCCTCTAGGGCCAAATGTCGCCTTCAGATATGCTTCAGTAGAACCTCTTAAAAGCTTCTATAAATACTTAAATAATGTTATTAGAGATTCATAGTGATTTCACCGAGGTCCGTCTTAAAAATAACTTGGGGTTAAACGAATTGCCGCTGCATCTACCACTGACGCTGCTACCACCACTACTGTTACTGGTAACCACTGCAGCTTCCACTGCTGGTATTCGCTGCCGCTACTGCTGCTACCCGGTGACTATTTAGTTTGGACCATCCTAGTGGTCATCCACTAGGGAGATGATTGGTCTGAGCAGAAGCAGGCTCTTATATAGTGTTGTGTATTGCTGAGACATGAAGATGAAGTTGAATTAACAATAGTCTTTGTGAAGACATTGCCGAATTTTGAATGAAGTAGACTAAATGCTCTAAAAATAATAACTCATCAATTACGTATTCAATTTATTCTCAAAAGAACATATTTTTGTTTTTTAGTATCGGGTTCGTTGACATCGCTCGGCGATGGAAAAAATCACCTCTAACGATTTTGAATACATACAAACCAAGCCTAAGATGCGTTAACATCGTCGTTGGTTGGAGAAAAAATGAGTATCGGTCTTGGTGCGCTTTCTTTGTCTTCCTTCTTACGATATGTTTCTTGTTTCTTGTTGTTAGTGTACACCTCAACTCGTGGTTCTCGATGTATAAACTCGGTATATGAAGTTTTCGTACGATGTGCACCAAGCAAACAATTGTGATTTTTCGTATTCATTTGGCTGATGTGTTTTTTTTGTCAAAAAACGAGTGTAGAGGAAATAATTTTCTCAAAAAAAAAAGAGAGTACTCTCCAACTCTCTCTCAACTCACTGGTAGGCGAAGTAGAGGGTTTAAGTTTATTCCCAATCTGTACAGACGATTGAGTCATATTCCTCTCATTTCCATCACTGATCTCTGTGCTATCCTCGAGAGTGGGAATTCTTCTTTTAACACAGTTTCACAGTTTTCACACTAAAATTGCACGGCCCACAGGTTTTGATTGCCAGAATCACAAAACGTTTGTGTGTTGTCAAAATACGCCAGCTTTTCACTGAAGGAAGTACCGGGCGATGTACCTTCTGCTGATTCTGCCGCTACCGTTCAAAGGTAGTAAAAGAAAGTGCCGCTGCCACTTCTGCTGCTAGTACTTGCTGTCGCTAGTACGTGCTACTGCTACTGTCGCTAGTACGTGCTGCTATCCACTTCTGTTACTACTGTCATTCTCTGCCGCTACTGCTGTTACCCTCTGCTACCTAATTAGGACCGTCCTAGTCGTCATCTACTAGTAGAATGATTGGTTTGAGCAGAGAGAGCATCTTATATAACCGAGGGAGTGCATTCCCGTTTAACTAGGTACCGTAAAACGGGGTATCATTGATCAGTGGGGTAACATCGATCAGTTCTACCCTTCTCATGAATAGTTGAAATAAAACTGATTACTTTTGCTAAATAGCATAACATCTTAGTCTTGTGTCATTCGAGGTCTGAAAAATATCGTATTGGTTGAAATTTTTTATTGTTTTGATGACCAAATATGAAAATTAATTTGACCGTTACAATGCTTACTCTTAGTAAGTGCCAAAAAGCACTTTATACTAGTCGAATATTGAATATGTCGTATTCATTGACATGTTTTCCAAATTCGTCATTTAACCCTTTAACGGGTCGAGGCTAAAAAAATGTCATTAAATTTTATTGTTTATTTCTGATCACTCGTAATTATGAAGCAGAAAAAAACGAAAGTTGTTGGTGGCAATATATTTGCCACTGCCTTATAAAGGGTTAATTTTCTCAATCAACTGAAACAAATTTTAGACAAATTTATTACATTTACAGTTAATCAATTTATATTTGTTAAGAAAGTCTGGTTTAAAGCTCTAGCCAAGACAACATCCTGGTCTACGTCAGGGTGTTATCTTGGCTAGTGCATAGAACGTAAGAGGCTAGAACTGGCCTATTGATACTTCCGTTGTTGGAAAGGCCTTGCATATATGATCAACATAGGTTTTCTGAACACAAACATTTTACAACGATTGCTGACTTACAAAATACTTCCGGCAACTTTCGCGACCAACGTTTATGTTTTTCATCATCGAAAGGTAAAGTTACATATGGCATAAAAATGCCTCGCAGTACATACCGCGGCTAGTTGCAAGGACAGGACTATCCTCCGCAGTAAATGTAGTCAAGGAGAACGTAATGTCCGGGAAGCGTCTCTAAACATGTTATCAAAGCATTATCTAACATTTTTAGTTCAAAAGGTTTCAAAACTATTCGAAATTGAAACTGATCAAAGTTACCCTAAATGCGGAAAATTGGAACAAGGACGAAAAAAACAGGAGAGTTGTGTGCTAAGCCACGACCGCAAGGTTTAAGCAGAATACTTTTACAAGAAAGATAACCAGGCAGCTTGCGTGTCAGTCATTTTTTTCTAGTAAATAAACGTTGACTAATCAGATAACTCGAATTTTACGCTTCAACAAGGATTGACCATTTGCAATAAGATAGTAAGTTGCTTGTCATGGTTGGGGCTTGACAATTTTTAAATTTGAAGATGAAATTTTTTCGGATGTCGTGCTCATGACTGAAGGAAAAGATAATTCAGTACGTTCTGGGACACGAAAATAAAGTAAAATTCAAAACTTTTACAAATTTAAAAATGTTAACAAAAATTTAAAAATTAACTCAAGAGAAAACATTAACGCTTTAATCATCAGGTTTTTATTTCATCCTGAAAAGGACGATTTGTTGATAAGATGCTGATTACATCTTTGCGTTATCACTGACAGTGCGAACAAAATATTCGTCGTGATAAAGTAAACAGTGGAATGCTGAGATAACACTCGAAACTAGACGGCTCACGTGTTGTTAAAATGAGTCAACTTTTCATTGAATGCATTTACTAGTGCCCACTATCGCATTTGCATTTCACTAAAGTGCCTCACTGCATCAGCCGCTATCGCTGCTGAGATCCGCTGCAACTAGTTCGGTATCCATTGCTACGCCACAGCTGTGGCCGCTTTCCTCCATCGTTGGTATCCTTTGCACTGCTAGTGCTGCTGCTAAGGGAGGACGACTGCTGTTGTCGCTGTCTAGAACTATTATAAGCGGCTTCGGCTGAAACAGGCTCTTATATAGGTCAAATAAGCATGTTTTCAATTGCAAGGTATATGATTCTGTCGACCGTGCTTGGGAAGCAATCATATAACGACCAATCAGAGGTCGAATTTTTCATTTTGACATTTTTACAGTAGTACAATAGTGTGAATAATAAAATTACAATTATCTTCTTTTGGGAAGAATCTTAGATAATTTTCCAATCTATTGCTGCAAGAACGAAGGACTTTGTGTGAACAAAAAAAAGAACGAAGGAAATCCCGATTCCGACCGATTTATTAGCATTTGAAATTGGATATTTTTAATTTTTTTTCTGTTAGATTTTCATTTCACATCCCATTTCACATTTTTTTCGGTTAGATTTTCATTTCACATCCCTATGTAGCCGAACTTCCTGAGAGAAGTATTCTACTTCAAAAACTGTTTTTGATGTTCAAGATTTTCGAAGGGCTTTAAAATCTAACTTCTCAAGTTCTAAGCATGCTAGTACTGGTTTTAAAATATGAAACCTGTAATTTTAGTTGTAAAATAGATGAATACTCACGAAAAAGTGAAAAAAATGATCAATGTTACCCCGTTTTACGGTATGTAATTCTGTCGATCGTGTTAGTGAAAGGAAGCACTAAGCGACCAATCAGAGGGCAAAATCCGCGTTTTAACAAGACTTGACAATTTTCAATAGTTTGAATAATCGAATTACAATTTTCTGCATTTGAGCAAATGCATACATGATCTTTCAATCGATTTTTTCAAGAAGGAAGTTCATTGAAAACTAACCGACTTATTAGCATTTGAAATTGGACATATTTTTCCCTCTTCCGGTTTTAGATTTTCAGTTTACACCCCTATGTAGCCGAACTTTCTGAGAGACTTAACTCGACGTCAATAAATTAAATGTCGAAGTACTACCTTAGATGCTTACGCACATGAATACAATCTTTTTGGAACGGAATTGCTACTGATGGGGGGATTGAAAAATTGACGTGAGGAGTGTTTTTAATGCGACCAGAAACGTTGATCTATTATTATATTATCCGGGTGTCTGCTGTATTCCGTACTTCTATGATTAACAATACCACTATTGATAGTAAGTGACATGCTTGTTGTTTATGCGTGCTTGTGTGTATATTATTACCCTTCTTTTTACGCTTGCTTCTTTATCATACCGAGTCCCCCTCTCCCTGCGAAATATTACCCATTGCAATTCCTTGAAGTGGCCAGTTTTTTTATAAGAAGTAATTTTGTCAGAGAGAAGCCAAGTATTTCTAGAATTCCGTGTCAGGGAAGGGGCCTGAGAATGAAGTCACAGTTGTGCTACGTTGAATGGCCTGACTCTACTAAGATTCGAGCCTACGACTGACACCTCGCTTGTCGAAGCAAACTTTGTAACGTTGAGGCTACACAGCTTAGTTTAGTTGCTCTGTAATCAAATCAATTGGTTCAAATTGCAAGGCAAATACATTATGAGTCACATTCTGTGAAAAATAGATTTGTTGTATAAATAATATTTATATTATTAAATTTTATATTTATTAAACATATTGAAAATTTTATTCAATATATTCAATATTTCCCAGTCCAATAGTCCCCAGCTGGTCTCGAGGTATGATGCTGGCCTAACAAGCCAGTCGTCGTAGGTTCGAGTCTCGACACGGGAGAGACTGTTAGTGTCAGTAGGATCGTAGCGCTAGCCCCGCAATTGTCCTGTACACTTAACAGTTGGCTGCGAAGTCTGTGTATAGTAAACAGAAGGTCAAGTTCCGAATCGGAATGTAGCACCAAGGAAAAAAAAAATTCAATATTTGCTGATCAGCAATTCTGAACGAAGTTGTTTTGGAAATACTGAATTGTTGGAAAGAACATTTTTGATTCTAATTAAACTTTGTATATGTTTTCGACTAGCATAATAAAGCAAATAATAATTTTTGCTTGATCTTGCGACTAGTTTTATAAGATTCAAAGTGGTTAAAATTCAAAAAAAAAACAACTTGTTTTTTTACAACCCGATCATAGACAATATTTTAGAAGATAAAATTTTTTTAGATATAATTTCTCAAAGATTTTACCTGTTAAACTAATACATACACCCTTTCAACAAAAAACGCTTGAGTCAAAATGGCCCAAATACCTACAGAAAAGTCTAAAGCAAATACAAAGTTTCATTCAAATCAACATGTTTTGGCATATTTACCAATTTCGCATGGAAATGCACTTATACAATTCGTACCAAGCTGATGCTTTATTCATGTCATGCCAGCATAAATTAGCTGAGTATTAGTCCACTGATGAGTAATGCCTGTCTTTGTTGTGTTGTTTATGATAGAGCCCATAATAAAGTGCATTTATAATGAAGTGTGAGGGTAGACATGTGCTATCGGGGTTGGAAATTTCTAAAACCCAATAAAGGTGATTTTTTCACACCTTATCTTAACGGGCATCCAGTTAAGTGCGATTTTCCAAAATTGTGTTTGTTACTTTTCCAACCAAACTTATCTTTCCTCCCAATCCTAGCAATTTAAAAGTATGGTGATCTAGTTCCAAAATGAACGCGATCGGTTTGATTGTCCCAAGCTTCCATCTGTATGCGATAATGGTAACAAATTCATAAAAAAACAAACCAAATTGCTCACAGCGGGAATATCGCAACCCTTGCTTCGTGGATTCGGTTCATGACTTCCCAAGTAACAAAACTGGTTTTGTCGAAGTTTTATAGCGCTTTTTTGGCTGTATTAGGCGCTAAAAAACTTTGATAAAACCATTATTGTTACTAGGGTTGTGCACTTGTGCCTGTCAATGGCATAATTTGCTTGACCGAACACCACGCCTCGCCGTATCTCCTCCTTGTACTCTACTGTTTCAGGCTGTTTTCGCTTTCTGCTCCACGGAGTGAAGTGCCATGAAGACGTACTTAAACGTTTATGTTTTTTCCTCTTTATTATTGCATTTTCGTTTTGGCGCAATTTGCTCGATTTTCCATGCTGCTGGAGGTAAGGGTTTCTCATGTTTCGAAAGTGTTTGTGTGTAAAAAGGGAAATGAATAATCAAAAAAATTATTCTACTAATGGTTAAAAACAGTTGAACAAGCTGGAAATAATGGACACCCCGAGACTCTGGTTTCACTTTTGCTGTAAATTTCACACCGCTTTCGGTGACCCAGTTAACCCTTTCTAGCAAATAAAAGGTCTTATTCATTACATATATTTGTAATGATTACACATTTTTTTCCATTACGGTCTAGTTCAAATTTATTGAATTGAATTACGGTACACTTGTCAGGTTGCGCAGTAAACATTGATAACCTCGTAGCGCACTGGTAGAACGATTGACATCATCGCTAGAAGTTGGAACAGCCTCGTTTGGTTGGAACCTCGAACAGTGATTGCATCAAAACTCTTATCAGCGGGAAGGTGGTGCACCCCTGATTGAATTAATAGTTCTCTTCGCTTTTATCACTTCTGTCCGGGTGAAAAATCAAAACAAATAAAAAACATAGCCTGGGATGGCGGCTCTTTTAACGAGATACTTCCTATTCACGAGACGTAGCGCTGCTGGCTGTTGTTATTCATTGCTTCCAGCGCTAAACTGATGCGAGTATTCACTTCCGCGAGTAAAGCCTGGCAGCGTCGAACGAGGAAATCGTACAAAACGGTTGGAATTAGTTTAGGTTGCGAGATGTTAAACACCTGAGAACATGGTTTGATTTTACTTGCAGTTGGATTGAGGAATTGCTTTATCGACCGTATCGAACTCACCGTGCTGCTGCAGCGTACGTTGGTTGCTGGTATTGTTATACTTGTTCTACTTTGGCAGTGTTGCTAGTGTGGGTGATACTTTCTCTGTGGCCTGAATTTTCAATGATCAATGTTTGAATGCTAAATGTTTACCTGAGAAATAGACTTATTTGTTCTGAACAAAGTGCAATAGTAAGTCTAGTAAGACTATGAAGCAGGTGCCTTCTATTCTATTTGGGTCATATCTGCTAATCAAGTTTTGACAGTGGTTTTTTAACACTAAACTCAGAAGTTAGACGGTGCTAAACCACATCAATATTGCACTAAATCAGCGCAATTTTTGGTTGGGTTTAAAACATGAATAATAAGTTGTGATAAGTTGTTCCAACGCAACGTTTGTCAAGCGTATGATCATACTTTTCTATTTAAAAAAAAAGTCATTTTACTGCAAGCTACTTTATAGCCATTGCCTTTATGCACTTCGTACAGCTTTTGTGCCACTTGTGCGGATTAGCAGATTTTATCCTTACTTAAAATTAAACCACTCGTATGTCGGATCATTGTAGCAAATGCGTTTGGGAACACTCTCAAGACCAACTTGTACCGGGAATGTTTTACACATGTTGGGAAACTAGTAGCGAGCAAAAAAAAAACTATCGCAATAAGCTCACGCCCGAGAAGGCGGGATGGTGAAGGCTGCCGGTAAAGGTTAGTCTCTTTGGATCGATGGCATCGTGGTTGTTGTTGGGGTGTTTTGTAGGTCTTGATTAGCATCGTTTTATGGTTATTAACCGGTAAGACGCAATCGCTCCGATGCATTTAGTTCGGGACCAGATCTAGATATAGAGTAATTATTTTCTAGAACGGTGACTGCTTGCTGCATATGTTGTTTGGCCTAGACGTTACCTTTTTTGATGAAGAGTCTTGATTTCAGTTCAGCTCAGTTCATTAGTACAGAATATGCGTGTTTTGTGATATGAACTAGTATATAGTTTTATCACAAATATTTAATATTCAGTACCATATCTTACGATTGAAATTAAAACAACGTGGGTTGCTCCCGTGCTCACAGCTAACTTTTTCTTCTTCTTCATCTCTCGTACTCTGACAGCCACTTTAATTCAATTGATTTTTATTGAAATTGACGCGAGGGCATCGGACGCGCAAAATTATTTTCATCTTGACCTCTATCTGGTTTTCTGCAGTCTCTCTCTCGCTCGCTCTTTCTTTTTTTTGTCCGGGCCCGGTCGCGGTTCCAAAAATGGATGATCGCTAAGTGAATGTATTGTAAACCTCCGAGCAAAAACCGATATAAACGAAGAAGTTGATTTTTGGCTAATCGTCGTTAAGAGGGGAGATTTTTGATTTCAAAGTTTAATTTCGACCACGACAGAAAGCAGAAGAAGTGACCGATGATGAGCGAAGAAAAAGCGTTTAACGCAAAATCAAGTTAGTGTTGCTGGCGGGAGAATGCCGGCGGAAAAAGTTAAGATGAGTACACAATAAAATAAAACGATCAAGTGAAACGAGCATTGTGAACGGTTAACCGTTGAAGCTCAAGTGTGACTGAGCCGGTTCTCTAGTGGTGAAAAATAATTTGTAACTCGGCATCCAATAATTGCTGGCCTAGTGCAAACGCGAATGAATGAGTAGCTCAGCAACGATTACCAACAATAGCAGCAACCAGTCCAGCGATTCATCATCTGCTTCCCCTGCGGCATCAACGACTCCATCGTCCTACTCGTCCTCATCGTCAACGCCAACGTCGGCGGGGGGCAGTTCGCTACGGGGACTTGGCAGTGCACTGCGGCAGCTTCAGCAACATCAGCGAAAACGAAACTTTCTAACAGCCCCGGCACCGGCATCGTTGTCGGGTTCCACACCGGCTGCCAGTACGATGCTTCTAACCAGTCCCCATGATCACCATCACCTCAACTTTGTGATGGGTTTCATCAAGGAAGATGAAATCTACAACAGCGCTGCCAGCACCAGTTCCTACACTGGTTCCAGCGGTAGTGGCGGTGATGGTAGTGCCATCGTCGGAACTGGCAGTACCGCGACTTCCTCGATCGTATCATCCGCCACGGATACCTCGTCGGAGGATAGCTCGCTCGTGGTGCCCACGACGATGGTGATGCCGCAACTTCTCGAGTGCCTGCTCGATGATGTAAGCTATTAATTATTGGTACAATGTATGTTCTAAGCGCTGGGGTGTTTCGTTGATTCAATGTTCGGTAATTTGATAAAATAGCTTGCATAGCGAGTGAGTTAGGAAAAACATGAATCCCATTTCAAGCCCTTTTTTGCAAGACTTGGGTGTAAATGTGATAGATTCTTGTCTTCTTTGGCAACAGTAAATATGTCATTCTATTTAAATAGCCGTTCGTCCAAATAATGTACACATTTGTAACAGAAACGTATCCCGTATTTGAATAGCAAAATTTATGGCAGTGATCCTAAATGCCATATAAAATGCATTTTTTTTAACAAACTTCAACCGCAAAAATGTGAATATTTACTAAACCATCTCACAAAACATTAAATGTATGTCACTTGTTTTTATTAGTCAATTAGTTGGTAAAAGGCAGCAAATGGTCATTATTGTCGTGTTGTAGATAGTACTCTTTATTATTTTCATATCCTTGTCGTTGAAAAGCAGTGGAAACTTTCCTCTGTTGGATATTGCTCTCCAAACGTCCACAACTGAAGCATTCTGGATTCCAAGGTTATTTTTGGATAGTTTATACATAGTGTTATGACTTATGGTTTTTCCACGAGCCATTTTTTTCCGTCGACCGGTCTGGATTTCACTGGATACGTTTTTTAACCGCTTTGATCACCGATGTAGTCCACATACTCCCATTTTTACCTGGTTTCTACCTAGGGACAATCGTGCCAGTTTCCTCGAATCGTTTGAAGTTTCACTGAACGAAACTACATTATTTGGGCTAAGTTGTGATGTGAACTTGAATATGCTCTGGTTTTTTATTCGAAAAATGATAATGAAATTTTTACCGTTTCTTTTTTACTTTTCATTACCTAATTAACTTTATTTTAAATGTCATTTTTGCTAAAACTTTTTTTTTCATTCCCGGATCCCGAGAATTCCCAGGAAATAAAATTTTCATTTCCGTTTCCGGGAAATTGAGTCGTGATATTCCAGCCGATCAAAAAACCTAAAAAAAGCTACGTTATTTTTATAGGTCCCCAAAATAATTGAGTTTCTGAACTTACTCTATGTTTATCACTATATCGACAATTTCCTCAATTTTTCGCTCTCTCAATTCCACAGTTCTCAAAGCTTTCGTTTATGTCGTTATTTCATTTCTCTGGATTTATTTTTTTATTTTATTTTTCTTTGTTTGCTATATTTTTAAGTCTATTTTGTGAGTTGGTTGATTTCTTAGTTTTTTTTAAGTTTACAATCCACAGTAGGGGAAAAATGTACCGAGCGATGACATTTTTTTATGACATCCGAGAGCGTCCCTCTAAGACAGTGTTGGTATTGGCAAAATAAAGACAGCCGACAGACAAAATATATTGCGACTATAACATTGCCGTCTAGTTCACGAATGTTGTTTTCTTCGCTGTTCACCCTATTCCCATCCCATGTCGACGATAACATGTATGGTTGCATATAACATTCGGTATGCGATACACACATCCTTCAGTGCACAGCCGCTCTATTGCCGAGTTTGCTTTTCTTTGCACGAAGGCAAGGGCCGAGCAGTCCTTACGGTTCTTCTTTCCACAGCCTTTTTTAACAGCCGCCACCGGACATCCATCATAGGCAATTAAAAAAAGAGAGGGAAAATGTCTCCGGTGGATTTAGGCTGTTGCCGACACGCGCTGTTTGTGCAGTGTGGACACGACCGTCTGTATGAAAAAACAGTGTCTTCTCTTTGCTACATTCGCAGTCCCGAAGACATCTTGCAAATAATGCCGAATCGAAACACGGAGTACAGTTTTCGTTTCCTTTGTGATGCTCTATTGCCAATACGTTCTCAATGTAATTATCGGACTGCTAGCACGATAGGTATCACGAACAGGGAAGAAAACCCTTAGCAGACAGTAAAAAAAAGACTGTACCATTGGCATGCCTGGTCCACAATTCTACACTGCCGTTCTACCCATAGCTGCCCTATGTTACTTTTAGTCGATTTTCGTTTTTTATCACCAAAAAGTCTATTTCCATGTATATTTTTTGGAAAACTTTTAAAAATAACACTGTATGTTCCGAAAATCTTCAAAAACAATTCCAAGTCTGTTTGTCCCATCGATGATTTTCTACGAATATTTGTCCCCTTAGATATTTTCTATTAAAGTTTATCCCACTCAACACTAATTCCCGTATTCACTATTTGAGAAAAGCACTATTATAGACTTCTTTCTTATAATGTCAGAAAATCGGTACCAAGAATCACTCAAGTCTAATAAATACGGCACGTTCATGTCTTTGTTGGGGATACTTCACCCTTGTGGTTTAATTTGTCATCTGAATGAATTACGTTTCTGAGCATAAGAAGATAAACGCACGTGATGCATTCGAATTGAATATTGAGACAGTTATTTTGTCTTTAGTTAAAATGGTGAACGTTCAAATGTGATACACACTTTATTTATCTCGGCAAACTTCCCAACAGCTGATCGAGCTCGGCGAAATTTTTAACGAATGTCAGTAATATATTTCGACGAACATTCAGCAAATATATCGATCTACCGTAAACCAGCATGTAGGTATTGATATTTTGTTTGCCGAAGTTCTTGAAAATTCTGTCGAAAACATTTCGCTGAATTTATCAGCTGTTGAGTTCTCGGCAATAAAATCTAACTGTGTAGAAATGGGTAATCTTGAATCGTACCGAACTTTATATTGGGAAGCGTCGAATGAATTTTTGTACTTTTCTTAGGATATCCTCCATCAAAATTTGTACTCTCTTTAGATCAACTTAAGCAGCTATTTTATTCTACGATCTCTAGAACTGCAATCGATTCTGTAGAATTGCAAGTCACTTTGACTTCTTCTTCCGCTTGACAATTGTTTATTATTTTTCCAAAAATTGCGGGCGGAATTGAGGGTAATTGAGAGGGTTGAGGTCCTTTTCATTGTCATGACTTCTCGAACTAATTACATTTTTTTGTCTTATGACTACATTTTAAGTTTAGTAAAGTGTAATTGTAATTTTACGAATGGAGGCAACAATATGCAATTTTACGAGGATGCGAAAAATGAACAAGGTCGTTAGGTATGACTTAAGGTATGTTTAGACTATCTGATTTTTTCATCTGATTCGAGCTGATTGCTCGAAAATATGTCGAATGCAATGTTGGTTTACGTTTACACCTATTCGATATTGTGATTCGACATGCCGTTCAATATGTCGAATGGAATATGAACGTTTCTATTTTTCGTTCGACTCCAAGAACATAGCAACCTTTGATTTTTTTTTCAGTTTTTTGTTTTGGCTTTCCATAACAAACATCATTTTCGTTTTTTGTGTCCTGGCAAATATTTAAATGGAGGAAAAATTTATTTGGTAGTTCTTCATTTCGACTTGTGCAAGCAGTGTGAACGCCGCCATACAAAAGGGTTCGACAAAGTATGTCGAACGGTAAATCGAGCAGACTTCCGATTTCTGCAGTGGTCAAAATCAGACCGACATGTCTAATAGTCTAAACGTACCTTTAGACTCATCAAACATTTTTCTCATCCAGACGGAACTGGAACATGCAATGTCTGATGTCTCCGGCTGGCGCTTTGGCCAATTAAACTACTGGGAAGGTCTAAGTCTAAGTCCTATCTTCTGTCCTTTTTCATTTTCGCCTCCTTGTAAAATTACATACATTGCCCTCTTCACTTAACCTATCGACTGTAGTGGCAGCTTGCAGAATCTGGCCAATACTTTACCGGACCTTTGTGAGTCTTAATGAACGGAAGGAGGCGTTTCTGCAGGCAATCTTCCCTATAACTTTTCGAATCCATTGTCTTGTCTGTGATCAATGCAAAAACTTCTTGGTAAATATCTCAGCGAAAACGAACGAAATTGTTGGGGACTTGTAAATTTCCTGGCTTAGGAGCTGTCGTAAACTTATCTTCACGTACGTTTCGTCATCCATTAGCATACTTCGTACTTCGCCAAAACCTTGTTGTCTAACTTTCGAGCGCGTCTTACGACCACCAGATTTTGCTTTAGCGTCCTATTTGGTTTGGTTGCTTGCAGGCACGGAATTTACGATAAACTTCTCGCTTTAGGATTCTCCGGCTGGTTTGATTAGAGTTATTTTTTTGATGATGTTGTAACCTCAGCTTCTCACTACATAAAATGTCCTTCGACATTTTTTTTCAAATCGTTAAATTGTTCCATTTATACTTGTTTACAGTCGAATCGCTGTATAGCGACATCGCAAGGGACCGTCGTTATAGAGAAATGTCGCAATAAAACGAATATTTTTTCTGAATATGAGGCAGGAGGGACCATTGAGAATGTCGCTATAGAGAGATTTGTCGCTATATAAGTTGTCGTAATAGAGGGCTTCCACTGTACTTCATTTCTTCATTAACTTACTCAAATCGCATGAGCACTTTTATTAAAAATTTCAAACCTTTTAGTATTTTATATCTATAGTTTTGAGCGAAACTAAAAAAAGTTATGGTTTTATTTGTGTTTTATTTGTGATGTGTTCGAAATATTTCATGAAATATTTCAGCTATGTGTTTCTAGCTTGTTGCAAAGTTGAATTGCTAACACGGCTAGTAAGGTTCAACGCTCTTGATCAGTGGTGGGTACCACTAACTGTAAATTTAGCAACCCCAATCGCTAATCCAGTAGTTGGAATATTTAGCTATAATCGCTAAACGCTGAACCCACATTAGCGCAAATTCCGCAAATCGCTAACGTATATACTGCCCATAACCGCATAATTGTAACATTTGCAAAATTGGTTGTTCGAGCAAATAACACTTTTATCTTTTGACCTTAAATGCATTGTTCTCAATTTATTTTTGCAAATAGATAGTTCAACTAAACTTAGTATCATGAAAAAAGCACTACTTTACACTATGTACACATTGAACATTACTTTTGAAGTCAAGCTGGTTGAAATTTTTGCAATGATACTTTTATGCCATCACTTTCAAGATAACTATTTTTGGAATATACCACAGTAAAAATAAAGTTTTTCTTGTATTCAACAAGCATGAGCTGAACATCAGAAATGGATAACCGGTGGTTGGTTACCGGACCAGAATAACTTCCGAGTTCTTAAGGACGCAGATGTGGATTTAGATGGAAGCTTATTTGACAAAAAAGTTGAAAAAGTTAAGCAATGTGTCAATAATGCCGTTATTTACGCTATGTGACAAAACAACATGTTATTTTTTACGACTTTTTCCAAACAAAAATAAGCATATTTTTTCGGATGTAGAAAGTACATACTATTTTAAGCATTTCCCAATAAAAAGCGCGAAATCCACAAAATGTCGAGTGTTACAATTATGCGATCACAGGCAGTATATTGCTCATAAAAATAAACAAAAATGATTACTTTGAGTGCTATTTACAATAGGAGGTTCAGAATTCACAAAAATGGTACTCATACTTGAGGATTTTGTGAAAACAAAAGCAACAAAAATGATTCTGCTCATATGTAGAATCAATATTGAAAATTACCATAGTTTCAAGCGCATTGCAATTTACAGAAATGCGCCCCAAAAATTTAATCTAGATTACTTTGAGCTTGTTCTTTAGAATGCTCCTGTGGGCTCGCACGAAAACTGGAACCCCATTCTAATGTGAAAAGATTGCACCTGTGTCCTAAAGAGAGGAATTCTAGATAATTTAGACAATTTAACGTTGTTCGGATGAAACATACGTTCCAAAGGTAACTTTCAGGACTAAATTATATTCATCATTCGAAAAAATTTCATCAGCAACACACAGTTTTATAAATTGCAAAGTTAGCGAATTAGTGATTAGCGTTTCGATGGCCGAAATTTCAGAGACGCTAACAAATCGCTAACCAGCTCAAAAATTAGCGAAATCGCTGAATCGCTAACAGAATATTAGCGTCGTCAATTAGTGATTACCTAATTAACGGAATGGTCCTCACCACTGTTCAAAATATATTTAATTGACTATCCGTGTTGACCGCATTTAAACCAGAGTAATGGGGTCCTAAAGTTTTAAACGGTTTTTTTATTTGTGTATATCAGCTGGAAGAGTGAAATTTTCTGAGCAAAACGTGATTTTTAAAAAATGTTTATCGTTTTCCTTCGATTTTTAAATGAAGGATAAAAAACTGCTCGAAATGCCTTAAATGACAGTTCTCTCATATACCGTACATGGGCGAAACGTCATCTAAGACCTTTCGAGCAGTTTTTTATTTTTCATTTAAAAATCGAAGGAAAACGATAAACATTTTTTAAAAATCACGTTTTGCTCAGAAAACGCGGCTTTTTCAAATGATATATAAAAACTGGTATAGCTTTAGGGCCCAATTGTAGTCAGTGCTGATAAAAGTCATTTTCCCCAGCAAAATTCTTCGAAAATTACAGCCAATCATTTTCAATTTTCACTTCCAATGATCGCAGCACTCTTTCAGATACACTAGATTTTCGTCTTAGTAACGTGCTGTTATACTCAGATGAAATAGATCGCGCGCATCGTTCACGGTTACGGAATAAAATTTGACGACAAATCCAACCAAATGATCTTCACTTCAAAGCGAAAAAGAAAAACAAACAGCCCACTCAACCAAAATGAACCTCACCGAAACACCGATGCCTTGACAATCTTCGTTAACTGATAAACTGATTTTGTTGTCTTGCTTCCATTGCATGAAATATAATGAGGTGTTTTGACAGTTCACTTCCATGCAAAAAGCGGGAAGGGAGAACCCTGAAAGGATTGTAAAAAAATAACGTTTATGGATGCTTATTCTTCACTTTCACTCAAGAGTGTCAACAAATATCAAACCTGATTGTAGTATTCCCCAATTTTCACTCGACTTAAATGCATTGAATAAATGGTTGTTTTTTTTTTATCATTGCAGGGCAAACAAATCAACCACAATGCATCACCATTCCGGCGTTGGGGACAATCATCGTTGCGGTCACGATCAGGTGATCAACGCACGCCCGGATCGGCCCATCGGAGGCCTTCGTCGTTGGCGGCATCAGAGTCGGATGTCTACACGAAGTCCATCGACGATGATTACAGTTCCACAAAGAGCGGTTATAATCCGTATGCAGATGCCGCCAGTACGGCAACAACGGATTCGGCACAGACCAGTGTGGGCGGCACGGGTGGATCTACCGGTCCAACAGGTGTGGCATCATGGGGAACCACTTTCGAGAAATTGCTTGAGGATGCGGCAGGACTGCATACTTTTTCCGTAAGTTGATCAGCCTTTTAAAGGTGAAGAATGCACTAATTATTCGAATAATTTTCAGGAATTTCTCAAAAAAGAGTTTTCGGCAGAAAACATTTACTTCTGGACGGCTTGCGAGCGGTACCGACAGTTGGCCGATCGAGACGAGCGCGCTAAGGAAGCACAAGCTATCTTTGCTAAACATTTAGAGTCTGGTTGCTGTGAACCGGTCAACGTAGATTCGATAGCGAGAAACATTGCTCAGGAAAATCTACCCCAAGCAGAGCAAACGTTATTTGCAGCCGCTCAAAAACAAATTTTCAACCTGATGAAGTTTGATAGCTACCAGCGATTTATCAAATCAGACATGTACCGAACTTGTCAAGATGCGGAAGCCAAAGGGCACCCGTTGCCCTACCCGGGCGAACAGCTCGATCCGATGCTGAGGACCAGTTTCGTAGTGCAGGCAGCGAGCAAGCTAAAAAAATCGCTTAGCAATGCGGAGGATCGCAGGAGAAAATCACTGCTTCCTTGGCATCGCAAGACGAGGTGTAAATCCAAGGATCGCGGTGATTCAGAGTTGAAGAAAGAGAGCGGGAAGTCGTCGTTATCGAATGGAGGTGGGACCGGCGGTAGCAGTAATACCTTGAAAGTGCTTTCAACGAATTCCGCTAGTGATATCCATAGTTCTAGAAGTTCCTTAGCAAGGTAGGTTTAGTTTTGTTAGTTTTCGTAAAACGTGTAACGATTTTTTGTTTGTTTCAGTTTTGATGCCGCAATCGGTAAGTCATATGACCTGGATGATAATCGTAATACTCTCTGCCGAGTGATACTATCCAACGGAGCAACGACGGTGGTTCAGACTCGCTCAAATGAAACGATCAAGGAACTGGTTGAACGCTTGCTTGAAAAGCGTGGCATAGTGTATAATGCGTATGAAGCGTTTCTTGCAGGAAACCATAAACCACTCGATCTTGACGGTCCGTCATCTAGTCTCGCCGGAAGGGAGGTGAACATTGATCAGCGAGTAGTTTTTAAGCTAAGTTTGCCCAATAGGAAAATGATTTCGGTTAAAAGTAAAGCCACGAAACCGCTCGGCGATGTGTTGAGGCCAATTCTGCTGAAATACAACTATGAGTTGGATCAAATGAATGTATACTCGAAAGATGCCTATCTCGATATGTCATATCCAGTTACCAGTGTAGATGGATTGTGGCTGCAGGTTCGCAATGGAAATGAGAATGAATTCCATCAGGACTTAACGCGAACGATTGCTTCTCGCTCTGAGCGATCGCAATCAAATCAGGCACCACCACTTCCGATTATAGCTACATCCCAGCATCAGCAGATCATCAATCATTTTCAGCAGCAACTGCACTATCAGCAGGCGCAGTCCCAACCACTAAGTTTTGCAGTACCTGCTGCTGTAAACAATATATCGAAAAAACAAGCCCCACCAGTATACAACTCCCAGTCCCACAGCAATCATAACAATATCAATAACAACAACAACAATCAGCTGATGAAAAGCAAAGAAGAGCTGAGAGAGGATAACAAGCAAGAACTGAACATGCTGGATGAGATTACAAACAAAGTATTTAACGAACTGATGAACGGAAAGATCGCCAACGGTAAGATACCTGAGGATTGTACTTCCGATAGTTCTTCCACTCGGCGGGATCGATTTCGTCGGCGTGGTTCAAACGCACCATCCGAGAGCGGCCGGGGAGCGAAAAGCAAAAAATGTTCCACCGGTGGTTCTGAGGATGGAGGGGACAGTGTAAATAATGGCGCAGCCAGCAAGAAGCCGATCATAGCGAAATTGAAAGCAGGCGTTAAACTGCAAATGCCAACACGATCGCAGAATGATGGTCAGTTTTTCGCTTAGATTTATGTATCATTCGATTATAACACTATTTATGATTTTTCAGAACTTCTGGAGGGACTAAAACGTGCTCAGCGATCGCGACTGGAAGACCAGCGGGGTACCGAAATCAACTTCGAATTGCCGGACTTTCTAAAAGATAAGGAAAATTTCACTAGTGGTAGCGGTGGTACCTGTACTGGTAATACAGCGTCATCTACAGGAGCAGCTTTATCCGCTAAATTTGCCCGCAAATTAGGCAAGCGGTCCGACTATATGACGAGCTCTTCTCTGGAGTTTCCGCTGAGTGCAAGCACAACCGGTGGTTCTCTGCAGCAAATAAACAAACCACTTCCGGCGCCACGATTATCGATTGCTAGCTCAAGGAGTTTAGCGACTGGCGGAAATGGTAGCCCGACATCTCCGTGTGGGCCCGTTCATTCGGCGTCGAGCGAGAGTAATTTGAACAATCTCTCGATCCGATGCAATCCTTCGCCGTTGACGCTGGATGACAACGGGAATGGTTCTCAGTCAGAAAACAGCTACGCAGGTGAGTTGTATTAGAACAACAGCAACCGTGCAAATGAGATTCTGATTTTTTACAACGTTTACGCAGGAAGTTTTTCAAGTGTCATTGAAATGATAATGAGTGTAAAATGAACAAGTCCCTCCTGTGACAGTTCTTCCCGATACAACGAACGGTATTTACTAAATGATTTTATGTGTAGTAATATATGTCCATGGTTTGCACTGTCATCAGTAGCACCACGGTTTCTTTGTCAGTATAGAAGATTCAGTGCGTTACAGTATTTAGATATTAGTCAGAACTTGTAGTTTTGCTTTTTGGTAGTACTTATTATTCAACTGCTTACAGCAGAGTTTTTGCAATCTGTTAGGCAAATACGTTGGATTTAGCTTATCAACTTTCTCCAGGTGCATATATTATCTATCAATTAAAAATCATTATTTTCAGATGTGTGGTAATTATTAATGTTTTTATAAATAAGGTAAGCTTCAAAGCGTGTAATGGCAAATTTTGGTCTGTTGAAAAATATTATTCTAGATAAAACCTTGCTAATAAGGTATTTGTTTATGCAGGAAGCTCCTGACAGTCGAGTATATGAATATACTACAAAACATACTTGATAAAAATTTATGTTGCATTATTGGTTAAACAATCAATACAAACTTCACTGTTTGTTGCCAGATGTCCAAGTTATTTTAAGAATTTAAAGGGAGATTACGTTAAATTGCTGAAATTTTAGGTGACACGGATAGACTGGACCTGTGGGTGCACTTTCCATTAGATTTAGCTTTCTACCTTAGTTTGTACCTGAGTGGTTGTTGGACCCTTCGATCAAAATTATGTTTCCTGTAGCACCTCAATTATTTGTGTGTGTTTCTATCTACGTGTTACAACTCAGAAGGTTACAGCTTTTTAAGCATTTTTTCTACCGTTTCTTTTCAGATAACGCGCTGGCTTTCACTCAAGGCACGGCTTCGCCTAATTTATCACCATCATCCCACACGATTCATCAGGCAACTAATTTTCACCTGCCATCTTTGTCCAACCATGGAGATTTAGCTCATGACTCGGCTGCCATCTCAGGAACTCACTCTGGCAAAGATTGCTGCACCGATGGCAATAGCCATCATCGCCATCACCATCATCACCACCATCACACCGCTCCCACCTCGGGCAGTCACCACCACCACCATCACCACCATCATCACCATCATAATTTCTCGGCGAGTACCACGAGCGAGAGCGGAAGTAGCAGCAGTGGCAGCAGCTCTAGTGGCAGTAGCAGTAGTAGTAGCAGCGACGGAGACCATCAGAAAGGTCCACCGCCGTTACCGCCAAAGCCGAAGATTCTTCCCATTAAGCCGTCCAACTGGGGTCATACGACGGCTGCTTCATCCCTAGGTAGCAGTAGTAGTGGTAGTAATCATATGAGCACCAGCCTCTGCAATCTTTCCTCCACCGCATCCAATGGGAACAGCGGAGTACATGGTGGTAGTCAAAAGGGTTTTAGTGGCAGCACCAATAATCACAATAGTAATAAAGAAAGGCGATTATCTGGCCAGCCCCAGGAGCAGCACACCCAGAAGCAGTCGCAACAGCAAACCGCGAGAAGTGTATATTTGGATCACGCTAGTAGCAGCTTTGTATAAGATTTTTAAAACCTTAGAGCAATTTTAGTTAATAGGCTGAAAAAAACTTTCATAGATTTTTTATCCCGAATATCGCTTGTAAAGTGATTTTTCACTTGTGTGTGTGAATTATTTCTTCATTACTTGGATTTATTTATTTCGCTGTCGACTGTGTAATGTATTATGTTACAGCTTTGGTAATTAATGTAAGAAAAAATTATATTCACAATATAGGCTTTTCTAAAATAACCTTAGTATGCTGTATTGCACAATTTGCTTGTGAAATGTCCAATGAAAAGTTAAATGAGTTAAATGATGACACTAACTCCGACGGTGCTCAATTATTAAGTCAGTGGTTTAAGTGTTTTCTAGTGACTTTTGCGCATGGACTTATAATTCTTTTTGACTAGTGACATCCCTGTTCTTCCAATTATTTACGTTGCATTTTTTTTGTACAGTTCAATTTTTCGCAAAAGCGTTCTGAAGCTATATTATAAGTAAGAATTTTATTTAGTCGTTTTATCTGTCTTATCGTTAAGTTAAATGCTGTAGCGCCCTGAAAATCAGTTGGAAATAACGAAGTTTGTTTGACATAGGCTCAGTAATGAAATCAAGTACTTCCAGACATGTTTTGAGGTTTATTTGCAAGCACGTAGTTAAGAGCTGCTTGACTATTGGAGAAAATGCAAATATTTGCGCGTTTTTATTATTTCTCATCAAGTGAAAGATCACACGACCTTCTGTTTATAATACACAGACTTCGCAGCCAACTGTTTGAGTATCATGACAATTGCGGGGCTAGCCCTACGATGGAAAATTAAAAGTTATTCGCACAAAGATGGCTTTGCAAATCAAAAACCTTTAGGACCAACGAGTCAAACTTACGATGGAGTATCTGGCATTAAATACGGGCAATAGGAAGAAATTTTTGCGTGGATTCGTGGCAATGGACTTAACATGAATCCACCACTATACTTTTGAGCTCAATCAGCAGCCTGTAGAGTGTTTTTTACCTTTTCGAGAGCTGTCCGAAGCGCTTAGCAACGCAATAGTTAGGTCAGATTTTTTTTGGACTCGCAAGGCATAAGATTCATCGATTATCTTGAACATGGTAAAGCAACCAATGAACAATATTATTGCACCGCATATGGCGAAGGAAAAAGTACTCTTTCACCAAGACAACGCTTCCGCTCATTCTGCTCGCCATACGTCCTTTAAATGGAAGAAACGAACTGGTTTCCCATCTTTGCCACTCAGGTGACTATTTCCTGTTTCTTCAGTAAAAAATGTGTTTCTTTAGTCACCGGGTTCACTCCAACGAAGGGGTAGAGTTTAAAACAAACGGTTATCGTGGAGGATTTGACGCACAAAAAGTGTAAAAGTTAGGCACGTATGAGAAGCTTTACAGCCGCAGGGTTACGAAGTCCGAGTATTATCTTTTGATGTCAGAGGACTCAAGCATAGGTTTAGTCTAAGGCTTTCCAAGAAGACTTCTCCAGACTGAAAAACTCTGATCTGAGCCTTCGATAGTTACATCGGCTATAGAACGTTATACTCCCCAGTTACATGCGATATGGTTCAAGATAAGATCGATAAAGAAGAAACAAGAATATGAGGCCTGTGGGAGAACAGTCGGGTTACTTAACAATTAGTGACACTACAAACATGAAAAAAGCGAAATACAGCAAAAACGTTCGGACAATGTCTAACAATGATCAAAGTGTTGGTCGCAGTGGGATCTTTACAACAAAAAAGCTCTTAATTAACAGGATGTCTATAATGAATCATTGTTTCATCTGCTTTATCCCTCTCTGAGAGAAGAAAATGATGAGAAAAAGTAGGAGGTTGTATCCAAGACACGACCGCATAAATGACGTAGAACTACGTACACTATTCACAAATGCATTGAGTGTTTCATTACCCTAGTAACACAACTGGTTTTATCAAAGTTTTAAAGCGCTTTTTTGGCTGTATTGAGCGCTATAAAACTTTGATAAAACCAATATTTTTACTTGGGTAATGAGTTATAATGTCTACTAATGAAGGGTTGTGAATTTCGTGAACCGGATTCAGCAGTTAGCAGAACGTGTCGAGTTAAAAACCATACACAGCACAAACACACAAATCATACCATATCATAGACACACACACATCATACCATATCATACAAACACATACACATCATACCATATCATACAGACACACAAACACACATTATATCATATCATACACACACACACACACACATCATACCATACACACATCATACACACATACACACATCATACCATATCATACACACATCACACCATATCATACACACATCATACCATATCATACACACACAGCAAGCAAGCGACCAATCAGAGGACGTTATTTTTATTTCAACAAGGCTTGACAATTTTCAATAGTGCAATAGTTCTTAGATTCAAACAACATTTTTCTACATTTGGGCAGATGCGTGTATAATTTTCCAACCGATTGCTGCAAGAATGAAGAAAATTGGTTGAAAACCAACCGACCTATAAACATTTGAAAAGGGACAAATTTCGTCCAAGTTTTTCAGTTTGCATCCCTGTGTGGTATGCTAGAGTAAAACGTAGTTCTACGTCAAAAGACATTTTGCTGTTCAAAATTGGATTTGGTGATGACGATCTTTATGCTGCCCCAACAGTGGGGGAATAATGGCAGTCTGGCGAGGCACGCTGAGAAGAACCGCGCTGCTACTGAGACATGGTGACCAACCACAGCGCAAGTGATTTATTTAATTTGAAGGCAGCCACAGGCGCAACCCGCTGTTACTTCTGAGTGCTGTATCTGCTTCTACTGCTGTCAACGTTGTGGACGGTCCATCCAGCTCACCTTCCGACTAATGAATGTAGCTAGTTTTCCCATAAACACTCTTTTATAGCCGAATGGTGCTACGTAATAGGCCACGCCTTTCAGTTCAGTTGTCACATTCTCTAATGTTCTTTAGAAGAATTATTCCAGAATTCGCCGTTGTTTTTTGTATCCAGCTAGTAAACACCGATGGTGCTCTCACACACGCAACGATATTACCCCTATCGTATTACGGCTTGTAATATCAAACAAGCGATTTCGTTTGTCGCTGTTGCGTGTTGTATCATGTTGCAACTGAGCAGTTGAGAGACGACGCAATTCTGTTCATGCTGATTGATAGAATCGACTTTATATCAGTACTGCATATTCGAATTAACTGCCTTTGTGAATGCGTTCTAACAGGGCAGTTTGTTATTCAAAATCGGTTATGTTGATCGCAGCCTTTGTGCTACCCCAACAGTGGGGGTATTAACTAAATAAACTACAACAGAATTTGATTGCTAGGATCCCGTGAAGAATGTTTGCTTGTGTTGATGCTAGGAAATTTTCACCCTTCAATTACTTGTTTATTTGCCTTGAAAAAGGGCATTTTGCTGTTCAAAATCGGTTGCTGATCGCAATCTTTGTGCTGCCCCAACAGTGGGGTAGTTAAGATACACGAGCAACATGCACTGTGGGAGCTATTTCACCTTCTGTAAATTAGACGGCCGCGACAGATGTAACTGCTAGAATCCGCACAGAATGCTTGCTTACGTTGTCTAAAATTATTAACTTTCAATGACTTGTTTATTTGCCTTGAAAAAAGGCATTTTGCTGTCCAAAATTGGATTTGGTGATGACGATCTTCATGCTGCCCTAACACGGGGGAATAATGGCAGTCTGGCGACACACGCTGAAAAGAACCGCGCTGCTCCTGAGACGTGGTGACCAACCACAGGGCTAGTGCTGCTGCTAAGGAAGGACGACTGCTGTTGACAACTTGTCGCGGTCCAGAACTATTATGAGCGGCTTCGGCTGAAACAGGCTCTTATTTAGGCCAAATAGCATGTTTTCAACTGCAAGGTATATGATTCTGTCGACCGTGCTTGGGAAGCAATCATATAACGACCAATCAGAGGACGAAATTTTCGTTTAAACAAGGCTTGACAATTATCAATAGTACAATAGTTTGCATAATCAATCAACAATTTTCTTCATTTGGGTGGATGCGTGTATAATTTTCCAAACAATTGCTGCAAAAATGAAGGGAATCGGTTGAAAACAAACCGATTTATAAACATTTAAAAAGGGACATATTTCGTCCCCTTTTCGTTAATAGTTTTCCTATTTACATCCCTATGTGAAAAACGAAGTTCTACGTCAAAAAATCAGACATTCGAATTAATGATTTGGTAGTCAGTTGACTTGCAAGAAGCTGTGTAAAGTATTTCCCTCCGACATCGCTTTGAAAAGTGTAATACGAAGGGCGGGTGTCGACATTAGTGGCACGATATTCAGGAGGTCCGTTCATTTCTTTGGCTTCGCAAACGACATCGACAGTGTACCTACCACAGAGATGTACATCAGACGAATAGTCTACGGCCGTGGTTAAAGACGACCTACAAGTTCAACGGCCAACTATCACTCAGATGGACGCTATTTTAGTGATGTAGCTAGCCTGGTGAAAGTTGAGATAAATCTCAGGGAATTCCAATTATTCAAATGACAACAGCGAACCTAGATGCTGTACAAAATGCTTTTCTACTTAGAGTCGAAGAGGAAGGTACGAGGTGGTCAAGCCGAAATTGGAAAAATGTTGCTATCATTGAGCCTACCTGGTTCGCTACTGTAACCAGATGTAACTCGGCCATTCGTTCCTTGGGCGACATTCATCACCCGGAAGTCTTTCATACATTCTTCCCTTTAAACGCGGATTTTAATGAAGAACGGATAAAATGCCTTATAGAGAGCCAAAACAGTGGTATAACCACGAAGAACTGGCTAATCATAAACCGTACAAACGCCAACAGACATGCCGAATGGACACTGTACTTAGATGAGAAATCGCTACAGGTTTTTACTGAGCGCAACTTCATGACAAACTTCTGTTTCAGCGACACGCAGCTTCGTAAGAAGAAACAACGATCATAAAGGAAGCCACTGACCTACATCCCAGCGATTCGGAAGCAGGACCAAGTGGTGTCAAATTGGTGGCTCCAAGACCAGGTCCTAAGGACAGAAACGTTGGCGACAATGATGGAGAACCTTAATAGCCCCCCAGGCACAACCCCATGGGAAGCAATTGCTGGCTGCTTTGCACCGCCTAGAAGGCATGAGGAACAGACTCCAACTAACTATGTTTCTACAGGAGTACCTCCATCACGCTAAAGGTGCTGTCGCTGCGTTGTGTAAGAGGTAAGGAAGGGTGGACATGGCCCTCATACAGAAACCATGGTCCAATAAAGGCCAAATACTCGGAATCAGGGTTGATATTTGTTGACACTCTTGAGTGAAAGTGAAAAAAAAGCATCCATAAACGTTATTTTTTTACAATCCTTTTAGAGTTCTCCCTTCCCACTTTTTGCATGGAAGTGAACTGTCAAAACACCTCATTATATTTCATGCGATGGAAGCAAGACAACAAAATCAGTTTATTAGTTAACGAAGATTGTCATCGGTCAGTGTCAGTGAAAAAGTGTTTCGGTGAGGTTCATTTTGGTTGAGTGGACTGTTTGTTTTTCTTTTTCGCTTTGAAGTTGTTGTACCTCCGTAAATAACCAATAATACTTTCTCACGAGGTAAAGCAATATTCACTATCCAGTTGGCTTCCGTGTCGTCGCTCATCAACTGACCTTTCACTCTACTGTTTTACCTATCTCTCATTGTTGTCTTCATTCTATCCCTATACTATCTACATGGTCGGTGATTAATAGTAAGTAGTCATTTGCGCACACTGGTTCAATATACCACAGAAGAGAAGATCATTTGGTTGAATTTGTCGTCAAATTTTATTCCGTAACCGTGAACGATGCGCGCGATCTATTTCATCTGAGTATAACAGCACGTTACTAGGACGAAAATCTAGTGTATCTGAAAGAGTGCTGCGATCATTGGAAGTGTAAATTGAAAATTATTGGCTGTAATTTTCGAAGAATTTTGCTGGGGAAAATGACTTTTATCAGCACTGCTCGGAAATAAAACGTAAGCAAAGCAAAGCCATGGTGCTACGTTCCGTATCGGAATTTGACCTTTTGTTTTACTATACACAGACTTCGCAGCCAACTGTTAAGTGTACAGGACAATTGCGGAGCTAGCGCTACGATCCTACTGACACTAACAGTCTCTCCCGAGCCGGGACTCGAACATATGAGGACTGGCTTGTTAGGCCAGCATCGTACCTGGAGACCAGCTGTGAATTTCTACTCGCTAATAATATACTAAAATGTTTCCCTACTACAGAGTTCATCAAACGCGACATCGAAGCGGTCATGGTCGAGGAAACAACCACCAGGGAAAAGACTAAGATCGTTCTGGCCTCAGTTTACTTCCCGGGAGAAGTTCCTAAGGTCTCTCCGCCTAAGATCGCAGCGTTCGTTCCATAACAGGTCTTTCATCAATTGCTGTGACGCCAATGCCTATCACACTGTATGTATGAAGGACCGTCATCAATAGTAGAGGTGAGAGTCTTTTCGATTATTTTTTATCTTACAACATAGACATATATAATACAGCTAATAAACCGACTTTTGCAAACGCAATTAGGTAAAAAGTCTTGGATCTGACATTATGCAGACCTCATGCTTGCAACATGTGTTGCCCGGTCAAAGTCATGTTTCCAACAGGGATGTGTCTTGGTGGAACTCGAAGCTGGGGCGTCTAAGGAAAACATTGGGAAATGTTCAGAGCAAGCCCACCAGTGGCTAAATTGAAGTTTCTAAAGCTAGTTTGGCAACTCCCACCATAACGCGGCAACCGCACTGGGCGTTGCTATGTTGGTTTGGGAAATAGCAATCCCCACCTCGGGTAGTAGCGAGTTATTAAATTTGGCAACGCGATAGCAACGAGCCGAATCGTTGCTATCTGATGAAATGTCAAACTATTGTTTTTTTTTTGTGCTCGATAGTGAATGTTCGTAATAATATTACGAAGATGATGAGTGTTTTGAATGCGGATTCAATTGGTCGGCCTCGGAAGACGAAGTGTTTTGCCTCGCTTGTTAAACACGTCGTAAGTGTCGGCGTGAACCACTACTCAATTTTATTTCCGATTGAGCTGAAATTTTGCACAGGGTGTTTTTTCGGGCAGGTAAACATTTTGTAAAGGTTTTTTATTGAGATGACCATTTTGGGTTGCATTTTGGTCTGCAACCTAAACGATGCGGAAAGCTCAAATCCTCACATTGGCCAATATTATTCAATAAACCTGGAAGGTTTAAGCAAATCTGCTCGGGAGTATTACCAACTATTTTCCCGTTTCGTTCTGTCGTTGTATAAAAAACCACTTTTCTCCTTTACCGCTGTTTCAAAAACAACCTAAGATGCGTTCGAAAGCGGCGTTGGAAATGGTCATCGGTATAGACCGTTGTTAAAACGCTGGATGGCACCTTCCTCCGTATGGCGGTTTTTTTTGGGTATTTTCCAGGCTGAGAGTCGCCCCGAATCTTTCCAAAAACCATTTTCTTAATCGCGTATAAGGAAATTTGTTTTGCGAAATCACTTTCTTCATCACTAGAATCAATCAAATAATCGAAAACAATTTACGCGTTCTATATTTAAGTTCTTTTTGGCGGCAAATTTTCAAATAATAATAGCAAACTGTGGGAACCGAGACAGCATGAAATACAAAATACAACTAATGACAGTTCGCCAGCTTTCAGTAGAATAGTCATTTAAGCCAACGTTGCGGGACGTGCCCAGTTTTACGGAGTTTCTTTAAATAAACATAAGGATGATAAAATTTATGCACGCACAAGTAAAAATATCTGCAAAAGAATTATGTTATCGATGACTTGGGAGAACGGAAACAAAGTTATGTGAAATGGAGGGAACATTTTATGAAGTAGAAAGAACGTAGATCATTCCGGAAACGATTGACTGACGGATAAGTTGGTTATTACTAGATCCGCAAAAAAAATAATCGAAATACATCACAAACAAACATTTTGCCAACGCTGGCTAGTGACGGTCTTCAGAAATTGGCAACTGCCGGTGTGAAAAAGAAATAGTGGAATTGGTAATCCCCATTAGCAACGACCGGTGCGAAAATCGGTTGCTATCCAAAATAGCAACGGCCAGCGTTGTGAAAATAGCAACTCAAATGGCAACTCACCGGTGCGCTTGCTCTCAACAAAGCAAAACGTACTGTAGGTTGGGCTTAGTACAGGACATACTGAGCACAATAGAGAAATAAGAACATCTAACAGGAAAGCTTGGATTCAAAGTACAGACAACACATCTACGGTTACTAGACTACACAAAACGCTTGCCAAGAATCACACTATTGAACTTGATAGCCTAAAGTATCAGAATGGAGTTTTCACGAAAACTACCACTGACACGCTGAATTTGATGATAAAAACTTTTGTTCCGGGCTGAATGTGATGTTTTGGGAAATGCTAAGATAGGAGACGACCCCTTGGAGATCTCGTCGGAATCTGGAAAAAGATGTCTCAATTTCAATTTTTCTTGAAGAAATTTCCACGTCGACTAGTGTGGAAAATGTTGTGAGACTCCAGCCTCTGAAGTCTGCAGATGTTGACGGAGTGTTTCCTGTGTTACCGCAAAAAGGTGAAGCGACGCTGATACTCAAGGCATGCATGCATATCATGCATTTTTTTTTATTTCAGGTGGAGGGGAAATTTGCAACCAAACCCCTGAGGTGACCAACCTCAGGGAGTGTGGGGTTGGTTTGAATCAGTGACCGGACCCACTAAAACCTCTCCTGTCTCCAGCCCATAATACTCCCCGGGACGACCGCTAAGTATTGCTTCGGGGAGCGGCTTTTATGCTTTGAGCAACCTCCTGTCTCTATAAGTCCCTTAGCTAATTAGCTAACTAACCTGGAGACTGGCCGTTAGCTAACACTGGCGTGTTGGTGGTCAACCTGTCGCCTGCTTTGCAACTCTAGGACTATTTGAGAGGCGGCTGCACAAACCGTCCTCCAGTCGTTCGAGTCTTCAAACATTCTATGAACTAGGTTGTCCGGAGTAGTGTCTGGCCCGCTCATAACCATCATGTCGCTCCGCGCACGCGCAAAACGAGGACATACGAACAAGACATGCTCAGCAGTCTCTTCCGCATCCAGGCACTCGGGGCACATGGAGGACTCCGCATGCCCGAACCTGTATAGGTACTGCCTGAAGCAACCATGACCCGACAGAATCTGTGTCAGGTGGAAGTTGACTTCTCCATGGCGTCTCCCGATCCACCCGGATACCACCGGAATAAGTCGGTGCGTCCATCTACCTTTCGTGGAGTTGGGCCAATCCTGCTGCCATCTGATCATCGATAGTGATCTTCTGGTACCTCGTATGCCCCTTGTGTCACGTTGGTCGAAGCATTCTACGTCCTTCCTAATGGCTATGCTGATAGGCATCATGCCGGACAGGGCACAAATTCACGCCGTATGACAGTGTACGGAACGCACTCGCAACCCTCAGGCACATGAGCCTGTAGGTATGATAACTGTTGGTACCTAGCGCTTTGGACCACACTGGCCCACCATACCTAAGTATGGACGAAGCCACGCTGGCAAGAAGTTTACGCTTGCTGTTATTCACCGCTGAGCTGTTCGACATCATTCGAGATAGTGCTGCAATAGCAGTTGAAGCCCTCTTGCAAGCATAGTTGACGTGGCTCTTATATGTGAGCTTATCGTTAACCATAACCCCCAAGAGCTTCAAAGATCGCTTTGAGGTGATGGTGCAGTCTCCGACTCTGACCACCGCCTGTTGCTCTGTTTTGCGGTTATTCACAACCTTTACCTCCGTCTTATGGTGCGCTAACTCCAGTTTCCCGGAGTGCATCCAGTCTACGACCTTGCGTATACAGTGTGCGGCCGTAAACTCGACCTCCTCGATCGACTCGCCGTAGACCTCTAGCGTTGTGTCGTCTGCAAAGCCGACGATCACAACTCCTACAGGAAACTTGAGTTTCAACACCCCGTCATACATGACATTCCACAACACCGGTCCCAGGATAGAACCTTGCGGAACTCCTGCGGTAATTGGGACGCACTTCTGACCCTCCTCGGTGTTGTAAACAAGTACTCGGTTCTGGAAGTAGTTTTCCAGAATCTTGCATATCATGCATGGATACTCTTAAGGGGCCATCCACATACCACGTTGACAGTTTTTAATGATTTTAACCCCCTCCCCCACGTGGACAATTACCCATATAAATTCTAAAAATTTTGTATGGACCGTGGACATTACACAGACCCCCCCAAAGCTGTCCACGTGGTACGTGGATGGCCCCTTGTCCAAATTTCAAATTGTATATCAAACAGGTAGCTCTACGCAGTTACAGTACTTCAAACGCTTGTAATAAAAATTCAAAGATCTCTTTTAGCCAAAGAATTGCACTATGATCATGAAGGCGCTTCCGATAACACAGCCTTTTCTGCTATGGCGAACGCGATTAGGGAGAGGTTGTTTAACACATGCATAGTTAGCTGGATTCAAACCATGCTTGGACAAAGATTAATCTTTTCGGAGCCGGGGGGATCATCCATAACTGTAAGAGCTACGAAAGGATGCCCTCAAGGTGCTATTCTTTCGCCACTGCTGTGGTCTTTAGTTGTGTACGACCTTTTCAGAAGCTTACCCAGCAAACAATTTTGTTCATTTATAGCTTGTTAAGCTACTATTAGGCGGATTTCGGCTGAATTATAGCTTCATAAGCTTTAAGGTGAAACCTCAATGAATCCAAAAATGGCCGACTTCGAGTCACCAGTTCGAATTTTCAAAAGCACAAAACTCAGAAATACTCATTGCGTTTCCCATGAAAATTCTATTTTATGTTTGCTTAACCACAGCAAACATAAAATAGCATTTTCACAGGAAACGCATAAACTATTTCCGAGTCTTGTGTTTTCGAAAATTCGAAGTGGTGACTCGAAGTCGGCCATTTTTGTATTCAATGAGGTTTCACCTTAATACAACAAAATTGTTTCTTGGGGAAGAAGAAGATTTTGACTAAGTTGTTTCGAATGCTACTTGCTTCAAACGTTACCCAGTTATGATGTAAAAAAGAATTTCTTAACATCAACACATCAACCCAGCAAATAATTTAGTAGTACATTTACTAAAAGGAGAAAACTTAACCTAATGCCTCTTAAGCTTGACAAAATTGTTATCCCGTTCAGTAAAAGACCTAAATTTTTTGGATTAATTCTTGATACGAAGTCCAACAGGAACGCGCATTTAAATGGCGCATTAACCTTCTCTCTTCCACGGTTGGTCTAGAGGACCACAGGTTTTGATGCAAAAAGTTTTTCGAAATATTTACCAATGCTACTCGAAATGCAACAACATGTATTACTTAACAATATACTGAACCGTGGTAAAGAGAGGGCTAAGCAAAGCTGTAAGTAACGTTCTGGTTGTGTTCTAAAACGGTTGGAAGAAAATGGGGCCTAAAGCCAAAAATGCTTGAATAGATCTACACATCCACCATACTTCCGAAAATAACATACGCTCCCTCGGTGTGGTGGCCTAAAACATCTGCTACAACTGATGCAAGGCACAGCACCCCATCGAAGGCTTTGGATGTAATCCTTCACTTGCTGCTTTAGCATGAATTTATGCAATTAGAAGCATAAAGGAGTGTTCTGCGGCTTCAACGTGGTAAAGATGTCTTCCGGGTGATCTTTTCGGTCATCTGAGTATTCTGCAATACTTTAAAAGAGGGCCAGTGCACGATGGTCCAGAAACCAAATTTAGGGGGAAATTTGGGTCTAGAGCTCTATAGCAACATTATAGAGAAAAACTTTCTTCTACAAAGTTGTTACATATGATAAAACGCTCATTGAAAAATTATCAAAAATCAGGGAGACCAACATTTTCGATGCAATCAAGTATCTAACTTTTTTATCTTTGTAGATAGAAGAAAAATTTGTTCTACAATGTTATAGCTCCATTAATTTTAAGTAACTTTGTAAAAAAAGTTTTTCTCTATCTCTGAAAACAACCGATTTATATTGAAAAAACATATTTTACGCTCTAACTTTTTTATTTCAAGTTTCATCTCAAAATTGTCTTTGAACGACATTTAGAGCTTTCTAAGAGAAACAATTTGCAATGCTGACATCGTAAATATCTCAATTTTACTCAAAGTTATTAATATTTTTCATCAAAAAATATGCGTTTTTCATTTGTATGTCATTCATTTTGGGGCAAACATAAAAAATATCTCTTGGTCTCATTTTGAAGGGCATACTTGACTCTATAAATGGAGGAACTTTTAGAAATATGTTATTTTTTAAATTTGAGTAAATTCAATTTCAATAATTTTATACATTATGCATATAAAAGCACCCAGATATATTTTTTGGTATTTTTACTTATAACTAGAAGTTACTAGAATTACCTTTAATTTTACCCAAAAAGATCGAAAATCGATCAACTGGTTCAAAAGTTATGAATTTTTTTAAAATTAAACACTTCGAACACAGTTGTTTTTTTATGGTTAATTTGCATTTTATCCTTAAATAAATAAGTAAGGCACTGTGTCGATCAATTACCGAGAAAATTTGTGATTTCTTTCTATTCAAGCATTACTACGTAGTTTTTAACTCAGCAAAGTGTGGCCAAGTGTTGTCACGTTGTAGTTTCACTTTTTCGTGCCTCTTCTCGCATGGTGGTTGTATTTCTGATTCTTATGATGGTTTCGTTCTGTATTAATTTCTCAAAATAAATATCCGGTCAAGCTTTATCTTCTACTTTATCTTCTTTCGGTTACTGTAACAAATCTTAACTTATTTTTTTATTTTTTGATCCAACATAAGCAGTCTAAGTTTGGTTCATAAAGTTTTTGTTACGTCGAAATCGACTAGCCCTCACTGCGGGGGTCATCTGTAGTGGCAACATAATTACGCACCAATATGCAGAATCGATTTGCAACAACCTTACAAGTAATCACTTTACTTTTGCGATGTTTGTCCTGTGCAGGCAATATTATATTGTTATTTTCTGTCTCGAAACTGTGGTCCGGAGAACCGGACCGGTTTTATTTACTGGTATGGTTTCAACCTTCACGTTATCAACAGCCTCCACACCAAGCCATCTACGGTTGACAGTCCGTTTATTGCGTTCCTGACCGCCCGGAAGGAGTTTACTCCACCGTCATATCCATTAACCTTTCGTACTCTATAATTTGGTTACAAAGTTCTCCATTAGACCATCCCCGGCCATCTCCCGGAACATGGCACGTACCGATGCTCCGTAGCACTGCATCGATAAGCCCCGTAAACTCAGCAGTAGTTTCCCGAACCGGTAACAGGAAAAGGGCAGAAACGATGACACAAACGCACCGACGGCATCCCCATTACCAGAACCGTTGCTGTTATTATTATTTTTGCCGTTGTTGTTGTTGTTGTTGCTGCCGTTACTGGACGGTGCCGATGTAAGTGGTTCTCGGTGGCCTGAGGGATAGAGACCTGGGAAACCAAACAGCAGGGTAGGCGGCACGGGCGGAACCGCAACATTCATCTGTTGCATGCTGTAATGGCCCAGGGCGATCAGTGCCGTTTCGGATGTGCTCTCCAGTTGTTGAGTTTCCTTCGCACCCAGTGCAAACTCTGTGGGAGGAAAGACTTTCAACTCGGGGATTATACAGATAAATGCTAGTGGTGATAGAAAATGGATGGAGGCGTGAAAGAAATGCGATTATTGAATTTAAACCTACGTTCTGTTCTATTAGTTCGAATGCTTGGGATAACTTATCTGATATTAAATTTTACCTTCACTTTCTTTCTGATAGAACCAGATTTGATCACGTTTTGGACTTAGTGCTTTTTTCTGGTGGATCGATCGTTTTTGTTTAATAATCTAAATAATAATAACGTGGATTTTTCATATCATAAGAGTTCATAAAATTTCATAGTTTTCCAACTTTCAATAGGCTACTCAATTTTACTGATTTACAGTATTTAGCATCGCTACATGAATTGTTTTATGTTAGCTAGTCGATAACAAATCGCATAATCCTCAAGCGTTTCTCAAGCTTTGCTAATATTGTAACAAAACCACGTTAACAAGAAGTCGACCATGTTAGCAATGTTGTTTACCATCCACCCTCTGTCCGCTTCTCAATGTCGTTGTTCTTCAGAAATGGTCCCAGTGAAATTCAATAGAAAGATTGAAACAATTTACTCGAAAATGTTGCGCTGTGGATTAAAAAATCTGTACGCTTTGCAAAACCCGGTTTGTTACTAGCGACTTTCAGCTTCTATGAAGCATTTAATCTACACCAAATTCTACTTTATTATTCCCAGGGATCTCACATTTAAGTCCCCTCCAGAAGAAGAGACACAAAAAATGAATTACCGACAAATAAGTTATATCAGTGGCAAGATGTGAGCCTCTGAAGATAACCGGGTAGAATGGCAGGGAAATGGGAAATTTTTTCCTCCACCTGCGTTACGCTCAGCTTACCTTTCCGACAGAGTATCATCGTCTCGAGTAGCGAAATTTCGATTAAATCCACCTGTAGAGCTTTCGTTCGTTGGACGATCTCTCGAAGTGATTCATCGGCGCACCTGCGAACGAAAAGTAAATACACTCCCATCCATTAGATGACATTGCAACCGAAACGCAGCGGCATCTGCTGGGGATTCCGGAAAATATACCCACCTTTCCACGATGGAGGAAATGTCGATGGACCAGTTGGCGACCCGCAGAATGAAGCACTCGAACCAGACGTGACGAAGGATTTGGTTCTGCTGCTCACGGCTAAACCGAGCGAAGCTTTCGTTCACCCGAGCCTGGCGAATGCAGGCCATTAGCACCTGGGCAAGGATTTGCGAAGGGAGATTTGAATCTGTACGGATTGTATGGGAGAATGCAAAGCAAATGCAAATGGACAGTTTTTGAAGCACCAGAAAAAAAAAAAAACAAAACGAAATGCTAATAATTGCATTTTTGGTGTTGACTTTGGAAATAGAGCGAACTGAAGTGAAACATTCATGCCACTTAAAATTTATGTTCTGTGAAAATGAAAAAAAAAAAAAACCACGACTGTTTACGTGTTTACATAGATTCTCTTAAAGAATCGATACTTTGTGAATATATAATGAACTTTACTCTAATCTTCGATTGGAAGAACTCTTTTTTTCATCATAGAGGCGCGCGATTTTTTAAAGGCTCAAACACCACCCGGAGACCAGAGAAGAAAAGAAAAAAAAAGGTTTCGAGAAGAGTTGGGAGTTAATTAAATTGTATGTTCAAGACAACGTCATGAAATGCGGCGATACAGGCACAGCATTGCAAAATTTATAACATGAGTATAAGGTGAATATGAGATGCTGTCGAAAATTTTGACAATTTTTTAACACGCAAAGATTTATGAACCGAGTGTTGGCAACAAAATAACCTTGTTTTTAACTTGAATTACTGGTGCCGTAATGATCAGCAATGTCTTAGGATTGACATTGAAAACAAATATCGGAATAATACCAAACACACAAATCGTAAGTCCGTCAATTCATAGGGAGCTTACAATGAAAAACTTGAAATGCCATGGATATCGATAATTCCAACTAGGAAAACGAAAACTTCGGTTAATTAGCTGTCTTCGGAATATATAAAATACCGTTCAACACGAAAAAATCTTTGAATGAACATCACTCGGAAAAATCAACCAAAATTGTAGCCATTATGCGTCTTTAAAAAACTGAACTGCTTAAAATAGGTTCGGGGTGATTGAAATAGTGTCCCTCGATTGCGAACTTGAATCAATCATTGTTAAAGTTTGCTAAACCAATTTTATATTCTGAAAAAAAAAAAAATACTAACACTAACAGAGATTGTTTACTTATGTTTATATGAGTATTTCATCTCTATTATCTATTCTATATCTATTTATTTTATCGATACTATAATCATTGGAGCGCCTAAAACTAGTGAAACTGTAAGAAACTTGATCATGAAGAATAAGAACAGCCAAAGCAGCCAGAAGTAAGAGATTTAAGTTCGTATTCCAGAGAAAAAGGTAATAAAAATCAGAAAGATACACATGCTTTACTAACATTACGAATACTGTTTAATGTGAAACTCCTTGCTTGAATTAAGCGTGAATTTTGTAAGGTTATTTTCTTAAAAATTATTAAAGTTACGTGTGTGAAACTTTAATCTTTAATTGTTTGCACCGCTGACGCATGCATAGAGTAGCAAGTAGCAAGAGCGCCATTCATCAGGTGAAAACTTAGAAACCTAACCACAAAAGTATATGGAATAACCCACCGTCCAGTTTCACCTTAAAGTAAAACTTTCTTTGAGTAACCAAAGGTAGACCGAGTAATTTGAATTCGACCGAATTTTTATTCTGAGTGAATTGACCGAAAAGCACAGAGGAAGACTATAGATAGTAGTCGAAATACGTGTTTGTACCATTTGAGGAATAGGTTAATTTATTTCTGAATAATAACAATACAAATAGAGGTGACTCAATTGTTCCCATCCTAATAGTTTAACGTGATACTGTTAGACGCAAATAATAAATGAGACAACAAAAGTAAAAATAATTTTGTCTCATTTCAGATAACATCATTTGTTAAACTTCAACCAAAAACTCACATTTTAAAAAATATTGTTGTCTTCTCACTTTAGGCTACGTCATGTGTTAAATTTCGATCAAACATGCATATTTTTCATTATAACACATTCCCACGATTTTTTACATTTAAAAATTCTTCTACAAAATTGTGTGATTTCATATTTTTTCTGAAGATTTTAAAGCGTTCTCTTCAAAAATTACTTATTTAAAACAGTACGAATTATCATGCTAAAGATTTTACTTCATTAAAACGATCAAAAAAAAAATTATTAAAAAAATAATTCTATATTCTTTTGAAAGTAGAATAGACGAACTTTCAGAATATCAAATAGTTATCTGTGTGTGCAGACACTAATGAGTAATTTAAAGTTCAATTAATTTTCGAGAAACAGATAATGGTTGCATATATTTTTAATTTGATCCATAGCGAGTTGAAATTGTTAGCAAAAAATATATTGTTGTAAAACTAATAACTTTGTTGAAGATATAAAATATGTAGAAAATTGAAAATCATTATTTGCGTGAACATTTCCTCGGGCACCAAGAGGTCAAACGGTTTTTAACAAAGTTGTATTTTGAGCAATTTTTGATATTTTTATTGATCAATGTATCTTGAATTTGATATTGAACCCTCTACAAACACCACCTCGGTTTAAAGAGGAATGAAAAGGCTTTTGTTTGAAGTAGAAAATTAGGCCGCCATCTTGGATCTTATTGCCATGTTGAATTTTATCAGAAAAACATATTTTTGAGCAAGTTCGCATTTATCAATTGTAAACTTGACACGAGCTCTCCAATAGCTAAGAAAAAATGCTTCAGAATACATTCATACAATTGGGTGAGCAATGAGTTTACCTTGCCATTTAGATCTCTTCGAAATCGAGCATCGAACAGTTCAACGCACGACACGCGACCACCTAACTGGCGACCACCTAACTGGAAGTTTGCCGAACTTTGTCCCGCCTATTTTTTCTTAATTTAAGCGATCTTAAACATTTTGAAGTGATTTCAAATACATTTGAAGATTGACCTTGCGATTTTTTTTAGTCTGCAAATGCATAACGAATCGTACACTGGATACGTTCAAACTCAAAAACAAATCGTTTGAAATGATTGGTTTTATCGGGATGCGAATATCCTTGCCTTTTAGCTATTGTACATCATCTAGATTTAAAAATATACATATTGGTTTTAAAAATTAAAAATATCCATATTGGATGCTATTCGGTCATTTTCAGCTGATTTCCAGAAACAGGATGTTGTCACTTGAAGAAAATGGCATGTGGAGTCAATTTCTGGTCTATGAGCAGCAATCTGATACCGGCAATACCCATATTGACTGATATTCAGTCATTTTTGGCTGTTTCCACCGGAAGTCATCAACCTAGAATTAAAAATGGTGTCTGAGGTGGATTCTTGGTGTTTGTGCATCACGACATATACGAAAATACTCATAAGGGTGTTATTTGGTTACTATCGGATGTTTTTCAGATACCGGAAGTCGTCATCTTTAATTTCAAAATGACATGTGAGGTTGATTTCTGGCCTTTGGGTGTAATTCTGCTTCCGGATATACCCATATTTGATGGTAGTTGGTCGTTTTCGGCTATTTTCCAGACATCGAAAATCGCCATCTTAGAAATCTAAATGATATCTGAGGTCGATATTTGGCTTCATGATGATGCATACATGATTACGGAAATATCCATATTGGGTGGTATTTGGTTACTTTCGGCTACCTTTAAGCCCTCTCCTCCCCTTTCCAAAATAAGGAGGGGTGTCATCATAGAAACATTTCTTGCCCTCAAAATCCACATACCACTTCCACATACCAAATTTGGTTTCATTTGTTTGATTAGTTCTCGCATTATGCAGAAATTTGTGTTCCTTTACAAACAACCAAAGGAACCCAGAAATCACTATTGTTTGCCACAGAAGGAGTACGTTCTGACAGTTAGGTAAACAGCATTCTGTGAGTTCCGAGAGTGATGTTAAAAATCTGAAGTTAAAATGTTAAACTATGCATATTGTTTTTGTTATATACTATTCTTTCCAATTAATAATCTAAAGGGTGTTGTTGTGCACAAAAAAAATCTAAAGTGTGTTACGGTGTAAAATTGGTCAAACAAAAATGTGTGTAAATCCGTCATTTTTTTTAAAATTGAATCATGTTTCTCAAGCTTCCTTTTTCGTGACCTTTTTCTCTTGACTCCTTCTTTTTCTATAGGACGGAGTTATTGTGTGTGTGGAAGGGTTCATGTCGTTTGGCAACCACCGCTGCAAACTACTCCATAGCCTTTCTTCCGTAATGGCAAGATGTCGAAACAGAACGGAACAGGAAAGGCAGCAGACGTGTTTCAGGCACTCCTGTGCATAAGTTTCCTGGTTGAGCCTTTCGTGATGAAAATGTTGTCCTTCAAATCACTTGAACAGCTGACCTGTCACACAAGATATTTCTTTGCGAACTTCGACAGCTTAATGTGTTTAAAAATCTCTGCCACATTTCCTCACGCAGTTTCCGTATAACATTCCTGTCCATGAAGCTGTTCACCATTCTGTACCACGCAATCAAACTTCGTCAGAATCTTCACGTCCAGCTTTCACATTCGTTGTCTGGCCGATTTGTTTTGTTCATCGTCCGACTTGGAGTCACCACCATTTTGTAAGTCGACAGTCCAGATCGTTTTTTAGCTCGATGCACAGTTGTAGACGACTCTTCCAGCGTGCTTGCGACATCTTGGACATGGGTTCCGCTTTAAATTGCTTGCCTCGGTTGGGTTCCGCTTTAAATTGCTTGCCACTATTTTCAACGTATTTGTTTGTGGCCTACAGATTTCGATTTCCCTTCGATCCTGTCTTTTTGGCAGTCGAGAAGTCTCCATTTTGGTACGAGGGTTCTGCTTCCCCATCTTTATTAGTTACCATAAACGCCAGATTATCACAATAGATCAAATGTCTCTGGTCGCAGGGATGAGTCCACATAGAGAAAAAAAAACGCCCATTGAAACATGATCTCGACGTTACATCCGCTACCGTATTTTACGATTTTTTCAAAGCCGACCATCACAGTATCGGCAAGTTTTTCTCAGAGGTCAACTGAAATCTAATTTTAGAGAACTACGCACAGCTGGAGAAACTCAACGATAGCTGCTCGCGTAGAGACATCAAGATCGTCATCGGGGACATGAACGCGCATATCGGTAGGGAAGAAATGTACAAGCCGGTGATCGACCCGCATAGCCTGCACACCGTGACGAACGACAACGGCCAGCGATGCGTCAACTTCGCAGCTTCCCGAGGACTGGCAGTCCGAAGTACCTTCTTTCCCTGTAAGGGTATCAACAAAACCACCTGGAGATCACCTGACCAACGTACAGCAAATTAAATTGACCATGTTATCATCCACGACGGTTCTTCTCAGACATTACAAACGTACGTAACTATCGCGGTGCGGATATTCGGACCACTACCTTGTTGTGGTATCATTGCGCTCAAAACTGTCGACCGTATACCACGTGCGACACCGCCGAACCCCGCGGCTCAACATTAAGCAGCGGAAGCGCGGAAGTTCTATGAGAAGGTAAACCAGTCTCGCAGAGACTATGTGCCGCAAGCCGACATGTGCAACGATGCGGATGGGAACCTTCTCACGGATGCCAGCGAGGTGGTCGACAGGTGGGAGGAGTACTTCGATGGACACCTGAATGGCGAAACAGTAAACAGAAGCGGAACAGGAACTGACCTAGGAGCACCAGCAGTGGATGACCGAGTACCAAGCTCTTTGTGAGATCGGGAAGCTGAAAAACAACAAAGCCGCAGGCAAAGACGGACTGCCGAGCGAGCTCTCGAAACATGGAAGAGAGCCGCTGGCTAGAGCGCTGCACTGGGTCATTTCCAGAATTTGGGAGGAGGAGAAAGTGCCACACGAGTGGATGGAGGGAGTCGTCTGTTTCATCTACAAGAAGGGCGACAAGCTGGAGTGCCGCAACTACCGCGGTATCTCGCCTATCAATGTCGCCTACTAAATACTCTCACAGATCCTGTTCCGTCGTCTATCACCTCTAACCAGGAGGTTCGCGGGTCAGTACCAAGCGGGTTTCATGGGAGCCCGTGCCACCACGGACCAGATCTCAATCCGACAGATCTTACAGAAATGTCGCGAGTACAACGTGCCCACACATCACATCTTCATTGACATCACGGCGGCCTATGATACAGTCGATCGAGAACAGCTATGGCAGATCATGCACGACAACGGATTACCGGATAAACTGACTCGATTGATGAGAGCCACCATGGCGCAAGTTATGTGCTTCGTGCGTGTTTCAGGGATACTCTGGAGTCCCTTTGAATCGCGCAGAAGGATGGACTTTCCTGTTTGTTGTTTAACATCGCCCTGGAGGGTGTGATCCGGAGGGCGGGCATCGACACGAGGGGCACAATTTTCACAAGGTCTGTTCAGCTCCTGGGCTTCGCGAATGACTTCGACATCATATCACGTAACTTTGCGACGGCGGAGGAAACTTATGCCCGACTGAAAGCCGAAGCTGGACGGATGGGACTGCGGCTAAATGCGTCGAAAACAAAATACATGCGAGCGAGAGGCTCCAAGGAGAACAACATCAGCCTCCCAACTCAAGTCTCTGTAGACGGTGATGAGCTTGAGGTGGTCGATGAGTTCGTGTATTTGGGGTCACTGGTGACCGCCGACAAGAACACCAGCAAAGAGATTCAGAGACGCATCCAGGCAGGAAATTGTGCCTACTTTTCACTTCGGAAGACACTTCGATCGAATCGAGTGCGACGACGCACGAAGTTGACGCTGTACAAAACCCTGATAAGACCGGTAGTCCTCTACGGCAGCGGTTCTCAACCTTTTTTTGTTCGCGTACCCCTTGGCGATATTGTTCATATCGATTGTACCGCCCTGGCTTGGGATGTTTTCGCAGAGTGGGAGAGAGTAGTGGTAGATCATGTTGTGGTAGTCTTGTTTAGATTTCAAATTGAACTATGGTTTGTTTGATTGCTACAGTTATGTTTTTAGTGCAAGACTGAAAAACAATTGAAGTATTTTAGAGAAAGATTGCTTTGTCCGCAATTACTGATTTTTCTTTCGCGTACCCCCTGAAGGCTTTCGAGTACCCCCAGGGGTACGAGACAACAACGCTTCTCGCGGAGGACCTTAACGCTCTGGGAGTTTTCGAACGGAAGGTGCTGCGGACTATCTACGGTGGAGTACAGGCGGACGACGGAGAATGGCGACGGCGCATGAACCACGAACTGCACGCGCTGCTTGGAGAGAATCCCATTGCACACCTGGCGAAAGTCAGTAGGTTGCGGTGGGCCGGTCACGTCGTAAGGATGCCGGACGACAACCCTGTGAAATCACTTCTCATCAGCAACCCTAGCGGCACCAGAACTAGAGGGGCGCAGCGTGCACGATGGCTCGATCGAAGGAGGCTTGCGGGTGATGAGACGCCTGGGGAACAGGCGAAACACAGCCCAAAACCGAGCAACATGGAGACAAATTCTTGATACAGCACGAGCCACCACGGCTCTCGTCTGATTGGTAAGGTAAGGAGAAAATTACAAATTACAAATTATTATATTACAAATTATTATATTAAGCTATGAACCTCCGAAAGGAGTGACCACAGATTACGATGAAGAAGAAAACACCGCAAGGGTCATAAGCATCTAAAAGCCATTCTTGACGGACTCGTGCAAGCAACACTTCGGTTTAGCCTGCGCCAGAGTCTAACAATGCTTCGAACTGCGAGTCGAAAATTTTTACCTTTATGTGTGGGCATTTGCTTACCCGCACATTAATGTGGTGAATTTGTAAAAGCGGATCGTAATCGGAATTCTGTTGGACTAGTTTGGGAACATTTTGGACAACTGGGATGTTCGCATTCCCGGACGTGCATCCTCTTACTCGTTTCCCTGCCTCTCCTGGCCTGCCATGTTTCTAGCCGAACCGGTACAGCGTTCACATGTTCGGATTGTCCTCCCCAAGCTTCCACAACCATAACAGAATATCAGTCTGGGCTTGCTGCATTGCCGCCAGCCATGCCCATCTTCCTGACAGTTCCAGCATTTAGTCGGTCTAGGATTATTATCGTGTGTTTCGTGATTGCGCGGTCTTTCTCTTTGATGGCGTGAACCGGACCCTTGATTAGGTGCTGGGTACGGTCGATTCGGTCGGTTTGATACCGCGTTTATCGATGTTACCTGTTCGCTGCTATCGTCGCTGTCTTCCGCTTCGAGCTGGTTTACTTGACGGCGAAAGTTTGTTTCAGTCGAAAACTGTTGTAGTTGTGTGTCGGCCGCATCAATACGATAGTTGAGACTTGTGAGGTGCTGCAAGTCTTGTACCTCGACGATTGATATCTTGGACCTATAATGCTGGCGCATATTGTCCCATATCACTTCGAATTTCCGACGTTGCGAAAGCGGACGGGAAAGCATCCGATTAAGTTTTTCGATCTCCGTGACAAAAGCGATAAATGATTCTCCTCTCTGCTGTTTCCGCTCCTGTATTTTCGATCTTATTCCTTGGTCCTTATTTGGGTTTCCAAAACGGTACGTGATATTTGTTTCAAAGACCTCCCACGTATTCAATTCATCAACGTACGTGAAGAACCAATCGGAAGCCGCTCCTTCAAGCAGCATGTGGATATCTCTTAGTAGCGTATTTTTCGAAATTCCTTCGCGCTCTGCTAGTTTCTTGGCCTTGTACAAGAAATTTTCCACTGTCATACACCTGGCTTCTCCTGTGAATCGTAGTTTCCATTTTTCCACTCTACCGAACATATCTCGCCGTCCGGAACTGTGTGTTTGATGTCTTGACTGTTGTGGTATTCTATCGAAGTTAAACCCTCCAGGATTGCTGCATTCGCCTTCGTCGGCCCATCGATCCGAATCGCTGCTCGATAGAAATCTTTGAGATCGCCTTGGTGGCCAGTTTAGACTTTCTTCTTCACTGGTGTCCGTGTCTTGGGTGAGTTCTTTACCTTTTTGTGCAAGGTTCAGGGGAGGCAAGGTGCGTCTGTTAACTTGCCCCATTCTGGTGGTACATGTTTCCGCTCTCGTGTTCTCTGCACGAACATTGTTTTCAGTCATAGCCTTGGTTGCATCCAGCCTCCTACTCAGTTCCACTAACGTCCTCTGCATATTTTCCCATTCGCGCTTTGAAATCGTCACAACTGGCTCCGACGTTACCGATTGTAGCTTAGGAACTGCTCCTTTCGACTCGTTTCGCGACAATTGCGTCTTTTTGGGCTCTAAACTCGGTATGAGTGGTTCGATCGTAAAAGGTGTGGGTGGCGCACTATGGGAAGTGATGGGCTTAGGAAAGCTGAATCCTTGTTCTTGGGTACCCCTGACTATCTACGGAAAGGGTAATTATCACTAAGCTAAGTTAAGCATTTCATGCCTAATTCACCTGAAAATTACAAATTACACATACAAAAGTGTAGCAAAACAATACTTTTTCCGATATCAACATGATTTAAAGAGGAAGCTCAAGTCTCGACCCAAGCAGTTTTGGAAGTTCTGGATACCCTCCTCTATAATATTCAATGGTAGGGCGGCATGCATCCCACTTTTCTCCGAGAAACTCGTCAGTACGTACGCACGGGGTAAAAATACACTTTGGCCTTTTCGAAATACGAGCAAAATAAACTGGCAACATTGTATGAATTTCCAGCATTATGATGTCAGTTAATCACACATTAGATTAGACATTAGATTCCGTTTTAATGGTGTGAATATGACCATGAGGAAAGTTGTATGTTGAGCTGTTATAATCTAATTTTCTTAGTTTTGGGAACTATGATTTACTTATTCGAAAACAACAGAACCTAAAAAACTTTTGTATAGCTGTAGTTTATAGGGTGAATTTGTTTTGCCGAGAATATTTTGATGTTTGTCAGCAAAATCAAATTAGTTGGAAAACTCATTGTGGGGCAAAAGTACGCATAAGCCGCGGGGCAAAAGTACGCACTAAGTTTCTGTAACCGTAAAGATAAAATGTGTATAAGAACTAGAATAACTAGGGGTACGAAGAAAGGTGATAACATGTTTCTACAATGGTATTTTTCTCAATACTGGAAATCCGGTTTACGCTCCGAAACTGAGGAATTTCATGGTTTTACGATTTTTTTAAAAAGAATCTTACAATTATTGGTTCAAAGCTCATAAAATTACTTCCACAGACAATATTAATAATTTTGAAGATATGCTTCCGAAACAGATTTCCCTGGGGCTTCTAGTGGCCAACGAAACAATGGACAAAAACAAGGCCAAATACCATCCAATATTAGTATTTTTGCCACCTGGATGATGTTCAGACATAAAAATGGCCCAGACGCCATTTTGAATTCCAAAGTCCGATTTTCGGTTTCTAGAAAGCAACCCAAAATGCTTGAATACTCCCAATATGTGTATTTCCATAATTGAAATGATGCCCAGAGAATGAAAAACGATCCCAGACACCATTTCTACTGTTTTCCGCAAACTGGAAGTCACCATTTTGAATTTAAAAATAGAGTATGGAGTTGATTTTGATCTTAGCATCAATTTAACTCCGAAAATACCCATATTTGGTGGGATTCGACCATTTGTAGTTGTGCGGAAACTCCGGTTTCCCATTTTAGAATCCAAAATGGCGTTAGGGACGTTTCCGGGCCTCTAGGCATCATTCCGGTTCCGAAAAAAACCATATTGAATGGTCTTTGACCTTGTTTAATTTTTTTATTTCTATGGCCTCTTGAAGCCCCAGTGAAATATATTACGGAAGGTCCATTTTTGGGGCATATCACCAAAACACCCACAACTATAAAAAACGGCTTGCGGAAGTAATTTTATGAACTTTGAACCAATAATTGTAAAATTCTGTTCAAATATTCATAATATCCCTCAGTTTCGGAACATATTCGCAAAAAACCGAATTTCCAGGAATAAAAAAAATCTTTCGTGGTACCGCTCTAACGCAACTAAAAGGAAGCGGTGCAAAATTAGCAAAAAATGATTAACTTCATTAAGGATAGTAATAAATACACTGTTCATACAGTGAGAATTTTTGCTCCCTAAACTGCGTACTTATGCCCCACATGAAAGCTTCATGTTCGCATTTGAGATTTCTTTTTTTAAAGTGAAATTCTTATGGTACGAACCATATTCGAAAAACTCTGGTAATGCGTTTTGAACACAAAAGGTTAATGTACCGCTTGAAAACAAACCCCAGTTTTATGATAGTTTTGTTGCAAAAGCAATCAAGTGCGTACTTTTGCCCCTCATTACTCTAATACTCCACTGTTTGGCCAATCTTTGAACACATCTGATTTAGACGCGACGATGATTTCTAGAGCTTGTTGCAAACAAAGGCTAGTCCCTAAGCTTGGGATCAGACGGTATTCCATCGACATTTCTCAAAACGCATATTGTTTACTTGGTATCTACACTTCTGCATGTTTCCCAGCTATCTGTCGCAGTCGGTATTATTTCGTTCTGCTGGAAATTAGCGTACATGTTTCCAGTACACAAAAAGAAACACCAATACAGTTTAGGCAATTATCGTAGCATAACCTCGCTCTATTCGAGCTTGTCATTAAGGAGCCTTTGCTCGCTCTCTGCATGGCTTTTATAAGTGCTGACCAACGTGGATTTACAAAAGGTCGCTCCACTGCCACAAATTAGGTTTGTCTCACTTCGTACATCACTGACAGTATGTTCAAAAGTGCCCAGACGGATGTCAATTACCCCGACTTGAGAGCTACCTGCGATAAACTGAACTACCGCATAGCCGTCGCAAAACTGACAAGCTTGAGAACAACAGGAAATTTTTACTGTGGTTTCAATCGTACCTTACCGGTCGCCGTCTAACCGATTGCCAATCTTTTTATTTTGACGCTATGTTTGGAATACCTCAAAGAAGTAACTTAAGACCGCTTACCTACCTGCTCTATTTTAAAGACGTGAACCTAGTTTTTGAAGGACCACGGCTGTCTCATGCGAATGACCGCAAACATTATCGTTAAGTTCACACAACTGAAAACTCTCACTTCCTCCAACGTCAGCTAGATATTTTTGCCAATTGGTGCCATCGGAACAATATGGATGTTAATCCATCTTCGTCATGTCATTTTCGCGAAACAAAAAACCAACTATAAATTTCAAATACGCTTTGCTAGGAACAGAAATCGATTATGTAAACTAAGATAAAGACTTGGGAGTAACTTTGGATTCCCAGCTCACTTTGAAGCCTCGTATTTTGATTGCCGTCGATAAAGCTTCTAGTATTCCGGGATTCATATTCAGGACCGCTAAAGGATTTACGGATATTTACTACTCAAAATCTCGCTCTGTATTAGAGAACTGCTTGGTTGTCTGGACACTTTACTAATACATTGGTGTGGAAAGGATCGCTTCCGTCTACCAAGCTATGAAAGTCGCTGCTTATTAATACGTTTGGAGTCTCTGTCTGTCCGTAGAGACCCAGCCAGGGCATTGTTCTCCTCAAACCTTTTGTAAGGCCGCATAGACTGCCCCGCTTTCTTAGAATAAACGTGCCTTGCGAAACAATTCGGTGCTACGACTCCCTGCTACTAGCAAAAACATGTGCTACAACTTTCCTGAAGACACTGGCTAAAACTGTCCTAAAAAAATCTTTATATCACTTCTAGGCGACTTAATCACACAATGATCCGTTTCTATGAAGTGCAATGAAATTAACAAAAACTTTTTTCAATAAAGTAGTAACATACTTCATTGTTTAAACGCTTATTTTAAAGGTTTAAAAATACAGTTTGGTAGTTCTCCCTTCAAACGAACATGGGTAATTTATTCCAAAGCAAAAAAATGTGCGAAATTTATACACAATATACAGTTCCAGCAAAAATACCTGCAGCTCTAAGCCCCGTAGTTAGGTTCCATGCCGCCGGTTTTTTCAGCAACATCCTCGCTTGTAGTTTTCGGTTCTTTCGCGGTCCACGTTCATCTTGCACTGCCGTCGCATTCATTCCTACTACGAAGCATTTTTGAAGCCTGCAGAACGGACACCAGTTCCGGCGGGCTTTATCCACTGAGCATCCACCCTGGCCAGCTGTTCGGTGGTACGCGGTTGATTAATCCAACGTTTTTGCTTCAGAATGTTTCACTTGGGTACTAATACTCACAAATGCACGAATAAAGCGCCCTTTTTCGAATACTGCGCTTGAAGAAGCAGGAACATCCATCACAACAGACAGACCCGTAATGTTTTCCTGAGCTTCGATCACCGCAAACTCGGCAGATCAACGGGGTTGACATTTGTTTTTTTTTTTGTAGTTGTCGTAGCTTCTAATCTTTGGCCGGTCACGGTTCACTCAACACTGCTAACGATTTCTGTTGATCGGACACCATTTATATAGATTTGTAGTTATTCTGAAGTGCCCATTAAACTGCCAATCTAGTGCGCTCCAATCCGGGTGACATGATGTCCTTTTCGCCGGTGGTATGTGCTAACATGACTTATTTATTTCCCCCTAGATAGACTCCCGTTATGTCTTATCATTGATAGAAAATCTGGAAATCTTTACGGTCGCAAGTTGTAAGCACACATGTTTAGCATATTCCAAACATATCGCCTAACGTTCCATTCCGGCCCCAGCCAAGTTTAGGTACGTGTGAAGCGAAGAGCAAATAAAGAAAAACAACCAAGTCATTGGTTCCCTGTCTGCTCGGACAAAGCTCGACAGGACGCTACCACCACAGGACAGCTTGTACGACAGTGATAAAGGCGATGACGTCCGTGCTTACGATTCGATAATCGTTGAAAGGACATTTGTCGAATGTTAAACCGAGCTGGCGGCTGTTGAGGTTGAAAGCTATTAGCGGAAGACTTTGCCTCTTACACGATTGTCTTGTTGTGTGACGATGATTTGGGTCACGCTGGCTCGGGGCACTTGAATTGTATTTGAGCGGAAAAAATGCACAATCAGTTTTGGTTCTTTGTTTAGTGTTCTAACAAACGATTTTCGTTGTCTATGGGGAGATGGGATTGAATCATGGGCGTAGCCAGAATTTCAAATAGGGGGGGCAAGCACTTCAAAATTTTAGAAGTAAAAAAATGGTACACTAAGGTCGCTTTCCACGCGGTTTTTATGAGCGGCTTATTTTACGTGGATTCCGGAATGTAAGCGGTTTTTATACGCGGATTCCGAAATTTACGCGTTTTTTGACGCGGATTCCGGAAATCGCGTTTTTTTACGCGGCACGTATTCCCCGCGTAAAAAGCGATTGTTACATCAAGGCAATCAGTGAAAAGTTGTCCTTGACATCAGAGTGGAAAATTTGATTATTCTTTGTCCAACCTCAAATATAAATAGATGTTCTTTACTAAAAACTCTTAAGTTCATTCAAACCTTATTTTGGCGACGAGGATCTCAAGAATCCACGAGCATGGCTTGATCAGCAGCCGCAACCGGGAATTCAAGATATGATTCACAAGATGGCCCAAACTTTACAACGGATAGCGGTCCAGCAGCAGCAGCGTCAGTATCAAAACCCGGAGCAGATTTTGGAGTCCCTCTCTTCGAACATCATTGAGTTTGTCTTCGACGAAGAAAACGGAGTTACGTTCGGACGTTGTTGTTTAACCGCTACAAGGACCTCTTCGAGAACGATGCAGGCCAGCTGAATGATGCGGCGAAGGTACGTTTACTTCTTCGGAAGCTGGACACCCATTCGCACAGCCGCTATTTCAGCTACATCCTGTCAAAGCTTACCAAGGACGTGAAGATTGAAGACACAGTCAAGATTCTCAATAAAATCCTCGGGCATCAAACGTCAAACGTTCCGGAAGCGGTTCATGTGTTTCTTCACGATTGTTGTCGACCATCTGCCGATAAACACTCAGCAAGCAGAGAGCAATCGTGCGTTCAATCGTGCATGCTTCCATAGTGGAGCAAGTGCAATTTTTACTGCTTTCTCAGTCGTAGGGAAAAAAGAACGGACTTTAGCTAGCAGGTCTGTAAGATCCAACTCTTCCAAGTTCTTACGGTCTGCTCTCATGCTGCTGCAATGTTAATACAAAACTTCCACCTCTCCAACAAAATTGTCAACTTCATAAAAAAATACAAATTTTTCGGTTTTGAGCTTGAACTCTTCCAACGACATGCGTATTACGTTAGCGGGATGCAGCAAGGACAACGCGTAGGCAGGTGCACTATCTTCATCGAACCGTGTATCCAGTCAGGTTATAAGAGAATCAAGGTAAGGAATTGTCACAGCACGGTTCCAATACTCCAAGCTAGTTGATGCAGGCGGATTTGCCCGGTACTTTTGCCGCTGCAATAACCTTGGTGGATCAACTGAAAAACCTGTGCAATTCCATGCAACATAGCGCAGACATTTCAATCAATTATTTTTGAACTGCCTGATACTTTACACAGATGTTTCTATGGGCTTAAGATGTAGTTTTGTGCTATTAGAGTTATTGAAAACAAAATTCTGAACCAATGTCAACATTTAGGGGGGGGGGGGCAACGCCCCCCATCCCTGCCCCCCTCTGGCTACGCCTATGGATTGAATGAATATTTGTTGGTATTTGAAGGCAAGCGCAAGTCAATATTTTTAAAAATAACTGGCTGTTCCATGGATCAAACATTTTTTTTAAAAGCGGACTTGGGCACTAGAGGGTTGATAGTAACACGAAAAAACAACGAGATTTCTAAGCGTGTCGTTTAGTAAAGCAGACCCTCAAGCTGATTCATTTGACAAATCCGCTCAAGAAATGCAATTACGGACAGTTTGTGTGAGACATATGGCACTTTTTGAGAGCAAATTCGTACTTTATATGTTAGTAAATAAGCTTTCATTTTTTAAAATAATGTTATCAATTTAATGTATCCATCAACCGACAATGCATGCGAAAAATCCATTGAAATCTCGCCCATCTTTCCCATTTCAATATGCAATTTTCAAACATTCGTAGCTTTTCATCGCAATTGCGAAAAACCACTAAATTTCCACATGTTAATATTTTGGATACTATCATTTTATTCATTTTTCGTATGTTTTGTCAATATAGTAGAAGATTTGACATAACTTTTTTTGAATACGGATAATATTATGGAGATTTGGAAAGAATTCTTAAAACTCTCGAATTTTTATCAATATTTAAATCATAACATAACATTTTTGCAGCGTCTTATAATATTTCCGATTTGTGTCAGCAATGCCGAATAAATCTTGAAATCTGGTTTTCTTAATTAAAACTATATTAGGCCGTTACAAATTTTATTTTCATTTTATGTTACCCCCCCCCCCCCCCCCCTTCAAAAATCTTGAATATTGGAAGGGGAAGAAACAAAAACCGTTTTATTCATTTTATTTGTTTTCCGACAGCATTAATGCTTTATTTAGCAATGAACAAGTCCAGTGACAGAGAGAGTGTCGTCAAAAGGCAAGCGAAATAGATAATAATAATAATAAAGTGTTATTTTTCAACATTTATTTGAGTGCAAACAGTTACAAACGTCATAACTTGCACACACACTTTTACCAAAGATATTTCTTTTTTTCGTCTCGGTGTTATTTAGGTTTTGCCACCCTCTTTACTAAGTTTGATAACCTTGGACATAAAAAGAATTCGAAATTTGTATCAGTCATACTTGATTCAATTATGTTTCGTATTTTTAAAAATATTTATTATCAAGCTGCGGAAAAAAAGGAAATGCAAAATTATTAACTTTGCAAACCTCAATATTAAGATTTCGCCTGATTATAACTAAACTTACAACAAAAGTTGTGCACTAAGGTTTTTTACACGAGAGATAAGTACCTTGTATAAAACCGTGTGAGAAAACCGGGGTTATTCATAAATCCTTCGGAAGGCCCTTGCTACCTTGGTTTAGCGGTCCATTTCTAATGTAGTCAACCGTTCTGGAACAATTAAGAAAAGAAAACAAGAACTGGAACACACGATAATCGAAACCTACAATCCCAAATCGCATTACTTCAACAACCCGCATTAATTCGACAATTTGCGTAAAATACTGCGGAATTTAAAAACTCGTGTAATTCTAAAACCGCAATAGTTCGAAAATTCGCGTGAAAATCACGTTAGTTAAAAAATTCGTGCTAAAAAACTCGTAAAACAGTCTGCATAAAGACACGTTAAAAAAACTGGGTGTATATGCTCAGCTAGAATTTTTGTTTGAAGAAATTCTAAATTTGGCCTAAGCACAGATTTTTTAAGACTTGGTTACAGTGTTTTTTTTTGGAAAATCAAGCAAACTTCAACTTTATTGACCCTATACCGATCAAACAAAAGGTTTTGGTCTTAAAATTTTTTTTATTATTACAGGCAAACTTCGATATAAGGTACATTCCGATTTTTGAGTTGTACTTTATATCGAATTGTACCTTATATCGAATCATGAAACATTTTCAACAATAGGGCTTCAAATACTTCATTTTGTTGTCATTTGTCTACGTATAGTTTATTTTGGAAATAGAATCCAACTATAAGTATTAATCAACTTGTTTTAAGTGCAATTTGAAACACATAGTTTTTTTTTGCTTTTTAGAAGACCTTTAGCCGTGTCGTTTCAGCCAAATAGATTGCAGGAAACTGATTTTGACAGCTTTTATTTTATCTGAACGTGGTGCTTCAATTCTATAATTATTATAATTAGTATTACACATTTAGTTATTCTTTTTAACTTACATTCAGTGTTCCTAATCTGTCTTCTGGCTGCAGGGCACGTTTTAAAGTGCGCCACGTGTTTTAGGTTAAGCTGAAGTAGGGAATTTTCATATCATTTCTAATTTAAGCTACAAATATCAATTACCTCTTATTCAATAACTCCTTTTCAACTTCACTGACATTAATCAAACACTACTTCTAACAGTTTATAATTTATTTTAGATACATTCACTTTATTAGATAAACACGTCTTGCTGCTATCGCCTCTGGACTTAGAAAGACCAAGAGAGACCGATCACCTGACAGCTCAAACACTTCCGCCGCAGATCGTTATCATTTGAGGCGCCGCCCTTTGGGATCAGTATTAACCAGGGTGGCTAGTTCGACGGTTTCTCCGCTTACAAGCCGCGTGTGATAGTTTATTTCCAAAAAGTTTGTCATCTAGAAAAAAAAAGAAAAAAATCAAGCCGTTACGTTATTATAACTAATTTGTTTCAACATTTATTTACATTTATACAGACTTTTTATTGAAACTGCTTCTTTTTTTCTTCTTCTCGTTGTTATTTATTTTTTGGTCCGCTGTATAAGAACCATGAATATCTGCTTACGGGTTGACAACTTTTTCAACAATTTCCTCGTCCTTTAGGATTTCGGAATCTGCACATAAGGGCTTTTCTTTGAACATAAGGGTGGCCTAGAGTTGCAATTTGCACACTGGTTGAAAACGTGATCGTCAGCCTTTTGAGTGTGAAAATGCTATTTAAATGCTTTAGTGTATCCGACAGTTTTTGTTTATTTGAATGGGAAACTTTTGGTGCAAATAGATTTTTGATTAATCTGCCTAAAAGTGCAATGAAATTAATTTTTTTAATTACTTATCAAATCAAAGTTAAGTCTTTAGCAAAGTTGTAGGTAATATTATACAGAACATTTTGCTGAAGACGCTTTGATTCTATCTCTTGTATATTGATCACATACAGGTAGTTTTATACACACATTCTTAAAATTTCTAAAAATCAAAAAATACTAATCAACTTTTTTGGGTATGATTTCAGAGGCCTACTTTATTCTGAACTTTTTTACATATATGAGAAATACAGCATTCTTAAAGACAGTGGTAATTCGCGACCAAAATGTTGAAAATTCGCGGCAGGCAAAATAGAAAATGTTCAAAATTCGCGGTAATTTCACGGCGACTTTATTCTTCATAAAATTACCCGATAAAATAATTTTGCTTTAGATAAAAACGAGGAATAACTTTTTTTTCTTCAGGAAATTACCTGATAAAATAATTTTGCTTTAGATAAAAACGAGGAATAACTGTATTATTCAATTCAATATACGATAATTCAACCGTACGATTAATCTTTCTTTGCATTACTGACAAAAAATGCAAAAAATGCAAAATGTGTCAAATTGTTTTTAGTCAGATTTTGGTGTCGGTAAGCATTCAAGATATTCAAGTTATGTTCAGAATTTAAGTTATAAAGTTATAAACGGCCGCGATCCGAATACCTACAAAAATTAAAATACCAATTTTACTGTCGAGTATTTTTGAGGATGCTTGCTTGTATATCATCTTGCAACTGTGATTTTATGGCTGCACACTGACGAATTCTATCATGCAGGTCACCAATCGCCAAAATCTTTGTTCGAAGAGGATCTAGCAACCGAACCGCCCGAAAACATTCGATCCAGGCTGACAAAATCGCGGTTTAAGATTACCATTTTATTTTATTGGTTACGTAGGAAAAGGCTTCCCGTTGCCATCAAAGTGCCCATTAATTTTCAAATTTGTTTGTGTTGCTGGTTTTCACGAGTTTCGCAGGTTTAAAATCGGAATGTTTCATGAGTGGCATAGAATGTTGCGGTTTTTTTATTACTTTCGCGGGTTTTTGTAAAATTTGCTGCCGATGCTGGATTTCGCGGCTTCCGCGAAATCGCGATTTACCACTGTCCCTAATCATTCTGCCGAACATACCTTAAGCATATTTCCAACTTTTTCATAGGTTTTATGATGTTTTTGATAAAAAAATTCACATTTTCTAAACATTTCTCCGAGTTTTAATAAAATTTTGTCTTTTAAAATTTCAAACAAATTCTCCAGGGATCAAACTTTAAGTTAATTTTTTTATCGGCTCCTCCGTTCCTATCCATGTTTAACGACGCTATATCATGTTTTTTCAGCAACATTAAACTTTTCGGACGGGTTTTCAAACTTTCCGCTTGTTTATAGAAGTTTCCATACCAATTTCGGAGTTATTTGTAACATAATAAAAATATGTACCTTATATCGAGGTAAAATGTACCTTATATCGAGTGACGCTATATCGAAGGTACTTTATAACGAGGGTACCTTATATCGAAGTTCGCCTGTAATAGACACTCGGCTCAGTAAATAATCATAAAGTTTGTTACTTGTTAGTACAAAAATTTGGAACATTTGATTTATACCAACACGGTTTTCGGTTATTTTTTCTTATTTTTTTTGTCTCACGGTGTGAAATTTAAAAAAGAACAAATTTACTATCTAGATCTAGAAGATATCGATAAAAGAGAATCTTTTAAAATATTTTTAATCTTCTATTTCTCAAAAATTAGCCATGATTCAAAAATAGTTGATAGCACGAAGTGACAGTTTTAGCATATACAAACATCTGTGCAAAGTATCAACCAAATCAAAAATAGCAATTGAAAAAATATATTGAAATTGGGACATATTTTATGGAATTGTTCAAAAAGCGTCATTCGTGAATTTTTTAATGATATCTGCTTAATATTTTCGGAAAAATTTAAAGAGCAGAGCCTGCAAATTAAGTTGGACATGAGTAAAAATATATTTGGTTCGGAAAATTCAATAAATATTTCAAAATTTAATTCGAAAATTTTACCGATACTCAGAGTGAACTGCTGTTGGGGCCAAGCACACATGTGCGTGTTTTTTACGTAGGACTACGTTTTACTTTGGTAGAGTGGTGTATAACAAAAATGTTCCCCTTTTAAAATGCCTATTATCTTATTATAGTAGTAAGAACGAATGAACAAACTTTTAAAGCCAATGCCTCGATAAAACCCAAATTAATCCAAATAGCGATAAGACCCAGACTTTCTCATTCGAACTTATTATTTCTTTAAATAGATTTACACAAACCTTGATAATGTTTGCTAGATTTATTTATCACTCTAAATAATAAATTTTGGTAGCTAGCAGTAAAACTATACTGAACATTTAAAATATAACATTCAACCACATATGAACATACTACAACACATGCAAATAACATGAAATAAATATGTTTCAACGACGCGACGCAAATTTTTTTTGAATCGAAACGTCACGGTACTTATATTTAAGTTGGACTCGATTATATATCATTCGGGTTCGATTATTCAAAGTAGGATTTTTTTCATTGCAAAGATGACTTTTTTTTCACAACTTTTGAAGCACGTGTTCATTCATTATCATTCATCAATTAACCCTCACCTAGCCCGTTCATATACCATCAATATTGTTCATATCGGTTGTACCATCGAAATTGTTCATATCGCCAGCTCTGAGAAAAGTGAGTGAGTTTAAGTAGTCTTGGGAATATGTTTCTTCTAATAGCTGGTTTCACATTTTTAAACATAACAGGCAAAGAAAAAAATCCGATTTCAACAAAATCAATAGGGTCAATAGGGGCAACTAGAACTTTCTTATGACACTGATTTTATGAAAATCGGTCCAGCCATCTCTGAGAAACATGAGTGATATTAAATAGTCGCTAGAACACGTTTCTAACTTTTGAACCACATGTCCAATCTTTTTCAAAATTTCAAAGTCAAGCATTTTTTAGGTAGCCCGTTCATTTGAAATCAATTTTGTTTATGGTTGTGTAGTTTATGAGATAATGAACTTTCGTTATTTTCATATTTGGATAAATAACATACAAACTAAAAATTCGATAAAATAAAATTTGATAGGGTTTAATGGGGCAACTGAAAGGGGTTTAAGGTTTCATGGGGCAACTAAAAGGTTTATTTGAATATAATATCATGAAAATCGGTCCAGTTATCTCTGAGAAAATCGAGTGCGATTGAAAAGTTGCACACACACTTACACCCACATACAGAAAATGATCAGCTTGTCGAACTGAGTCGAGTGATATATCCATTCGGCCTTTGGAGCACTGTTATACGTTTCATTTTTCCAGTGATTGCTGTACCTTTCTAGAAAAAAGGCAAAAGAGAGGCAAAACATTGTGAATACATTAACTCTTCGGAACACATTCATTTTTATAGCTTTTTAAACACACGTTTAAAAAGCAAAGCAAAGCCTTGGTGCTACATTCCGATTCGGAACTCGACCTTCTGTTTCTTGTACACAGACTTCGCAGCCAACTGTTCAGTGTATAGGACAATTGCGGGGCTAGCGCTACGATCCTACTGACACTAACAGTACCTCCCGAGCCGAGACTCGAATCCACGACGACTGGCTTGTTCGACCAGCATCGTACCCCGAGACCAACTGAGAGGTTGCAAAATAAACACATGTTTAATCATTATAAAAATCATTAGTTGGTGGATGTCATTAGTTGGTGGGCTGTCTTCAAAGCCCGTTCATTTGATATCGGTTTTGTTCCAATCGGTTGTGTAGTTACTGAGATAATGAAATTTCGTGATTTTCACATTTCGTTTCATAACAGACAACGTTACAGTCCGATTACGATGAAATTTAATAGGGTCTGATGAGGCAACTAGACCTTTCATTTGTAACTTATTTCGTGAAAATCGGTCAATTTATCTCTGAGAGAAATGGGTGAGTTCAAGCAGTCTTAGAAACATGTTTCTTTTCATAGCCCAATTTCACATTCTTATACATAACAAACAAAGTTAAAGTCAAATAACAATAAAATTCAATAGGGTTTTATGAAAACTGGCCTCACTACTCATAGCCTTCTGTTGTGGTATTTCCAAGGGGCTCTTGTGGCTGTCAAACTCCATACATTTTTCATCTACCAATCATTGATTCTGCTACCAGCGATTCTGGTACCCAGTTTTTGGTTGGTTTGCCTTAAAACAACTGAAATAGAGTAAATGTCCCATAATTGTCAGTAGACTTATTCTCGAATAAATATCCTTATAGATGAAAAAACATGAACTAAACGTTTGTTTTCGTTACAATGTGCGATTTTAATGTATAAGATGGTTTTCGTAAGCTTTTGAAATGAAATATTGACGCCCTGATGAATTCATGATTGGTATGCGAAATTATGACGTTTATAGTCCCCTGGGTATTTCAGCTCGCGATATTCGACTTGATTTCCAAGCGAAATAAAGCAGTTGCATAAACGAGTGTGATTCACAAGTGTATTTAGTGTATTGTTGTGTATAATACGAAGGAATTAAGTGAATTGTGATAGCAAGGTTTGCATAGTGTAGAGGTAAAGTAGTGATCACACAAGCAGACTGACATTTGTCTAGTAAGCAAATGCTTCACAACGGTTGAAGATTGCATACAAGTTATCTTGCATGTAACTGAATCGCGTACAACGTATCTTTCATATGATCTCGCCATTCAAGCAGTGTTGCGATTCTGTTTACTAGATAACCATATCATTTATATTACAAAATATATAATAAACTTGATTGTATGATGAAAATTAATAAAACGATCGTAACTAATATGGTTAACTGTTATAAAATTTTCTTTGCAAACATACTACCTTTTATTTGATTCCAACAGTTACTTAATTTGAACTGATAATGTTAAAAAAATATATCATAACCTCAGGCAAATCCAGTACTAAAGTCTCCAGCGAAAGGTGGAATCGCAACTTTGGACAGTTCGGAAACACCAATTGTACAATCCCAGAGGACAATACCAAGGGATGCCTATGGTAAACAGAACTCAGGGTCAAACAATACTGGTCCCATTTTGGTCCGAAGTGCAACTCACGCCCTTCGTCAGACTCTCAAAAACCTGCGAACGCTGCTGGTCGATCAAAAAGCCCTGAAGCTCCGAATAAGCCCTGAAGCTCCGAATTCGAATAAGCACATATACATTTGGAAACCATTCTAATCAGAGGGATAGATTCAAGACCATGAAGAATGGAATGCTGAATAAAATATCGTTTGTTCAGGTGAACCTCCAGCACGCAACAGGAGCTAGCAGCGTTCTTTGTAGGAGGTTCACCCGTGAAAATCTGGACGTAGCTTTAATATAAGAGCCTTGGTCCAACTACAATAGAGTTAAAGGAATTTCTACACCAAATTGTAAGCTTATTTACGACAGTACACAAACTAGTCCTAGAGCAACAATTCTAATACGAGATAATTTAGCTTTTATCCCCGTTACTGAATTCATCAGTAGAGATGTCGGGGCAATTCAAATGGAGGTTCCAACGACCCCAATGGATGACGGAGATCACCGTCGCTTCTGCCTATTTTTCAGGAGACAACGTTGAAAGTTCCCCCAATGAAGTTCCCACGCTAGTTCAACACTGCAAACTAAAAAACAAACAGCTCATCATAGGATGTGATGCGAATACCCACCACACTGTTTGGGGTAGCAGTAACATCAATGTTAGAGGTGATTGTTTACTTCACCACTTAAAAAAAGCAAAGCCTTGGTGCTACATTCCGTATCGGAACTCTACCTTCTGTTTATTATACACAGACTTCGCAACCAATTGTTAAGTGTACTGGACAATTGCAGGGCTAGCGCTGCGATCTTACTGACACTAACAGTCTCTTCCGAGCCAAGAATCGAACCTACGACGACTGGCTTGTTAGGCCGGCATCGTACCTCGAGACCATCTGGGAGATAACTTCACCACTTAATTTCGCATAATATAAACATTTGTAATCAAGGTAATGATCCAACTAGTATTAGACTGGAAACTCTTGATCTTGATCTTATCAGACTAGAAACTCTTGATATTGAATTCTGTTTCAGTGGACGACATCTCTTCCAGTGAGCAGCTTGAAACTGTTTCTTCATCTTTTCTAACCAATATTACAGCCATATAGAATAGAAGCCTTTGAAGTAAGTTGCCCGTTGAAACGGAAAACTTCCAGTAAGGACGTATCTTGGCGGAACAATAAACTTGAAAGGCCTAGAAAAACATCCATAAGGCTTTTCAACAAGGTCAAAACTGCCGGCAAATGGATAAGGTATAAAAACTGTTTGACAAATATAATCGAGCGATCCGTAAATCAAAGAGAAGGGATTGGAAGCTTACATGTGAGCAAGTTGAAAACTTGCCTGTTGTAGCTAGTGTCCATAGAGCCCTCTCTAAGGATCACACTAACGGACTTGGCCGCATAAAGAACGAAAACGGTCAGTTCACAACAGATTCTCAGGAAACACTTAGTATCATGTTGGTTACACACTTTTCAGGCTCAACTCAATTGACTTCTGAAAACGCACAGGACTTCTATATAGCTCGACCTAGCTTAATTCATGACATGGTTAAAGCTCAAGAATTAGCCAGTGTAATATTTACGAAGTTAAGAATTGAGTGGGTAGTGGATTCCTCAAAACCCTTTAATCGCCAGATCCAGATGGGATTTATCCAGTACTTTTACAAAAAGCAAGGATAATATAGCCCTTTTTTATAGGTGAAGATGTTTAGGGTTAGTATGATACTTAGCTACATTCTTAGTAAATGGCGAGAAATCGGCGTCATATTTATTCCTAAGACTGGAAAACGTGACAGGACAAGTCCCAAGCATACAGATCACTCAGTCTAACTTCTGTCATTTTGAATATGATGGAAAAAATCATTGATCTACATATCCAATTATCTTTCTTGAACAGTAAACCATTGAACAAGTTCCAGTTTGCCTATCAATCTGGTAAATCAACTGAAACCGCACTTCACACGTTGGTTTCAAAACTAGAGATGTATTTTGATGCTAAAGAAATTTCACTGGTAGTTTTTCTTGACATTGAGGGAGCATTTGATAATGCTTCCCACGAATCTACAAAGAAAGCTATTCCAAAACGCGGTTTTGACATGTGTATCTTGAATTAAACTATTGCTATGTTAGCAAACCGGTTAATCACAGCCAAATTAGGAAGATCAACTTTAACGACAAAACCAACAAGGGGTTGTCCACAAGGGGTTTTATCTCTTTTATTGTGGTCTCTTGTAGTCGATGATCTTCTTAACAACTTAACAAACCTTAGCTCGTAGTCGGCAGCGAGGGTATAAAATTTGCCTCTAGTTTATAGAATAATCTAGAATTAAGAGTTTTCTGGCTCCGTTAAACATTTTTGTATTGTGCCGTGTCAAATAAACGTTATGTAAAAAAAAACTGAACAAACCTAGGATACGAAGTCATCGGGTTCGCTGATGACATTACTATTTTAGTTAGGGTTTAAAGGCGGGTCTACTATTCCTAATAGAATGAAATCCGCCTTAAACTACACACTCAAATGGTGTAAGCAGGAAGAACTAAACGTCAATCCTTCTAAAACATTCATAATCCCATTTACAAGAAAGAATAATATTGCAACTCTCAAGTTGGGAGAAACACAGTTGGTGCTTTCCAAGCGAACTAAGTACCTATGTGTTATGCTTGACCATTCCAGTTGAGCGAACGACCATCTAGAGTATGCAATCTCAAAAGCAAACAACGCTCTTTGGGCTTGCAGCAAAGTGCCTTCATTCAGACAAAAATGTTTGATTATTTTTTGCGGATTTTCAGATTATTCTTGCTGGAAACGATTATTTGACTGTTTATTTTCTTTCGGTGAAATTTATCCTTGAAGGAATAACCTGTAAGTGTCATTCACACTACATTCTGATCGGATAAGGAATAGGTAAATGTAAAAAATCAATCATATTTACTAAATAAATTCATCGTAAAGAGCTCTACAGATACAGTTCCGGTTACTTGCTTCTTCCAAAAAAAAAACAGTAATGGGCACAATTACTGTTATTTATCGTCCAGAACAGAGTATAAAACGTTCAACTGTGATGTTCTTATTTCCTTTGATTAGGGGATACTCGTATGAATCAGACGTCTCAATCAATTTGTCGTTTCACTCTTCCCTCCACACGATGATACATCGGTGATCCTATCGGCATTAGTCATCTGCCTGTCATCGTTAAAATTTCCGCACACAAGTTAGCTTCCAGTTCCTTTTTGTAGATGCCGAATAATGCACAAACCCGAGCGGAGTGAGCCCGCCGTAAGTGATTTATTTTAACGACCCGTGGCGGTGGAGTGTCAGACCTTGCGATGCGGTGCGGTGCTTGTTGAGCATGTCATCATCTGCATACATAGGATATGGAGGTGGAGGTGGCGTGCGCGCTTTCAAGCTGGGTCATCATTAATTTATTGATATGGTTACGATTATGCGTTAACCTCTCCCCGGCGGGGGTGTTATGAAAGCGCACTCCGGAACGGAACAGGTCGAACAGGTCGGTGATAATCACTGGGCGATTACATGGTACAACGAACTATTTAGTGGACTATATGGCCAATTTATTTGCTTTTTGATTCATTTGCATGTTTGATCTATAGGTTCGATCATGAAAAATAAGTAACATTCATATAAATATATGTCTACACAGCTCTGGATGATATTTTTGTTCCGGGCGGGCCACCCTGGACGCGCTCCGGTATTCTACAGTAGCTATACATACAAAAGGTTTACAACACTGTTGCCACATTCAAAAACGAATTAACATGTCTTATATACGACAGGTCTATCTCTGGGTCTATTAAAGGATTCAGCTATCGTCTAAGCAGAGTGCAACAGCTTTTTGTTTGTTACTCTTGTTACCAACAATGGGAAAGACATTCGTATCAGGTTAATGGCGATCCATTCTTACAGTCCAGATAATGAATTTCACAGTACATTAGCTTCTTAGGAAATTTGCGTTGAAGACTTTTCTTCTCAGATTCGACGGAGCTTGGTTGTTTGATTTACTTTAAATAACGATTATGTACGAATATTTGAATATTCAAGATTGAGATATAAATAAACAAAACGAATGAAATGGAAAAGATCATGGAAACCGGCTTCGTACTTCGGACGCGAAAAGAGATATATTTGCCTGGAATTAATAGAGCCACGGACCCGTTTTCTACATCCAGCATCCATTTGCACTGAATGGAATATAAAATAAATGCGACAAACTCATCAATCATTTATAAGCCGTTACGGCTCGATGTCGAAAGTCTTCAACTTATATTTCAATTTCGTCGTTTTCGGTTCCGCCATTATCTTCCGTTTAAGTAATTGTGAGTTCTTCGCGGGTTACAGATTTCAGTCAAGATGTTTTATTGTGGGTGGGTCTCTGTACTGCTATTTGCACTACCGAAAGTAAAATGTAAACCAGGAATAAACGAACAGTTTACTTTGCGCCGAACGCGTAAATGTCTATCTGTTTTTATTCTACTTAATCAATAATAATAACAAACGTTATTATATTATCTGAAAAATTAGCATGGCAGCTGCCATGCCGATACTGAGGTTGCTATCCGGACTGCCGGATTGACTGTTGCGTATATTTATTTCGATCGATTTATTTATTTACTCACAAATTTTGCACTACCCCGTGTGCTCCAGCCGTGCATACCGTCGAGGATGTTTTGTGTATTTTTTTTCTCGTGCAGTGTGGAAAATTCAGAACGGCAAGTGAATTTGGTTACCCTAGGGCTGGACTTCGGCGGTGGGGCTGCTCCATTCCGGTGCGGCGCTCTTTGTTGGCATTTCTTCTTTCCGATCGCAGATAGTGCCTACATGAATGGGGATGTTTTCAGCGTGGAAAATGTTTACTTTTCGGCGGAAAGTGTTCGAGTCGGTATATGGAATTGTACAGTGGAGTTCTGATTTTGGCGAATTGTACTTTGTGCATCGTGTTTTTTTATCGTTCGCTTGAAATCTTTATGATAAATACTTGAATAACGCTTATACTCACGCGAATTGGTGTTGGGGAGATGAAGCCGTCTATTGCTTTTTTAGTTTGAATTTGTTTGCAATAGAGATTCAATTCGATTTGCAGTATTGGTAGACAGCATGATTTGATTTTAATTGTAGTTGTAAAGAATATATATCTATATTTAATGGCACAATATTGAACTTCATTTTGCACCAGCAAAACTGAATAAGCGCGCTCGGCTTGGGAATTATGTACATGTATTCATAATAATAATGATTCATTTTAGAAAATGTTTATAATTCAATTCTGAAATGTTTCTTTACCTTTCGGTCATTTTCGGTTTATATAGAACCTTGCACAACTGTTTCGCTCCGATAGAGATGTCATTTCAGATAAAAGTCATCATTCATGAGCACATTGCTTCCGGAAAGAAGCTAGAGGTGCTGTTGCCATATTTGACCCGGCAGTTTTTAATGATGGCAAAAAACTTATGCAATAATTTCCAGCTAGTATTTGCATCAAGGAATAAAATAAGTAAAAAAATGGTTGCAATTGAGAAGTGTTCGTTCGCATGATAAAAATCAATTCGTCTCATATGCAAAATGAACAACGAAATCTTTTCCTCATGCTAAATTTCAATTTACCTCACAAAAAATAATAAGAAAATAAATTGGGACAGAAAAATCGCTTCAAACCGCTTTCGCAATATAGCTATTGAATTTTGTTTGCAGACTGAAAATTTCATTTTTTCACGTACTCTACTGCGAATCTTGTTCCTTGTTACAGCAACTCTGAAGCTCGTAAAGGATGAATAACGTATTTGTGACAACCCGTGACCGTGTATGAAGTAAATCATCATTTGGCTTTGTTTGCATTAATTCTTTCATTTCAACCACCAAATGTCATAAATGTCATAAATCAGAGTCTCATCAACCACTCCCTTCGTCCCTCTACTATGATTCATGGTCTGATTCTTGCCGGAGCCACATTTATTTTGCATCTAAGTTGCGGATTTGAACTAATGTTTCTGCATTTATAAATGCATGTACTGAAAGTTTCTCGAAAATATATGAGCTTTCTGCAATACGAGTACGATAAGTGGAGATGAATGGTTGTCAACTGGGGACTTACGTGAGAGGCTGGCTCTAGCAAAGAGAAATGAATTTAATTTCTCCCTAATTTCATAAGCATCATAAGCTGGATGCAAAAATTGTTTTATGGTTGAACTATGAGTCTTGTCTTTTAAGAGTTCATCCCAATAACAATAAGTTTTACTGTTATCAAATTATTATTACTAGCCTAAAAGGAACACCGCTTTGCCACAACCCCCCACCTTCCAGAGCCATACTTTTATTTTTCGTTTTCCAAATTTTGGTTCAAAACAAAACGAAACACCAAGCTTTTCTGCAACCCGACGTCTCGAACTCCATTCCGATACTAACGGGTGACAACTAAAAATTTGGATTTTTTTTCTTCAGCTGTCGAAAAAAGGTGGAAGAACTTATTTTTATTTCTCATGAAGATTCATTCATTGTGAACTAACAAAAAATATTGAGCATTTGAGAAAGGTCCGTCACCGGCCTCCTGACAAAGTTTTCTAATGATGCCGAAATAAGAGCGTTGTACGGTCTTCAAGTTTAGGTTGGTAAACGGCTGGGCAGTGCGTACCAGCAGTACACCCGTACTAGTTGACATAAAATAGACCTCAGTGTGGTCCAAAGTATAATGCCCAGCAACTCCTATCCCTACCTCCACGGGGTACCGACTGGGATACGAGCAACCAAGGGAAGATCGGTAAACCGGTGGGAACTTGGTCGTATGCTGACAGGGAAGGGGGAGCTGTTCTCCTAGGAGGGCAGCTTGTCCGAGCATCTGTTCCCAATGTCAGGGGCGGCTCAAACAGCGTCTGATCCGGAGCGGACGGCTGAATTAGGAAATGCGGCGACTCGGCAGCTACACCCAAGACGGCAGCGCCGTCGCGAGACTAGGCATCCGCAGCCCTAGTAAGGCAGAATGCCGAAACATTAAAATACTATGAACAATCAAGAATTGAATACGGACCGCAACAATTGGCAACGACCTAGGCGACGAAATAAGGATGACGATTGGCAGCTCGGTACATGGAACTGTAGATCGCTGAACACCCCGGGTGGCGACCGGATTCTGCTGGATCAGTTAGAACCCCGCCACTTCGACATCGTTGCGCTCCAGGAGCTTTGCCGGGAAGGAGAGAAGGTACGGAGGATTTGTGGCCGCAGAGCACAGTACTACCAGAGCGGCGGCACAACTAATGAGCTGGGTACCGGCTTTATAGTGCTGGGCAGGATGCAAGGTCGTGTGATCAAGCGGCAGGCGATCAGCGACAGGTTGTGTTTGTTGAGAATAAAAGGCCGGTTCTACAACTACACTATCCTCAATGTGCACTGCTCTCAGCACAGCTAGATAAACTCTACGATAGCTGCGTAGAGATATCAAGATCGTCATCGGGGACATGAACGCGCAGATCGGTAGGGAAGAAATGTACAAGCCGGTGATCGGCCCGCATAGCCTGTACACCGTGACGCACGACAACGGTGACGATGCGTCAACTTCGCAGCTTCCCGAGGAATGGCAGTCCGAAGTACCTTCTTTCCCCGTCAGGACATCCACAAAACCACCTGGAGATCACCTGACCAACGTACAGCAAATCAAATTGACCATGTTCTCATCGACGGCCGGTTCTTTTCAGACATTACAAACGTACGTACCTATCGCGGTGCGGATATTGGCTCGGACCACTACCTTGTTACGGTATCATTGCGCTCGAAACTGTCGACCGTATACCACGTGCGACACCGCCGAGCCCCGCGGCTCAACATTAGGCAGCTCCGGAACTCCCAGGCTGCGGAGGAATACGCGCAACAGCTTGAAGCAGTGAACAGTACTGTTCTTGGATTTGAAACGCGGGTTGAGAATATAAAAATGATATGGTTCTGGAGAACGTCTGGACTACGTAACCAGCAAAGGTCCCGTAGTTTGCAAACTCGCACAAAACTAGCGCTGTATAGGACGCTGATACTCCCGGTGGCCCTTTACGGACATGAAGCATGGACGCTGAAGGAAGCTGATCGACGAGTGCTCGGAGTTTTTGAGCGTAAAGTTCTGCGATTGATACTTAACGGTAAACTAGAAGATGGAGTGTGGCGCAGACGCATGAACCACGAGTTGTACCAGGTATACAAACATGCTGATATAGTGAAGGTAATACAGCGGGGTAGGCTTCAGTGGGCTGGACATGTAGCCAGAATGCCTGACGAGAGAGCCGCAAAAACTCTCTTCAGTAGAGAACCAGGAAGAGGCCGTCGACTCCGTGGTCGAGAGGCCTCGCACGCGGTGGATGTGCGCGGTGGAAGAAGATGCACGATCTGCTGGTGTACGAGGAGACTGGAGAACGGCTGCCCAAGACAGAAGAAGCTGGACATCTCTAATTCGTTCGGCCCTAGACCGGTGAACGGTCCGTTAGCCAACAAAGTAGAGTAAAGTAAGTTTTGGAGAAGAAGTCCTCAAATGGCTTGAATTTTACTGAATTGACAGAACACATGTGTGTAGGTCGCCATTGAATGTTCTAATTGGTGTACTCCAAGAAAGCGTGCTAGGACCACTGTTATTTATTTTATACATAAATGACGTGAAATCAGCGATAGGATTTTGTTGACTGAAGCTCTTTGCGGATGATACGGTAATATTTTGCGGGTCAAAGCATTCAAAAATGCATTATTAAAAATTTAAAATAGATTTATCACGAATAACTTATTGGTTAAAGATCAAAAAGTTAAAATTGGATGTTTCAAAAACCAAAATGATATGAAATGATTCCATATAAAAATAAATTGAACCTTGATGACATAAATGTTGATATTGAAGGGAAGCTGATAGAAAGAGTACAAAAGTTCAAATATTTGGAAATGAGGGGAACATCTAGGTAGGACAGTGGAATGCGTTGTTCGAAACTAAAAAAAAATCCAGCCGTCCGTCACGTCTTTGAATGCTTTAGAATTCAACTCGGCAGTGTGCACCGCACTGTACTTCTGTGTATTGTCACTAGAGTGATTTACCACTCTTGTTCCGGTCAACTGTGGTGTAAGCAGTAAGTGTATAATTTTTTCTACGAGCGGCAGAAACACAGCATACAGTAGAAAAAAGAAGTCTGGTGCGAAAAATTGCTACACGCATCGCTCATGCTGATATATTTTCATATTATCTAAATATTTTTACCTAAATCACAATCAGATTAAATGCAAAGAAGAGCTATTAACCTCAAGGTTACAAGGTCCGCTTTGGGAGGCGGTTAGTCATGAGCTCGAGTCAGAGGGACTTCTACGCATGGGTTTATTCTCAGTCTCCATCAGATTGCCAACTTTGACTCTTCATTCATGCTAAAAAAAGTCGAACACACAGTTGAATGAATACACACTCTCCAGGCAATTATAATTGCCGAAATTTGGCAGGAGTAACTAACGAGACAAGAGCGGAAGAGTTAAGCGTAGAGAGAAAGGTAAAAGTAAAAAAAACCGTCACTAACCACGGTGACAAAAGTTCCCCCTACTTCCCGCAACAGTCGTTGGAGATGCAGAGCTGACAAAAACGATTGTGGCACTTCCTTCCTTTCTTCCCTAACCTGTCTTTAAGAATGTTACCGGCGCCGTTATCGATCTATTCGAAACGGAAGTTACTGAATTCATTGAAGATAGTTAGTTGATCCAAAATTAGTCACGAAAGAGCAACTACGAAATGTGCGATGTTTTAAGCAATTTTAATTGCGCACTTTAATGTTGAAACTTCTTGGGAGCCTTCATATTCACCATAATCAACTACACTACTACACGCATAACTTTTCCTTAGTACTTTAGAAGCAATAGCGCAAAATTGCCTTTTAGGTAACAAAAGGCAATAAAATTTTTCTCCAGTCAAGTAACAACACATACTGTCATATACCTATTTAGCACGTGTTACGAGAGTAGGGCTATCTAATAATGGTCGTTTCAACCACATGCAAAATTTTTTCTGTCGCAAAATACCCCTTTCCATCTTAAATCAAAAAATTACACACCGTCGCATATGTTGCACATGTTGGGCCTCTGCCAGGTTGAATGCCAACGCGAGCGATCGGGCGAGATTCTTGCCGTAGGTATATAAACAGCCGCAGCTGTTTATTAACCTACGGCAAAAATCTCACCCCATTGCTCGTGTTGGCGTCAGCCTGGCAGAGGCCTTACAATTTTCTCCTATCTCCAATTCATCCGGTGTGCGTGTATTAATTCGCTCGTTGTATGCATACGGAGTAGCTAAAAAATATGACAAGAGCTGCCAAGCAGCATTTTCTCCATCATAGAGTATGCAAACGTTGATGATTTCAAAGACTTGAAATGCGCCTTAAAATGACATCACGATCTGTAAACTGCGTTAGAGAAAAACAAAAAAATTCGCTTTCTTGCAAGCTATCTACAGCACATAATCATTGGTTCTTGGAAACTCATTTGGACCTGTTTGAAAATATAAAACTTGAGCCCATCCAGAACAATATTCACAACTTCGGCAACTCTGGTCAGACAGTATTAAATATTTCCATTTCAAGTAAACACTGGGGGACGGAACGAAAGTGTTTCTAATTAGACATTTGAGGTTGACGGTCGAGATTCTGATTATGTGTGGAAGAAAGGGACAAAAATGAACCAGATTGTTGCATCAATACAAAGCAGCGAATGAAGTCTTGCTAACACATGCATTGCGGTGCTTGGCTGTATGTTCTCCTGCAGAAACACATACAAGCGTGTAGCCGTCATAATTTTTATTACTTTATTACATAAGACACGGAAAGTAATAGAAAATTGCCCTAAAGTAATAAAATGTTCCCCGTTTGCGTTAGGTGTACATGTTTACACACATGTGTGATTATATTGGTGCAACATGGCATAAATTGCGCTGAATGATATTAAGTGGAAAAGAGTTTTGATGTAGATTGAGAAATTGTACTACTGAAAAATGTAGAGCTTTCTTTTGGACCAAATTGAGCTGAAAACAAGGCCAAATACCAAGCCAAAATAGGTATTTTCGATACCGGGATGATGTCCAGAGGCCGAAGATTGGCCCCATTTCGAAGTTCAAGATGGTGATTTCTGGTATTCGGAAAACAGCCAAAAATGACCGAATACCACTCTATATTGGTATTTCCGGAACAAGAATGATGTCCAGAAAGCAGGAATCGACCCTAGCAAAGCAAAGCCTTGGTGCTACATTCCGATTCGGAACTTGACCTTCTGTTTATTTATACACAGACTTCGCAGCCTGGGCTAGCGCTACGATCCTACTGACAGTAACAATCTCTCCCGAGCCGCGTCTCGAACCTACGACGACTGGCTCGTTAGGCCAGTATCGTAACTCGAGACCATCTGGGAGATTCAACCCTGGACGCCATTAAAAGTTCCATGATTGCAACTTCCGGTTTCTAGAAAACAGCATAAAATGACCAAGTACCACCCAATACGGGTATTTCCGTAAGCGGAATAATGCATAGAGGCCAGATATCGACCTCAGATGCAATTTGAAATCCAAGATGGCGACTTCTACTTTCTGGAAAACATTTCAAAATAGCCGCATATTTCCGGAACTGGGATGATTTCCAGCTATAAATCGAACCCAGTTAATAAAATGTATCTCTGTAGGGCCGCCTCTGCTTAGTTAGTCTATCACAATCTAAATGTTATAGAGAATTTAAAAAGAATTCCGGAGTGATTTGAATGCAAGAAATAAATTTACTTATTTATGAACGCCTGTCGTAAATTAACGTTAACCTTGCGGTCGTGTCTTATAAAAACTTCTTTAACTTTTTTTTGTGTTTTCGTTAGTAGTCACTATCCTTCTTCGTTTAGTTAAACGTGGCATAATAGTTCTGATAAAACCACTCAGAGCATATCACTTCATAACTAAAATCACATCATCTAATTTCAAATTATAAATTTTAATATTGGGTTAATTTGTGTAATTAATGGCTTATTTCTGTGCTGCTTCAGAACATTGGAGTTGTTTTATTGCAGATTTGAGAAAATGAACTCTAGAGAAAGAATTAAGAGTTTACTGTTTGCCCAGAAGACGCCGAAGGAGGTTTCGCAGTCCGGTACGTTCCATTAGGAAACTTGCTAAGAAAGCCAACATTTCTGTAGAATCGATGCGAGGAATTATCATAGACATTAAGACAAGACTTTACGCATCTTCCAGAGCTAGAATGAAAGACCATTTCATTACGAAGCGGGTAAAGAAGCTGCGAGTGCCTTTTTTTGTTGGGAAAGAAAAAAAATAATACTGTTCTTCAACGAAAAACTGTTCGGCATCGATGCTGTGTCATATAACCGCACAGACCGGTTTTTTTCATTGAAAAACGTTGCGGACATTCCGGGAAAGGTGATATTTAAGTTTCAAATCAAACATCTGGCGGGTTCCATGATGTTTGGCTTGGGGGTATTCAACGGTTTGAAAATGCTGCTTGCTTTCATAGATGCTGGTGTTAAAATTAAAATCGTGGTCGTTATTTTGAATAAACCAATTGCTTCCCTGGGTGAAAACCAACTTCGCTTAGGATCAATGCGTTGTTCTATAACAGGATGGAATGCCACAGCACGCGTCAAAACGGACCCAACGATGACTGATCAAAAACATACAATTTTGGTCCAAAGATTCATGGTTCTGTAGAGTCCGATACGTAACCCGTTGGATTATTCGATTTGGGCGTATGTTCTAGCACAAGCCTGCAAATCATTTCATTCTGGTTCTGCCGCACCCTGTACTCTGTAGGCTCGCGTACGCTGCTGATGGCAGTGCTAACAACACTGGCGCTTAGTTTGTCGTACGCAGTTGAACTAGTACTAGAAAAGCGCAAAAAATATAATTTTTCGACGCGATAGACTTTTGAGGCGAGTTTCATCCCGTTTCAACTAATTTTTCGTGGAAAATAGTTACGCGATGATTACAAAGTGCAACAATTTTTTTGCCTTGGCTTCTATGTATGATTTTTTCATGTATTTGGACGCAACAGTGGGGACATTGTGAATTTTTGAGAAACCGCAAATTTGCGATGTTTTCTCGACGCCATTTTGTTTTGAAGCCGAATGTCAAATTCTTAAGAGTTTGTCCACATATGGTTTTATTATATTTATATTTAGTATATGGTTTTAGTATATTTCACATAGCGAAATAATATCGAGTATATTTGAGCATTAATTGTAATGCGCCAATATCTCAAAGTGCTAGTTAAAATCTTTTTTATGTTGAGTAAAGAAATCTCTGGAATCGATTGGTAGGTATCTGATCCACACTAAATTTCAGCAGTATGTCAATTTTGCCCCAATTCTCCTACAATACTTGAATAGGTTTATCTTGACGTTAAATTAACTTATTTGAAATCTGTTGAAAGTAATATCAAGAGTGTAAGCGATACTCGACGATACAATAACAATGTGTCTTCTTCTTTTTGCGGGGAGGGGGTCGAGGCAGAAAAAAGTCAATTTTTTGCACTGTGATTTGTGTAAAAAAAAATATACAGAATTAGAGAGATTAGGTTACTCGTATGTGCCGTAATGTGTGAAATATATTCCAGTGTTCACCGGTGTTAATCTGTAACCAAAACCAGGAGGAAAAAAGGATGGAGTGAAAAATGACGAGTTAGTGAAGCTTAGACGGTTGTACGATGAAACCCAAAGGGCAATTTGATTATGTAAAGTGCTCTGATGCTGGAGTTGCAGATTGCAGATGAGTTGAATAATTTATGATATTTCATAAGGCGTTCTAACAACGTGTCTTTGTTTCTCCTATACAAGAATTCCGTCCCATTTCACCTCAATAATTATCATTTACATGATAATTAGAATAACGCACGAACGACTCTTTTGTGGTTTATTCGATTTAATCTAATAACTTCAAAATAAAAGGCGAAAATGGGTGAAAATACAGAAAAAAACAATTCAGGAATTTCCAAAGAGATTCGAGCTGTTTAAGAAAAAAATAATGTTCGGATAGGTCTTTTTGTAATTCACTAGGTATTGATGAATCGATGTTATATGAAAAATATAATCTTGTGTGGTGGACAACAATATATCATTAAAATTTCGTACAAATCGGAGATATTTAAGCATTTTTTCTGCGTTCTAAGTTGAAAATGCTCCCTCAATTCTTTCTAGTTAAACTTTCAAGTCTGTTCAACAAACGGTTCCGCCCTGCATAGCAAGTGAAACCATAAAGCACCGCTCGTCATTCGTCGGCATTATGTACTGTACTGCAAAACCAGAACTCCACTGTTGATGTATTGAGTAGCGCGGGAAATAAAATTGACGTATAGGTGTATAAACAGTTCAGCGGCAGCGGAATGAAGTGCTGAAATCGAATGGGCAGGTTAATTGGAATTTATGGCTTGTGGAGTATAGTATAATGCTCTCTTTGCTTGCTAACTTTACCACCGTCGTCGTACTGTGCTTCAAAAGCAACCGGGCGTTACCGCGTATGATTATGATTACTACGCTGAAAGCATCACCACCATTCGATGTGTCTAGATTAAACTTAGTGAGATGGATTGAACGGGTAAATCGTTTCAGAGCAGGCTTCTCATCATTGGCAGTCGATCGAGCGAGGTTATCGGAATAATTCTGCGGGATTTTTTTTATGCATTTATAATAATTCTAGTATTCCCTCCCTTTGGAATCGCAAAGTTTCATTTTGGCTTTTTTTGGTTCAGGATGATACACTTAATTAACTGATTAAAATTACCTTGTCTGTAATAGCTAGGACAGCTTTTAATAGTCTTACGATCAGTTTATCATTCGTGCTTGTCGTAGTGAAAACCCCATCCCAAAACAGCACTCAGACATATTTGCACCGCTTGATTTGAGTTGTGAATACCTTGAATCTGCCATTACCAATAACGGGGACAGCTCACTTCGGTGCGGGAGTGCACCGTTTATCGTTCAAGGTTGCTGAAACATCGTCGTGTGGATTCAGACCGTCATCGGTCCAGTTGCGCTCACCGTAACCCGAGGGCATCGATGTTGAGGCATAGCTCCTTGCCGTTTTGGGTCGTACGTTCCACGGAACGTGGTCTCGTCTTGTCGTTTGCTTCCGACTGAAGACTGGAGGTACTATTGCTGTTCGTATTGTGATTAACCAGAAACGAGGACTGAGGCGGTATAGGAATTTCTTCGATTTTCTCCAGATCTTGGGCTACACTGGCGGACTGCTGCTTGTGGATGCCACGCTGCTGCTTAGAGGGAATGGATACGGATGTTGTCGAACTTATCGACGGGATGGACGACAAGGTTCCCATTCGAGCCAATTGCTCACGATCGATGGAGATAGAGGAAATAGTGTCCAGAGTTGCCTTTTGGCTTGTCGTCATAGACGGGCTTACGTCTTCTTTGTCTAAGCTAAATTGCCGCCGAAGAAACCTTGTTGAGCCAGGCTTACTTGGACAGTCCATTCGGTTAATCTGATAACCATGGTAACGATTGTCTCCGATGCACTGCGAAAGATTACTTTCACTTGGACTCAGACACCGGTAGTAACTGTACGGTGAACTCAGATCTATTAACTCTTCGATGCGTTTGAACAATCGTGAAGAAGCCGTCCCCGGGGAGACCGGATTCAGCCGCTGCAAGCTAGAGTTGGCACTGAGGAACGCAGTTTCCGAAACCATTTCTGACATTTTGCGAGTCTGAGGACTTGGAGTTTTTACCTGTAGCTCGGACATATTCAGTGTACAGTTGTTGGTACCACTGGAGTTGGAATCGATCGATATCGATGGGGCCAGTGCTGGATTGTCGCCTCCTACCGGTGGGGTGATTTCCACTTTCACATCTACCGATTCACCTGCTACCGAGGGCGAGTGACTGGACGAGTGGTTTGCAAAGGAGCCGCTGTGACTGCCAGCGTTTACCTGTTGTTGGCTGTTTTGTTCGGATTGAAATAATGATTTACGCAAGATGGCGACGTCGAGTCTGAAATAGATGGTGAATAAAACAAAAACAGAATAAATGGATTAGTAAGTTATGATGCTGACGGCGGATGAAAAGATAAAAGAGCAAACCACGTGGTCGTTACTGTTTATGACTTTTACATTCTATCATTGCCACCGTATGCAGTTAGGTAATTTGTATTACTTAAAATAATACTAACGTGTTCCTTCTATTGTAAAAAATGCAATATTGAAAATTAGGAAACGTTTGATTTTTTTGCGTTTCACTTCCGATTAGCTCACGTAAATATAGAGACGAATGACCCTTTGGGTATATAGTCCCTTCAAAAAAATCAATCAATCACGTAAATAGATTCATGTAGTGACGCAACAGTTAAATATTTATAACTATTAAAGCCACGACATTTGACCTTCGCGTTATGCCCTAATACTAAAATAGTCAAAAATGCTGTAGAAAGATTTAAGGAATTACCTTGGTGTCCAAAATAAACAGTTGAGGTAAATCCTTGATTGTTGAGGTACTTAGGTTTTTTTTTACCGTGCTTTAGATTTCAAAGACGTTAATAATATCATTTTAAAATGTTCACCTTTGTAATTAGAAGCACTGCAAAACCTAACTAAAACTGGATTGCTTCCATCGTGCTACTACTAGCTTTTAATTTACCTTTTTTTTTAATAAAAATTGATGTAGATTTGTTCGAAATATTTTCGAGCAGGCAGTGTATGTATTTTTACGAGAATGCGAGAAATAAAGGAGAATTGAAAATGAATAATACGCAATTTCTGCTCCAAAGTCAAGTAAATACGCTTTCATGATTCATTTTACACGAAATTATAACACTAATAAATTGAAACAACACTTGTGGAAAAAAATGAGTAATTAAATTGAGATCATAAAACTATACACATGTAATCAGGACCTAAAGCACACAAAAGAATTATGTTGTCAATGCGCTTTCTGCAACAGAAACTACATTATTTATGATTTAGAATACTTTTGAAGGAGCGTGCTACCGAGTGTAATGCTCAAGAATTTTGCCGAAGACTCTGAAGAGCTATGATGTACCTAAAAATGCTAAGTTAGGCGTCTAAAAACCTGCCTTCTGAAGTCATGAAACGTATGATTAAAGCCATTTACAGATCAGCTTCAGAAAATGCAAAAAAATAGGTTTCCCCATATAAATTTAAAATGCAATGCGCCTAGCGAAGGTAGAACCAGTCGACTTCCGATAAATTCAGGATTGTTTGGGGATCTAAATAGGAAAAAGAACTTGATTCTGGCTTTGTGCTACCAAGGTTCATTTTATCCATGTACGTGGGGCCGGATTAAGATGCCGAAGGGGCTCGGCGCAAATATTTTTGTGGGGCCCTCTTTCCTTAAAAAATATAGAAGTAAGAAAATTTTTAATTTTTAAATGATTGACCGCAAAGAAAAAGGTCTCCACTCTGTCTTCACGTCTGGCCCCTCGTATCGGAAGGCCCGAAGCATCTGCTCCCTATGCCCCCCTTCAAATTCGGGCCTGCATGTACGACGACCCACTCTACTGTACAACGATCCTATGCTAAAAAGTCCTATCCAAATGTTTTTTTTTGCTCCAATTATGTCTCCAAGTTATTCTCTATCGAAAATTTTAGACCCATATTTTTTGTTTGGCCCTTAGAAATCGACCATTTCTCATTTTTTTACAAATATTTAACTTTTAAGCTGTTTGACCGATTTTGAAATTTTTGCAAGAAAAAATGCCAAACTGTACTTTAAATAACAATCACTACGCGAAATTCATGAGATCTAGACAACTCTATCGTATTTTTTTTATTCCTCAATTATACATAAAATTATTAAATTTCACATAAAATATCACATTTTTAGGAGGCTTACTTTATTTTGAGGTTAGATTTTTTTTTTATTTTCTTTGTCATCCATGAATCACCATGCGTCTCTATTAAAAAAGTTACTGCAATGCAAAGTTATTTTTGAATGGAGACGCATAGCGATTTATGGGTGATTTCTGATATACACTAAGGTCGCTTTTTACACGGGGGATGCGTTCCAATTTTGTATGGGCCCGCGTAAAAAACGACTTTTTTGAGTTGCAAATATAACAAAGAAAACCGTCCTAAAACGTTCAAATCTCGTTTGAATATGATAGTGGTCAATCTAGAGACCAAAATGCAATATTTCAAATTTTGAGTATTTACACCAAAAATTGTGAATTTTTTTTAAAACTGATATATGATCACTCGTGGCCTGAAACGGAAAACGTGATTGAAATGAGGTCGATAACTTGTATCGTTTTCGAGTAATGGAGAAAAGCAACCCGCGTAAAAAAAACCGCGTAAAAAGCGACCTTTTACTGTCCAGTACTTTTCGATTTTATTACGGTATCAAAGATTTTTTTTTGTTGGTTACAATTTAAACCAATGTCAATGTGAAATAACTTTCAAACTTCAATGCCATAAAATTTCAAGAATCAAATAAATCAACAAAAATAGTTAGTTTTTGATAGTTTTCTCCTCAGCATTTCCACGAACTTTCTCCAGTCAATTATACATGTAATATTTATTTGATTTTGTTTTGTCTATTCTAGCATAGCTAAGAGAGACTAACGGTTGTTTATGTAAAATTGTTCAACCTCTAGATTTTATTATTTTCGAATCGACGTTCTATGAACACCAAACTACTCGGTAATTTGGGCCTTGAATAGATATTCTTTCTTAACTGTTTGGATAATACGTAATTTTTGAATCAAAGTTATTTATCGACAATCTTTAAAACCCATATTTGTTTGTTTGGTCCTTAGAGTGACATTTTTCGAAAAAGAATGGCGCCAAAAATTTACCTATTTCCAATTAGAATTAGAAAGAATTAGAATTAGTAGAAAAAATTACACCTTGATAATTTCTGTTGGTACCGAACATTTAAAACATAACAATCACACACATATGAACATAGCAGAAGACCAGAACCAAGTTTTTTTTTTGTTATTTTTGGGGCTCCCAACAGTCCTAAATTTATCGGAAGTCGATTGGTTTTGTCCCCGCTTGGCGCATTGCATTTCGAATTTATATGGAGATTTGTATGAAAAACCAACTTTTTTGCATTTTCCATTCTAAAGAGCTCAAAATGGCTCAAACCAACGGTTTCATGACTTCAAATGGTAGTTTTTTTGATGCCTAACAACTTGGCCGAAGACACTAAAGAGCCAGGGTGTCCCAAAAAAATACTAGAGCTGTTCAAAGTTGAGTATATCGAAATTTATGTTGCAAATCATTTTTTCTGCCAACACTGCCAATGTACCGGCGTCATTCAGGAGTGACCTCAGAAACACGTTGTAGATTCTACCTACGCCTAGAATGTTGACCTAAATTTGTATGCTTGATCCAGCTGAGTGTATAAACTCGTTACGACAGGTTACTTCTGAAAGGTGAAAGGTGAAAAGTTCCAAGGTCAATCTTTCCCATACATTTCCCTCGTTATTGGCTTGCTTCCCGAGCACAGATAACAATAGCATGGACGAAATAAATTACACTGCCTACATATTTTGACTCAACAAAGTGTTTTGGTTTGTTTGTCTTTCTCTAAGCTGCGTGGCCACGCCCTAATGGCAAAAATCTACTCTAAACTCGATACAAAACACTGCATGTAGAAAATTCAGCTTCAGTTTAGTTTGTTACACAATAGCGTGTGCAGTGCAGCTGTTAAAGGTACGCGACATTGAAAAACGAGAGCTGCATACGAGTCAACTTCCAGGTACGAAGCATGTTACATTTATTTTGCATACGGCAGCAATAGTTACCAGCGTTCGCTGTAGGATATTTTGCTGGCAGAGCTACTGGAGGGCACAGCGGAGAGCAAATTTTACTATGCGCGGTCAAGCAAAATATTCAAAGCAACCGTTGGTGCGATTCACAGTGCAACATTTTTTTTTGCCTTGGCTTCTATGTATGATTTTTTGATGGCGTTTGATGCGAAACCAAATTTCCCCGAGTTTGAACATATTTCAACTTAAGAGGCAATAATGGCGCCATTTTGATTTTTTTTGGAAATCGGAAATTCTAAAATTCAATGAGTTTGTCCACATATTAGCATCTTTTTACCCATCTTTAAAAAAAAAACAGATCTTAAATCGGACAAAAACTAAGCTCAAAACGTCGATTCTATGAAACCGGTTTTAGCATGGTTTTAGTATATTTCACAGAGCAAAATAATATCGAGTATGTATGAGCATTAATGGTAATGCGCTAATATCTAAAAAATGGTAGTCAAATTATATCTTATATTGAGTAAAAGAAGTCTCAGAAATCGATTGGCAGGTGTCTGATCTACGTAAAATGTCAGCAACATGTCGATTTTGCCCCGATTCCCCTAAAATACTAAATTACCTAATGTAGTATTGTAGGGGAATCGGGGCAAAATTATCTCAGCGTTAAATTATCTTATTTGAAATCTGTTTAATGTAATATCAAGGGTGTAAGCGATACTCAAAGATACAATAAAAATTTGGCATCACATGATCCTCCCCCTCTTGCGGGGAGCGGGTTGCATTTTTGGCCAGGACCGGTCAAAACGTAAAAATCTCGCTTCAGCTCACATCCACCGAGCGTAATTTTCAAAAACTTCGCCGAAGATACTGAAGAGCTAGGATGTATCTAAAAAAAGCTAAGTTAAGCGTCTAAAAACCTGCTATTTGAAGTCATGAAACGTATGATTTGAGGCATTTTCACCCTCTCCAGAAGGAAAAATGCAAAAAGTAGGTTTTCCCATACAAATTTAAAATACATTGCGCCAAGCGAAGACAGAACCAGTCGACTTCCGATAAATTCAGGATTGTTTGGGGATCTAAATAGAAAAAAACGACGACCTATTCTACTGTACAGCGATCTCATGCTAAAAAGTCCTATCCGAATGTTTTTCGCTCCAATTATGCCCAAAATCGCTGAAGCTGTTCTCTATCGGAAAATTTTAGACCCATATTTTTTGTTTGGCCCGTAGGGTTACATTTTCGAAAAAAAGTGGCTAGAATCTAAAAACTTTTGAGCCGTTTGACCGATTTTGAAATTTTTGACGTTAAATTAAAGGAGTAATCTTGCAAGAAAAATACCAAACTGTACTTTAAATAACAATAACTACGCGAAAATCATAAGATCTAAAAGATCTTATCGTTTGATTTTTTTTGATTCCTCAATTTTATGTGAAATTTTATTTTGGGAATAGATTTTTTTCACCTTCTATGTCACTTAAGGTTTTTTCACGTGGTTTTTTATTCGTGAATTTTCAAATTAACGCGACATTACGCAAATTTTTAAATAATGCGGATTTTCGAACTGACGCGGTTTTTTACGCAGTTTTTTTTTACTACGAGGTATGTATCACCCGCGTAAAAAAGCTGGACTGTATAAGAAATCAATCGTCATGCGTCTCCATTGGAAAAAGTGACTGCAATGCAAAGTTGTTCTTCAATGGAGACGCAAGGTGATTAATGGGTGATTTCTGATATACAGTGTTTTTTCGATTTTATCACGGTCTGAAAAAATTTCACCATGAATTTGGTGAAACCGTGAATTTAGCGAAATGATAAAAACCTTTTTTTGTTGAATACAATTTGAACCAAAGATATTTGAGTAAAATAACTTTCATAGTTCAATGCAATAAAGGTTCAAGACTAAAACGATTAAACAAAAAAGTTAGTTTATAATGTTTTTCTTTCTATCATTTTCACGAGCTTGCTCAAGGCAATTACACATGTAATATTTATTTGATTTCTTTCTGTATATTCTTGCATAGTTGAGATAGATTTATGCCTGTTTATGTAAAACTATAGAACCTCTAGATTTTATTATTTCCAAATCGACATTCTATTTGAATGATCTTGAATATTCTTTCTTAACTGCTCGAACAATACGTAAGTTTTGCTCGAACATTTATTTATCGACAAACTTGAAAATCCATATTTGTTTGTTTGTTACTTAGGATGACATTTTCCGAAAAAGAATGGCCCGAAAAATCGACCTCTTTTCAAGTGTTCAAAAATTTGTAACTTTCGAAGTTAGTTTCAAGATTCTCAAGAATAATAATCATGATGCAATGATACAATCATGCGAAAATCATGATACAAACCGTATTTCGCCGTTTCGGAGAGATCGAGATCTAGAAGAGAATTACTACACCTTGATTTTTATTTTGGGGATAGATTTTTTTATCATTATTGTCACCTAATATAACTATTAGAAATCATCCATAAACCACTATGCGTCTTTATTAAAAAAAAAAAAAAAAAAAAAAAAAAAAAACAGTAGAATGTTGTATCCAAGACACGACCGCATATCTGACGTAGAACTACGCACACTATCAAGAAATGCATTGTTAGAGTGTTTCATTATCGAGTCATAAACCCAAGTAACAATTTAAGTCATATTGCATTCTTTTAGCGGTTTTCATGACCAGTTTCGCAAAACTGCTGTTAAAACTAGAAATACTATCAGAACCTTCTGATAACCGCTATAAGTTTGCTTTACAGCCAAGTGGCCCATCCTTGCCAAGCTTATTGAAGCAATTATAAGAATGGCAATAAAACTGCTTTAAAACCACATGGAAAGAGTACCGCATACTATAAGCAGCTGGCATTACCTCTTTAAGAGCGCAATAAGTTTGGTGGCATTATTGCGCTCTGCTACTTGCCACAATAAGTCCAATTCAACTTTTCATTGCTTAACAGCAACCGTAATAAGTTGATTTGTTGTGCTGTTCCTGCACACACACCAGAACATCACGCAACTTTTTTTAATAAGGAAATCTCTCGTCGCGGGAGAAATGTTTCACCTGTGTTGGTTATCATCGTGCAATCGATTAAATTTGATGGTGATATTGTAGAAAGATAAGGAATAAAGAGGGGTTTTTGGTAAGTTTTAAAGTTCTCAGGCATACGCGCATGAAATTTTGTCGTGCATTACGGGCTTACAAAAATGATCTCATTGTTAGCAAAAATAAATTGGATTGTTTCAGCTCAGTTTTTCAGAAAAAAAATCTAGCCGTGTTCTTCAATACAGAGATAGATCAAAATCAACTTTGGATGTTCAATTTATTTGTTAGTCAGATGACGATTCGATTTTCGTTTCAAGATCATAAAATGTTTCAAAAATATCAATATGGCGCGGTTGGTAATTAGTTGGTATCAATCGTAGCCGCAGTAAGCCTAGTTCAATAATATATATGTTGTAAGGTGCGGCACAGGTTGGATGCCTGCATTATTAGAGAAAAATATGGTAAATCCCTGTGGCCTAGACAACTTTATTTTCATGAAAAATCTGACATCACACCGACGATAATGAGGAATCTACGAGCTTTGATGTAAATAGAGAGGTGTACGAAAAATGCAACGATACATACTTAGTTTAATTGAATATTGAATATGTTTCGAAATATATCAATAGTGTCTTGCCCCTACCTTATTTCTAAGGACGCATAATTTAACGATATAGGAAAATATTTTCAACCGAAACAAGACGAATTGGCGATAAAGTTTTAAAAAACTACCGAACAGTACTAAGTTTGCCGTGTTACTTTATTAGATTTTTGGAGTTCATCGTCATCAATGTTCACAAATGAGCTGCAAGATGCTCTAAAGCATTTTACATACATCTTACGGAGACTGCGACAGAATTCTGCATCACACTAAACCAACTAAGCCGTTTTTGTCTCACCTGTATGTATATCATTGCCTGCATATATTTGTTTACAAGTTTGACAGGTTAAAACTGGGCACTTATTACAATTTAATGAAATATTTTTCATAGCCAACTAGTAGTTTTTTAGATTTTGAATGACCGCAATAAAACTGGTTTCTATGTTATATGACAGCAAGCTGGAGTGTTTTTATGGGGCAATAGATAGTAATAATAAAACCAATAACAAAGCAAAATCGCATTGACTCTTGCCGGTTTTATTGTAAGTTTTATTAGAGTTTTATTGACACCTATCAGTGTTTATTACGGTTTGCTATTTTTGGCAACGGGCTTAACCGCCTTAAATTCGTTGGTTATATTCATTGCTGTGATAAAACCTCTAGAAAACCAAGTAGCTATAGAATTGTTACTTGGGAAGTCTTCTATTGCTTGCTCAAATCAAGAAACTCTTCATTACTTGTTTGGTTCCCCTAAGGAGGACAGCTTTAAATTAAATATGATGCTCGTCGCAACCTTTTTTCCTTCCAGACAGTGCGGGAATAAGGCACTTAGACAATAAACACTAAAAAAGTTGGTTTCACTTTTAAAAAAGCAAACGGCCTTGGCAGATTTTGATTGCCAGGATCCAGCGCAGGATGCTTGCTTGTGCTGTTGCCAAAATAAGGCAACGGGAAGAAGGCCCAAACCCTCAACCGGTAAATTGAAACGTATGCTGCTGCTGCTGAGATATGTGACCAAGCGGCAAGTGATTTGTTTAAGCCGAAAGCAAATTAGGAAAGCCAGCTGATACTAGCGTAACCCGCTGCTGCTACTGGCCTAATCCGCTACGCTATGGCCAACTAGGTATACTATTCTGTTGACCTTTTTAGGGCAAACCAGCAGGCGACCAATCAGAGTACGAAATTTTCGTTCCAGGAGGGCTTCACAATTTTCAATAGTACAATAGTTCGTAAAGTCAAACGATATTTTTCTGCATTTGGGCGGATGTGTGCATTATTTTCTAATCGATTGCTGCAAGAATGAAGGAAATCGGTTGAAAACGAACTGAAAAGCATTTAAAAAGAAACAAATCCCGTCCCTTTTCTGTTACATCCCCATGTGGTAGGCCAAGGAATAACGTAGTTCTAAGTCAAAAAAGTTACTGCAATGCGAAGTTACTTTTCAAGGAGACGCATGGTGGTTCATAAGTGATTTTAGAAATGTAATGAAATATAATTGATTGTATAGTAGTTATTGTAGACTTTACCCATGAACCACCACGCGTCTCTATTGAAAAAAGTTATTGCAACGTAAAGTTCCTTTTCAGTGGATCATGGGTGAAATATTTTTGCAAAGATATTAAAGATTCAAAAAATCATTTCTCCAAAAATTTTTGCTCAATGAAATATGCTTTTCACGATTCATTTTTCACAAATTTATAACAAATAAAAAATGAGTGTTATTCAATTAATTTTTCTGATCATGCACAAAAACACTAATCTTCAAAATGCTCCCAAGAAAAATTCCAAATTGTACTTTAAATAACAATAATTATGCGAACATCATGATACAAGCCATATTTTGCCGTTTCGGGGAGTTCAAGATCTAGGAGTCCCCGACGTTTGATTTTTTTTGGATTCTTCACGAAATTTTACATAAATCTTTATTTTGGGGATAAATTTTTTCATCTTCAATGTCTCCTAGTATTTAAAAAATAATCCATGAACCACCATGCGTCTCCAATGAAAAAAAAGTTACTGCTATGCAAAGTTACTCTTCAATGGAGACGCATGGTGGTTCATGAGTGATTCATTATGAATTCATGTAGTATTACTGAAGATTAATAAAAATCTCCCTCCAAACAAAATCACATCTTTTAAAACTTAATATTTCATGTAAAATTTCCTAAGGAATCCAAAACATTAAAAACGATAGAGTTTTCTAGGTTCTAGGTCTCTCCAAAATGATTTTTGCATATTTATGATCATTTAAAATACAGTTTGGTATTTTTTCCTGACCATTGATCACCTTCCATTTAACGCCAATAATTTTAAAATCGGTCAAACGACTCAAAAGTTACAAAATTTTGAAAATTTTGTGAATGGTCGATTTTCAGAGCTACTCTATTAGTATCATCATAGTCGCATAGTTATTGTAAAATTCATCCATAAACTACCACGCATCTCCATCGAAAGAAGTTTCAAGAAAGAGTGACCCGAAAAATCGATCTATTTTAAAATTTTAAAAAATTTGTAACTTCTAAACTTTTGGCGTTAAATTAAAGATCTTTTCAGGGAAAAATAACAAATTGTTACTTTAAATAACAATCATGATACAAGCCGTATTTTGCTGTTTCGGAGAGTTCAAGATCAAGAAGAATCTAACGTTTGATTTTTATATTCCTCAGGAAATTTTTCATAAATGAGATTTCAAATAAGATTTTTTTGTCTTTAATGTCACAGAGAATATTTTTTGGGTTCCTCAGGAAATTTTACATAAAATATTAAGTTTTGAAAGAGGTAATTTTGTTTAGAAAGAGATTTTTTTTATTCTTTAGTAATACTGAACTACAATGCGTCTCTATTGAAAAAAGCAATGCAAAGTTTCTGTTCAATGGTGACTCAAAGTGATTCTAATATATTTGGTGATATTAATTATTTGAATTTTTCTTTCTAAAATAAAACCTACTTCCTTCAAATCTTAACATTTTATGTAAAATTTACTAAGGAATCCGAAAGAGTATCAAACGATAGAGTCTTCTTTGTCTTCAACTCGTCGAAACGGCTAATGACGGCTTATATCATGATTTTCGCCCAGTTAGGTATTGTGTTTTAAAATACAGTTTATTATTTTTTTTTAAAGATCGATTAATTATTAACTTCAATTCAAAGCGAATTATTTCAAATTTTGTCAAACTAAAAAAAGTTACAATTTTTTTAAAATTCTGAAGAACGTCTCTGTTTGTACTATTATTGTCGCATATTTATTGTTACTTGCAATACATTAGCTCTAGCCCACACCTGGATTTCCTTTTGTTTTACCCAAACCTAACCTGGAACTGTTTCTCATTAGGTGATTCTTGACTCCGAATCCAACTTGATTTTTTGAACCTCGAACCGAATTGAAATGTTAGTGATTAACCCTTTATAAGGCAGTGGCAACTATATTGCCACCAACAACTTTCGTTTTTTTCTGCTTCATAATTACGAGCTATGATTAGTGATCAGAAATAAACAATAAAACTTAATCACATTTTTTTCGCCTCGGCCCGTTAAAGGGTTAATTGTGTTCTGTTCACTTTATTATGTGAATGATATGTTTTTATTTCAAAAATTAGTCGAGTACCGTAAAAAAATAATCCAAAAACCCAAAGAGTTCCTAGTCACAATTCAGTGTGTAAAAGTTTTTTTCGGTCGAAGAGAATGTTTGCTCGTCTAATGTGAATGACGCTAGAGATATTTTTTCCCGTGTTGGGTATTTTCGTCACTGCAACCAATGTTTCAAAATTTTGTGACATTTTTCCCCTTTTTTAGTCGAAAAACGATATAAGTACAGTGCACATATAGAAGCTAGTTTAGAAGTGATCTTTTTGTTACTTTTAAAATTGTACTTTATACATAAAAAGTGACAATCAAAAGAAGCGTCATTTGCTTCCCACATGAAGGCTTGCATGAAAACTGGTATGCAGGTTCGAGTGGAACAGTGCTGCTTTTTTCACCGTAAAGGGAGCAAATGCATTGCAAATAAATGTCTCATTTTCTTATATTGTTTAATGTTATTGCATTATTATTTTTAGTTTGATGTTCCAAGTGTTGCAATTGCGGAAAGATCGATTGACACATTATTCATTACAAGTTGAGCAATTTGTCACCACATTTTAGGTAATATTTTGGTACATACGTAGGTTATGTTTTGTTACGTATATATATATATATATATATATATATATATATATATATATATATATATATATATATATATATATATATATATATATATATATATATATATATATATATTTAATTTTATTGCATTATTATTTTTAGTTTGATGTTCTAAGTGTTGCAACATTTGGCACTCCTCTAGTTTACTATTTGGCACTCCTCTAGTCAATAAATAAATCATGCTAAATCAGACAAACTATTTAGGAACACTATTGGAATTGGCGCTATAGCTGACCAATCGCATTAGTTCAGTCCCAGTGTTTTAAGTGATTGAACACACTCTCAGGGTCAGAGATGGTCGGGTTTAACATTTTTTAAACTTGTACCCTACCCAAACCCGAGAATTTTATTTTTATGACAACCGAATTCTACCAGCTCTAAACGTCAATTCTGTTTTATGTATATTTATTCTCTGTTGTAGAAAGGAAAGGAAATCCTTCAAGTTTACTCTTATACTACAGTTTGGATTAAAAAATGTAATTTTTCTGTGCAAGGAAAAACTGGCTTGATGCGAGTTGTAGTTATTGGACATTGCCAAGCCATTTTAGTAGAAAAATTAAAAATGTGTCACAATGTCTGTACAGACCGAGATTTTGGAAAAGGCCTGACTTTGTCTTCGTGTAATTTAAGTATTTCTTCCGAAGCTCCGAGAAGCAATGAGTGTTCAAAGTATTTGAATTTGTATCCATTACTGCAGCAAAACTAGCGTATTTTGAGGGCAAACTATTTTATATGCAAAAAAACGTAAATCGTTAGTGTCTAAGATGTGTTTCGTGGAGTAGAAATTTGTTTTTGAATGGAAAGCAAAGATGTTGAGTTTAAAAAAAATGTGTTTCATTCATGCGGACGAAAAAATTTTGAATATAGGGTAAGGAAAATTTCATTCTGTTTTTAAGTGAAATAAAGTTAGAGGAGTGAATCAAAGCCGTCAGCTCCCCCATAAGAATAAATATATAATCTGATTTCTTTTGAATTTCAAGTCACCAGTTTCAAGGTTTCAGTTGTAAATATAATTCTTGTCATTTGAAATATAAAAAGTTTCAACTGTGACTTCTCTATAAGTATCTTTATCTTGTAACTCTCGATGTAAAATACTGCATCAAAGAAAATATCGTAAATTATACACAGTGGAGCGTTCCGATTCTCGATAATGTCCGAATCAGCGAATAAGCGCTGTGATTGTGTGAAAAATCTATCAACTATCTGTGATTTGTTACCAACAATAAAATTTGGTTTTTGGTTTAGTTTGACCAAAAAACCATGGATGGCCATGAAGAAGTTAAGGGTAAGAAGTGTAGAATAATTGAACAGAATGACCACGTGGTTTATGAACGCCAATTATTTTCTGAGGAAGCTATTCACGACATTCCGGATCATTTTGCTTGAAACTAATGGAGACGAAAACGATTGAATGCCGGTTTACTTACCCGTGCGATTCCCTGTTCGGTGTGCAGCAAAACATTGTAAAATAAACTCGTAAATTATAAATGTTTATACTTGCATCGTGCTGCCACTCACTTCGTACACTTGCAATGGCAGTCGGAAACTTACCCGATCGGTGGTGGCGTTGGTAGCAGTTTGTCGAAGCCCTTCTTCCCCAGTAGCCAGTAGGTGTGCATCTTGCCCTTTCCTTTGATCTCGATCGGTCCGCGGGGCTCGATTACATAGCCGCCGGCTTGCTCCAGCAAATCGCACGTCTGCTGGGACATGTGGATACGCCACGAGGAGCCTGGTGGAGTCGCAATTGAGTAGGAGGTACAGAGACGGGAAGAAGTAATGTGGTCAGGCAGAATAATTAACGCATCACGATGTGGAATGGGAACCGTATGCAGAGTAAACACTGATGAGATGACAGATGATATAATGACCGGGCGAGCATGGGAAATTTGATATCTGAATGTAATGTCTGATGGTGGTTACCAGTAGCGTTCGATGGTGGTGTTGGAAACTGGTAGAAGATTGACAGAGGCTGATACGATTAAATGTAACTGAAATATTATTGCGGTTAAGTCGCGCAGATTAAGCCACCAAGTGTAAACAGCTTTTGACACGTGAGTCTCCTCCAGTATAAATGTATGTGCACCGCTTGTAGCGTACAATGTAATTCACCTCGGTGACTAAAGTGTCAATGAAGGTCAGCTAACCGCATTGTCTACAAAATCTTTCTTGAATATCACATAACACCAGCCACGGTCAATGCACAGTTTAGGGAGCTGAACTTCCATAATAACACTGGCTGGATGCTAGTCAAAGTTATTGATGCAAACGATATAACAAAACGTCCTACTCATCTTTCAGCGTGACTAGCTCAAGTTAGTGCTCTCACGCGATGCACAAAGGGAGTTTGGAATTAATTTCATAATTCTAGATTCGTCCTCTGCAGTGAATATAAGTCATAATACATAATATAAGAGCAGCGTTTTCTTGGTTTATAAGTTCAATAATATTTTTTTTTCTATTTGAGTTACACGCTATAATTTGTGCACTTCTATGACTGCTAGGAGTAAACATTGTTGATTGGTTTGTTTATCTGTTTTCACTGGATATTTCCCTTATTTACCATGTAAAAGCCTATGTGAGTAAGCATACAAAAGGCTGACAGAGCCATGAAAGCGAAATCGGTATCATCAATAGGAAATCGAGAAAAGTTTTTTGAAATACGTGTCTTACATAAAGCATCAGCAGATTGTAGAAAAATACTCTTTATGGTGTAAGGTCATATACAGTTAATTAGGTCGATTGTGTTGTGTGATTAAACGGCAGCCTAAATCAATATATACAGGACAATACAAAAGTAATTAGCTCTTTTCTTTTGTGCTAGACAACTAAACGGAGTTCAGCCAGTGTCAAGATTAGGGTGTTTATTGGTGTCTGCAGAAAACATTTTCGCCACAGACGGCAGTTGCGTGAAACCATTTCGTGATGGCTAATAAAAATGGCAGAATCTCTTGACAACTTTTTCAAATGACAAGACTTATAATTTAACACTAGCTGTCTGTTTGTCATTTTAAATGTTCGATTATCAATAAACGAATTTTAAAGACGCAGTCTATCAAAGAAAAGAAAAACCAAATGTCAAAATGTCAAAATGTAACACTGTTAAAATGTCGGATTGCCAAAATGTCAAAAGAATTGAAATATATAAATAAGTCAAATATCAAGATGCATAAATTCGGGCATAAAATTTTTAAAAACTTGTAAAAAATTTCATTCAAATAGAAAATAGTCAACATTCGATGTGGTTTTAATAATTCCAAATATAATACAAATGTCTGAAATGCTGTAAATGTTACTAATGTAAAAATATAGAAATCTTAGAATGCTGATAGGTTAAAATGACAAAATATCAAAATGTCAAAAGCGTCAAATGTCAATATCAAAATATTGAGAGCGTCAAAATATAAAAAGCGTCGAAATATCAAAGGCGTTAAAATTCCAATAGCGTCGAAAGAGCATCAAAATGTCAAACGCGTCAGAACGTCAGAAGTGTTAAAGGTCAAAAGCGTCAAAATTTCAAAAGTGTCAATCTGCCATAACTTTGAAATAATAAAATGTCAGAATCGCAAAATGTAAAACTGTCAAAATGCAAATATATTAAAATTTTAAAATGTTAAAATGTCAAAATATTGAAATGACAATCTATTGAAATATTAAAATGTCAGAATGTCAAAGTGTCAAAATGTCATCCCGTCTGAAGTTTTTTCTAAGTTCTTTTCGCATCCTCGTTAATTTACATACATTGCCTACTTTACTAAACTTGAAAAGTCATAAAACAAAATATGTAATTTGTTTCTATATATGTCAGGATGTCAAGATGTCAAAATTTGGAACGTCAGGATATCAAAATGTGAAAATGTCAAAACATCAAACTATCATTATGTCAAACTGTAACTGCCTACTGTCAAAAATCAAAATGTTTCATCATTGTTCATTTTTCTAGGTCATATCTGTTAGCTTGACGGAGCAGTGTTTACAATATTTTTATTTTTACGGGATAAAAACAAACTTGTTCAAGGCAGTCATCGTTACACCCGATTTACTGGGGTTGAACTGTCAAAATATTAAAATGTCAGAACGTCAAAATGTCAAAATATCAAAATGTAAAAATGTCAATCTGTTAAAATGTTATACCGTCAAAATGTCAAACTGTCAAAATGTCAAACTGTCAAAATGTCAAAATGTCAAAATGTCAAAATGTCAAAATGTCAAAATGTCAAAATGTCAAAATGTCAAAATGTCAAAATGTCAAAATGTCAAAATGTCAAAATGTCAAAATGTCAAAATGTCAAAATGTCAAAATGTCAAAATGTCAAAATGTCAAAATGTCAAAATGTCAAAATGTCAAAATGTCAAAATGTCAAAATGTCAAAATGTCAAAATGTCAAAATGTCAAAATGTCAAACTGTCGAAATGTCAAACTGTGAAAATGTCAAACTGTCAAACTGACAAAATGTCAAACGGTCAAAATATCAAACTGTCAAAATGTCAAACTGTCAAAATGTCAAAATTTCAAAAAATCAAAATGTAAAATGTCAAAATATCCAAATGTCAAAATGTCAAAATATCAAAATATCAAAATATCCAAATATCAAAATATTAAAATATCAGAATGTCAAATTTTTATAACATTGCTTATTTTTCTAGCTCATTTACGTTGGCTTGACGGAGCAGTGTTTACGATAAATTTTATTTCTACGGTATAAAAGCTTTTAGTGGCAGTCATCGTTACACCCGATTTACTGCGGTTGAAATGTCAAAATCTTAAAACGCCAAAATGTCAAAACTGTCAAGATGTCGAAAGTGACCATATGTCAAAAGTGCCAAAATGTCAAAAGTGTCAAATTGTAAAAAGTGTCGAAATGTCGAAAGTGTCAAAATGTCGAAAGTGTCAATATGTCAAAAGTGCCAAAATGTCAAAAGTGTCGTAATGTCAAAAGTGTAAAAATGTTAAAAATGTCAAGTGTCAAAATGTTAAATGTCAAAAGTGTCGAAATATCAAGAGAGTCAAAATGTCGAAAGTGTCAAAATGTCGAAGGTGTCAAAACGTCAACATGTCAAAAGTATCAGAATGTCAAAATATCAATATGTGAAATTGTCAACATTTTCAAACTCCGAAATGTCAAAATGTAAAATTGTCGAAAATTTATGAAACTAACAATGGTAAAACTTATTCTTCGAATACAAGTCGGACTCGATTAACCGGAGACTCGATTATCTGGAGAAAATGGTTCGATTATCATGAGTATTTTTACTCAATAACCTCCAAAATCAAGGTATTATGGTTTTTTGTTGCCAATAAGGACAACCGCTATTGGTAAACCGGTTTCGGAATTATAGTAGGAACATATTTCTGTAATATAATGGCCATGAACAATGCAGTACTTAGAACCACAAGCAGGCCTGTCCCGGTTGTTGTCCGGATACTCTCGGATTATTGAACCAAAACTCATCAAGCGAAATTAATAACGACTTGAAATCCGCAAAGTAGTCCATATCGAGCATCTAGGTCGTTATAGGTTGCTCAAGAAAGGGAAAAAACATGAGTGTTTATTTTTACATCTTCGAGATAATCAATATAACATCATTTATTATTACGTATACCTATATGTATAACAAACGCCGACAAACAGTCTAAAGACAATTTTTAATTTTTTCGTCGGCACATGCATTGTATACAATTTATTATGATAGAAAACTCACTGTTCTAGATGACTGATATTAAAAATTTAAATAAAAAAATGGCTCGATTATCCGGAAGGTTCGATTATCCGGAGCGATATGTTTTTCAAAACTTCGGAAAATCGAGTCCGACCGAGTTGATTGTTTAATTTTTTAATTTTTCTCAGAAATAATAAAAAAAAAAAATTGTACACTAATATGTTGCTCACAGATGAGGAGAAACACAAACACAACGTTCGTTTCCTTATAATTGCATGTGATGGAACCTCTTTGTGCTCTTATCGATTCGCGGGGGATTTAGCTCCGTTCTTTTGTATTCATTTCAAAGGAAAAATAAACTGCTCGCTTGGATGGCGTCAAACAGACGGTAATATGCTAGGATAATTTAACGTGATATCATCGACTTTTTCGAATTCCGTGAATAGCTTTGTTGCTCTCGATAACTATCAAAACCATGATCTATAATGATTCTACTACCCAGAAAGAAAATCTCAGCGCTCGCGTTTAATATTCGACACAATTAGATCGCAATCGGTCTGGACGAAACTGGGTTATCTCTTGGACTAGGAATTATGTCTGCGATGATTGATCACACTGCTGCTTGCTTGCAGAGACTTGTTTCCGATTGAACTGGCATATCGACACGGAAACACGGACCTGCAACATCGACCTCCGGTGGTGCTGAAGCCGGAACTGATAGATTGAACCGCAAACGAGGTTGACTTTTTGCTACCGTCCGTAGGTACATGTGGTCAATGATAATGGCCTATGAATGATTAATGAAGCCTGGATGACGAACGGAGTGAGCAATGTGCAATGCTTCCGGAGCAACGTTTGTGTTTTTCGCAGTAACGCTTTCGCAAACACAAACATCGCTTCCGAGAAGGTTGGAATGATGATGATGAAACGGGGCGAACGAAACGTCCACCGTACCTGTTGATTCCATGCGGGAAGCCGTGTTAACTGTGTCGCCAAACAGACAGTATCGGGGCATTGTCAGTCCGACGACACCGGCACAGCATGGACCTGTTGAAGGCCGGCAAACAAATATTCCCGTGATTTTAGAAGGAAAAAACAAAACAGCACTTTCAAACGTGATAGTGGAAAGTCTTCTTACCTGTGTGCAATCCTATCCTCAGTTGCAGTGGAACTCCCGGCAGATGACGTACCTTAAAGTTGCCACTCTGGTGCAACAAGTCGAGGGCCATCGTGGCGATTTGTTCGGCATGGTCCGGCGTTCGAACCGGTAGCCCACCCACAACCATGTACGCATCGCCGATTGTTTCCACTTTATACACATTATAGGCATTAATTGTGGCATCGAAACAGGTATACAAGTCGTTCAGAAGGTCCACCACTTGAACCGGTGTGCAGTGGGCTGCGATGGTTGTGAATCCGACGATATCACTGAAATAGATAGTGACCTCGGAAAACTCCTCCGGTTCAACGGCGAGACCCAATTTTAGCCGATCAGCCACAGAGCTGGGTAATGATGGAATATGTGATATGCGTAAGATTTTTTGCTATTTTGAGTGGCTCACCTGGGTAGCATCCTATTCAGCAGTTGTTCAGTCTTTTTGCGTTCCATGTCGAGTTGTTCGGTTCGTTCTCGTATCAGCTCCTCCAGGTTGTTGGAGTACTTCTCAAGCATTTGAAACATCGTATCTACAAAGTTAACTTTTCTACCGTGGTTTAATTGCTTAAAACGTTCGCAAATCCTGTACGGTAGGAAAAGAAAAGAAAATCGTGAAAAAAAAAATCGAATATTAATTACGGTTTCCTGCAGAAGCGAACGGAATTAAGTAAATGAGATAAAGCTAATCATTCTTACGTTACGAAATCCGGTCTCATTTCGGGACTCTCTGCCCAACACTGTCGCATTATGTTGATGGCCTCCGGTGGGGCAGCACCTTTCGACACGGACGGACGTATCAGTGGAGGTGGTTTTTTGATTTTCGCTATAATTTCCTCGGGCGAAAGTGACAGCATGCAGTACGGTTCGCCTCGCACTACCACCTCCTGCATAATGATCCCGAAAGCGTACACATCAGCGGCCTGCGAGCCGTATTTCGAGTAGCCCTTGGTGCCCCGTAAGGCTTCCGGTGCGGTCCAGAGCAAATCTTTGGCACTTTTGGGCGGAGGCGTAATACCTTGCGCATCGTAGAAGCTCGGCATTCCGTAGTCGGTGATTTTAAGCACCCATCGAGCGTCCACCACGCAGTTACGGGACGACAGTGATCCGTGCACCCGAACTGGCGACCCGTGAAGGTAGCGCATCCCTCGCACCAAATCCGTTAGTAAACTAAGCCGAAAGGACCAGTCCAGTTTGATTTCGTCCATTACGAGCACATCCTGCAGTGAGCCACGCGAACAGTGCTCGTAAACCAGAGCAGTGCGGGTCGGTTCGTTGAGCCAACCTGCAACCGGAGGAGAGACGAGCAAATGGCTTTTGAATTATGTCCTAATTAGGTGCTCTCTTTAGTGTTTAGTTCGTAACATTCTTTATATTGCGAATAGTAAAAATGTAGGTACACCGTTTTCGCGTGATATATTACGGTATTTATATTAATAATTAATAATTAATAATTAATAATTGGGTGGGTTAAACAAGATTAGTAGTAGAATCAAACTTTCTGGCAAGTGTTTTGAAAACTGAATGATATGTGATTCTAAACTTTGGAAGCAGTCCGAGTTTGTTTTGTCAAGCATAAATTTAAAGCGAACCAACTGAATATTGGACTTTTAAAGCGAGTGTATGTTTTCTGACTGGCAAACCATTCTGTGCCATGAAGTTATAATTACCATTTGAACCCGATTCGGAATGGTGATGATAAACTACAGTGGTAAGTTACATCGATTTTGTGCGTTCAATAAAAGTTGTTCTCAAAAATATATGAAACACAGCGCATTAGAGGTAGCCAACTGATTAATGCTAGTACTGCAACTGGCCGCTGGCACACCAGTCCCCACACTGAGTGTTTCTCTAGATTCCTCTTTAATATGCCCGGGGGTCATTTCCGGTGGTCCCGAGCTCAGTCAAGCACAGTGCCGCAGTGATGAGTGCTTTTGATGACGATGCCAACTGGCGAAATTATATGGCATCATATCGGAGCGAGTCGGAAGCAGATTTATTTCGTCTGCAGTTGAAAGCATTTTGGAGTGATTTTTTCCCAGTTACAACAAGAAAAAAAAAAAACGAGATGAAAAAACCCCACCTATAACGGTCTGTACTTAATGCACTCTACTGGATTCTAGTTACTGCCAGCCCGGTTAGTAGAGAGAACTACCAGAGTGAGTGCATGTATGCTTTTTGGCACAAGTGCACTGTTGCTGAAAGCTAAGATGTAACTGCACTTGCAGGTTGGATTCAATATTTTAAGATTTTCAAATGAATAATTTGTGCCGAATAAACAGCAATTGTGCATTTCTGACTTTGACAAACATAAATTTCTTCACAAGGCTTTGCAGAAGTTTATTTTGAAAAAATAATCATGAATGACCATTGACCAAGAATTTCTAACATTTGTTCCACTCCTACTTACCTAACGATCATATCCGGTACATTTTCCTACAAATTCGGTTATTTTATTTAGTCACAGAACTGAAGTCCACCTATCACCTTCGCATGGGCTTTCAGTGGATGATTTAAAAATTCCAAATGAGCTGTTTCTAGAGAGTTTCGCATACATAACTACTCGCTTATTGAAGCGGTCTCTACAAGATAATATTTAACTAATGACTGATTTTGAGTAGCCTTAGAAATTTCGATGTTTCTGCAACGATGCAAGTGAACCAAATTCTTCTTAAAATTCTTCATAAAAAACTGCAATTTATTTAGGTATGTTTTTAAGTTTATTTATACTAAAAAACAGGTTAAGAAATATTTGAAGCTTACACAATTGACAAGCTTGCACGAAATTCCCGGAAATTGAGAACAGTGTTGTAAAATTCAAATATTCCAAAGTTTTATACGGACTGAAACATTCAATCTACTCCCGATCTAGATTATTTTATTTATTTATTATTTTAAAAACAGAACAAAATATCAAAGTTCTCGGTTAAAATAGCTTTAAAAAGCTATTCTATCTCTAAATGCAGGAAATCAGTCTCGATTGTTTGTGATTGGTATGAAATTAGCTCTTGTTATTATTTATTCATTCTTGTTTCATTGAAAGGAACTTTTTGAGAATTTTTAATAACTCGAAATCTACTTGTTCAATGGGAATAACTCTCAGGAAAAAGTTCATCTATAATTTATTTACAGGAAAAAGTATACTGAAAGAAGAATTAAAATAATAAACTATGACGGATTAAGGGACCTGCATAGCTGCAAAGTTACAGAGCCCGCTTTGTCAAACGGATGATCGTGGGTTCGAATCTTAGTAGAATCAGGCCATCCTATGTCAACAAGGACTTAAGCAATATGTTTATTCTCAAGCTCCCCCTGTCGGTTTCCCTCTTTTCAAACAGAATTCTATAAAATCTTGGTGTGACTTTCTCCTAGCAAAAATAATTCCCACTTATCAATAAAACTGGCCAGAAGGATGCACAACGAAACTTCTCCAGGGAATTATAATTGGCGATATTTGGTAGCAGGAACGAGGCTTGGCATGGTTGAGCAGTAAGCGTGTGAAAAGAAGGGTAAAATCGCCACGAACAGTCATCGGGCGCGGACGCGTTTTCATTTCGCTCCGCAATTTAACTTGTATTTTTATTTTTTTTTTTTTACACCTTGACGGCGTCGCGAGTGCACGTAAGCAACAATTTATTTATTTATAAACAATCTTTGACCGTCGCGCTACCGCGTGTATCTAACCTTTTCTCGACAATTCGTACTCGCCGCGTAACAATTTTTAATCAGTGCTATGGAAAAGTGTGGCATAACCAACTGTACTTCGACCGACAACCGTTTCCTGTGGAAATGCGAAGGAATATGCAAAAGGCACTTCCACGCTGCCTGCGTAGGAACCCGTAGAAACCAAGAAGAACTACTGCGTTCATTCATGCTGCCCTTATGCATAGAATGCCAGGAACAGTTCATGGACCAACTCCAACTGAAGAAGCTCATCCAGCACCAGAAAATTTTAACAGAAAGTATTGAATCACAAATCAAATCAAATCATTCAATAATCAGTCAACTTCCTAACCTGACTGTAACGCACGACACACTGGACAGTATCAATACACTGCTTTCTGAATTGAAGACGGAAATTAAAAAAGTAAATATTAACACAAACAATGCGTCGGCAAAAACCATAAATCGCATTTCGACGCTGTTCGGCGAACTTGGCCATGACTCCATATCGGACATATCGGACATTAGCAAAGAAAACCGGCAGCACACAAAGAACATACAACAGCACCTGGAAAAAGCATTTACTAATATAGAATCAAAAATTGACAATATGGAACACCAATTAGAAGCTATACAAAATAAGAAAACAAACTGCAGTACAACGGCGCAGGAACTAATTAATGAATTAAAAGCGCTCAAAGAATCGAATTCACTCCAGCCAAAAACAGACAATCATCCCAGTCTGGCTGAAGAACTTCGCCTTTCGTTGCCACTTCCAGAATCGGACTCAGAAGAACACCGTACTCCAAATTTCACATCAGGCTGGCGCCTAATTGGCAATAAAAAAGTATGGAAGCGCGACTGGACTGAATATGACGCCAGACAGCGTAAAAGACGCATGCAGGAAAAGCAAGCAGAAAAGGCCGCTCGTAAACGTATGCAGCAACGCAAACGTCAGCAGGAAAACTCAAACCCTATCAGCATAAGTAACACCTATAAACACGGAATAAACCATTTCGCCTGCAACTCAAAGAAAATTGCTGAAATGCCAAAACAACCACTACCCTCGGACAAAGACCTCCTGGCAGCTGCACGCGTTCAATTTGCTGGGCCGCCGAATTCAGACATAACATCAAAATTTATAAATTTCCAAAAAGGCGAAACTATCAACCCATATCGGACAGAAAAAAATGCAACTAACAATGAAAATTCTGCACCGGCTCCTGCCAGCAACGCCAGCATACAATCAGCACCGCAAGACAGCCAATTTGAACTTGACCCCATGCGTCCACCAATCGTCCGACTTACGCAGCAATCATCGAATGGCGACGAGCGCTTTTTGAAGGCTAGACTCCGCGACCCAAAAGTAATGCATATTACACGCCTATATCTCGCATACATGAAGGACCAACCATCATCTGTATGCGTAGAAGGAATGACACCAACCAGTATAAGAATGCTTCTCGCATCCGAAGGACTGCCGACATCTCCAGAACAGCTCCAACGCGTCTTTATTGAAGTCCATCAGGAATATGGACTCACGCCAGCCGAAGCAGTAGCCGACCTTCAATCATATCGTCATTTTTTATCAAATGAACGCACGCACCGTCTTCAACAACTTCGCGAAAGTGTAAATAAATTTAGTACAAATTTTCGCAAGTAAGGACGCCCTCTTCTGAGGCAGAACCATTATATTTAAACATAAGTAATAACTTGACTAACACTTCTTCGCTTCCTCGACAGAATGCGACTGAAATTCTTATCTATTGTCAGAATTTCAATCGCATGAAAAGCCCAAGCAAAATGAAAGAAATTCAACAAAATCTATTGTCGTCATCTTTTAAAATAATTTTAGGAACTGAAAGTAGCTGGGACGAAAGCGTAAGAAGCGAAGAAGTATTTGGAAACAATTACAATGTATTCCGGCACGATCGGAATTTGTCTACCAGTCAAAAAAAGTCAGGCGGTGGAGTCCTCATTGCCATTAATGTAGACTTTACTTCTGAAGAAATAATATCCGACAAATATAAAGAATTTGAACACGTATGGGCCAAAGCATTTATTGCTGGCGAAGAACATATCTTCTGTTCTGTGTACTTTCCACCGGAACATGCTCATAAACATTCGTATGAATTATTTTTCAAAACTCTAGAATCTATTATGTCTAACATGAAACCAGAAGTAAAACTGCATGTCTATGGCGACTTCAACCAACGTAATGCAGACTTTATTGTAGACATTGAAAATGAATCTATCTTACTCCCAGTCGTAGGCGAAAACGAAACACTGCAGTATCTTTTTGGCAAATCCTCAGAACTCGGTCTATATCAAATCAATCATGTCAAAAACAAACAAAATGCTTATTTAGACCTATTATTCACAAACTGCACTGAAGACTTCTGTGTAGATGTATCATTGACTCCCATCTGGAAAAATGAAGCATTCCACACAGCAATTGAATATTCAATAGTAATGAATAACACTTCGTACCCCAGCGACTGCGAGTACGAGGATGTACCGGAATACCACAAAACTGACTTCGAACAAGTCAAACGTAGACTTCGCATAATAAATTGGCGTAGTATAATTTGTAAAGAAGGAAATGTCAACGAAGAAGTATCAAAATTTTATGAAATAATTAATCAAATTATATCAGAAAATGTACCTCTAAAGAAAAGAAGACGAACGAACACCAACAAATATCCAGTGTGGTTTAATCCACAATTGAAGAACCTAAAAAATAGAAAACAAAAAGCACATAAAATATACAAAAAAGACAGCAATAGCGAAAATCTTCAAAATTACCAAGAAATTTGCTGTCAACTTGACGCAGCCATTAAAATTGCACATGAAGAACATAATCGTAAAATCGAACATCAAATCAAGTCTTGCCCTAAGAACTTCTTCAATTACGTAAAAACCAAACTAAAAAGTAACAACTTTCCATCACGAATGCATCTTGACAGTAATGTAGGACAAACTAGTAATGAAATATGTAGTCTTTTTGCCACTTTTTTTCAAGAAATTTACACCAAATATGAAGAAACAGATCGCGACCGCGAATACTTCTCGTATTTTCCTGAATTTTCGAATTCTTTATCTGTCAATCAAATATCTGAATTCGAAATTCAAAACGCACTTAAAAATTTAGACGCTACGAAAGGTCCTGGACCTGACAGAATAGCTCCAATTTTTCTCAAAAATTTGGCAGAAGAACTATCTACACCCTTACAACACCTTTTTAACATGTCCCTGAAGAATGGAATTTTCCCAGAACTCTGGAAAACCTCATATTTAGTGCCAATTTTCAAATCTGGCGCTAAATCTGACATTCGTAATTATCGTGGAATTGCCATTATTTCATGCATTCCAAAATTATTTGAATCAATAATTAATGAAAAAATCTTTCAACAAGTAAAACACCAAATTACAACTCAACAGCACGGCTTTTACAAAGGCCGATCAACTACCACAAATCTTTTGGAATTCATAACTTTCACTCTGACTGTAATGGACAACGGTAACCACGTAGAAGCTCTTTATACGGACTTTAGCAAGGCATTTGACAGAATCGACATACCATTATTACTCTTCAAGCTCGAAAAATACGGAACTGAAACAAAATTTTTGGAATGGCTGCAGTCATACTTAACAAAACGAACACAAATAGTCCGCTTTCAAAATTCCTTTTCAAACCCAATAGAAGTAACTTCTGGGGTTCCTCAAGGTTCCCACCTGGGCCCTCTTCTTTTTATATTATACGTAAATGACATTTCCTTTCTTCTTAAGTCAATACATGTGCTTGTATATGCTGATGACATGAAGCTCTTTATAGAAATAGCCAATGCAGAAGACTTCGAAATATTCCAGAATGAAATTAATGTATTCTACACTTGGTGCAACAAAAGCCTATTACAACTCAACATTAAGAAATGTAATTCAATAGCCTTTAGCAGAAAAACAGTAACACCACCAACAAACATTTTCTTAGGAAACCAACCAGTAGAAAAATGCAAAATCGTTAGGGACCTAGGCGTAATCTTAGACTCCAAACTCACATTCATAGAACATTATAATACAATTATCAACAAAGCAAATAGTATGCTGGGCTTTATAAAACGCTTCGGCCACAATTTTCAAGACCCATATACAATCAAACTATTATATATTACATACGTCCGACCAATTCTGGAATATTGTAGCATTGTATGGAATCCCTATATTGCCACACATGAAGAACGCATTGAATCTGTCCAAAAACAATTTCTTTTGTACGCGCTTCGTAAGCTAAATTGGACATCATTTCCCTTACCATCTTATGAAGCACGCTGCATGCTTATAGACATACAAGCACTTAAAGAACGCCGCGATCTTTCAATGCTTTATTTTATCAATGACATTATTTCTCAACGCGTGCAATCTACTCAATTATTATCACAACTAAATTTTTATGCACCCAGTCGTCAATTAAGAAATCGTAAAATATTTTCGGAAAATTCTCACAGAACAAACTACTCAAAAAATGGCCCAATAAATCGCATGATGCGTCACTATAACCAGCACTGCGAAAATATCGACATCACCATGGGCAGAAATCAAATAAAAAAACGACTAACTACTGGAAATAATGTATAGAATATAAGAAAACATTGTATTATTATAACTGTAGTCTACATTTGCTTGACGAAATAAATAAATTGTAAATTGTAAATCACATTACACACAAGCACTGATCAAACTATAATAAGCATGTCATTTCTCAATAGCGGTATTACTAATGTGCGGGATACAGAAGACACCCGGGCATATCTTACATTAGATCAACGATTCTTGTCGCAGTGAGGAAGTCCCTACAAGAAAAAATGATGAAGCTACATTTGGTAATTCAATTTCCAGTTCTTAAATTTGCTAGAGGACCAATTGTCGCTGAAACCGTCCCACTGGTGGCATGAGGTCTTTCAAAAATGATATTTGTATGTCTAAATGATAGAAAGTAGCGAAAAAATGAGAAAATCACTTTGGTTAGTTCTTATCTCAATCTGAAAACTCTCAAGCTTGGAGGAGTAGAAATTCCATTCAGTGAACAGGTTAAATACTTAGGAGTTATCCTTGATGCCAAGCTAAACTGGAATGCACATCTTGACTATGCAATCAACAAGGCGGTCAGGATAACCATGATATTCCCTACAAGGTATGCGAAACGTCGCGTACAGACTGGGAAGTCGGAGTTCCTGATATTTTTCTTTATGATATTGATATTTTTTTTTTGATATTGATATTTTTTTTTTGATATTTCAACGATATTTTTCACAGATGGCTGAAAAATAGGTACCAAAACTGGTGCAGGAATCTTCGGCCCTGGAATTAATATTTCAGTGGCAATGGGACACTGGTCAACAGTGTTTCAAGCAGAGATTTTTGCAATCCTTGAATGTGCGCATGTGTGTCTGACTAGGAAATACAAACTTGCAAATATTTGTATTTTCTCTGACAGTCAAGCAGCACTGAAAGCACATGATGCTTATAAATGTACATCCAAGATTGTCTGGGAATGTATTCTCACATTGCGACAGCTATGTCAAACAAACTCAGTAAATTTGTGTTGGGTTCCAGGACATTGTGGCATTGGTGGGAATGAAAGGCAGACGAACTTGCAAAACAAAGATCCAACTCACAGTTTATCGGCCCAGAACCTTACTGCGGTATATCAAACTGTGCAGTGAAAATGGAGCTTAAACGCTGGAAGGAACAAAAGGTGATAACCAATTGGTTGGATGTCAAAAAGTGTTCCCAATCTTAAAGATTCATCACACCAAACGAGAATCATTCGGAAAAGCTCCTAGAGCTCAACAAAAGAGCTCTTTGTACATACGTCGGGCTAGTAACGGGGCACTGTCCGAGTAGATAGCATTTAAAGAACATTGGCCGGGTTCAGGATGATATCTGCCGCTTTTGTAATATGGAAAGCGAGACATCGGAACATCTGCTGTGCAGTTGTGGTGCATTATTTAAACGCAGATCAAGGTTTCTTGGGAATTGAATTTCGAAATCCTTAAAAATCTGTTCACGTGCAACATTGATGGCCCCCAATATACACTACACACAGACACACACCACAGGCTCAGCATGATTTGATATTGGCTGCGCGTCATGCGTTGAACTGTTTGAAGGTCGATTTTGAAAAGTGACCAGAATGACAAGGTAAACTCAATGCTCACCTAATGTTTTGAATGTATCTTAAAGCATTTTTTCTCAGCTTTCCAATGGTGATGTTAAATTTAAAATCGGTGGTTGCAAACTTGCTCAAAAACACGTTTTTTCTGATGAAATCCAAGATGGTGGCGAGATCCAAGATGGCGGCCAATTTTTCTCTACTTCAAATGAAAGCTCTATCATTCCTCTTGAAAACGATTTGTTGGTTGCAGGGGGTTCAATGACAAATTCAAGAGAAATAAATCCATAAAAAGGTCAAGAATTGCTCAAAAATCAATTTTTGTAAAAACCGTTTAACCGATTCGTGCCCGAGGAGTCCATCAATATGAACTAACCAAAGTGGTTTTCTCTTTTTTTCACTACTTTCAATCATGTAGACACAAATATATCCTTTTTGAAAGACCTCATGTCACCAGTGGGACGGTTCCAGTGAGAATTGCTCAGAGAATGGTTGAACAAATAGAACAAATTTCATACGAGAAGAATTGTTGAAATTGATGAATGACGAATTTTACTAAAATTCACAATGAATTTAAAATTTAAAGATTCAAGCAGTGTTCATCACATATTGTTATATCTAGGGCATATTTTTTTAGAGTCGACATTATTTGTAAAAAATATATTATTTTAATTTTTTTTCTTCTAGAACCAGATATCTAATTTTGATTTTGAAAACGGTGTTCATTTTTCAAAAAAATATTCTATGAATTAAAATTTCAAATTTTTTAATCAAATTTTCCGTAGTTGATTTTGAATTTTCCGTGTGTATGTGCAGATTTTTATTCTCACTCACTTTTCTCAGAGATAGCTGGACCGATTTTCATGAAATTAATTGCAAATAAAAGGTCTTGGTGCCCCATAAGACCCTATTGAATTTCATTGTGATCGGATTTTTAGTTTAGGGGTTATGTATCAAAATGTAAAAATCATGAAACATCATTATCTCAAAAACTACTCTACCGATTTGAACAAAATTAGTTTCAAAGGAACGGGCTACCTGAAATACCTTCAAATTTTGAATTTTATGAAGATTGAACTTGAGGTTCAAAAGTTATGAAAAAAAAACGTGTTTTGAAGACTGTTTAATCTCACTCATGTTTCTCTGAGATGGCTGGACTGATTCTCATAAAATTAGTGTCAAATGGAAGGTCTAGTTGCTCCATAAGACCCTATTGATTTGTTTTGCAATCGGACTATTACTTTGCCTGTTATGTTGAAAAATGTGAAATCCAGCTATGAAAAGGAACATATTCCGAAGACTACTTGGACTCACTCACTTTTCTCAGAGATAGCTGACCCGATTTCCACGAAATTAGTGTAAAATTGAAAGTCTAGCTGCCTCATAACACCCTATTGAATTTTACTGTAATCGGGCTGTAACTTCGTCTGTAATGTACCGAAATGTGTAAATTGTGAAACTTCATTATCTCAGAAACTACACAACCGATTTGATCAATATTATTATCAGATGAGCGGGCTAGCTGAGGGTTAACTGATGAACAACACAGGTTAACAGAATCTAAAAGTGGTTGTCTTTAAATTCAAAAGGGTGTCTAGGGTCAATGTTTGGTTTCTATGCATCATCTCGATTACTGAAATATCCATATTGAGTATTATTCGGTCATTTTCGACTGTTTCCTAGAAGTTGCCATTTAGCAATTTTAAATGGTGCCTGACGTCAATTGTTAGCTCCTTGCATCATTCTGGTTCCAGAGATACTCATATTGGATGCCATATGTTTATTTTAGGCTGTTTTTCACAAACCGGTAGTCGCCATTTTGGATTTCAAAATTGTATTTAAGATAATTTCTGGCCTCTATGCGTCTTGCTGGTTAAAGAAACACCCATATTTGGTGTTATTCGATCATTTTCGCTTGTTTCCCAGGAACCGGAAGTCGCCAACCCAGAATCCAAAATGGGGTCTGTGGTCGATTTCAGCTGCTGTGTATCATTCTAGATCCGGAGATACTCATGTTAGACGGGAATCGGCCATATTTGGCTGTTTTCCAGAAACCAGAAGTTGCCAATTCAAAATAGTGTCTGAGGTCAATTTTTAGCTTCTTGCAACATTCTGGCTCCGGAGATACTCATATTGGGTGGTATTTGGTCACTTTGGGCTGTTTTTCAGAAACCATAAGTCGTCGTTTTGGACTTCAAAATTGCCTGTGAAATCAATTTCTGTCATCTGAGCGTAATCCTGCCTCCGAAAACATTCATATTGAATGGTATTTGGTCATTTCCGGCTGTTTGCCAGACACCGGAAGTAACCATTTTAAAATTCAAGATTGTGTCTGTGATCAATTTTTAGCTTCTGTCCATCTTTATGGTTCCGGAGATACTCATGTTTAATGGGAATCGTCCATTTCAGGCTGTTTTCCAGAAACCAGAAGTTGCCATATTACAATTCAAAATGTTGTCTGAAGTCGATTTGTGACTTCAGTGCATCATTACGGTTCCGGAAATACCCATATTGGGTGGAATGTTGTCGTTTGTCGCTGTTTTTCCGAAACCGAAAGTCGCCATTTTGGATTTCTTAATGGCATTTAAAGACAATTTCGATCGATTTTAGCTCCTGTGTATCATTCTAGATCCGGATATTATTATATTGGGTGGAAATCGGCCATTTTGGCTGTTTTCAAGAAACCGGAAGTTGCCATCTTACAATCCAAAATGTTGTGAAAGTTTGGATGAGAAAGGCTGGGTCTGACCGCTAGGTGGATTAATTTAGGTTATTTTAATTTAATTTATCATTCTTTTCTGATTTCAAAAGCGGCGAGCAGAGATTTCGCGTCTACAGAAAAAGTTTTTATGTCCGTTTTTGGCCACCCACGTGCTTATGTGATAACAGGATCTGACGAAATGAGCAACCAATGCAGAAGATCCTCGTTAGCGCTTTTGCGGGATATCTTCCTAGTATGATATTCTCGATATCTGAAGATAAAAAAAATATAAATATACCGAGAAATGGAAAATAAACTGAAATATTCACCGCTTCCATTTTTTGTTTTTAGCCTCCTGAGCCTCTTCAGAAAAATGCCCTATGGGGACCAAAAAGTACTTCATTACTGTCGAAGGTTTACCTGTAGCTGTAGCTTATGTTCCCGCCATTTTTCAATGCTTACAAATGTATCCGAGGATATTTCTTGACTTCTGTTAAGCTAACGATAACTGTAACCTATCAGCACATAGAACACGATTAAATATTTTTTGCAGTATAAAGCATACTATTCTGCTATTACTATTTAGTTTGCCTAGATATTTTTAAAGACTACTGCACTGAATATTTTTAAAACTACATTCTACAATAAATCAAACAAAAAGACTACTTACATACCCTAGTAATAATAAAAGTTTTTCAGCGCTAAATGCAGCCAAAACAGCGCTATAAAACTTTGATAAAACCAGTTTTGTTACTTGGGTACTCTTACATACCAAAGTGTGTACCTTTAATTAAAAGTCTGAAGATAGTTATTTCATCGTATGAAACTGTCACGTGCGTAAAATTGCGGAATTTTGAGATGGTTGAGGTGAAAGTATTCCCAAAAATATCGAAATATGTCAAATAACTTTTTTATTTTAGGAGATAAAAAATAACAATGTTCAGCATAGAGATGCATATTAGGATGACTGATAACTTTGTAGAAGGTTTGGAAATTCGCAAAAATCTGAGAAAAAAGTTATAACGACAATTGTGATTTTCAGTACCTCTTAATAGAAAACTTTATGTTGCTCGTAATATATAAGAGATAGAAACATAATGTCTTCGGCAAAGTTTATTGTTTTGAGATCACCTAAAATTATGCCCATGCGTCTATCTCAAGCTGATAAAAAAAGTAAATTTTCTATCTCACTTTTAGGTGAATTGATCACTCATCTTCCTGCATCTGAAGATGTATTTTTGAATGTTTTGAAACTTCCCCGAACATACATTATGGCTATAATCAACATATGAAACGCTATTTAATTAATCGCACGAAAACGGTAAAATAAAACACTGTGTAATGGCTCCATTTTGAATTTTTGAGAAACCGGTAATTGTTGTGGTTTTTTCGACGCCATTTTGTTTCGAGGCCAAATATCAAAATTCTAAGAATTTGTCCACATATTGGCATCTTTTTACCCATCTATTGAAAAAAAAAACAGATCTTAAATCGGACAAAAACTGAGCTCAAAACGGTGATTCTACGAAACCGGGTTTGGCATAGTTTTAGTATATTTTTCACAAAGCAAAATAATATCGATTATTTTTTAGCGTTAATGGTAATTCGCTAATATCTTAAAGTGGTAGTCAAATTATATCTTATTTTGAGTAAAAAAGTCTCAGAAATCTAATGGTAGGTGTCTGATCTACGTAAAATGTCTACCATTACCATTAAGAGCGGCTTGCAACAATGTTTGATCTTGAGCGAGCGGCGTGGCCCTAGTAGGGCAGTCTACCTAAACAATAACACTACAAACAATCGAAGAAAATATATTTCGGAACATTCGGCACGGAACTAGACAACGAAAGACGGCCCACGAGTGGAAACTCGATATCTGGAACTTTAAGGGGTAATATCCACCAAAAATTTTTGTTTTGCCTAGAACCAAAATCTATATCGCCCAAGTACGGATCGTAACTCAAAAACTTTGAGGCTTTGTTAACTAGTAGAAGTTACCTGGGATCGGACGCCAACCGCGTCAAAGTCGCTGAGCATCGCATGTGTGAAAGAGAGCTAGGCGCAGCCTTACATCAGACAAAAAAAAAGAAAAAGAGGAAAATAAGGCCCAGGAAGGACAACTTTACGGCGCAGGGATAGCTGACTGAAGGCAAAAAAATATTTAGTGGCTTTATTATTGCGATTCTTAAGATTTATAGCATTTCGAAACTTTAAACGCGTTTTTCTCGAAACCATGTTTTCAAAATCGGCGAGCAGTAAACTGAAAAAGTTTACATACGATTGACTTGAAATTTTAGCTGTAGTTTCTTCATTAGATTATCTAGTGAAGTACACACGATTTTAGCGTTTGATTAACAACAACAAAAGTTACAAACAATTCAAGTCGATTTTTTTGTCGAAAAAGAATTTTTTTCCAAACCGTTACCATTTTATGAAGAAAAATTTTAAAAATATAATCATGTGTACTTCACTAGCGACATTTATGTAGATTATGGAAAAAAATGTTTTGGTTATAGGTGGAGTTGGGCACGACTTCTACTGCTGCTTGAGTAGTTGCTATGTTGCTTGAGTAGTTAGAACCCCATAAGTTCGGTATTGTGGCTCTGCAAGAGATATGTCGCCAAGGCCTGTGGCGGCAAGGTCCAGTTCTACCAGAGCGGTGGAGCAACCAACGAGCTGGGGACGGGTTTTTGTGTGCTGGCCAGAATGCAGGATCGCGTGATCATCTGAAAGGCTATCAACGAGAGGATGTGCTTATTGAAGATTAAAGGTCGTTTCTTCAACTACAGCATCTTATCAACAAGCACCGTCCGCACGAAGGTAGACTAGACCACGAGAAGGAAAACATCGGTGTTACGCGCAATTAGAGGCAACGGGACATCAAGATCGTTATCGGGGATATGAACGACCAGGTTGGTGGGGAAGTGATGTATAAACCGGTGATAGGGCCTCACAATCTACACATCGACACGAACGACAACGACCAGCGATACATCAACTTCGCAGCTCCCTGAGGTCTGGTGATTAAAAGCACCTTTTTCCACGCAAAGATATCCAAAAGATCACCTAACCACCGAACATCAAATTGACCACATTCTAATTGATGGTCGCTTTTTTCTTAGCTTCATCACAGAGAAACACTCTCTTCGGGGTGCGGATATAGACTCAGACTATCACCTAGTAGCAGAACATGTGGGCTGAAAACTAATTCACACACGGCCAAAACGTCATCCTCGGCCAAACATCCGGCAGTTGCATAACCTGCAGGCTGCCGAGAATAACCTTACTACCTTCCACGAAGAAACTATGTGGTTCTACTCTCGACGATGGATATGACATGCTATGTTCGGCCATCGAAGAGGTCTCAACCGCGGCACCAGATGAGGTAACATTGAGCCATTGCCATTGAGAGAACGAAGCCAAATATCGACGAGCTCGAAATGAGTTGACCACAAGTCTGAGGAGAAAAAAACGCCAGCAGGAGGACAAAGATCGTGAAAAGGTCACTAAAGAACAATCGAGTCGCAGGTAAGGATATATGTACTGTCGCACAGTGGAACACTTAGAACATCAAACCTGATCATAATTATTAAAAAAAAATTTTGCACTGAAAACGAATCATATTGTGATAATAGAAACTAATGATTGGATTTAGATAAATTTTTGCATGGAGTAACCCACCTTCAAGTGATGGATGACATTTCTTTTAATGAAATACTTGAGTTTATCGTGAAATGATTTTTCAGTACACATTTCAGTCGTTTGACAAAGTTTCATTTGGGTAACCAAGGCTACAACTATCCAAGAAGCGAAAAATAAGAATTTCTTGATTATTTTCACATAGCGATAAAACACGAGACCGGAAGCATCCGGAAGGTTTTTCTTCGCCATTATAACCAATAATATTAGCACTTTCACGTAATATGAGCCGTTCAACCGGATTTTGTCGGAAACATAACTTATCCCGTTTTCAGTTAACTTATAAAAACAAATATTTTGAGTTTTATTATATTGATTTTGACAAACACCTGGGTATTTGAAGAGACTAGCATACATGCTAAGTACACATTTCTGTTCGATTAACATTCATTAACAATCTCCATCGTTGTTTAATTTAAAAATCACTTGTTTTCATCTTCGGAACGCTATATTTTAGCTCATGGTATCAAAGCGTCATTATCATGCACAAAAAACTGTTGAATTGCGGTCGGTTCAAGACCAGCCTTACATCAGACAAAAAACGGTTAAGACCGTAAACATAACTTTTAGATGTTGATGAGCTGTCAAGTGATCAAGCATACATCACACTTCAAAATGAAACACTACAATACAAAGTTGATTTACTTTGAATTTTTCACTTATGATCAGGTTTTAAACGTATTTACTCCTATGTGTGTCGACACTAGCAACGGCACTCCACTGTGTAATTTTCAGGATTTGAGAGGAAGAGAGACTACCGGAGGAGTGTATAGAAGGAGTTTTATGCCACATTTATAAAAAAGGCGATCGGCTACAATGCAATAACTACCGAGGCATAACGTTGATCAACGCTTCTTACAAAGTCCTTACTCAGATTCTGCTTCGTCGTCTTTCTTCTTTAGCAAAAAGATTCGAATGGCAGTACTTCACGGGTTTCATGCAAGCACTCGCTACTACGGATCAACTCTCCGGCAGATCCTTTTAAAATGCTTGTACTCCCGGCACAACGTGCCCACACATCTCGTCTTCGTGGACTTCAAGGCAGTGTAAGATACAGTCGATTGAGATCAACTATGGCATATAACGCAGGACGGTTTTCCGTATAAACTGACACGACATATTGGAGCTATGTATCTTGGATCGAGTGATGTGTTACGTGTGCCTATCGGGGACATTCCTCAATCTCTTTGAAGCGTGCAGATGGTTGAGATTAGGGGATGGACTATCCTACACGTTGTTAAACAGAGCTCTTCAGGGTGTAATCCGACGAGCGGGCACCGAAATTAGAGGCACGATTGTCAGCAACGTTGAATAATGGGCTAGGAGAAATAAACGCGTCAAAAACCAAGTGTGGAACGGACGGTGATTTTGAACGACGGCGATAAACTCAAAGTGGTAGATGAGTTCGTGCACTTGGGATCTATGGTAACCGCCGACAATAACACTACTATGGCTTTTTCCAGGAGGAGTATACGGCGTCGCACAAAACAGACGATGTACAGAACCGCAATTAGACTAGTAGTTCTCTATGGATGTGAAACCGTAACGCTGCTCTTCGTACTAATAAATCTGAAGGTTATTCCACTGGAGCTGCTCTTTTAGACATAGAAAAAGCATTCGACAGTGTTTGGCATAAAGGTTTAAAAGCAAAAATGTCCAATTTCCGTTTACCTCTTTACATCACAAAAATGATACAAAGTTACTTGACAGACCGCACTCTTCAGGTTATCAAATAGTTAACCTGAGTAGATCTGATAGATTGCCTGTTAGAGCTGGTGTACCTCAAGGAAGTATCTTGGGCCCAGTCTTATATAATATTTTTACTTCTGATCTTCCTGATTTACCACCAGGATGTGATAAATCTCTGTTTTGCGACGATACAAGCATTTCCGTAAAAGGAAAAAGCCTTCGTGTCATATGCAGTAGGCTGCAAAAAAGTAGACTGTTCCGAAAATTATAAGTACATCTTCTTTCTTGAATAAAACAAAAAATACAGGATTTTTCGGGTCATTTTATTCTGAAATATAGATAATAACTGTTTTCTTTCCAGTTTCAATTCAAGTTGGGATTATCTTTCGTAGGATACGCGAGTTCTCTAACTTTTCTCTTAACACTACTCATAAGCTTTTGCACAGTGTGTTCTCCGACCATTTTTACCACTTTAAGCCAATCTTTTTTAAATTTTTCAACATTGTCCGCTGGTTCGACATATTTCCTCAGCTTTGCCTTGGTCAAAGCCCAAAAAGTTTCAATAGGGCGAATTTCAGGGTAGTTTGGAGGATTCATCTCCTTTGGGACACATGTGACATTATTTGTTTTATACCACCCTATTGCATTCTTAGAGTAATGGCAGGAAGCAAGATCGGGCCAAAAGATTGGAGGATTGTTATGCTGCTTAACCATGGGTAACAACCTTTTCTGCAAACACTCTTTCACGTAAATTTTACCATTCATTGTGTCATTCGTAATGACTGGACGAGATATTTTCCCACATTCACAAATGACCTGCCAAACCATTACCTTCTTGCCGAATTTTTCGATATAAATGGCTTTCACTGGTCCAGGGACATCCTTTCCCTGCGGTGATGTATAAAATTGCGGTCCTGGCAGAGTCTTATAGTCCAGTTTCATGTAGGTTTCGTCATCCATGATAACACACCCCATTTTTTTGGTCAGAAGTTCGTCATAAAGCTTCCGAGCTCTCGGTTTCACAGATTCAGCTTGTTTTGGATTTCGTTTTGGTTGCTTCTGCTTCCGACGGGTCTGCACACCCATTCTTCCTTTGGCACGCATAACGTTACTCGCCGAGGTTCCAAGCTTTCTCGCCACATCTCGTACTGATACTGAAGGATGCCGCTTGTAGTATTCCTTAACCTTTTTGTCCATTGTGGGATCAACAGGCCCGGGTTTTCTACCACGTCTTGGGGCATCAGTAAATGTGCACTCTTCACAATACTTCCGCAATGTGGTTTGAACTGCTCCGACACTTATACCTTCTTCACTGGCTAATTTTCTTATAGACCACTCACGGTGCCCCAGATGTGCACAATTCGCTTTCTTTGCTCGGGAGAAAGGCCACGCATTTTCAAAATTTCGCACTTAATGTTAGAAATAATTACAGCATCTGTTTCTTTTGGATGAAAACAACAGGACGCAGCCAACGTTTGGTTGAATACTGCACGTTATTTGAAATGACGGTTGATCGTAAGTGTATTTATAATTATCGGAACGGTCTATAGATATATTTTCTTCATATTTGCAGAAATGGAAGATTTCTCCTAATGCTTCAAAAACACAATTAATTATTATTCCTCATAAACCAATAGTTTCTTTTCTCAAACCTACCAATAATCATGTTGTTAAGATGAACGGTGCAATCTTAAATTGGTCTGACAAAGTAAAATAGTTAAATATTTTATGATAAAAATCTTACCTTCAAGGAGCACATTGAGAATATCCGAGCAAAGTGCAACAAATATATGAAATGTTTGTATCCTCTTATCATCAGAAATTCTAGACTTTGTCTCAAGAATAAACTTTTAATTTACAAACAAATATTCAAACCAGCAATGTTATATGCAGTCCCCATCTGGATAAGTTGTTGTACAACCAGAAAGAAGATGCTTCAGAGGATTCAGAACAAACTTCTGAAAATGATATTGAAGCGTCCTCGCTGGTTTAGCACGAGTGAACTAAGCAGGCTTACTAATGTGGAAACATTAGAAAATATGTCAAACCAAATTATCAATAAGTTCCGACAAAAATCGTTGCAATCCTCAATAACAATGAGTAGCTCACTTTATAGTCAGTAAGATAGGTGTAAGATTATATTAAGGTTTAATTTTAAATCCCTTTTTTCTTGACAAGTAGGTTTACAATTTTCCTACAATTATATTCACTTAACTGCGGAAGCAATTACAATCTTTTAATAAAATAAAGGTTAAAATATGTGTAATAGTGTTGATATGTCACCGTTTGTGGCAGAACACACAATAAGAATTCAGAATAAATATTAGGTTATAATTAATTCATCACAAAACATCCGCTTCCTATTAAAAACAAAAACTTAACGCTGCTCACGGAGGATAAACAAGCACTAGCCGTATTCGAGCGGAAAGTGTTGCGGATAATATTTGATGGAGTACAAATCAAACCGGAGTGTGGCGCAGGCGCAAAGCAGGTATTACACGAAGCAAATATTTGCTATTTTTGGTACGGATTTTATTTTGTGCAAATAAAAATCGTACCAAAAATAGCAAATATTCGCTGCTTAAGAATCTCGAGCTGTAAGTACCTCCAGGCACCAGAAATAGAGGGTCCCAACGTGTTAGGTGCATCGACCAAGTTGAAGCGGATCTGCCTAGGATGCCTAAGAAATTGACGATGAGTAGCCTTGGACCGAGGAGAGTGGAAGGAAAAAATGTGAATTTTTGGATTAGAGCAATTCCACAGAAAACGGGCAACCAATTTAATCGACCATATATAATTTGGCTGAAACTTTGCATAGACGTTTCTATAAGTGAAAGATGCCATTTTGTGCTATTGGTTGAATTTTTTGGAACACGACTCATTTTTAAGAAGCTATTGAAAATTTTTTTTTTCCTGTATGGACTTCCTCACTGCGACCAGAATCGTAGATCTATTGTGAGATATGCCCGGGTGTCTGCTGTATCCCGCACTTCTGTTAATGGCAATACCGCTATTGAGAAGTGGCATGCTTATTATTATTGTTCATCAGTGCTTGTGTGTAATGTGATACTCTTCCTTACACGCTTACTGTTCTACTATACCGATACTCGTTCCTCTTGCCAAATATCACCAATTATATTCCCTGGAGAAGTTTCGTCGTGCGTCCTTCTGGCCAGTTTTATTGATAAGAGGGACTAATTTTTTGTTAAGAGGAAGTCACGCAAAGGTATTGTAGATTTCAGCGTAAAGGAAGGGTAACTGGTGGGGAGCCTGAGAATAAACTCATGCTTAAGTCCTTTTTGACATCGGATGGCCTGGTTCTACTAAGATTCGAACCCACGACCATCCGCTTGACAAAACGGACTCTGTAACCTTGCGGCTACGCAGCTCCCTTATTGAAAAATGCTATTTTGGGAAGATATTAATGATTACAAATATTTTTGGGGCCAAAACGGTTTGCTTGATCGATGTGACGTCATCGGCGAAGTTTTAGATAATAATTTTGTCTTAAAAAAAAAACATACACTCTAAAAAAATATTATAAGGTGAAAGAAAAATTAAAAATAATTATCTAAAGAAGCTCATTTGTAAAAATCCAAATAACTTTATTTTCATGATTTCTCCATGAACGAACCGATTAAATTGTTTAGGTAATCTTTTGTACTTTTTATATAAAAAAAAATAGATTTTCAAAAAATGAACGTTTTTAGATAATTAATTTTAAATTTTTCTTTTAACTTTTTTTCAAAAAATAAATAGTTTTTGCTTAGAGTGTTTTTTTTAGGAAAAACTTAATTACTATCAACAACTTTGCCGAAGACTTCACACCGATCAAGCAAACCGTTTTGGCCCTAAAAATATTTGTAATCATCAATACCTTCCCAAAATATCATTTTTCAATAGCTTCTCAAAAATGAGTCTTGTTCCAAAAAGTTAAACAAATAGCACAAAACGGCATCTTTTGCCTATATAAACGTCTCTGCAAAGTTTCAGCCAAATCAAAAATGACAATTTAAAAAAAATATTAAAACTGGGACGCTTTTTGTGGAACTGCTCAATATTGAAGAGAGAGGCAGGTTGAGAGAGAGAGAGCAACCAGTGTGAGTGAATGAAGGAGTGACAGAATAGAGCAGAACGACGTGAAACATGAAGTGTTTTCGTGGAAGGAACGTACAGTTTAAATAAACCGTTGCATAGTTTAGTCAATGGCCAATTCGTGATCAACATTCGAATTGTTGATTATCGCTTGACATAAAGTGGAGTGCCAAGCGAAATCGACGAATTTTGTAGCAGTAGGGCTCAAAAGTTTCGACTCCTCAGAAAAAGTTCCCATGCAACTTTGCAACATGTTTAATCAATAAAAATTCTATTCCAACAGACAGATAGACACACTCGGTGGACTCTTCCGTTGCATAGTCTGAAATAGCATATTTTTGCGACACCTAATTGCCGAAATTTATGGTGATATTAGATACCTTAATTGCTGATACTAGAAAACCTTATTTCCCATGGGAAACAACGGTAGCCGGGTGACAGCGAAATAAGCAGGCAAAAAAGAATAACGATAAGGTTTTCCAGTCCCTGGTCCCTGGTCCCTGGTAAGTCCCTGGTAAGAATTCGAAGGATCATCTACTGTTTTTACACTTCGGTAAAATTTTTAGTAAACAAGGTAAACTTTTTTCAATACTATAATACTCAAATTCGTAATAACCCTGGTATTTTTGTTTGTGTTTTGAGTTAAAATTTTTTGTATTCTTACTAGTTATATATTATAGGTCGTTGTTTTGAACTTGTGTACTCGGGTTGAACACTTCAATTGTAATTAGCACTGTTTTGTTCAGTTGTTTTCAGTTTAAAAAATAATTTGTCCTATGTTTTTCTTCACATAAAAGAATGACCTAATTGAGATCCACATTAGTTGAAGGAAACTATCTCTATTTTAGCGCTTTAATGTCTCATCAAGCGTGATCTTGCCACTTATTGGCAATTCAAACATCGATATCAACACTTGTGGGAATAGCAATACAAAAAATCCCATTAAGTTGTTGAGCTGTGAACATCAATATTTGAATCAACCAGCAAATTTTCTATTCCCAAGCGACACTCTTGCTCTGTGGTAAAATCACATTACAATATTATAACAGCAACATAGTCTCTGTTTATCGCTGCACTGCAGACACACGCGCACACACAGAGACACACACACACACGTGCAAGCTTACAACGCAAATTCAATTAAAAATGAAAATTGCATCTCGAGTGACCGGCCCGCGAGGGCTGCAGGAGCACGAGAAGCTACACTTGCCGCAGGCATCTCGGATCGCATGCTTCGGGCCAATTTTATGCAAATTGGGTGGTAACGGACTGTTCGTTGGGTGAGCACAAAAAAATGTTATTGAATGAAAATGTTACAGTTCGCTTGCCCTTTTTAAGCCTTTGTGAAGCATGCTGGGTATACAATAAAATAATACGTACGGAGACGCGGGTGGAAATAACTATGTAATCTGATTTCCCTCCGCTGGTCTACTGTGGACCGGGTGCTTTCAGGTTCGGGTAGGTGAATGCGAAAAAAGACGGGGTTCACTGGAAGGCGCAAAACTGAATTTCATTGCCCGCCTACATCTGCAAGTGCTGAGCTGTATTAGTTTTATTTAACTTTTTTTCCTGAAGTTAGCCGTTTTCTATACCATCGAACCCTTACATAATGAGAGTTTTTCTCGCTCTTCAGTCAACAAAATGATAAATGGTTATGTCGACCGATGTAAAAAGAAAGCGGAAAGAAGGCCTCATAACAGCCTTGTGTAATCAAACTGCGCTTGTTCAGTACTTTTTCGTTGGAAAAAAATCACGTCTCATTGCTTATTAGAACAAAGATTGACTTTATTTTCTTGTACATTGGCTTTATTTTCCAACAGTAGAAGAAGAAGTTATACTTGATAATTACAGAGAAGCACACTTGCAACTAAGCATTCCACAACTACCCTGGAACAATTTCTAAATTCGTCGAAATAAAACTTTTGTGAAACAGTATCCTACGATTCAAATGAAGTTTGTGTGAAGTCGCAGGTTGAACCACAGAAATTGTATTTTTACAGAATGCGTGATTGATTGAACTAGTTACAAAAGGAATCTGATAAATACCAATACAGCACCAAGTACCCTACCCAACCACGACGATAATTCATGCTGCAAAAATTATGTGGAAAAGTACCACCCCGGCTTCATTTCTATTCCCGATTCAAAACGCCGGGCAGCACAGGATGATATGAATGAGAAGCGATCTATTCTCCCTACAGTTTTTAATTCGGGATTCCTTTCACAGCCACATCCTAGTCCGGCCAGTGGCCAGAAACTCGGATCCCAACGTGGGGCAGTGATTTTTGCTTTTGGTCTTTGCTAACCTCCCCTCCCCATACGGACTGTCGAATGGTTTCGATTCAAGCTGGAAGCTGAAATGCATCATCATCAACTTCAACCATCTCCTCTTCGTCATCATCATCATCCTCCTTGTCTTTCTAGAAGCTCTCGGCTGAAATTGACATGATGCCATTAAATGTCGACCTTGCTCCTTTTGCTTTTCATAACTTCGACTGATGCCAAGTTGTTCCGGGCCGCTGTGATATTCAACTGGTGTAGCTATCCGGGCTTCAGCGAATACAATATGTGATATAAGGCAAAAAGTATCACGCTGCAGTAGAACTATCACGTTACCAGCAAAATAATTAACTGCTCGAAAACATATTATTTAGAAGTACCCGACGGGGAATAATATGTTGCTTGTTACTTTTGGTACGTGTTTTAATACTTTAGTGTCTCGACCATTGATGCAGCTTAATGTTATTTTTATTACCGTAGTATTTATTTGTCGAAATTATGTATTTGTTTCAGTTTTTCAATCTTTTTTTTTGGGTCGCTCGCGGTTTCATTGATCAAAAATAATTTTTTTTTAAATCTCCTGTAATGATTCTTTCAAAAGTTCTTTGTTCGATGTTTCATCGCGGCGATGGTGCGATTCCAATTAGTGTTATTTTTAATGATTATGATGTTGGTTAATTGGTAGAGAAATAGGGTGCTGCTGGGAGTATTTTGGGCATGTTTCCGAGTTGATTTTTTGGTTGTTGCAAAGTGGCCGATATTTTTGCCGATATTATTTTCGGCAAAAAAAATATCAGCGAAATGATTCAAGACGAATGTTTTGATTCCACCGAAGGGGGAGCTACTTCGTGAACTTTCAGCCCATTCGATTTTAATTTATATTCCAAAATCGAAATATTATGTATCCTTCTCTTGCTTTTGTGATTTACCGCTATTCATAATTTTTACCTACTGACAGTTTGACGGCTGGTAGAAATGGTAGTTTTTTTTTCGAAATTATTATTTTGTAATGATTTGAAAAATTCAACGTGGCGTTATACAGACACATAGCGCAGCACACACTCGAAACAAATGCGTAACACTACATTATTAATATGTTGCATTCTCGTTATTCAACAGTAGTAGGGTAAATTAACTTATAGTGCACCAGCCACCAGATTAACTCAATAATGTGAAATCTCGAAAGAGGTCCACTATAGGTAAAGCCTGTAATGGCCAAAACACGCCCAAATGGCCAAATACCGATCGTCAATAGTGTTGTTTTGCAAAAATTTAAAGTTTGATATGTCGCAAGCAAGGTGTCGCTACCATTTTTAATCTAGCCTGTGTCTCTTGGAAGGGTACTTACCCCACGGTTCCCGTCGATAAATTCGGAACAACGGAAAATTTCGAAATGTCCCCTACTGTCCCGAAAACTATGATACAATTGTATTTTTTTGAAAAAGGTTTGTTTAAAATCGGTTCAGATCTTGCGGAATAGCAGTTAAAAGAATTTTAATTTTTTCGGCTCCGGAGGGGTCGGGTACGCAATTGTTAATAAAGCAAAGGGGTCCACTATAGGTTAATTTACCCTATGATTGTTTTGTCGTACGACTACATTTAAGACATTTGCGCAGCAGGTGGTGTGTGTGTTTACAATTCATCTCCTACTGGCCGGTAGTGCTTTTACAGAATAAAACCTATCTGCATTTATTTCTATTAAAAGCTAGTTAATATTTTAATTTTTAATATTTTATAGAATGTATAGATGCAAATATTTTTAGCCCTGGAGAGGAAAGGTGACAGCTCTAGTGTTCATCCAACGACCCATTTCAAGAATGCTTGGTAATACACGTACATTCCGGGATCGCCTTCATGAACACTAAGCCCCGCACACTTCCTGCTTTTACCTCACTGTTTCTTTCTCCACTCCAAGATGTGTCTCAAACAACTTCCAGAGAGACAAACACACTTCCAGCTCACCCCACATCTGATAGAAACAAGAGGGGTGAATCACTCTACAGAGAAAACGCAGAAGTACACCACAGTGTCAACTGGCGAGTAGTCCCGAAGGTAGAGAAAAACCTACCGGGCAAAACGAATTCGACCAGAGTAAACTCGACCGGCACAAGCAACGCAGTCTATTTTTTTTTCTCCCAATCTCTTTTCCTCTTCTGCCATGATCAAGAAACAAACTGTAAAACGCACCGCCGATAGCTCTGCTGTATGATTATTGTGCGTGATGTCCATACGTGTGAGAAAGTACACCATAGTACATTGTCTCGAAAGAGAGATATTTCAGATTTCACCGCGGTGCTTTCAGGAAGCTCACCAGATGAAAATCGTCCGTCGTTCTCTTCTAGCATGTGCGTTTTACTCTTTAGTGTGATAGCATTTGTATTCGCAGTGCAAGATGTTTTCCTGCACTCTAGAGGTTTTCTGAGGAGAAAAGACAAGCATGGCATACCAAACTAGAAAAACATACTGTTTGTATGTTATAAAAATGTACTTCAAAACCTAGCACAAACCAATCTGTTACCAGTGAGATCATCGACGATGATAGTAGATATTTTCGAAGCAGGCGGTGTAGGTATATAATTATTTAGATGCAGAAAATAAACCTGGAGAACTGGAAGATGTGACTTAGGCTCAAAAACGGAATATTGGACTGAGAAGGGTGTTACTTTTCAGTAGTAAAATAGATTAAACACCATGCAGAAGACAGGGAGATTCCGAGCTCGAGTGCCGTTTGGAATACACTGCCTTATTTGCAAAAAACATAATTTGCTGAAACCGAATCTTAGAATTGATTTCTTAAAACAGTCACATAAAAGTTGAGTATATTTCAACTGTTAGCATCTATAAATGCTACATTGAGAGTTTGGGAACACTTCTTTCGATATCGACGTTCGTATCCTTTGAAAATTTGGTAATTAAAGGATAGACATATAAGTGATACGCAAAAAAGACTTAACACGCAATCCACCTAAAACAATTGGATGCCAACAGAATCAACCGCCGCCATTTGGATCGAGAAATTCAATCGTAGCAGCTATACCTTAGTTTATAAATAATTCCCGCAGCTTATAACGTTTTATATAAACAACACCTTAGGGGTCATTCCATATGAAGTGACCACGAACAAGCACCAACTTGGACACGTCAGATTTTGCTTTTAATTGGGGGGAATTATTATCTAGTGTCACTTTGGAAAAATCCCAATTTTAGTGCCGATTGGAATACTCCCCGCTCTGTGGGACCCTCTTTTTTGTTGCAAATCAATGCATTTTTTTGGTCAAAACCTTGAAGTTTTCTTTTTTACATTTTATAGACCCAAGACGTTCGAATATACTGATAGGCGATTTTTGAATGAAATAAACCAAGGAATCCAAAATAAATATTATTTCTTTTTCACTGTAATTGTTGCCAGATAAATCATTTTTGTATAAAAAAACTTAATTTACATTTTCCGGCGAATATGATTTTAAATTTGATAGTGTCATCGTGTTCCTCGGACAATTCTACGTAAGAAACACTAAACAGCTATCTGTATAATGAAAAACCCTGTGTGATTTTTTCGAATACATACGGAGAAGACTAACGTCCCAACAAGGCGGGGTCACGTAAGTGATGAAATGGAGATATGTGAAAAAAAAGATGGACTGCGCATTTTTTCGTACAGACCAACGTTGTGTTAGTTTTTCGTCTCTTACGTAAATATTAAAGGAGGAGAGCATCTAGGTAGGCAAGTGGTTTGTGTTGTTTGCTCCACATCTCGAAACATGCTCTTAACCATCATCGTACGTAATACGCAAAAAATGGACCTATAAATAGTATGATGAATTCTTATAATCAACACTGCGAAGCCATTGACTTTACTATGTCCCGGTATAAACTGAAACAGTATTTCAAGTCCTTGAGGCTGAGGACACAAAATTAATTTGTTTTTTGTTCGTGTATAGGTTAGAAATTATTGTAACCAGTCTACATATTTGATTGACGAAATAAATAAATAAATAAATAGGAAAATCCCGCCACCCGTCACGCATGTTTGCTTTTCGGGTGCTATCGAGTTTATCTCAGCAGTGCGCACCGCGGTGTACTTCTGTGTATTCTCACTAGAGTAAGTTTCGTTCAGCTGTGCACAGTGCTTCAAAAGCAATCAAAATCTCAAAAATCAAAGTGAGCCAATCTGTTAAATTATATTTTCCTAGGCTTCCTTAATCCTTTCCGGACAGAAATCCAAAATTTGAGTGTAATCTGTGGAGTTTTGATTTTTTACAGTATTTTAATGAACAAACATCGTGTTTTTCGGAGATAATCTCTGTATGCATTACATAACTTGAAACCATCCTGTAGCTTGACAGGATGCACGTATATGAGTGATGTCTTCAGAGAAACTGTTCACATATGTTCAAGGCATATTTCTACTGATTTCAGAAACTTTCAAACAACTGGAGATTTGTGTATTGTGTCGAATTTGTAGAGTTAAAATATTACAAGAAGTTTCGAACCACAGACTACACCCCTGCTAGCTGTATAGGTATTGGTAGTATAAAGACAAACGACTGTAAGAAACCGGTTGTGTGTCTCATTCTTGGCAGTAGACTGAAGGCGTAAAGGCGGGTTATTTACGGAGCGGACTTGGACACTGCAAAATTGTTGCCTTATAAACATATTTCGGGTTAAATATGCCTTGAAACTACAGTTGCCCATAAGAGCCCGTTATCTAATCGGTTTCATTTTGTAGGTAAATTCATAAACTTCAAAAAGGTTAACATTCAAGTTAGCGAAAACTAGTGATAGGGGAAAGTAGGTAAAGACGGACACCCTGAGGTTTAATCTAAATATTTACTTAGGTATTGCTATTTAGATCTCAGTAGTCATACAAATTGAAACTTAAGGTCATTTGTTTTCATAATCATTTTTGGTATAAGTGAACTTCCTCCAAGTTTTATGTGTTTTGGGACTTCAAAATTAGGACTACAAAATTGCTGTTTTTTGACATGGTTGGAAAAGACGGACACTTGGGGTGGGTGAGATGGACACTACGAAAGTAAAGGTGGACACTCACAAAAAAGATGTAGTACGTAAAGTATTCTTTTGATTTATGTGTTAAGTGGTGGCCATACATTACTCTACGTTATTGGAGTCCAGTTTGAGAGGATGGGTTTCGATGAAGGCGAAAATTTTCCGCCTATATGGCCTGTTCTAACTGCTAAGTGATTAATATCTGCTGGTTTCTCTCGCGGGTGTACTTTGTGAACATCTGTAGTACACAACAGATGCTACATGTGAAAATTCTTGGAAAATCCGTGTGTCCATCTTTCCCTACCTTAGTGTGTCCGTCTTGCCCGACCTGGTTGTAAATTTTTAAAACAATCGTAGCTCTTCATCGGAACATCGAAAATCTGCTGGATTTTCACTAGAAATCCGAGGAAAGACTATTTAATCACTTTACTACTGTGAACAAATGAAAACACGTAAGTTTCACGAGTTTTTCACTATTTTCCGTGGAATAAAAATAACATCAAATTGCGCGTTCACGAAAATATTCTTTGTTTTACTTACAAATTTGACAGTTTGCTTGCTGAAAACCGATAATGCAACTCAAAAGCATTAATACACTATAAAGAAGGTATTCGCATTACTCAACTATCATAAAACATTGTAGTTTGTGAAATATTAAAAGTGTCCATCTTACCCGCAGTGTCCGTCTGTACCTACTTTCCCCTAAATAGCTTTTCATCCAATTTAAGAGAACAAGAACATATTTTCACACAAGTTATTCTGATTGCGTATCACGTTCAAGTGCTTCATTCAAACGTAGTAGCCATAGAACACATGCTCCACAAACGGCTGTTTCGAATATAAACCACGCGGAGAACAAAATGTTTAAGTGTGAAATTGTTTCAGATCAAAAAGATTCCTGTACTTTACTTCAAATCTCACAAATGTAATTTTAATTATGAAATACTTCCTAGTGAATATTGATATTGTACTGGAGGGACAATAGACTCAAATCTTTAATTTAAAAGCTCGTTTAGCGTTTGAAATATCTTGTAAAAACCTGCTTGAATAGATCCCTACAGCATTACATTTTGAAAAACTGCTTATGTTCATGGCCCAAACACAAGTAAAAACGATTCTTAAGGCTGTTCGCAACTACGCCAATTCTCATATGCAATTGTCAATTTATGTGTGAAAACAAAAGCTAAAATATTTCCTTCCTTCATTTTCGCAAGTAAAACCCGAAGCAATATCAGCAAAGTCGTCAGGGCTAATTGTTAGCGAGCTAGTCCTCCAAGGTAACCCAGAAAAAGGAGGGGCGCATGACGGAACTCGGTTTGCTTAAAAATAAACTGAACACCGGGGCATGTCCGGGACTGGTTAGTAACCAACTAGACACAGTATGTGGTTACAATTAACCTAACTTTATAAATCCGAATCATTTGAGTTCATAAGGTCATAAGTTTTGACCATTTTTGGGCGGTTCTAGGTATATTAAGTAAATATTCTGGCACTGTTTTGGTCATATCTCCGGAACAGTTAATCCAATTTCAAATTACAAGGAGACTAAAAATCCGTTCGTTTGACGGTTAATGGAGCTAAATCGGCCAAGTGGTTACCAAAATATTGGAAAAATTGACAAATATAACGAATAATTCTTCTATAAAAAATCTTGAACTGTTTCTATTGAAAGTAAGTGATCGTCCCTGAGAGGACGGATGGGTTAATTTCCTACACAGCTGGAAATCAATTGGATTATGCTTTTTTCCTGTTTTCTTGGAAGGCAAAAGAGCTTGAATATTCGGAAGGACATTTCCCTGGGCAATTACTGACGCCGGATAGAAGCTCGATCAGTTTCTCGATTGCAGCTATATATTATTTTCATAAGCTAGAGAAATTTGTTCTCTGTTCAACGAGATATCAGTTAGTAAAATCCATTTAGTGGTAACAAAGTTTGTAAGCATTTAAAATCTTTCATTCTGCCGTTTCACTCCTTTGTCGATATTTTGGAATGGCACCCTATCAAAGTAAGACGTATTCTACGTCAAGAGCGTGGTACTATCCTCATATTGCACATAAGACGGTCTTCATATAGAGGAGTGGCCAACATTATCAAGATGCGAATTTCATATTTAGGAAGTTTTGAGCGCATGATTTTATAGTTCTGATCTATATTTTCATAATTTATCAATGAAACCTTGATTTATAAAACAGTTCATGTTGAGAAACGCCTCCAAAGTTACCTGTTCGAAAATGTAGGAGATTAGCTTTTCTGAACATTTTGGAATATATAAAATAATACTTCTATTATTCTAATATTACTTCTAATATTTCTACACACAATTAACAGCTTATCATATCAAATAATAAAATATTCAAAATTTTCCTAAATTTGAACTTCAAAAACATCAAATGTAAGCACATGTAAGCACAGCTCCTAATAGCTTGCGTTTTTGTAGAAAAAGATGTTAAAAAGTTCTTCGTTTTTTCTCTATATTCTGAATTTCTGGGTAATTTATCAACGGAATTTCTCGTACATCACACCAATTTAGTCCAGAACACAATGAGAATACGTAAAATAAGTATAATTATTCGTTTATATACACTGACGAGTTTGTTTATTGTTTCGAAAAAACTGAGATATGCCTCAATTCACGTGGTGTCCATAAACGCGTTGTCATTACAATACCTTCTCATACGACAAAACCATCTACAGCAGAAAACTAACAAATTGACAACAAAATAATAATTTTGACGGTAAATCTTAGTTTTCCGACCATTACGTATAGGGGAGAATAATAAGCCTGCTCATGCATATCCTAAACAGTGCTGATAAAAGTCATTCTCCCCAGCATTTTTTTTTTTTAAAATTACAGCCAATCATTTTTAATTTTTACTTTCAACTATCGCAGCACTCTTCATAATCAGATACACAAGATTTTTGTCCTAGTAACGTGCTGTTATACTCAGTTTAAATATTTCGCGCGCATCGTTCGAATCCAACCAAATGATCTTCAACGACGAATCCAACAACTGATCTTCACTGTTCCTTCGTCGAAGTGAAAACGAAAAACAAACAGCAAGCGTTAACAAGACGAAACGTTAAAACTGTTCCAAGCAAAAGTGAATACGAGAGAACAGTGATTAACATGTATCCCCATTTAACACAAGCGTTCAATTGTTCTGTTTTTGTTCTTTAGTGCCGGTTTGTTTTTGTTTAGCATGAATGAAAACTGCGTGATTGTAAGCCGGTAAGGATTCTGGTTGCGGCTGTGTCATTTTATTCCCTCATTTTCGAAAATTGCAGATTGAGATTTTGCCAAAACCGGGAGAAGCGGTGGTTGTTTCGGGTAGCTGGTGGCACGTCGTTTAAATATGGATGATACAATTGCTGTGACGCAGAACTTCTGCAGAGCAGTTCCACAAAAAAACGGGCAACCAATTAATTCAACCATTTTGATTTGTCCGAAACTTTGCATAGACGTTTCTATAGGCAAAAGATTCCATTTTGTGCTATTGGTTGAATTTTTTGGAACACGACTCATTTTTGAGAAGCTATTGAAAAATACTTTTTTGGAAAGGAATTGATGATTACAAATATTTTAAGGGCCAAAACGGTAAAATGTATACTCCAAAACAATATATATTTTTTGAAAAAAGTTGAAAGAAAACTTAAAAATTAGTTAACTAAGAAAGCTCATTTTTTTGAGTCTTATTTATTTTTATAAAAACTACAAAAGATTACCTAAACAATTCAACCGGTTCGATCATGGAATAATCCGGGAAAAAAATTGATGATTTCATGGAAAAAAATTTTTTTTTTCGTACAAAAAAAATTTTTTTTTTGAAGGAAAAAATTCATATTTAAAACTTTGCCGAAGACACTATGCCAATCATTCAACCTGTTTTGGCTGTAGAAATATTTTCAATTTCCAACAGAGCCCTCTATGGGGAATGGAATTAAAAAAAATACAGTCTGCTTGTTTGATTGGCATAGTGTGTTTGGCAAAGATTTAGATAATATTTTTGTCTTTCCATAAAAAAAATTACCCTGTGAAAAAATAATTGAATTTTTTTTCAAAAAATCATAACTCCTGATTTCTCCATGATCGGATCGGTTGCATTTTTTAGGTAATTGTTTGCAGTTTTTATAAACAAAATAGATTTTTAAAAAATGCTCTTTTCAGATAATTATTTTCAATATTTCTTTTAACCTTTTTTTAAAAAAATTAAATAAGTTTTTTCAGAGTGTACATTTTTTTCAGAAAGATTAAATTTCTATCTACAACTTTGCCGGAACATCATACCGATCAAAAAAACCGTTTTCGCCATAAAATTATTTGTAATCATCAATACCTTCCCAAAATCGTATTTTTCAACAGCTTCTCAAAAATTAGTCGTGTTCCAAAAAATTGCTATAGAAACATCTATGTGGATCTTCCGGAGCCAGTTTCTTGTGGAGTAATATTTTTTTCCATTGTTGTCGTTGATCACTATTTCGTTCCACTCAGCCAAAATGAACCTCACCGAAACGCTTTTTCACTGACACTAACCGATGACTTGACAATCTTCGTTAACGAATAACGAAAGAACGAAGAAAGAGTATATGAACATTACATGGAAGTGAAATATTCCATAGGCATAGTAAAAAGAAATAAACTGATTTTGCTTTCTTGTTTCCATCGCATGAAAAATAATGAGGTGTTTTGACAGTTTTTTTTTTTTTTATTCTCGTTTATTTTCCGTCGGTCTAGTTCCGCCACTGTTGTGGCCAATCACCGACGCCCAGGGAGGCGACTCCACACCCAGGACCCTAACTCACGACCCGTTTATTAACGGACCGGCGCCAACGGCTTTACTTCCTCATGCGATGGAAGGCGTGATCCCAGAGATTTTTCGCCTCAGAAAATCTCCCGGTGTCGGCTAGGATTGAATCTAGACCAGTTGGGTTGGTTGTGAGTGGATCACGCCACCTCACAACCATCAACACCTATGTCGGCGGTGGGATTCGAACCCAGGCGTTGAGCGTGGTTGGCGGAGACGTTACCAACCACACTAGGCCCCCGCCTTATGTTTTGACAGTTCACTTCTATGCAAAAAGCGGGGAGGGAGAACTCTGAAAGGAATCTAAAAAAATAACGTTTATGGATGCTTTTTTTCACTTTCACTCAAGAGTTGCAACAAATATCAACCCTGATCCTTAAAAGAAACACATCACATACTTTCAATTGCCATGATTTCTGCTCGCAAAACTGTTAAATTTCTACAAATACTTCTGAAACTCGATTGATCATATTTCCATAAGAAACTAGAGCTTCTGCTCTCAACTGGGACTAATATACGATAAAATACACATTCCCAAAGAGGACAACCAATTTATACAATTTGAGGGCAAAGAAAATGCTTCAAAGGAGTTAGTTTAGAATTCGGATTATGATTTCAAAGCGCTCTCCTTGGTTTGATACATAAATACAACTTTCGACAATAGGTTAATATTGGCTAATTTTTCTGAATAGTTAATCAGTAAATGAATGTTTCATTACATGTTGGCAACTAGCAGAAGTAGATAGATGGAGCGTAGTACTCTCAGTCACGCAACAGCATCGTACGTTATTACATGTTGCAATCTGCGGCTGCGATTTGGAGAACATCCATGTTATACACAATTTGAACGAAGAGTTCGAAATGATGCTCCTATAATGAGGAATCAGCCGTTTTCATCAAGACGCCTAAATATTAAGCAACGTTTATTGATTTTTTCAAACTAATTTTGTATTCTCAGCAGAAGCATTTCCTTTCATTAAAATTGAATCAATGTTCCGCACATACTATTGTTTTTTATATGAACAGTATCGACATTTCAACAACATCGAATTACTGTGCATGTGTAGTGAAATGCAGACTGAAATTATTTTTACTTCGTTAAAACATTTTTACAAACCTTAGAATACCTCGCAAAATCGGTGCATCCTCTTTCGCACGCAAACCTTGGTGGACTCCTGGGCTACGTCGCCTGCGCAACAAACTCCGTAAGGCCCGTAACCGATTCTTCAGGACAAGGTCCGAAGAAAGCAACGAGTTTCTTCGGCACATCGAATGTGAATATTCCAGTCTCCTGGCGACGACCTATTCAACGTACGTGAATAGATTGCAATCGAATCTGAAACTGAGCCCGTCATCATTTTGGGCTTTTATTAGGACTCAGAGATCAACGAAGCGCATTCCATCGAACGTTGAGTTGAACGGATGTCATGCAAGTACAGCTGAGGAAGCTGCTAATCTATTTGCAGGCTTTTTCAAAAGCGTGTTTCGAACCACCTCTCCCGCTTCCGACCCGGATACATTTCGGCGTACACCAACTCATGAGGTGCATCTTCCTGAATTCCGCTTTTCTGATAGGGACGTTTTCGAAGCACTGAACAACCTGGATGCTTCGAAAGGACCTGGCGTTGATGGATTGACACCACATATGCTAAAGATTTGTGCTCCCGGACTAGTTATACCGTTAACGATAATTTTCAATCGTTTCCTCGCTGAGCGTACGTTCCCGTCGATGTGGAAAACTGGTAAGATGATTCCAATCCACAAATCAGGTAGTATAAATCTAGTTGAAAACTATCGTGGAATATCGTTACTCTGCTGTCTGGGAAAAGTCTTTGAAACAATCGTCCACGGTTTCCTGAACAACGTCGCTAAGCCGATAATCAGCGAGTTTCAGCACGGTTTTGTAGCGCGCCGTTCAACTACGACTAACCTGATGGATTATACCAACACACTGTTCCCTGCTGTAGGAGCTCGCTGTCAAGTAGATGCTATTTATGAAGATTTTTCGAAAGCCTTTGATGTGGTCCCACACACTCTAATAATCGAAAAACTGCTACATATGGGCTTCCCATGCTGGATAGTTGAATGGCTCAGATCGTTCCTTACTGAGAAAAAAGCTTTTGTCCAAGTAGATCTTGAAGCCTCTGCAACATTCAATGTCACATCTGGTGTACCACAAGGGAGCATCCTCGGACCTCTCATCTTTATCCTGTACATAAACGACCTCGTTTACCGTTTGTCATCAGGAAAGCTATTTTTCGCAGACGACCTTAAAATCTTCCGGGTAATTTCATCCGTTCTGGATTGTGCATCCCTGCAGCTTGACATCGACAAACTCCTGTCGTGGTGTGACGAAAATGGGATGAACGTGAACATAAAGAAATGTAAAATTATCTCCTTCAAGCGTCGCCAAACAGCCGTAGAATTTAACTACAAGATTGGTTCGATCACTCTTGATCGGGTAGATTCTATACGGGACTTAGGTGTAATATTAGACAGCAAGCTAAGATTCGTTGAGCATGTTGCGTCAACTGCCACCAAAGCGCTCACCGTATTGGGATTTATCCGTCGCCACGCTGCATTCATCACAGATGTGTATGCTCTCAAATCACTGTATTGCTCGTTGGTGCGAAGTTTCCTAGAATATGCAGCACCGGTCTGGACACCGTATCAGATTTCGCATAGTCTGACGTTAGAACGAGTACAGAAGCATTTCATACGATTCGCGCTTCGTCAGCTTCCATGGGCCAACCCCACAGATTTGCCACCGTACCCGTCACGCTGCCTATTGATTGGCTTGGAAACTTTATCCGACAGACGTCTTAAGCTACAGCGAATGTTTGTTTTTGACATTCTCACTAGCCGTATGAATTGTCCAGCTTTACTGCAAAGCATTAACATCCACGTCCCATCTCGTACTCTTCGATACCATGATGCACTTTGGCTCCCAGCTAGTAGGACAAACTACGGATTCAATAATCCATTTAGTGCATGCATCCGTGCTTTTAACGCTGTTTACGACTATTTCGATTTTTGTATTAGTAGAGATGTTTTTGTTAATAGAATTAGGCATTTATTTTAAGCAACAGTCTGTACGAAATTTTTCGAAGACAAAGAACAATAAATAAATATATATAATGGCATTAAAAGTCGTCGATGAAGGCAAATAACATTATTCTTGGTAGTGCAACTAGGTTCTCGTTATTTGTCAATAGATGGCGTCAGCAGCAAGTGCTGGTCGATTTTGACATATTCAAAACGTGGTGAACCAAACTGAGACATATGGTGAATAAACCACTGTGACACGTTAGTGATTTCATTGTAGCGTCATATACTTGCAGTTGTTGAAGGGTTACTTTTCTCATTTCTTTAAAAAAAAGCGGCAGCAGAAGCGCATCGAGAGTTGAAAAAAGTTTACAGAAATGCTGCTCTAAATAGAACAATGTGCCGTGATTGGTTCCGTCGGTTTAAAGCCAGAAATTTCGATGTTAGAGATAGTCATCATGTAGAACGGCCAAAAACCTTTAAAAACACTAAATTGGAGGAATTCCTCGATAAGACCGATTGCCTTTTTTGGGAACGATTCAAAATAGGGAATTTGGGTTCCCTATGATTTAAAGCCAAAAGACGATGAGCGTCGTTATTGAGCGCCTACTCCAGCCGCAAACAAGAAAGGGCTTTCCTTATCGCGATAAAAATGCATTTATTACAGCAACTCAAAGAAGGGATCGTCATGGGAATTGCCCGCTCTGGCTTCTACATCGTTGGCTCGGCCGAATATACACGCAGCGGAGGCTATGCTATGTTTTAAGTGGGACCAGGTCGGTGTTATTTAATATAACCTATTAAAGCCGAATGAAACCATCATTGGGGAACGGTAACGACTTCAATGGATGCGATTGAGCCAACTGCGTGAAAAACAACCACAATACGAGCAGAGACACGGAAAAGTGCATCTACTGCATGACAACGCTCGGTTGCATACTGCCAAAGTCGTTAAATCTCTCATAGAATCGCTCAAATGGGATACTTTACTTGCCCCAGACCCTCAGATATTTAATCGAACAAAGAAGAATAATAGGTCATGCTTGTCTACATTTTTGGAGCCATTTTGAATTTGACCGCCTTATGAAATTAAAACAGTATCTTTTGATTTTTCTGCTGATTTGATAAATTTGGTACATTTACGTGTCTATTTCACGTCCAGTGCTTGGTATAATATTAGTAAGTAAACCAGTAAAGCTTCCATCACTAATTAATTTATAACACAAACAAATTTGTCTTTGCATTACAGAAATGAAATTCCTAAAAGTTCGCGTTTTATTTCAAGACATCAGTTCAAGGTAAATTAACATTAATCACTTGAAAATGTGGAGAGTTATAAACTTTTCAGATAACTTTTATCTTCAGTACATCGAACAGGCTTAGGCGAACAAGTGGATTTTTGGAAACGAGAATGTTCTGTCGAATCTTTCACTGACGCAGAAATAAAACTTGTCGTAGTAGGCGTATCTACTCTTGATGTCTGGGTATGGCGTGTGCCTACATGGGTGATTCGTTGTATCGACGTGGGATTTCGGTATTCAAAGCTTTCATCAATATTCAGTGTCTGTCATGACAGCCGATGACGTGTTATTAAACAGCTGCAGGGTTAGCTGCAGATTTGAATTTTGTTTTTTTGACTCAAGACTACGCCTTATTTTAGTGGGACGATATTCTGTTTAATTAGGTTATTTTTTCGTAGTTAATTTAATTAGGTTATTTTTTCGTAGTAGAAACAATTCCATTTGCTATTAAATTTATTGAAGCGGTAATTTGCGCCTCGTACTCTTACAGTCGCGTGCGAACAAAGAGTTAAAGTTACTTCGTACTGTGCAGATCTGACGGCTGGCATCTTCCTGCGGACTCGTACGATTGTGTAGGGCATTCGCAGAAGCATTTATTTGCTATGTGTATTGCAGGGTTAATTTTTAATTTTTTTTTAAAATAACAATTTTTCGATTTTTCGTAGTTTTCTACGTCAAGTCTGCGTTTGTACACTTAGCAAAAAGTTTTCAGCTTTTTATAGCCTGAGAGAAGTCAAATCTGCCATGCAATAAATAATCTATTCTTAATGATTTAGCTATATTTTTGTAGTTTGTAGGTTTGATAACGGGCCATTTTTATTTATCTTCCAGTCGAACTCAAAACAAAAATACTGAAAAACGACCAGTTGTATAACCGAGTTTCCATATTTTTTCTGTTCGCGTAATAGCTTAGACTTCGAAATCGTAAAAGCAAAATTAGAATTTTCTCGTGCCGTGCAGCAGAAAGAGATGTAAATAGTCACATTAAAATTAGTTTTCATTGGGTAATTTCGTGTAGCCAGAGTGGCTGATGGAATGGTTAATAGCTTGCCAGAGAAGTACAACACTTTCTAAACAAAGAATTCCAGTGTTTTATAGAGCTGTGTGGTTCGCCATTAAGTCGACCCGAGCGAGACAGGATTGAAGGCCGGAGATTGATTTTAACGTTCCCCTTTCGGAGGCAGTTGATTTGAAGCAGTAAAAATGAGTGTTCGGCAATCTTGAGAGGAAATGCATATACAAGAGATAGCGTTGGCAAAAAGCAGAAAGATAATAAACTTACGTTAAAGCGCAATTAATTAGTCTCCAATGTTAACCAAAGACCTCATTGTTTCCTGTTGATGCAATCATTGCACAGAACAATATTTACGAAACAGAATTAAGTGCAAAAATATATTTTCATCAGCAGGTACGAGCTACATTTTTTGTTGAAATTCCTTGTAGTATGAATTTATAGCATTGCTACTGAATCCAGGATAGTAACTTACCTATTAGTGGATTAATATTCTCGTGCCGCAAACCGTGCGCCATTACCAGCAGATCCATTGCTTTGGTCTTCAGCTCCTGGGATGAGCTGGAGCTGGCTGGAATTTCCTTTAATTGCACTAAATCACCCTGTGAAATAAAGATAAAAGTGTAAGGCAGCAGGTTGAAATTTATTGTGCGGACAGCGGCACCGTCTGAGATTTTTAATTTAAGTATCCACAGTAGTTTATTGGCATAATTTTGTTATGAAAATCTCAGAATTGCGATTAAAAATTCAAGTATGTTATGGGTAGTAAAATCATCTCACATTGTAGCGGGCTTTGAACTCCAGGGCGGCTCCACTGGCGCTGGCAGTGTTATGACGGACCAAGGTATCACTACCGGAGTTGGTTTTCGGTGGCACCGGCAGGCCGAGGTTTTTCAGCGAGCCAATCGATCCCTTCAGCAGGTCCGGTTTTTCAACTTCTGGCCCCCCGAACTCCTGTATTTGCTGCAGCCAGCAGCACAGCATGGCCTCTATACCTTCGTCAACCTGGTGGAGAATTAAGAAAAAAATGGTGAAGATATACGAAGGTAGCTGAAAAGATAAATTGAATATTGAAAATCCGGACAAGTTATTATCTTAAAAAGAACAACAATGGCTACCCCAACGGGATCCATTCTATAAGGCAAAAGTTTATTAGTAAATATGAGGGATAATTAATGTATTAACGTTATTTTTGCTCGAAGTCGTACTTGATTATGATAATTTAATTATTGTTGATTAAAAAGATCCTAGAAATTGACTGAACATTTGATAATGTTTGCCACCGGAGAAAAGCGGATGCAGAATCTGTACCCCCGACCCAAAGAAAATCATTATCCTAATGCAAAGTACATAAAAGAAGACCAAATTTTATGTTCTCATTTCCACTGCTTACCCTTCGCATGTCGACCGGAAACACAAAATCCGACGGTGACAGGACGATCTTGTTCGGTCCCTTGGAAAGGCGATTCTTGAGCAGATAATTCCTGGAAAAGAAAACAGCAAAGCACAGAGAGGAAGGTTATCAGTATGGACGCAGAGCTCACTTACGGGTAGGGAAGGTTGGTAAATTAAAGTCATTATCTCGAGAGTAGCAACAGCAGTGAAATGGCTGCGTTGGGTGTTTCCGACGTTGGTTGAAAGGGTTATCCTTTTGTGGGGGCAGTGACAGCTATATTGCTACCAACAATCTATTTATGGTGACTCAGTATTCACTGTGGAGTATTTTTTTGTTTGTGTTTTGTTTGACAAGGAAGTGACCGCATTTGTCAACTTTACAAAGGACTATACATGGGAAATAGCTTATGCTTAATGCATAATTGACGACAGTTACGTCTAACGTCGATTTTCTTGTATTTTTTTAACTCTATTCAGCAGTCTTTGCTTACAATTTATTTATTCACAATCCGTCATTTCAAATAGTGAATATACTTTTCGTTGTTGAAGGATAAAAAATTAAATAGTTATGCTGTGTTAATTTCAAAACATAAGATTAAGATTTCACGGTTCGTTAACTAGAACACTTGAAAATTTTAATGAACATTCTAGAACTTTTTTATTTTTTTTTGTTCATCTATAATTTATTTGACACGGCCACAAATATAATTTAATGTTTAACGGCGCCAATTATATCTGGTAGCTTACTTTCTAAAGTATCTTAATAACTAAAAGCAAATTTTTTATCCTCGCTGCCGACTACGAGCTGAAACTAAATGTAACTTAAAGCTATAATATTTTGCATTAAAAGCACTGGTTTACTGTATGATGGTTTTCATTGCCATAGGTGAGCACAAGTTCCGCTGCTGAGCCAAGATATTACGGACTGGCATATTGGGTTGTCTCCCTCGGGCCTTGAGAGTATCGTGCGGGTCTGATTGCTGTTTCCGGATCCGGGGTCTCAACGTGTTCTTGTCGTTAGGCTGGATGCAGGCGGAAGGGAATAGGATTAAACTGGGGCGTGGATGGATTTCAGAAAAACGTATATAAGGGACATGTAGGATAGGTCACGGCTCGCCAAGACATCACGAACAGGAACAGCCGGCTGCCTACTTTCGGCCTGCAGGGAAGCTATTAATTTAGACCTGGCGTCACAGTGTACAGGGCATGACCAAACAACGTGCTCTATGTCGTGATAACCTTCACCACAGGCACAGATACCACTTTCCCCGAGCCCAACACGACGGAGATGCGCGTCAAATCTATAGTGATTGGACAAAAGCCGGGACATCACGCAAATGAAATCCCGACCTACATCCAACCCCTTGAACCACGGGCTCGTCGACACCTTGGGGATTATGGAATGTAACCACCTTCCCAGTTCCCCTCTGGTCCAAGCATTTTGCCAACTGATGATCGTATTCTGACGTACAAATGAGAAAAATTCATTAAAGGCAATTGGTCTTTCATGTTTGTTGCGCCCACCACAGCCAAAGAGTCCGCTTTCTCATTGCCCGGTATCGAGCAGTGAGAAGGGACGCTAAGGTAATCTGATACGATTTTTCGGATAAAGCACTCAGATGTTCCCGTATTTTCCCCAGAAAATACGGAGAGTGCTTAACATCTTTCATCGATCGGAGAGCCTCAATGGAACTGAGACTGTCCGTAAAGATGAAAAAATGGTCCGTGGGCATTTTTTCGATAATCCCTAGGGTGTACTGAATTGCAGCTAATTCTGCGACGTAAACAGAAGCAGGATTATCAAGCTTATGGGAGACTGTTAAATTGTTATTGAAAATACCGAAGCCAGTGGACCCATCAAGAAGTGATCCGTCAGTGTAGAACATATTGTCGCAGTTGATGTTTCGATATTTATTGGAAAAAATTTTGGGGATCTGCTGCACGCGTAAATGATCCGGGATTCCACGAGTTTCTTTTATCATGGATGTATCGAAAAACACAGTAGAATCAGAAGTATTTGATAAGTCGACACGATTAGGAATATTCGAAGAAGGGTTAATATTATGGGATATGTGATTGAAATACAATGTCATAAAACGGGTTTGAGAATTAAGTTCGATTAACCTTTCAAAATTTTCAATCACAGGACGGTTCAAGACCTCACATTTGATAAGAAAGCGAGAAGACAGGCTCCAGAAGCGGTTTTTCAATGGTAGTACTCCAGCTAAGACCTCCAAACTCATCGTATGGGTCGACTGCATGCAACCCAATGCGATACGCAAACAACGATATTGTATTCGCTCCAGTTTGATCAAATGTGTGTTTGCTGCGGAGCGAAAGCAGAAACACCCGTACTCAATGACAGACAATATCGTTGTTTGGTAAAGCCTTATAAGGTCTCCTGGGTGGGCTCCCCACCATTGTCCGGTTATTGTACGAAAAAAATTCACTCTTTGTTGACATTTTTTCATCAGATACCTAACGTGACAACCCCAGGTGCCTTTAGAGTCGAACCAGACACCAAGATATTTGTGTACCAAAACCTGAGAAATCGTTTTACCCATTAATTGTGTTTGAAGCTGAGCAGGTTCATGCTTCCTTGAAAAAACTACTATCTCAGTCTTCTCCGGAGAGAATTCGATACCTAGCTGTAAAGCCCAAGCAGACAAATTGTCCAAGGTATCTTGCAATGGTCCTTGCAAATCGGCAGCTTTGGCTCCTGTAACAGGGATTACACTATCGTCTGCAAGTTGTCTTATCGTGCATGAATTTGCCAGACATTCGTCGATGTCATTTACATAAAAGTTGTAAAGAAGGGGGCTTAAACATGAGCCCTGGGGAAGACCCATGTAGCTAATGCGAAAAGTTGCCAAATCGCCGTGCGTAAAATGCATGTGCTTTTCGGACAGCAAATTATGCAAAAAATTGTTCAAAATTGGAGAAAATCCTTGTCGGTGAAGTTTACCCGAAAGAATGTCAATAGAAACGGAATCAAAAGCCCCCTTAATGTCCAAGAACGCAGACGCCATTTGTTCTTTGCGAGCATACGCCAGCTGAATATCTGTTGAAAGCAACGCAAGACAATCATTCGTCCCTTTGGCACGGCGGAAGCCAAATTGAGTATCTGATAGTAGACCATTTGATTCGACCCAGTGGTCTGAACGACGGAGTATCATTTTTTCCATCAATTTCCGGATACAGGATAGCATTGCAATCGGCCTATAAGAGTTGTGATCAGAAGCTGGTTTCCCTGGTTTTTGGATGGCGATCACCTTCACTTGCCTCCAATCCTGCGGTACAATGTTTTGCTCCAGGAACTTATTGAACAAGTTCAACAAGCGCCTCTTGGCATTGCCGGGTAGATTCTTCAACAAGTTGAATTTGATTCTATCTAACCCAGGTGCGTTATTAATTTATTTATTTATTTCGTCAATCATAGTAGACTACATCTTAAAAACTATTGCTAACATCACAAATATAGTTATGTAATTCTAGTGTTCAATATTTTTCTAAGAGCATTTCGTGACATCGTTAAATCAATAACTTCACAATATTTATTGTAAAGACTCATCATACTATTAACTGGCCCGGCCATGGCATATTCCGTTCTATAAGAATTTAATACGAAAATTTTTCGCGTTCTTAATGAGCGTGTAGGAGCATAAAAGTTGAGTTTTCCAAGCAGATTTTCCGAACTTATGCGTTGTGAAACTAAATCGTTGACAAGAGTTACCGAAGCAATTTCTCTTCTTTTTTCAAGCGTTTCTATATTAATAAGCATGCAACGCGATTCATAACAAGGGAGAGGAAATGAATTCCAACCTAGTTTTCTTAGTGCATATAACAAAAACTGTTTTTGTACGGATTCGATTCTATTGGAATGGACGTCTTGATAAGGCGACCAAACAACACTACAGTATTCTAAGATAGATCTAACATATGTAACAAAGAGAGTTTTCATAGTGTACGGGTCTACGAAATGATAACTGAACCTTTTTATAAAACTTAGCATACTGTTGGCTCTATTGATGATCGTATTGTAGTGATCAATGAATGTTAACTTAGAATCCATAATTACTCCTAAATCTCTAATTTGTAACACCTTTCTACAACTTGATGTGCAAGAGTGCAACTGGCATGTTCAGGATTTCTTTTCCTTGTGTAGGATATAATATTACATTTTTTTACGTTGAGATCAAGAAGACTTTTTTTACACCAAATGTAGAAAATGTCAACCTCTTGTTGGAATTGTTGGATGTCTGATTTGTGTTTTATTTCCATGTACAGTTTCATGTCATCGGCATATATCAATACTTCGAGACGATTCAACACAAGGGTAACGTCATTAACAAATAAAATGAAGAGCAAAGGGCCTAAATGGGAGCCTTGTGGAACTCCAGATGTCACTTTCACTGGTACAGAAAGGTGTCCCTTAAACCTAACCGTTTGTGTCCTGTTCGTCAAATAAGATTCAATCCATTTAAGTAGGCCTGACTCAAATCCCAGTTTTTTTAATTTGAACATAAGCATGGAAATATCTACTCTGTCAAAAGCTTTACTAAAACCCGTGTATAGAGTTTCCACGAAGTTGCCTCTGTCCATAGACGCAAGAGAGAAATCAACAAATTCAAGTAAGTTGGTAGCCGTAGACCTCCCTTTGTAAAAACCATGTTGGTTACACGTTATGCGATTCTTTACCTGATTAAATATTTTTTGGTTTACGATAGCTTCAAAAAGTTTAGGAATACATGATATTATTGCAATGCCACGATAATTTTTGATGTCAGATCTCTTACCTGACTTGAAAATCGGTATAAGAAAAGATTTTTTCCAGACTGATGGAAACTGTCCGGACGTAAGGGATAAGTTGAAAAGCCAAAACAAGGGTTTTACGAAGGCAGGAGCAAGATTTTTCATGAGTGAGGGTGGAATTCCATCTGGACCTGGACCTTTTGAAGCGTCCAGTTCTTTTAGTGTTGCGAGGATTTCTTGAACAGTTATTTGCTTAATAGATACGTTATTTATTTGTTCATGCAAGTGCGAGAAATACTCAAAGTCCCTGACTTCGTCGCTATTTTTATAAACGGTTTGAAAAAAACTCGCAAACTTGTTGCAGATTTGCTTTGAGTCAGTACTGGCAAAGTCTTCATATTGCATGCGAGATGGGAAGTTATTAGACTTCATTTTATCGTTTGCAAATTTAAAAAACTGTTTTGGGTCTGATTTAATGTTATTTTCCACCCTTTTGTTGTAGTTCTCATACGCAATAGATATTTTAGTATTCAGTTCATCACAAATGTTCAAATATTTGTCCAAATTTCTTTGGTCTTTAAGTTTTTTGTGAGTTTTATGAGCTTTTTGTTTCCTATTCTTTAAATTTTTGATTTCTCTGGTGAACCAAATGGGATCTTTTGAGCTAACCGTTTTCTTTTTTGATTTTGGTACAGTTGAGTCTAAAACACTATACAGTGATGATAAAAAATTATCAACCGCTTTGTTCATATCTATTTCATTTTTTAGAAGTGACTGCCAGTCGATGTCAGTTAATTTACGATTGATTAGTTCAAAGTTTGCTTTAGTGAAGTCATATTTATATTCAGGCTCATGATCAGAGGGTCGTGATCTCTCGGTATCTATCATGAGCGAGTTCTCAATTGCAGTATGAAATTTTTCATTTTTCCATAGGGGATATTCTGCTTTGTCAACACTAAAATCTTCTGTGCAATTGGTGAATAAAAAGTCTAAAAAACAGTTTTGCTCATTCCGGATTGAGTTTACCTGATTTAATCCAAGTTGACTAAAACCGTCAAAAATAAATTGCAGAGTTTCGTTTTCTCCTACTACAGGAAGTAAAAGCGATTCATTATCATCGTTTACAATAAAATCAGCATCATTTTGATTGAAATCTCCATATATATGAATTTTTGAGTTAGTGTGGGACTCATCATTCACTAATTCTACCGTCCTTAAAAATTTTTCATATGATTGCTTTTTGGCAAAGTGGGGTGGAAAGTAAACAGATACGAAAATATGGATTTCACCCTTCAACAGAACTTTAACCCAGACATCTTCAAATTCGGCATGTTTCTGGGTTATGATTTGCTCAGAATCATGCTGAACCCCAACAGCTACAAGCACACCTCCACCTGATTTCTTATCAGATAGTGATAAATCACGATCGCTCCTGAACACATTAAAGGAACTGTTGAAAACTTCTTCACTTTTAATATCTTCGTTCCAGTTCGTTTCAGTTGCTAAGATGATTGAGTATGAACATCCACTTATTCTGTTATTAATGTGATTAATTTTGAGTGCACTGCGCATCCTGTTGAAATTCTGAGCATAAATCAAAACTTCATTGACTACTGGCGTTGTTTTTTCTTTCTCTGAGCGTCACTGATTTTGAGAACACGAATGCTTACAATAACATCCATCACACGGGAAACTTGCTGATCTAAAATTATTGTTATTGTTATAGTTGTGGCTGCCAGCCAAATGGTAAGGACACGATACAGCTGAAGAGGTCGCGGGAGTCGTTAAGTTGAGCGGGCTCGTTGAAACGGTAGGCATGAAAGATGATTGTGACTCATTATTCGCTGGGTACGGATTAAGTATTTCGCCTCGTTGAAAAGAGATATGCTGGAGATTAGGTGGGGGTCGAGAAAATTTATCCTTCGCTGCAGCAAGAAGCACACGGTCTGGTGGTAGTTGGTTGTAGTAGCTGTTGTTAAGATTCCTGTTAAGATTGAGGTAACGATTCGGGATTTGATTGTTGTTATTATTGATGCTGTTATTGTTGTTGTTGGAGTTGTTAATGTTGCGGTTGTTGTAGATGTTATTATTGCGATTGAAGTTATTATTGTTGCGGTTCTGGTGGTTGTTGTTGCTGCGGTTGTTGTAGATGTTATTGTTGTGATTGTAGTTGTTATTGTTGCGGTGCTGGTGGTTGTTATTGCTGCGGTGGTTGTAGATGTTATTGTTGCGATTGTAATTGTCATTGTTGTTCAGGTGGTTGTTATTGTTGCGGTTGTTGTAATTGTTACCATTGCGGTTGTTGTTGTTAGTATTGTTGTTGTAAGCCTGTTGTCGTCGATTCCTCCTTCTTCTGGCTGCATCTGCATTCTTCAACTGTACCAAACGACGCCTTTTACGTTCATCATAATCTGTCCAATCCGCTTTCCAAACTTTTTTTGAACCTAGAAACCGCCAACCTGAATTATAGGCATTATCCAAATTAAGTTCTGTTGCCAAACTTGGAAGTGAAACAGGTGAAGCTATTGGGGGAGCGGCAACACTCGCTGACTTAGATCTTAGTTCTTCGATGCAGGATGACAGAGTTTTAAGTTCATCTACAATGTTTATCTCTAAGGGATTGGTTTGTATTGAACAGCTGGTTGCTGTTTCTACAAACAGCTGTCCTAACTGAGAAAGTTCGTTATTTATGCTGGTCAGCGATTCCGTTAATTCGTTCCGAAGTTCGTTCCGAAGTTCGCTCTTGAATTCCGAAAAAGCAATGTTAACGAGCTGCGTCAGGTGATTTTTAAGTGTAGGCATAACACCAGCCACACTGTTGGCTTTGATGTTTGACGTTAGCGCTTGGTTTATTTGTATAAGTGACTTGTCGATACCCTCTAGAGTTTCTGGAATTGTGCTTGGTTGTTCGAGTTGGGTCACAAGATCTGTATTATCATCAATCAATTTCGTCAGCTTGTTCTGCTGTTTGGTCAACGTGTTCAATTCAAACGATGCCGTTACTAAAAGTTGGCAGGAATCGCAGCACGGTAGCAGAAATGCAGTTGGATCTACGGCTGGTTTATCTTGTTTGTCTTGTTTGTCTTTTTTAACGATACGCAGAGAACTTCTGCTTTTAGCAACTACTTCGGGGGGGGGGCACGATACTCCCACACAGGAGGCATGGAATTTTCGATTACACCCTCCAACACACGACCAGAACACTTTGGCACCGGAGTCTTTCGCGCAGACTTCGCAAATTTGATTCATTTTTACCGACACAAAAACACAACAAGCAAAATGAAAACTAAGCGAAAAACAATAATTTGATTTAAATTCGCGCGTGGATAGGAGCTAACAACAAACACGTCCAACTTGGTTGACGACTGATTAATTTGGTACAGGACAGGAGGGCAACTGAAAATTCTGCCATCGTAAAAGGTGATTCTATCGCGTCGTGACCCGGAGACGTATCGCGAACAAAGTTTTGCGCAGGAACAGAGTCCGGACATACTTTCCTGGCAAAATCAAATATCCACCGACTTGAAGACTCCTCGCTTTCGTTGACCGTTACGCGATTCCACATTCTTCGGGCTGTGTTCCAAAGAGTGCTCATCGATGTCTCCCTCGACGTCTCGTTCACGAACCGACGCCAATATCCGCGTTTCTTTGCTTTAGCCAGGCTTTTAAGCTTGGTATTAAGCTCCGAATACCGTATATAGTCGTCGGGTATACCTCCCTTCTGGAAGGCCAAAACCGCGTCGGATCTTTGCGTGTAGACATCGGAGCACTCTTTGTCCCACCACGGAGTTGGAGGCCGCTCTTTGATCGTTACGCCGGTATATTTCTTCGTTTGGGCTTGCAACGCGGCGTCGAGGATTAAGCCCGCGAGGAGGTTGTATTCTTCAAGTGGTGGGTGATGTTGAATCGACTCGACCGCTTTTGAAATCATTCTAGAACTTTTAATCTTAAGTATTTTAATACATAGAATTTTAAGAATGTGAGTTTGCTGACTTCAAAGTATTAAAGGTTTGAAGGCATTTAGGCAAGACATCCGCACGGCAAAACTTTAATTGTATGGCAATTTGAAAATAATAGCCTTGAACTTTATAACTCGAAGCGTTTGTACATCAAACACTATAAAGATTCGAACTTGGACATTGAAATACGGAAAAATATTTATTTGAATAATTTAAGACCTAGCACTCTAGAATTGTTGAGACTTTAAACTCCAAGATTTCAAAACTGTGGAACTAATACTTGCAGATATGAACTGCTGAAGTCGTGAAGGCTTTAATTTGCAAACTTGCGAATATTCAAAATTGAACAATGAAAAATGGGGAAATTTCCATTTATTTCTACTTTTTAAGAATAGGATAACTTTGACTATTAACAAAGCTGAATTTTATTCTTCTGAGACGCTAAACAAGCAATTTATTTGATTCAGATATATAGATTTACAGACATTTTGATTATCAAATTTTTAGACGTTTAGATTTCTAGACTTTCAGACTTAATCAAAATTAAAATATTTGATTTTTAAATATTTATATAAACAACTTTAATACTTTTATATATATTTAATACTTTAATACTTTTATTATGCTTTTTTATACCTCCTTACTTCCGTCGGTCTAGTTCCGCCACTGTTGTGGCCAATCACCGACGCCCAGGGAGACGACTCCACACCCAGGACCCTAACTCACGACCCGTTTATTAACGGACCGGCGCCAACGGCTTTACTTCCTCATGCGATGGAAGGCGTGATCCCAGAGATTTTTCGCCTCAGAAAATCTCCCGGTGTCGGCTAGGATTGAATCTAGACCAGTTGGGTTGGTTGTGAGTGGATCACGCCACCTCACAACCATCGACACCTATGTCGGCGGTGGGATTCGAACCCAGGCGTCGAGCGTGGTTGGCGGAGACGTTACCAACCACCTAGGCCCCCGCTCACCTCCTTACTTCTGAGCTATTACATCTTTTGTATATCTATAACACTATATTATTAGATTTTTAAACTTTTGAACTTTTATATTTTAAAACTTTTAGACTTTAAACTTTTTAAAGTTTAGAACCTTTAGACTTCTGGACTTTTAGACTTTTATATTTTAAGACAGTTGGACTTTTAGACTTTTATACTTTCAGACTTAGAGAAATTTTTAGACTTTTATAATTTAATATTTTAATACTTAATTCTTCAATACTTTTATTCTTTTCTACTTGCCTACTTCTCTCAATTTATTCTTTTCTACGTTTTCACTTATATTCTTTTCAACTTTTCTAAATTTCTAATTTAAGCTTTCTTCTTTTCTATCTTTCTACTTACCAACTATTCAAACTTTCTACACTTTCCACTTTTCTATTTTTATACTTTTCTTTCTTGCTATTTTTCTAACTTATCCCTTTTCTACTATTCTTCCTTTCTTCTTTTTTGCTTATATTCTTTTCTATTTTTCTACTCTTCAACTTTTCCTATTTTCTACTTTACTACGATTCTACTTTAGTATTTTATACTTTTCTACTTTTCTTCTTTTCTACATTTCCCTTTCCTATGTTTTGTTTTTTTCTACTTCTATACTTTACTTATTTTCTTTTTTTAGGCTTCTCAATTTTTTCTTCTTTTCTTCTCTTTTTTTCTACTTTTCTACTTGTCTACTCTTCTGCTTTCTTACTTTTCTATTGTTCTCTTTTTCTACTTGTCTACTTCTCTCCTTTTCTCCTCTTCTTCTCTTTTATTTTTCTACTTTTGTACTTTTCAACTATTCTGGTTAACTACTTACTTATTTTCCTACTTTTCTTCTTTCTTTTTTCCTTTTATTCTACTTTTCGTCTTTTCGTCCTTTCAAACTTTCTATTTTTTTCTTTCCTTTGGTCCTATCTATCTTCTTTTTTAATTCTCTGCTTCTCTACTTTTATACTTTTGAACTTTTTTACTTTTCTACCTTTATACTTTACTTCTTTTTATACTTCTCTGTTTTTCTACTTTTCTTCTTCTCTAATTCGCTTTGTTTCTACTTTTCTACTATATTACTTTTTAACTCTTCTGCTCTCTTACTTTTATACTTTATTTTTGTTCTTCTCTTATGCTTCTCTAATTTTCTACTTTTCTTCTCTGCTTTTTTTCTTTTCTACTTTTCGTCTTTCCTTCAATTCTGTGTTTCTTCTTTTCTACCTTTCTACATTTTACTTTTCTATGTATTTTTATCTATTTTTCTACTACTCCACCTGTATACTGTTCAACTTTTAACTTATCTACTTTTCTACTTTTTAACTTTCTACTTTTATAATTTTATTCTTTTTATTATACTTCTCTATTTTTCTACTTTTCTTCGTTTCTTTGTTTCTACTTTTCTTCTTTTCTACCTTTCAACTTTACTACTTTTATACTTTCTATGTTCTTTTTTTCTAATTCTTTACTTTTTGTTTCACTTTTTTTTTTCTTTTATGCTTCTTTATTTTTCTATTTTTCTACTTTACAACTTTTCAACTTTTTCTTTTCTACTTTTCTACTTTTCTGCTCTTATACTTTTTTTATTTTCTACTCTTCTACTAATCTACTATTCCACTATACTAAATGTTTTTTCTACTTCTCTACTTTTTCACTTTTTTACTTTTTCTACTTCTCTACTTCTCTACTTATAAACTTTTTTACTTTTCTACTTTTACTCTCCTCCTGTTCTACTGTTCGACTTTCTACTTTTCTTTTTTCCATTTTTTCTATTTTTTACTTTTTCCAACATTCCTTTTTTCTACTCTGCAATTTTTTACCTTTTCCCTTTTTCACTTTTCTCCCTTCTACTGTTTTTACTTTTCTTGTTTTCTATTTTTCTACTTTTCTACTTTTCTACGTCTACTGTTTGATTTACTCTTTTTCCTTTTTTCTACTCTCCTACTTATATACTCTACTTTTTTCTTTTTTTTTTTAATTTTTTTTCTGTTTTTCTACTTTTTTTCTTCTCTACTTTGACTTTTCTACATTTCTACTCTTCTGCTTACCTACTCATCTATTTATCTACTTTTTTTTCTTCTCTTCTGCTCTTTTCTTTTCAGATTTTCAGTTTCTCTACTTTTCTAATTTTTATACATTTTGAAAAGTCTTTTTCTACTTTTCTTCTTTTCTGGTTCTTTTTTAACATTTTTACTCTTCTACTTCTCTTCTCTTTGGCACCTCTATTTTCTGCATTTCTTCCTTACAACCATTTTTTGTAATACTTTTCTTTTTTATTTGACTTTTTCTTACTTTTTCATTAATCTACTTTTCTTCTTTTATTCTCTTCTACTCTTTTACTTGTCTACTTTTCTCCTTTCCTCATTTTCTACTTTTCTACTTAATGAAAAACCTCTACTTCTTTTTTCCTACTCTTCTGCTCTTGTTTTTCTTCTTTTTTACTTTTCAACTCTTCTACTCCTCTACTTTTCTTCCTCTTTACTTTTCTACTTTTCACTCTTATTCCCTTCTTCTATTATACTCTCACTTTTATGCTTTTTACTTTTCTTCCTTTCTACTATGCAATTTTTGTACATTTGTACTTTTGTACTTTTCTAATTTTCATCTTTTTTTCTTCTCATCTCTTCTGCTTTTCTACATTTCTACTTTCCAGCTTTTCTACTTTTCTACTCTTTTCTTTTTCTACTTTTCTTCCTCTCTGTTTTTTCTGCTTTTCTGCTTTTCTACTTTTATATTTTACTTCTTTTCTGCTTTTATATTACTCTATTTTCTACTTTTTTTCTCAAATTTTCTACTTTACTGCTCTTTTGCTTTCCTACTTTCCTATTTTTCTACATTTTCTCCATCTCTTCTCTTCTTCTTTTCTACTTTTCAACTTTTCAGCTCTCTTACTTTTCCACTTTCTATTTTGCTTTTTTCTACTTTTCTTCCTTTTTAATTTTTTACTCTTCTGCTACGCTTTTGTTTTACTTTTTCACTATTATTCTCCCTTTTTTGTTATATTTTCCTCTTTTTATACTATTCTACTTTCTGTTATTTAATCTTTTACTTTTCCACTGTTCTACAGTTCTTCTTTTTTCATTTACTACTCTCCTGCTTTTCTACTTTTTTACTTTTCTATTTAGTACTTCTACTTCTACTTTTCACTTTTTTTGTTCTCTTTTCTTCTGTTCTACCATTCCACTTTTTTCTACCTCTCTTTATTTCCGCTTTTCTACTTTTTTACTCTTATACTTTATATCTGTTATACTCTTACTTTTTAATGTCTAGTGTGTACTTCTCTACTTTTATTCATTCATACTTTTATGCTTGTATGCTTGCATACTTTCTATTTTTTACTTCTCTCCTCTTTTTCTTTTTTACTCTTCTACTTCTTTACTTTTATACTTTTCTACTTTTCTAGTTTTCTACTTTCCTCTCCAATTTTTCGTTTCTGCTACCTCTCTACCTTTTTACCGTTTTTTCACAATTATACCTTTTATTATTTTCAAAATTTTACCATGTCACTTCATAGATTCAGGACTTCAAACTTGTTTTTGGACTTCAATGCAATTTTGAACTTTTTTCTAATTTCGGAATTTTACCATGTCACTTAATAGATTTAGGACTTCAAATTTATTTTCAGGACTTCAATGCAATTTTGAACTTTTTTCTAACTTCGGACGTTTAAGACTTTAATACTTTTAGATTTTCAGACTTCATGACTTTAAATCTTTAAACCTTTCGACCTCTACGCTTTTAGACGTTTGAACTGTTTAGACTTTTGCTCAAATATATTGTTGGGTTTCCAGATTTTCTTAGTTTTAACCATATGAATTTATTCAAGCTTGATTTTTTTTGCATTATAGCTGTTCTCAACTGTTTAACAAATTAACTTCTCAATTTTTAATCTCTTAACTTTTTAATGTTTAAACTTTTCAACTTTTTAACTTTTTAACTTTTTAACTTTTAACTTTTTAACTTTTTAACTTTTCAACTTTTTAACTTTTTAACTTTTTACTTTCTAACTTTTTAACTTTTTAACTTTTTAACTTTTTAACTTTTTAACTTTTTAACTTTTTAACTTTTTAACTTTTTAACTTTTTAACTTTTTAACTTTTCAACTTTATAACTTTTCAACTTTTTAACTTTTTAATTTTTTTACTTTTTAACTTTTTTACTTTTTAACTTTTTAACTTTTCAACTTTTTAACTTTTAATTTTTTTTTTTAACTCTAATATTTATTTAGGCCCAACCGCGAAGCATGATGGGGCCGAATGTCTTTTTGGAGTAGGGAAAAGCCAGCTTGAGTAGAGCCTGTACCCCGACTGCTCTTTCTCAAACAGGCATAAAAACCCTCTCATCTTTTCTCTTTAAAATACAATTTAAAAATACAAAATTATTTCAACTTAAAACTAATATGCACATTCATCTATATCTATCTAAATAATAAACGATCTATCTATATGATTATGTAATAACATTGCGGATGATGAGTCCTTGTCTCTTGGAAATCATAACCTAAGATGAAAATAGAGAGAGAAAACAAAGATTAGTATTATCCTCCGAGGTCTACATATAGGGAAAGGGACAAAGAGCAACAGCGAAAGAAAGTGGACTTAGATACGATAATTTATGTCTTTTATGAATTGGTAAACATGGGTGAGAAAACTAATATCCTTGCTGGCAAGTGCATCCCGAACTTCATTGCAGATAATGCATTCCGTTCCCGGAGGGAATCGAAAAGTTTTTTCCTTGCTCTGTGGTATTTAGGGCATACGAAGACTACATGTTCTATATCTTCGTACCCTCCACATTCGCAAAGGTTGCTATCTACTATTCCTTTTCGATAGAGGTGGGCATTTGCAATGTAATGGTTTGACATTAGGCGTGAAATAACTCGTATAAAATCCCGAGTTAAATCGAGGCCTTTAAACCATGATTTCGTAGACACTTTGGGCGAGATGGAGTGCATCCATCGCCCCAAATCGCCAGAATCCCATTTTTCCTGCCAGTTTGCCAGAGCCAGTTGTCGGGGCAGATGCAAATACTCGGTATAGGTGATTGGTCTATCATATATATCTACTTCTATGGCACCCCTTTTTGCTAATAAATCAGCTTCTTCATTGCCTGGGATTGAGCAATGAGAGGGGACCCACACAAAGTAGATAATGAAAGACCGATCGACCAGCACTTCTAGTATCCGTCTAATTTCCGGAAGGAAATAGGACGGGTGCTTGACCGGTTTAATCGATCGGAGAGCTTCGATAGAACTGAGGCTGTCCGAGAAGATGAAATAATTACCTGGTGTCTTGAGCTCGATAATTCGCAGCGAATTGTGTATGGCAGCTATTTCAGCTACGTATATGGAGCAAGGCTGTGCCAGTTTGCGGGATATGCGATGGTCCGTGTTGAAAATGCCATATCCGGAATGTCCATCTATTACAGATCCGTCCGTGAAAAAGGAATTCTGTTCTGGAAGGTGGCCGAATTTCGCCGAAAATATTGATGGCACAACTGTTGGTCTAAGGTGTTCGGGAATTCCATGGATTTCTTGTTTCATCGTCAAATCAAATGCAACAGAGCGATTGTCTAGCGATGTTGAAACCTCACGGGATGGAGCAACAACCGAAGGGTTTATCTCCATGGACATGAACCGCTGGTATACTGACATACAGGGTTTCTGAACAACTTCCAAACATTTCTCATAGTTCGCAATAAGCATTGGATTTGCTATTTCCGATCTAATGAGGAAACGAAAAGCCAACTCAAACAGCCTCTCTTTGAGTGGTAGTATTCCAGCTATGACCTCTAGGGACATGGTATGTGTCGACTGCATGCAGCCTAGAGCGATACGCAAACAACGGTATTGTATCCTCTCTAGTTTCAGCATGTGTGAAGCTGCAACACCTCTGAAGCATATGCTGCCGTGTTCTATAACGGGCAGAATCGTAGTTCGGTAGAGTCGTATCAAATCCTCTGGATGAGCTCCCCATAATGTACCTGTTACCATCCAAAGAAAATTGATTCTTGGTTGGCATCTTTGCTTCAGGTAATTGACATGTTTTTCCCATGTGCACTTAGAGTCATACCATACTCCAAGATATTTAAAGCTAGGCGACTGAGTGATGGGTCTCCCGGACAGAACTAGCTCCAAACGAGGTGGTGGTCTCTTTTTTGAAAAGACCACCATCTCCGTTTTTTCGAGCGAGAATTCAATTCCAAGACAACTGGCCCAAACGGTCAGATCATCTAGCGTATTTTGCAGGCTGTTTTTCATGTCCACGGCTAGAGACGCAGTGGCTGATACTACGCAGTCGTCAGCTAACTGGCGCATTGTGCAGCCATCCGTCAAGCATGTGTCAATGTCACTGATGTAGAAGTTGTACAACAGCGGACTCAGACAAGAGCCTTGGGGAAGACCCATGTAGCTTGTTCGTGTTATTGTTGAAGAACCATGGTTGAAAAGTAAATGCTTTTCAGACAGCAGGTTGATCAAAAAGTTTGTCAATATAGGGGAGGATCCTCTTTGATGCAGTTTCTCGGAAAGAATTTCGATTGAAACTGAATCAAATGCACCTGTGATATCCAGGAAAACCGAGGTCATTTGTTGTTTGCTGCCAAGAGCCATTTCTGCTTCTGTGGCTAGCAATGCCAGGCAATCGTTAGGGCCCTTGCCCCTACGAAAGCCGAACTGGGTCTCTGACAGTTGGTTAGTTGGTCTGCCCAGTTGTCAAGTCTGCGCAGGATCATTTTTTCAAGCAATTTGGGTATGCATGAGAGCATCGCAATCGGCCTGTACGAGCGGTGATCTGCGGCAGGTTTATCTGGCTTTTTGATTGCGATAATCTTAACCTGTCTCCAAGCTTTTGGGATCACATTGTTCCTGATAAGCTTATTAAACAGTTTAAGAAATCGTATCTTGGCCGAGTCCGGCAGGTTTTTCATCAAATTAAATTTGATCCTGTCCGGTCCTGGAGCCTTGTTCTTACAAGACGCGAGGGGAATTGAAAATTCCAGCATTGAAAATTCTGGTTCTTCGATCGCCGTTGTGTCGCTGAATTTCTGCTGTGGTGGGACAGCATCTGGACATACCTTTTTCGCGAAATCATAGATCCAACGTTCAGAATATTCATTAGCCTCATTGTTGTCTGACCTAATGCGCATTTTCCGAGCCGTATTCCAGAGATAGCTCATAGAAGCATCTCTGGGTAACGTGCTTATGAAATTTTGCCAGTACGATCTTTTTTTCAGTTTGTGCAGTTTAGCCTGTTTCAGTTCCAGCTCTTTAAACTGATCAAAAAGTTGAATGGAGTGATCTTTCCTGAATGCTAGGTATGCTCTTTTCAGAGTTTTTTTCATTTCGGTGCATTCTTTGTCCCACCATTGTTTGTTAGGACGAATTTTCAACTTGTTCTCAGGGGCGGGCCTCGCCTGAGATTGCAACGCGCTATCTAAAACTAATGTTGCAAGAAAGTTGTATTCGTCTGATGGAGAAAGCTCGTCGGTTGTTTCGAGCTCCTGAGATATCATGTTCGAGAATTTTTCCCAATCAATATTCCGGGTGAGATCATACTCTACTTTTACTGTGGTAACAGACTGGAGCCTGCTCATAATCGAAATACTTATTGGCAAATGATCACTACCATGGGGATCTTGAATAATCTCCCATTTACAATCCAAAGCTATTGAGGAGGAACACATAGATAAGTCTAAAGTGCTCTCACGTACTGGAGGCCTTGCTATTCTTGTAGCTAACCCAGGTATGTTCAATAGGGTCATATCGAACTCGTCTAGTAAGCTTTCAATAAGAATAGCCCGGTTATCATCTCCAGGTGCTCCCCACGCCATACCGTGAGAATTGAAATCTCCCAGGATAAACGTGGAGTCGGCAGCAGTTCCGTTATTTGTGTCAGCTGCAACCGGTTAATAATAGCTCTAGGTGGAATGTAGACTGATGCGACCGTAAGGCTCTCACCAGCTTGTTATATGGCAAGCAACAATTTCTATGCCATCAATTGTTGGGAGAGGAATTTGGAAGAATGGATAGCATATTTTGATACCAAGAAGGACTCCGCCATAAGAGTTTCCTCGGTCTAAACGAATTAAATTTAAATCATGAACGGCTACTGTCGTATCCGTTGATAACCATGTTTCAGATAGCGCGAAAATATCGCATTTGCTATCGTGAAGCAGGAGTTTAAATATATCTAGTTTGGGAATCAAGCTTCTACAGTTCCATTGTATGATCCTTGTTGTCGAATCGTCACTTCTGTTGTCTGATTTAGACATCGAAGGATACGAACGCGAGGAGGGGCCATTTGGTGCTTAGTTGCTTACCCAACATGCAAATTGTTGGAAGCCAAGCCGAAATCATACTTTTAAGAGTATCGGATAAACCAAAAGTGGTAAATATCCATTCAACTATCCTTTTAAATGAAATGCGTCCATCAGTAGACGGTATTTCAGATTCCGGAGACTGTTTATTGGCGGGAGCAGATTTCTTTCCCGGTAGTTTAGGGAACTCTTTATCAAAAGTGTTGCCCTCAGGATTAAGTTTGAATCCTGGAGGTGACGTCTTAGCAATATTTTGCTTAAAAGGTTGACCTCTTGGGGTGTCTGTATGCGTTTTCTTCTGCTCCTTTCTGGGAAGTTTGGGGGAAGATACGCTTGGTCGTTTCCGCACGGCCCCACTTGACGGAAGAGGTTGATAAACCTCTTCGTCATCATTGGAATCATCCGTTTCCAAGCTGGAATACGGATTTTCCTGTTGCTGTAAGGCAGTCTTCACCATTTGTGCAAATGACTGCTTACAGCGTTGTTTCGTAGATTTCTTCAACGCGTCTGAACGTAATTTGTATTTTGGGCACGCTTCAACTTCATGTGGGTCACCACCACAGAGACAGCATCTTGCCTGTTGATCGCCGCAAGTGTGGTTAATCTCAGAGATTTCACCACACTTTTTTTCTTCACATAACATTTATTTGACACGGCACAAATACAATTTAATGTTTAACGGCGCCAATTATATCTGATGACTTAAAAACTAAAGCAAATTTTTTATCCTCGCTGCCGACTACGAGCTGAAATTAAGTCTAACTTAAAACTAGCATGGGATTTCCAATCAGTGTTTTGTTGTTCAATGGTCGTCTGATAATCGTCGAATGGCATGTATGGATTCGTTCTGCTGAGCCACGATGTCGTGAGTTGGGACAGAGGCTCGTAGTCCTTGGGTCCTGGTTCTATTGTGCGGGGTCTGGTTGCTGGTTTTGTGCTTAAGGTTCAAACGTGTTCTTGTCGTTTTGTTGGGTGTAGACGGAGGGGAACGGGACTAGACTGGGGTTTTCACCACACTTGGAGCATTTTGATTTATTGTTGCAGTAGGTTTTTGTGTGCCCTAACTGCAAACAATTCGTGCATGTCATAACTTTCGGTATGAAAAGTCTTACTGGGATTCGAAGCTTGTGAAGTTCGACATAATCCGGAAGCACTTTTCCCTAGAAAGTGACTCGGAACGAGTCATTCGGGGAGTATTTTCCCGTATTATACTTGGAATACATTTTTCTGCATTCCAGAATTTTTATTTTTGGGAGAGAGGGATTTTTAAAGCATCCCCCACCTTCCATCACGTCCTTCTCGGTAAGATCCGGTTCGGTGATAACACCCTCAATTTCAACTACGCGTGCCGGTATATAAACACGGTATTCGATGTTAAAATTCGGGTCCAGGACGACATCGTTCGCTTGTCGGGGATCCGAAAATGATGCCTTCAGTCTATCAGCTTTGACCTTGTAAACTTCGGTCAAGCTCGAGTATTTTTCCTTCAGAGATTTGCACATGGGTCGAAAATACACGATCCAACGAAGACCAGGTTGGTTCACCTGGTACATTTTAACCCGAGTTGCCCCGTCATTAGTGGATGGGGCAATTGGGTCAGTTTTACGGGGTCTTTTACGCTTTTTAACGACGTCAAAAAAAGCGTTGTTTCCATTATTCGGAATGTCAGAAAAAATCCTTTGCGGACTCGTCACCTTCTGAGCAAAATGAGAGGTCCACCAACCGCCATAGCGGTTGTGAACTATATGCCGCTAATAACTAATATATGAAATATATGGCAATATTTATATATTCAAAACTAAGAAGAATGGCTATATATAATAAAGGAGAGGAAATGCGAAATCAGAATATTTAAATTATATTTATGTATATACGAGAATAAAGAAGGCAAAAAAGTAAAGGTTTTGTCACTTATCTTAAAATGTATGTGAATCAGCAGCACTGCCTGCGCTAACTCCTCAACTGCAGAGCGGCGATGCCGTCCGCTTTCCCCCCGTCGGGGTTCCACAGCACACGCGCCAACTAACCACTACCACAGCTCCGTACTTCTCTACTGCGGGAATCGACCTTCGCTGATGCTGGATCAGCACGCCTTTCAGCACTCGCGCCAAAACAAGCACGACTCACTACCTTCACACGCGAACGCAGCAATCGCGCCGATTAGCACCACTACCACTGGCGCTGTTCGGTAGTCGGGGCTCCCCCACCAATAACGACGCGTATTCGCACGCCACACAACACCACTGCACCCGCGAACGCTAGAAAGAAGCGAGATATTAATTTCGGTAATCCACAGAGCACTCAAGAAAAACGACTTTCCTACTCGGCTGCCGAAAAGACTATGAACTTTTTATTTTTCTTCACTTTGTAACTCTTTAACTTTTTACCTTTTCAACTGTTAATATTTTATTTGGAAAACCGCTCTAAGGTATAATGTTCCCACACGTTATTTTTTATCTTCAAGGTTACATCAATTGCCTGGGTTATAAACATAAAAAAAAACTTTGAAATAGTTATAATTTGGTTGGAGCAGCCTGGGAGAAAAAAAATTGTTTTGACAATTACGTCACAAGTTTATCATCATTATCCATCGCTCAGCACTCGACTCCATTATGAAAATTAAACTGGGTCAGTCAATATTTTTCTCAAGTTTCGCAAAAAAAAATCTAATTAATGAGTTTTCACATACTCTTCACCCTTCCGTTCCGCCGTTGGTAGAGATAAAGTCTCATCCAAATGTGGAGAAAAAACATTATAAAGACATAAATCAATAGTATCCCTCTAACTAGGACATACGACGTTGTTTTCACTTCCTCTATTCACGCTTTAATGAAACTTTCCAATTGTATTCTTGCCGCAGATTTATTTGCTACACGAGAAGGTAGGACAAATGCTCCACTGCCAAGTTTTCAATGACGACTATCAAAGTGCATTCTTCCGATGTAGCGTGAGCTTAAGTGTTGTCCTGGGTGATGCTATATTAAACTTTCGAAATTCGCTTCCTATTCAGAGTATCGAAAACTTTTTCGTAAACCTTTCCATATTATGGAGGAATTGTTGCGGAAATTGATTTTTGTCCGACGTAAACTTGTACCAACTTAAACCGGTGTTTTCCGTGAACCAGGAAAGTTGAGAAACTTCTTCTCTCCGAGTGCTGGATGCCAGCCGGCCGTTGCCGGACATTATTTCAAACAGTTCACAAGCGACGGGAATGTGAAGTCGGGAGCAGCACAAAGTTCATTAGATTGTTGGAAAATTAGTTTCCCAGCAATTGAGCGTCTCCGTGCTCATTGTAATGTTACTTGGAGCGGGTTAAGAGTTTTATTAGGTTTTTAAAGTGTTAGTGCCGGAGGTTCTGTTTACTAGTTTGATATTATTTCCAGCATTTATTTTATTTCCTGTAGTGAAAGTAAATCTTTTTTTGAGGTTTTGGTACAGTAATAAATCTTGCGAAAAGACCATAATTTAAGCATAAAAGAGTGAAGATGAATGAAGTTCGTGAAAAGGCAGCAAACTTGTTGCCGTTTCGGTTCCGAGTTATGCACAGTTTCAAATTGCCAGCTATCTATCCAAATGATTGAATAAAGTTCCTTAACCTAAATCAAGACGGATAATGATGTGGTATTTCATGGTCCTTCCGCAAGGCAGTTCTGCTCTCCAGAGGCCCCGGCCGGGTTTACAAACTTTGCGATGGCCGGATATGCTTAAACGAGGGGAAAGTTTCGATTAGACGATGGATTACCAGCGATGATAAACAGTACATAATTCCCTTCCCGGCGGTGAGGCACGTACCGTTCCTAAATGTGGTTTGGCAAGCCACCGGAACCGCTTTGCGTGCCACACACTTAACGTAACTTGATTACCGTAAGCATTAACGAAAATTCATGGTATTATGGTCACATCGGGTTTCGTTGGCATAAATTTTCCACAGCACGGCATATAGTAAAGAATTTTAATTGGGGAGCTGTCTTGAATTTCCATGAGGCGACAGCTGGTTTGTGCCGGAGATTTGTGATTCGGAATAGTTTTCCGGTACAACTTTATAACTATGTCTGATAGTATATGTGTATCATCGTTAATATGGGAAGCAAATCTTGACCGAAAACAGTATTTGAATTATTTTTTTAATCATCAACTACTAGAGACAATTTTGTTGCTTCTTTTGTTCGAAGCTGGTGATTGTCACAAAAATATGCCCACGGATTTGTCACAACTGCTTTTAAATCCAAAACAATATTGACTCCAGCTTTTAACTTTTATCTTGAGCATAATGTAGCAGATGCACAGAAATAATACTAATCCATGTTAGATAGAGTTGGATAGGAGCGTCATTTCCGTCATGATAAATGAATGGCAGAATAAGTAGCGGCACGGAATAACAGAAAAAGTTTTTGTTTTTCAATTATGCAGTACATCTTTGCTTTGTAGCCGGAGATATTCTCTTGAACATTTAACGAGTGTTCTAATCGATTTGCAGTTGAAGTTGAGAATGCTAAAAGATATTGTCATTGTTTTAAAGTTATTAACATGCTTCGTTCAAGACTAAAAATATAATTATTTGTTTTGTGTGTGGTTTAGAATAATTAAAATGAACTATCAGAGCCGATTAAGAAACTTTATTGTTTTTGTCTGTTCTTCCGAGCGTGATGTCAGGGATACGGGAATTAGAACTAATAATTAAATTTCGAATCAAATAGCAAAAGTGACATCTTTTTACATGGTTCAAATTTGAAAAAATGATAATTTTTGCAAAGTTAGTATTTGCTCTGACTTTTTATAGATAACTAGCTGACCCGGCAATCTTCGTTCCGCCATTTTCGTTCTTTATTCAATTAATTTGAAATATTCTAAATTGATCACACAAGCTTCCAAAGATTGATCTTGCGTTTAGTTTGTATTTGCATGACGAATCGGAAAGTGGATGTGTTCAAACTCAGATAAAAAAGCCAAATCAAATAGCTCAAATAATCACATATCCCTGACAAGTGAACTATTTATTCAAAGGGCCCTTCAATTAATATCTAAAAGAGAGTTTTCTGGTTCTCTATTCCCAATCAAACAATTCTTGTTGTTTATAAGTATAAATCGTATAATCAGAAAAGGGTTGTGTATAAAGCCATGACCGCGAGGTTAACATAGAGCCACATAAAAGAGTGATCTCAAATGATTAGTTCGAAATAGACTTCTACTTTTCAATAATTTTTTGACAGACCTAATTATCATGTTAGACTATTTTGTATTAATATGTTTATGTAAATAACTTTTATCTAGCACTAATAAAATAACTCTCTAAAAATAATATGATGACCCTGAAAAGATTCAGAATGGCATCTAGAGTTAATTTTTGGTTTCTGGGCATCAAAAGCCGTTATTTTGTTGCTTCACACCTATTAAGGAATTACCCGTATTTGCTGTTATTCGTTTGTTTTGTGCTATGTTCCAGAGGGATTCCGGAAATACAGATACTGAATAGTATTCGGCCATTTTGGGTTGTTTTCCAGAAACCTCCACATGTCCAATTTGGTTCCATTCGCTTGATAAGTTCTTAATTAATGTAGCTATTGTATAGACTCCCCCTCTTCCAAAGTTGGGAGGGGTGACATATCATCATGGCAACATATCCTGTCCCCGAAAACAGCCACACGTCAAATTTGGTTCCATTTGCTTGATAAAATGTCGAGTTAAACAGATATTTGGATTTCGTTTGTATGGAAGTCCTCCCCTCTAGAGGAGGGAGGAGTATCAAACTATCATAGGAACTTCCCACGGCCCCAAAAACAGACAGACAGACAGACAGACAGACAGACAGACAGACAGACAGGACAGACAGACAGGACAGACAGACAGGCCAGACAGACAGGACAGACAGACAGAACTCCATCATAAAGTATAGTAAAGTAAAGTAAGGTAAGGTAAAGTAAAGTAAAGTAAGGTAAGTAAAGTAAAGTAAAGTAAAGTAAAGTAAAGTAAAGTAAAGTAAAGTAAAGTAAAGTAAAGTAAAGTAAAGTAAAGTAAAGTAAAGTAAAGTAAAGTAAAGTAAAGTAAAGTAAAGTAAAGTAAAGTAAAGTAAAGTAAAGTAAAGTAAAGTAAAGTAAAATAAAGTAAAGTAAAGTAAAGTAAAGTAAAGTAAAGTAAAGTAAAGTAAAGTAAAGTAAAGTAAAGTAAAGTAAAGTAAAGTAAAGTAAAGTAAAGTAAAGTAAAGTAAAGTAAAGTAAAGTAAAGTAAAGTAAAGTAAAGTAAAGTAAAGTAAAGTAAAGTAAAGTAAAGTAAAGTAAAGTAAAGTAAAGTAAAGTAAAGTAAAGTAAAGTAAAGTAAAGTAAAGTAAAGTAAAGTAAAGTAAAGTAAAGTAAAGTAAAGTAAAGTAAAGTAAAGTAAAGTAAAGTAAAGTAAAGTAAAGTAAAGTAAAGTAAAGTAAAGTAAAGTAAAGTAAAGTAAAGTAAAGTAAAGTAAAGTAAAGTAAAGTAAAGTAAAGTAAAGTAAAGTAAAGTAAAGTAAAGTAAAGTAAAGTAAAGTAAAGTAAAGTAAAGTAAAGTAAAGTAAAGTAAAGTAAAGTAAAGTAAAGTAAAGTAAAGTAAAGTAAAGTAAAGTAAAGTAAAGTAAAGTAAAGTAAAGTAAAGTAAAGTAAAGTAAAGTAAAGTAAAGTAAAGTAGAGTAAAGTAAAGTAAAGTAAAGTAAAGTAAAGTAAAGTAAAGTAAAGTAAAGTAAAGTAAAGTAAAGTAAAGTAAAGTAAAGTAAAGTAAAGTAAAGTAAAGTAAAGTAAAGTAAAGTAAAGTAAAGTAAAGTAAAGTAAAGTAAAGTAAAGTAAAGTAAAGTAGAGTAAAGTAAAGTAAAGTAAAGTAAAGTAAAGTAAAGTAAAGTAAAGTAAAGTAAAGTAAAGTAAAGTAAAGTAAAGTAAAGTAAAGTAAAGTAAAGTAAAGTAAAGTAAAGTAAAGTAAAGTAAAGTAAAGTAAAGTAAAGTAAAGTAAAGTAAAGTAAAGTAAAGTAAAGTAAAGTAAAGTAAAGTAAAGTAAAGTAAAGTAAAGTAAAGTAAAGTAAAGTAAAGTAAAGTAAAGTAAAGTAAAGTAAAGTAAAGTAAAGTAAAGTAAAGTAAAGTAAAGTAAAGTAAAGTAAAGTAAAGTAAAGTAAAGTAAAGTAAAGTAAAGTAGAGTAAAGTAAAGTAAAGTAAAGTAAAGTAAAGTAAAGTAAAGTAAAGTAAAGTAAAGTAAAGTAAAGTAAAGTAAAGTAAAGTAAAGTAAAGTAAAGTAAAGTAAAGTAAAGTAAAGTAAAGTAAAGTAAAGTAAAGTAAAGTAAAGTAAAGTAAAGTAAAGTAAAGTAAAGTAAAGTAAAGTAAAGTAAAGTAAAGTAAAGTAAAGTATAGTAAAGTAAAGTAAAGTAAAGTAAAGTAAAGTAAAGTAAAGTAAAGTAAAGTAAAGTAAAGTAAAGTAAAGTAAAGTAAAGTAAAGTAAAGTAAAGTAAAGTAAAGTAAAGTAAAGTAAAGTAAAGTAAAGTAAAATAAAGTAAAGTAAAGTAAAGTAAAGTAAAGTAAAGTAAAGTAAAGTAAAGTAAAGTAAAGTAAAGTAAAGTAAAGTAAAGTAAAGTAAAGTAAAGTAAAGTAAAGTAAAGTAAAGTATAGTAAAGTAAAGTAAAGTAAGGTAAAGTAAAGTAAAGTAAAGTAAAGTAAAGTAAAGTAAAGTAAAGTAAAGTAAAGTAAAGTAAAGTAAAGTAAAGTAAAGTAAAGTAAAGTAAAGTAAAGTAAAGTAAAGTGAAGTAAAGTAAAGTAAAGTAAAGTAAAGTAAAGTAAAGTAAAGGTAAGTTTCAGACTTTTGCATTTTCTAAATAATTTAGCTTGCAATTGCTTACCGAACTTCTTTCCTTAATTTTTAGTTCTCTCTTCCTATGTTTTATTTGGATTTGATAAAAGAGCATAAATAAGTTAATTTGTTTGAAATATTGAAAGGTGCAGCGAAAGTCAAGATATTTAGAAAAACTGAAGCTACAACACATTGAAAAATTTCAATAGGTTGTTAGACGTTCACCTCTTACCTTTTAAGTTTCTACAAAACTAGTTTTGTTTTCGACGTTATTTTGATTTATGTCAGCACAAAAACCGGGACTAAGCGGTTTGATCGGTATGGTGTCTTCGGCAAAATTATAAGTAATATTTTTGTTAAAAAGTTCAACAGGCTCAGGAAGTTCAGGGAACTGTTATTGGTTAGCCTATAGTGTGAAGTTTCGGTCAAATTTAGTTATTTTTCGGGATACAGTGCTTTTTCGATTTTATCAACAGTCGTTTTTAGCGCTACTCACCAGATTTACGCTCGGTTTTTCTCACGCATTTTTTTCGTTTTTATCACACTTTTCAAAAGAAAAATCTAAATCAAGTATAATGTACTTCCAGTTGTACAAAGTGTTTTTGAAGCATCGTTTTTACTTGTGCATGTGTATAGTTTCATAACCTTAAGTTATTTGACCAATTTTATGGGGCAGCCTAGTGTCATACCTGTTACAATTGATTTGTGTCATAATTTTGAGATAATTGAACCGTGAAATACGTATTTCATTGACTTTGGAGCAAAATTTACGTATTATTCGAGCTGTTGAGAAAGAAGAACTGTAAACAACTCAAATAGCTCTACAGTTTGAAGTTCGAAAACGTGGATTCAAAAATTATAAAATCTAGCGGTTCCACAATTTCACATAAACAAGAATTAGACTCCCCGTGGTTCTGTGGTTAGCGATGTCGGTCGGCTAGCTCTCCCACACGGTTGTGATATCGGGTTCGATTCCCGATCGAGTCGAGGATCTTTTCGAGCTGGAAATTTTCTCGACTCAGCACTGGGGCACGGTGTATCGTTGTACTTATCCTACACATGCAAATTGTGCCAAAAACAATATCGATAACGAATTCTCTCAACTAATCTAGTTGATCGAGACCACTATTAGCCCCAAGGCTAAGCGTGCGATATTGATATTGTTAAGAATAAGACTCTCCTAACTATGCTAAAAAATGGGCAGCACAAATCATATAGATGTTGCAATTTACTCATAATATTATAAATTTCAATTGAATACAACACAAAAAACCCAATTTTTATCATTTCGCTAAATTCACGGTTTCGACAAATCCCGGTGAATTTTTTTTTTCGCCGGGATAAAATCGAAAAAGCACTGTATTTAACATTTAATTATATTATCATGTTTCTTTTCTGTAGATTTTCTTTATCTCACAGTTTTTACTTTTTCTAGAAGGACAAAATTACCGTCCACAACTTTGCTGAAAACGTTGTACCCTTTAAATAAACCGTTCGGGTTTTATTTTTTTCCTAACATTAGACAATTTAATTTTTTTTCCATTTCTTCATGATTATACCCATTAATCAATGTTTGCTTAATCTTAAAAATAGCAAATTAAAAACATATAATAAAATCGGAACATTTCATTGCTCAGTACTAAATCTCCAATTCAAACATGCTGGAATTATATTTAAAAGTGATTATCGGTATTGACAAAACTGGTTTCAGGAGGAATGTTGAAAGGCACAAAAAGTCGTGACGGGATTTGAATCTTACGTTTTAGTCACATACTTTAGGTCCGACATTGAACTAAAATAAAATACATTTCGGACTGCTCCGGCAGGTTTTGCAATATATTAACCTGAGTGAATAGTTTTGCCAGGTGTTCAGAAAACATCGTCTCTCTTTTTGTCTCAATGTGAAAACATTGTCTCTTTTTATCCTAATAGAATTTTATTTCAAGAGTAGGTTTTGTTTATAATGTTAGTTTGGGGCAGTAGAAAAATCAATTAGTACAGCGCTAGTGCTAAAAAACCATTGTAAAACTATGTCAGGCTTATACTATCTATCAGATGGGCTTAAGGTCATTCATATATGCAACTTTTACTGGAAAGTAAATTAAACTGTGAAAACAAGCACACGATTATCTAAAAGGGATAACGATTTGTCACCTGTATGATTTTATCTTAATGACATTGCTCCGGCCATCATCTGATTCCGTACCTTCGTTTTTTGGAGTGTAAAACACAAAAGAAAAACTAGTGAATCAATTTTTTTGTGAGATTTTGTGTGAGATGTGAATGTCATATAAAATAGAGTGAAGTCTGTATGGCGTGCAGTAAGCAAGTCTATCATTAAATAAACACAATGTTGTATGAAGACAGCTCCAAGCAAATCCAGCAGCCTATTTTGTCCTATCGTTAAAGGTTGAGAAAATAAATATTTTGACGTGTACTTTTGTGTATTATATTAATTATTCAAATTTAATATCAGGGCACGCATGTTTTCGCGCATAATGATGTTGATCTCGTTTGTAAGCCTTTGTTATTATTTCATGGAACTCAATAATCCTTCTTGTTTATTGAAGGGTATATAAATTTGAATGGAGAAATAATTATTCTGTCTGAGAAGCTTCAAATTGTAACATTAATAATGTGAGGAAATCCGCAAATGCCTATTCGTTGAAAATGTACACAAGCATCAATACCAACGAATCTGGAAGAAAAACTGAAGACAAACTCTAATCTTTTTGTGGAAGCTTTCGACAATTTATAAGAAACCTAAGCCCAAAAGCATGCAAGTATTCTACTACTTTTCAAACTTAATCATTTTTTTTCTCACGAGCAAACAGTTTCTCCTGCTAGAACTAATGGTAATCATATTGTTAGGATAAATGCGATGGTTTAAATAGATAAACCTTAACCATACACTTAAATTTGTTGCAGGTGTTTGAAAATCTAACTTGAATTCGAACAAAACACTTAAAAAATCCCTATCTTAAAAGAACGCGGCTATAAATTCACTGTTTTCTACAGCTTGTTAAATATATTTGCTTAAATATTAAAACATCGACTCAATTTCATTTTTACTTCTGCTAGAAACAAACAGGAACATGAAGCACAGCAATCGTACCGAGGGTTTATCCTATTTCATGCCTCTCAGCGCACATCTCCTGTCATATTGCAGATTTATGAATTATTACTCCGAAAGCCAAATATCACATTATATCTAGCTAATAAAACACTTGTCAACCACTCAGTCACTTGAAGCTTAACTAGCTTTACTCGGAAACAGCCCCAGCCGGATGGGAAATGGAAAGGCGTAAGAACATTTCAACGTTTTCTTTTCTTCATTTACGCCTGCTAGCAGCTGGAATATAGATGTTCCATTTGCTAAGAGTGTGGCGAACGAGTGTGGCTGCGGTGCTCCAGCTCGTGTTAATTCCTGAACGAATTTCTCACGGTAGCATCCCTTCACTGCTAGCTTTCACTTGCCGTTACAAGAAAGGCGTGCTTGTGAAAGGTTGGAATCATAGATATGACAGGAAGCGGCAGACAATTGAGTCACTCTGTGTAGATTTTTCTCATAATATATAAGCAAAGTCAGTTGACTGATGTGAGTTTTCCATATTTACAACTAAATTACAACGGATGATTGACTTCAGCATTTGATTGTTAATTAGGTTTTTAATGGAATATTTGTGACGAATGGTTGACCCAATTCGAGAGGAACGACGACAGGTATGATTGTTTCATTACGGTTCGTTTAATTCGACGGTCAGATTTCATTGGTGGGTAATTTCAAATCTGTCGTCGTTGTTATTTGTTGGATGATTATTTTTCTGTTTCACTGTGGATTTTAAATTAACGTCCAACATGGTTGACTTATTTTTCAACTGCGTCAAAGGCTTGAAAATTTCACATGGAAGGGAAATACTAAAAAACTCAACTCAAAAGTGTTCTTGCTACGGAGAATCACTTGCCAAAATATCCTATTTATTCGGTGGCGACAAGCATAGAACGGTGTGCGATAAGGCTCTGGATGCAGTTAACCACAGCACATATCAAAAGTGGCAAAGTGATGTTCGCTCTAGCCTTAGCACTCTAAAGCAAACGGGCGCTGTTATATTTACACCATCCTGATGATGAGTGTGCCTCGGTCGGAACGACAGCAACGGTATTTAGATAGATAGCAACCAACGAAATCGTTGTTTGTTAGAGCGTTAGTATTTGTGTAGAAATGCTATGACGGATACAGAGCGAAAAAGCTGTTTTATTTTGTTCGAGGATATTTAAGTAGCTAGGTAAAGCACATAAATTTAACTTCAGTTGTGTATTGGAGCATATAGAAGATAAGAATTACATATTTCACGAAAGCTTGATACAAAGTATCAAGTGCGTCCTCTCTCATTGAATTTTAAAGTGGACGCACGGTTATTTATTGCTTTCTGATTCGTTTCGAAAAAGTTCACTTGTAAACAATCAATATACTCTCTTAGCAGGCATGCATACTTGTCATATGCGCTATGTTTAACAGTTCGTTTTTTTCAAATTCGGTAAAAATGCTAAAAATGACAAAAATGTCAAAAATGTCAAAAATGTCAAAAATGTCTAAATTGTCAAAAATGTCAAAAATGTCCAAAATGTCATAAATGTCCAAAATGTCAAAAATGTCAAAAATTTCAAAAATGTCAAAAATGTAAAATATGTCAAAATGTCAAAAATGTCAAAAATGTCAAAAATGTCAAAAATGTCAAAAATGTCAAAAATGTCAAAAATGTCAAAAATGTCAAAGTGTCAAAAATGTCAAAAACGTCAAAAATGTCAAAAATGTCAAAAATGTCAAAAATGTCAAAAATGTCAAAAATGTCAAAAATGTCAAAAATGTCAAAAATGTCAAAAATGTCAAAAATGTCAAAAATGTCAAAAATGCCAAAAATGTCAAACATGTCAAACATGTCAAACATGTCAAACATGTAAAAAATGTCAAAAATGTTAAAACCAAATGTACCATATTATTCATAATCATAGAAAGAACTTACCTTACAGCGATGCTGAAAACCACACTTCCGAAAACGATCGAAACGATCAGAAAAATGGTGATCGCGATTACGCTCCAGCAAAGCAGCCCACAGATCCAGAACGACTCGATCGTCGTTTCGATGATCCAATCGCTGTACCCGGGCTGAACCGGATGCATGCTGAACATCTGCCGGTTCAGCTGGTCCTGGCGAAGTATCAGGAACGGTCGCCACACGATCTCGGTCCGGTGGTTCGAGATATTCTTCAAATCAAACACTATGAAGTCGAACTGAAATGTTCGCGCTTGAACGCTTTGGTCGGACAGTATTGCTAGGATATAGTCGTAGAGGTAAAAATGTTCACTAAAAATCAACCGTTTGCTCGATAATGTTAAGCTACTAGCCCCCGCTGCTTGATCGACGTTTGTGTTTTGATTGTCCCGTAGCACCAATTGGTTTCGATTAAGATTTAACAACGAACAAAACCGCTCTATATCTCTGTCGCGGTTGTCTTTTCTCACTTTCCGCTCGAGGTTTACACTGTTATTCGATACCACTAAACTGCTGGTAATAAGCTCACTACTATTGTTCCACATGGATAAATTGAGATAATTTGTGTTTTCAACATCTTCAAGATCACAATAACTGTCAAGCAGTGCTTGACATCGCTGCCGGTCTGAGGCTAAATTTTGCAGCTCATCATGCAAGCTATTAGCGTCAGTTAGAAGGTAATGAAAATCGCAATCGGATGAGGTCAGGTTGGTCGAATTTAGCAGATATTCAAGCTTCGCCCTGTGATGATGCTGTTCTCGATTCGGTGGGTGGTTTGGCTGTGATACCACCCACTCATCGCTGTCGCTGCTGCTTTGATTCCCATTCCAAGCAGTGCTTTCGAAAGCGCCATCCTCATCATTATCCGCTTCGGCTTCGGCATCATTGCCATCTAGTCGAATTTTCAACAAGCGCTCGTTGATGTGCCGATAGTCGCTCAGGTCAACGCCGTGTACTCGTAGCAGGACCTGCTTGAAATGCTCGGTGAGAATTGTCAGCACCAGCAGGTTACGACCCAGTTCCGTTTCACTGAGCGTCCCGTCCCGCAGGATGCCCCGGTAGAGCCGGTTGTCGCTATCGTAGATGGTCCCGACGGTGTCGAGCAGAAGAATCTTCGTCTTCCGCAGGGTCCGCAGTTGATTGATTGCATTAATTGTTTGCGGGGAGTTGATGGACGAGCAGACGATTATCACTGGAAGAGAGCGGAAGGGAAAAAGACGAATTGGTAATTTTGAATTTCATACGTTAGTTTGTTGTTGTCGATGGAGGAGCATTGAAAAATATTAATTCGGCATGACCAAACATCGTAACACGATGCGATTACCTAGTAGGATGTGACGTAGTTAAAATGTTATTAGTAAAAGTAATCAAATTCGTACCACACAATGATCCCCAGCTACTGTTTCCACTAGTATAGCGATACCATCGAAGTCAAATGAAGACGTCTTTCAACATTACCTTATTCTGCTTCCTTTGGCATCAACCCACGGTGGCTGGTGAACTTCTAATTAATGTGAAACGCCGCAGATCAAACAACTCGGCGTTTTTGTATAGATGAAAATTTGTTGGCATTTCTCTTGTGTCGTTGTATAAACAATATACATCCAGCTCGGATCGAAATATTTACATCAATCGACAAATCAGTGGAACAGTGCGGAAAGTTTCTTGCCAAACAACGGCAGCATTGGAGCGTACGGAGGTCGGAAAAGTATTTATTTCACTTTCGCCTTGTTGGATGGTGGAAAGGAAATACGCTCGAGCGGAGCACAACAAAGGGGGACCAACCTACGGGTGATCAACGGAGCGAGTTCGCGCACCGCCATTCAGTTTTCCAGCTGAATGCAAATGTTTTCGATTCTAATTGCGTGACAAACAACGCAAGACGTGCTGCAGATCCTGTCATTAATTGGGATTATGACGTGATGGCAGGCACTTCACAGGATGCTACGGCGAAGTAAAAATGTTTCTCGAACGTTCTGGCATGCAGCCGGGTTGGACACAATATAGTTTGCACAGAACATGGACAATTTGCCGTTTTGCTTTTGAATTTGCATCAATATTAGCTATCAAGGCTGTACGGTTCGTTGTGCCATGGCAATCAACTGGTGAGAATTGCCTCAGCGATAAGGTGTTTTCCTCTTGCCATAGAGTAATTTAATTGTGAACAATCTAATAATCTATGTAGGCTTGAATAAATATTTTTCTGATTCGCTTTGTCTGTTAATGTTGCGAAGTCTTTGAAACTGTACAATATAGTTGATTTTGAAAAAATGAAAAAACATTCAACTTAAACAAGAACCGAAGCAATTGGTCAATAGAGGTCATATTATTTAATCAATTTTATTGAAATGCAGAACCTAAATTTTGAATTATCTCGTCACTTGATGTTTCTTTCTTTATTTTTTTTTAATTAAATTTTGCTTAAAATATACCTTTCCGGAAAACCTCATTCAATGTGTGCTCTTATAACTTCATAAAATATCTTGCCACTTCAAATCCCAGAATTTTATTTAAATCTCTTCTCTAATTTTGTCGTTTGATTCCGTTAATTGTTTTCCTAAAAGTTTCGAAGGACTATTAGAGACATTAACTTTTCGAAAGACGAATAAAAATTTATAATGATTTGATCATTTTTGTAAATGAATGTAATAACATGATGAAAACTGATGTTAAAACTTATCTTTCGATACAGGTGAGAAAAACAAAAATTTCAATGGTGCATTGGTGTCTGTCAAATGCATTTGGTTTATGAACTAAATTACCTATCAGAAAGGTTCGAACTATGAGGCTTCAAATCAAGAATTCAAGAATATTTTTGACATTTTAGGTATGATATGTTGAGAAGAGCAAATTTTGGAAAGTGCAATTCAAAGCCCGCTGCGAGCTACGTCCCTATCTAAACCTCTCCGTGGTTGCTTTGATCGTATGCGAGCTGAGAAGGGTTTCCGTAAGGGTCTGTTTTCCCATATTGGGTGGTGTATAACAGCGTTTGATCCGAAGCGAACGGCTGAACTATGAAATGCGATGTCTCACCAGCTTCATCAAAGATAGCGGCATCGCGGTTAAGCAAGGCAGTATGCCGAAAGTAATTTATTACGAGCAATCCCGAAATGAATACGAATTGGAGCAATCGGTGTCGACCCAAAAAGACAATGAATGGAAACTCGGTACTTGGAACATCAGAACTTCAGTCAAAACGCAAGAGTGTCTTAACCAGGAAACTGAGAAGTAGCGTTGCACCGAATAGTAGGGCTGGGAAAAGGTTTTTTTGGAAAGTACCGAATTTTTAGTTTACAGAAGAATGGTTTTAACTTGAGCTTGTCGAGGGTAATCCACTTTAAGTCAAGAATAATTTGATTTTTAATTTTTCTCCGTTTATCATCATGTTTCGTTGAATATTCGGCCGTCTGTCCAGCCGAATATTCGGCCAAACAGACGGCCGAATATTCAACAGAACATGATAATTAAATGAGAAAAATTAAAAACCAAATTACTCTTGAATTAAAGTAAATTACCCTAGACAAGATCGAGTTCAAATCATTATTCGATCATCCGAATTTTCGGTAATTTTCAAAAATAACTTTTTCCCAGCTCTATCATTCGGTGCATCTCTACTGAGAAGAGTGAAAAGAAAAGTAATTCAGGAAGTGCGGTGGCCGAAGACGGGTGAACCTGAGTTTCGAGCGGTAGATCCTGTCTACTACAGTGACGACCATAAAGTTGAACAAGGCGTGTCACACTGTTTCTAAAGCTGCAAAAACGTGATCAAAATTATTTCGACCCAAACAATTGGTTTTAGAGCCGTATTGTCTTCAGCAAAGTTGTTGCATTAATTATTCTGGATGTTATAGAAAATGCTACTTTGTGATTGATCCACCAAAAATTAAATAACGCGCTTCACATTTCTCATTTTTGAACATAATATTTGCCTTTTGTTTGGTAAAATTATTGCACATTTGACTAGAAACAACTTTGTCAAAAACACTATACTTCTATTTGCCTATTTGAATGGACTTTTGTGGAGTTTTCTATAGATTGCCACTAAAATCAATTTTATTATTATAAATTTTTATAAAGAATTTTTACAATTTTTCGATATTCTACAATGTTGTTTGCTATACGAGACAAACAATTCAATACAATTCTCTCATATTTCTTTGGTTATTGACGATTTTCATTAAAATCATGCACTAATTTACTACTTTACTGCACTAATAATGCACTAATTTACTACTTTACTGCAAATATCTGCAGACAAAACCATTTCTATAGCAATCCGAAAGTAAGACGTCATCCATTCCAGATATACGCATTTGTCTCTCGCTGTCTCTTGCATTCTCTGTACATTAGAACATTAGTCTATTAGTCTAACTATACCTATGAAAATGCAGTCCAGTCTGTCTGTCTGTCTGTCTGTCTGATCCATATAGGCTCGGAAACTACCAAACCGATCGACGTGAAAATTTGTATGTAGGGGTTTTAGGGGCCGAGAAAGGTTCCTATGATGGTTTTGGAACCCCTCTCTCTTTTAGAAGGGAGGGGTCCCATACAAATGAAACACAAATTTCTGCACATCTCAAAAACTAACCAAGCAAATGGAATCAAATTTGGCATGTGTTTTTTAAAGGAGTAACAAACATATCCATAATGGTTTGACACCCTTCCTTCTTCTGGCATGTCTCGAAATACCATTTCGAAATCCAAGATGGCGACTTCCAGTTTTTGAAAAACAGCGGCAAATGACCAAATACCACCCAATATGGGTATTTCCGGAATCGTTATGATGCCCTGAAGCCACAAATCGACCTCAGACAACATTTTGAATTGTAGGATGGCGACTTCCGTCGTCTGGAAAACAGCCGAAAATGACCAAATACCACCCAATATGAGTGTTTCTTTAACCAGAATGACGCTCAGAGGCCAAAAACTGTCCCCTAATGCCATTTTGAAATCCAAGATGGCGACTTCCGGTTTCTGAAAAACAATGGCAAATGATCAAATACCACCCAATATGGGTGTTTCCGGAATTGTTATGACTGAAGCCACAAATCGACCTCAGACAACATTTTGAGTTGTAAGATGGCGACTTCCGGCGTCTGGAAAACAGCCGAAAATGACCAAATAACACCCAATATGAGTGTTTCTCGAGCCAAAATGACGCGCAGGGGCCAGAAATTGTCTCTAAATGCCATTTTGAAATCCAAGATGGCGACTTCCGGTTTTCAAAAAACAGCGGCAATATCCAAAATGGGTATTTCCGGAATTGTTATTATGCACTGAAGCCACAAATCAGACAACACCCAATATAAGTGTTTCTTCAACCAGATTGACGCTCAGAGGCCATAATTGTCTCCTAATGCCATTTTGAAATCCAAGATGGCGACTTCCGGTTTCAGAAAAACAATGGCAAATGATCAAATACCACCCAATATGAGTACAGTAATCACCCGATTATATCTGCCCCCGATTTTATCTGCCCCCGATTCTATCACATTTCTCACCCGATTTTATCATCATAAAACATTTCATTAAAAAAATGTCAGGGTGAACTGATTTTCTATTACGCTTCAATATTTAAGATATTTTTCATAATTCTGTGTATCATTCTGGATGCAGTTGGATGTAGTTCTGGATGTTATCGTGCGAATAATTGAATAGTGATACAAATGTTTATTATAACCGTAAAATATGTTCGGAGAAGTTTCAAAATATTTGAAAACGCATCTTTTGATGTCAAAAGCTGGGTGATCAATCCTCCTAAAAGTGAGATAGAACATTTACTTTTTCATTAGATAAAGATAGACGCTTGGTGTCTCAGGCAAAGTATTAGGTGATCTCAAAACAAGAAACTTTACAGAAGACATCATGTTTCTATCTCTTACATATTGCAAGCAACATAAAGTTTTCTATGAGAAGGCATTAAAAATCGTTATTTACATTTTAAGATTTTTCTGGTTGCAATATGTGAGATATATCAGCATACTGTATTCGGCAAAGTTTAGTGTTGTGAGAACATCTAATATTTCACTTATGGTGCTGTGCTACAAAAAAGCAAGTAATTCATTTTACCAATTCAAACAAAAACATGAACGAATAAAAAACTTAATTGTAATTTATTTGCAACTTTACATCGCTATTTTTTTAGGTTTTTTATTTATTTAGGTTTGTTCGGAAAAGTTTTAGTAAATAGTAAAGTAGTTTAGTAAAATTTAGTAAAATTTTAGTAAAAAAATAGTGATGATCGATTTTTTATAGTCACTTTTTGTTTTTGATTTTTTTTTCAGTACAGGATCTCAAATTGAATTTTTTAAATATTTTTTATAAAAGCTCAGACAGTTTTCTCAAATTCATTTCTTGATAACTTTTCTCTATCTTTTGTCATTATTCAGATATATCGATTTATGAAAAAACAACCGCACCTTTTTTCATATGTTTGTACAGATAAATTTTCCAAAAAAAATTAAAATCGCTGATTTTACGTATTAAGTTATTGATTTAACATCTTCAATAAAAAAAAATAAAATTCTAAAAATTTCACGATTTTATCAATTTCCCTATTTTATCACGCCAAAAATCATCAGGGTGAGATTTAATCGGGTGATCACTGTATTTCCGGAATTGTTATGTCGCACTGAAGCCACAAATCGACCTCAGACAACATTTTGAATTGTAACATGGCAACTTCCGGTGTCTGGAAAACAGCCGAAAATAACCAAATAACAGTAGGTTTTCTTATATCAAAAATACTAACTTTTTTGTTTTAAAAGATAGAGGGATGATTTAATTGGCAAAGTCTTAGAACGTGCAAAAATATGAAAATTTGCTGAACAAACAAAATTCCTATCTTCATTGGGTACAGGGTTACAGAGTATTTTATAAGAAAGTTACTCAAAATTTAATTTTTTATACTTAACTTTTGTTAGTTACATTTTACAAGAAAACGTTGTTCTAGAGAAGCATTTTGGCATACAAAACACACGTTTTTGTTGAAGGTCATACCGCTCCAGGACTTTTCCTTACAAATTTATAGCATATTTTAGTTTATTTTTAAATAAGCTAAAATATGCTATAACTTTGTAAAGAAAAGTCCTGGAGATGTATGACCTGCAACAAAAACGTGTGTTTGGTATGCCAAAATGATTCTTTAGAACAACGTTTTCTTGTAAAATGTAACTAACAAAAGTTAAGTACAAAAACCTAACTTTTAGGTAACTTTTACAGAAAATACTCTGTAACTCTGTACCCAATGAAGATAGAAATTTTGTTTGTTCGGCAAAGTTTCATTTTTTTACACGTTTTAAAACTTAGCTGGATGATCCGTTCCGCTATCTCTCAACACAAAAAAGTTAGTATTCTTGATATATGAAAACCTTTTGTGAGATAAGGGTGGATTGGGACAAATGGAACCTGAAGAAGTTTATGATACTTCAGCTTAATTTCAAGGAGAAATATTGACATCATGATACCACTTGCCCCTATTTAACCTATACGTTCTTGAAGTTATCGAAAAAATAAGCTAAAATATGATATAACTTTGTAAGAAAAGGTCCTGGAGATATATAGTCTTCGGTAAAAATGTGTGTTTTGTGTGCCCTAACAATTCCTCCGAGCAACACTTTCGTGTAAAATGCAACTTACAAAAGTTAAGTACAAAAAACAAATTTTTAAGTAAGTTCCATACAATATAACTCATAACTTTGTACCAAAAAGAGATCGAGTTTTCATTTGTACAACTAAGTTACATATTTTTGAATCTTCTACAACTCTTTTGAACAAACCATTCCATTATCTCTTAACACAAAAACCTAAATTAATCCTCATAGCGGTCAGACCCAGCCTTTCTCATTCACTCTTTTATTTGTAGAAATAGATTTACATGAATGCTTCAATTCAATAAATGTATATTCACTCTTTAGGTTCTAAAACATTGATGTTGTAATCTATACATATAAAAATGCAGTCCGGTCTGTCTGTCTGTCTGTCTGTCTGATCCAAATAGGCTCGGAAACTACCGAACCGATCGACGTGAGAATTTGTATGTAGAGGTTTTTGGTGTCGGTAAAGGTTCGTATGATAGTTTGAGACCCCTCCCTCTTCTGGAAGGGAGGGGTCCCATACAAATGAAACATAAATTTTTGCACAACTCAAGAACAAGCCAAGCAAATGAAACCGAATTTGGCATGTGGATGTTTTAGGGGTAACTGATATGTCCCTAATAGTTGGACGCCCCTCCCTTTTCTAAAAGGGAGGGGTTCCATACAAATGGAACCAAATTTAGCAGGGAAATGTTTTTAGTGGTAAAATATATGTCCATAATGTTTAAACACCCCTCTCTCTTTTGAAAGGGAGGGGTCCATGAGCGGGGGCCTAGTGTGGTTGGTAACGTCTCCGCCAACCACGCTCGACGCCTGGGTTCGAATCCCGCCGCCGACATAGGTGTCGATGGTTGTGAGGTGGCGTGATCCACTCACAACCAACCCAACTGGTCTAGATTCAATCCTAGCCGACACCGGGAGATTTTCTGAGGCGAAAAATCTCTGGGATCACGCCTTCCATCGCATGAGGAAGTAAAGCCGTTGGCGCCGGTCCGTTAATAAACGGGTCGTGAGTTAGGGTCCTGGGTGTGGAGTCGCCTCCCTGGGCGTCGGTGATTGGCCACAACAGTGGCGGAACTAGACCGACGGAAAATAAGCGAGAATAAAAAAAATTTTCCATTCAAATGAAACACAAATTTTGCACAGCTCAAGAACCAATCAAGAAAATACAACCAAATTTGGTATGTGAATATTTTTAGAGGTAACAAATATGTCCATAATGGTTCGACGCCCCTCCCTCTTCTGGAAGCACCTGTTTCTGCACGAATTTCTGCACATCTTGCGAACTAATTAACTAAATAGAACCATATTTGGCAGGTGATTGTTTCTAGTGGTAACAAATATGTTCCATAAACGACCTAAGGCAACATTTTGGGTTTTAAGATGGCAACTTCCGGTTTCTGGCAAACAGCCAAAAATGGCCGATTTCCACCCAATATAATAATATCCGGATCTAGAATGATACACAGGAGCTAAACTCGACCACAGATAGCATTTTGAATTCTAAGATGGCGACTTCCGGTTTCTGAAAACAGCTGAAAATGACCAAATACCATCCAATATGAGTTTTTCTTTAACCAGTTTGACGTTCAAAATCCAGATATTGTCTCCAAATGCCATTATGAAATCCAAAACGGCGACTTCCGGTTTCTAAAAAACAGCCAAAAATTGCCGATTTCCGTCTGACATGAGTATCTCCGGATCTAGAATGATACACAGCAGCTGGAATCGACCACACATCCCATTTTGGATTCTAGGTTGGCGACTTCCGGTTCCTGGGAAACAGCCGAAAATGATCGAATCAGAATGACGCTCAGAGGCTAGAAATTATCTTACATACCATTTTGAAATCCGGCGAGATGGCGACTTCCGGTTTGTGAAAAACAGCCAAAAATAGCCAAATACCATTCAATCTGTGTATGGCTGGAACCAGAATGATGCAATGAGCTAACAATTTACCTCAGGCACCATTTTGAATTGCTAAATGGCAACTTCTAGAAAACAGTCGAAAATGACCGAATAATACTCAATATGGATATCTCCGTAATCGAGATGATGCATAGAAATCAAACATTGACCCTGGACACCATTTTGAATTTAAAGACGACCACTTTTAGTTTCTGGAAAACAACCAAAATAACTAAATAACTCCCAATTTGGGTATTTCCGAGATTGATGCCAGAAAATCTGCTGAAAATGGCCGAATACCACCCAATATAAATATATTCAGAATTAAGGCGATGTACAAAAGCCAAACGTCGAGGATGTTGTCATTTCGATGAAACCAATCATTTCAAACGATTTGTTATTTGACTTTGATCATATCCTATGGCCGATTCGTCGTGCATTTGCAGACTTCAAACACATCGCAAGGAATTAATGAATTTGGAACGTTCAAATAGTACAAAACCACATTTAATTTATGTTGAGGCCACATATATCGACAAAAGCAGGTATAGTTTTAACTAGTCTTTGAATTTCTGTCTTTTCCTTTTGAGCCACATATCAAATTGTTATGAAGTTTGTTATTTGTAAGTTCGAGAGATGACTCGTTCGTATGACACTAGTTATGTTCAAATAAGTCATGTAATCTTTGAGATAATAGACTTTCGTTGTTTTATTAACAATTCAATACATAACGTTTGCTTAAGTTCGATTATAATCAAATGAAATGGGAACGTATAGGGCAAGCAAACTTTGAAACCACGTGTTTAATCATAATTCATCAGTTAACCCATAACTAGCCCACTCATCTGATAATGATATTGATCAAATTGGTTTTGTAGTTTCTAAGATAATGAAGTTTCGTGATTTTCACATTTCGGTACATTACAGACGAAGTTACAGTTCGATTACAGTAAAATTCAATAGGGTGTTATGAGGTAGCTAGACTTATTAATTGACACAAATTTTGTGGGAATCGGGTAAGCCATCTCTGAGAAAAGTGAGTGAGTCTAAGTAGTCTTCAGAATATGTAACTTTTCATAGCTGGATTTTACATTTTTAAACATAACAGGCAAAGTAATAGTCCGATTGCAAAACAAATCAATAGGGTCTTATTTGGCAACTAGACCTTCCATTTGACACTGATTTTATGAAAATCGGTCCAGCCATCTCTTAGAAACATGAGTGAGATTAAACAGTCTTCAAAACACGTTTCTTATCATAACTTCTGAACCCGAAGTTCAATCTTTATAAAATTCAAAAGTTGAGGGTTTTTAAGGTAGCCAGTTTATTTGAAATCAATTTTCTTCAAATCGGTTGTGTAGTTTTCGAGATAATGATGTTTCATGATTTTTACCTTTTGATACTTTACCTCTAAACTAAAAATCCGATTACAATAAAATTCAAGAGGGACAACAAGACCTTTTATTTGCAATTAATTTCATGAAAATCGATCCAGCCATCTCTGAGAAAAGTGAGTGAGAATAAAACTCTGCACATACACACACATACACACACACATACATACAGAAAATGCTCAGCTCGTCGAGCTGAGTCGAGTGATATATACCATTCGGCCCTTTGGAGCACTTTTATACTTTCGGTTTTGCAAGTGATTGCTATACCTTTCTAGGAGAAAGGCAAAAAGGTATTTTTGCCTTTCTCCTAGAAAGGTATAGCAATCACTGCAAAAACTAAAGGTATAAAAGTGCTCAAAAGGGCCGGATGTCGCATATAGCTCGACTCAGTTCGACGAGCTGAGCATTTTCTGTATGTATGTGTGTGTGTGTGTGTGTGTGTGTGTGTGTGTGTGTGTATGTGTGTGTGTGTATGTGTGTGTGTGTATGTAACGCTCTCCCAATCTCACTCGAATTTCTCAGAAATGGCTGGACCGATTTTAATGAAATTAATTGCAAATGAAAGGTCTAGTTGCCCCATAAGACCCTATTGAATTTCATTGTAATGGGATTTTTAGTTTCGAGGTTATGTATCAAAATGTGAAAATCACAAAACATCAATATCTCAGAAACTACACAACCAATTTGAACAATATTAATTTCAAAAAAACGGGCTACCTAAAAACCCTTTACTTTTGAATTTCATGAAGATTGAACCTGTGGTTCAGAATTTATGGAAATAAACGTGTTCTGGAGACTATTTAATCTCACTCATGTTTCTCAGAGATGGCTGAACCGATTTTCATAAAATCAGTGTCATATGGAAGGTCTTGCTGCCCCATAAGACCTTATTGATTTTTTTTGTAATCGAACTATTACTTTGCCTGTTATGTTTAAAAATGTGAAATCCAGGTATGAAAAGAAACATATTCCAAATACTACATAAACTCACTTACTTTTCTCAGAGATGGTTGAACCGATTTTCACAAAATTAATGTCAAATATAAGGTCTAGCTGCCTCATAACACCCTATTGAATTTTGCTGTAATCGGACTGTAGCTTCGTCAGTAATGTATCGATATGTGGAAATCACGAAACTTCATTATCTTAGAAACTACACAACCGATTTGAACTATATTGGTATAAGATTAACGGGCTAGTTAAGGGTTACCTAATGAATTATGATTAAACACATGGTTTCAAATGTTGGCTGCCCTATACGTTCCCTTTCCATTTGATTATAATTGAATTTAAGCAACCGTTATGTATTAAATTGTTAAAACAACGAAAGTCTATTTTCTCAAAGATTACACGACTTATTTGAACATAACTAGTGTCATACAAACGAATCATCTCTCAAACTTACAAGTAACAAACTTTATAACAATTTGATATGTGGTTCAAAAGTTTTGGAACGAAAAGAAATTCAAAGACTATTCAAAACCATACCTGCTTTGATCAATATATATGGCCTCAACATGATTTAAATGTGGTATCGTACTATTTGAACGTTCCCGGTATCCCTCGTGATTGAATTGTTCGAAATTAAGAGTCATATCTTTTATTTCGCTATTTCTTAAGCACTAACAATACGTCAAATTTCATATTTTATTGTGGAACAGTCATCGTCCCCCTTAGTTTAATTGGTCAAACACCATGCCGGAGACAGGGATATTGCGGGTTCAAGTCCCGTCGTGATGCGGTTTATTTTTCCAAATCTATATCATATTTCCAGTTCGTTTATTTTTCGCTCTCTTTACTTCACATACTGTCTGCTTAATGAACCTGGATATAAGCATTCATGTAAATCTATTTTTACAAATAATAAGTTTTAATGAGAAAGGCTGAGTCTGACCGCTAGGTGGATTAATTTAGGTTTTTATTTTTAGTATAGTAAACTTTCCAAATTTTTTTTGACAATGTGCGATTATGCGGGTCATTCATACAAACAATTGTTCCGAAGACACTTTTAAGCTAGGATGATGGTGAAAGGCACTATGGAATTAAGTTCCACCTTTTGCCTTATTGGACCACTGTGCAGTGGTAGACCCCTTACTCGTTGGATGTGTGGTGTGGATGAGGACGCCCCATCGGTGAATGTTGAAGGTAATTGGAGAAAACTTGCGCAAGATCGTGTGACATGGAGATGTATTCTGGATTGGGCAGTGTATCGCTAACGACCGGTCGCCATAAAAGTCAAAGTCAAGATTCTGATAATATTCGTGACAGTCAATGTTTTGGACATTTTTATAATTTTCAAAATTGTTGTCATTTATGCCATTGCTGCCAATCTTGTCTTCGTTTGCTATTTTCGACACTAAATTTTTTTGAATATTTTGAAAATGTGTGACATATTCAACATATTTAATCTTTTTGACATTTCATTTTTGACATTTTCCGAATTTTGATTGTCTGTGACATTTCTAGCATTTTTGAAATGTATATATGTATTAGGCATGTTACGTATTTCGGATTTAACGAATTTCTTGCTTGACTGAGAAGCTGGCAGCACCCCTTCCTAATTTAATGAAATTGGTTGGTGTGTAGGTCTTTCTAAACTAAGCAACTTTGCATACTTTTATCAACAATTCATCTGGATTAACATTTGAGAAGGTCTGACGTTTTACTTTTTTCTTTAAATAGATTTGTAATAGACGAGAGATAGAAAAAGGTCATAGTGATGTTTGAGGAATTGTCTGAATTTTCATTTAAAAACATTGAATTGTACATTGTTCATCCTACCTTGCAAAAAAACCCGATTTAAAACCGATCATTTCAGATTTCTTCAAAATTTAATTTTTTATTTAACAAATTTAATTGCCTAAAACACTTCTAAACATTTCCAAATGCAAAATCTTTTTATCTTTCCAAAAAAAGGATATTTAGGTTTAGGCAAACCAGCAATCAGCCATGTCTTTCATTGTTGTTTGATGCTTTGTAATGTTAGGTTTCACCTTAGCAGTAATACTCTCTATTGTTTTGATCAAGATTAAAAATGGTAGCAAACCTGTGAATCAAACTTGAAAATATTTCGTGAGATAATGTTGTTAAAACCAACGACAACGTTGGAACGTAGTTGTATTCTTTATCATGGAAATAATGTTAAGGTAAAGTTGAAACGAACGACTCTTTTTTAAGATGTAGTTTTAATAATATATGAATAATTGCATTTTTTTTGACTATCCAAATGTAATATTTTTCCTTTATTATTTAGTTAGCCCAAGTTTTTGCTAGTATTTTTTTAACGAGTTCTATATTATTAGAAAAAATCTTAGGGCTTGGTGCATCGCTGAGATTTGTCGGTTGGCTAAGCTCACACTCATGTGGATGTGTTCTATGAGTACACATCAATTCCTGCTGTTCGTTATAGTTTTCAAACACCTCCAGCGTTTCTTAAGGTAGCAACTTAGGACCTTTGCTGTTTACGCTGTTTCTCAATTACGTTTCCTTACTGCTGGATGTTGGCTGTAACCTAGTAATCGCAGACGATCTTAAGCTGCATCAGATAATACGATCTATCGAATGCTGTCGGCGGCTACAAGAGCTTTTGGATAAGTTCGTTTATTAATGACGCAAAAACTGGTTGACAATTAGCATTAGTGAATGTCAAGTGATGACCTTTCTCCACGAAATGAATTCAATTTTATTCAACAATCAAATTAATAATCAAGACCTAACAGGAGTTAACCACATTAGTGTTCTTGGAGTTTTGATGAATGAAAACTTACGTTCTATCTACATCGTTCTAACATAATCGCTTAAGCCACGAGACAACTTGGTGTCATTTCGAAAACTGCTCGTGACTTTATGGATCCCCATTGCTTAAATGTGTTGTATTGTTCTCTCGTTCGCCCACTCCTCGATAATGCTAGCTTGGTTTGGTGCCTCCAACAACTTTTTTTGCAAAATTTTTCTAAATTTGAAGAGAAAGTTCATCGTAGTTTTTAGAAACATTAACAAATGCATATTCATTAAGACTATTTTTGTCAGATAACGAATAAAGAATAAAGAATAAGGCTAACACGATTAATCAATCCAGAAACAGTACCAAACAAACAGGCAAACGACCAGGAGTTGGTATTTCTATTGTTTTACAAGAATACTTGAGAATTTAATTTTCTTATCAGAAATGCTGTGAATTTCTGTTACATCTAAGAACATAATGTAAAGGTTGGGCACTGATCCGAACTAAACCCTTCCAATTATGTAGAAGATATCAGATCAAGTGGAAGTAACAAATGTCATTATATTACTTTATTACCAACGTAACAAAATACTTTTTTTTCAAATTTGTTAGAGTAAATGACATAACGTTTTGCTAACCTAATATGTGGTGTTTAATTTAATTCATATCCGGATCTGATTGTGGTGCTTCTGTTGGAATATGTAATAAACATTTTATTTTTTGCTATCCCCTTCCGATCGGGAACGTACGATTTTTACTCTTGTCACTGAAAAAAGTACTACTGCTGGCTATGGGTTAAGCGGTTGAACTTTCGGGTTAACCCAACATCATTCGCATTCCAACAGTAGCACGCTGAAACTCTCCCAACGTTGTGGTGTAACTGTGTGCCCTCAAGGGCGTAGCGTCGGTCTGGCTGATGACACTCGCCCCGCTGCTCATTGTCGTAAGCTAAACTGCTAGATATCATAAAAATATTAGCTCGTTTCGAAAGATATTTATTTATTTGGCTGCTGGTAACGATAAAATCGGTTTGTTTTTCAATGACGTTGAGGCTGAGTTAGTATCGAAGATGAAAACTTGTGTGATAATCGCACCCCTCGGACTATATATCGCTACGCGGCTGTTCATCCAATACTATATACAATATTAATTTTTTTTTGCTCTCAACGGGACAACGGACCATGTTCGCAGGGTCAGATATCAATTTAGCAAATTTCACCACAAAATTATTGGAATTCCGCGCTGGCAGTTTGCGGTGCGTCCTCCCGCGTTCCACTTAATGGTGGAAGCGATGGGAATCGATAAAAAAATATTTTTGCGGCCTTGCTACTCCGCGCCCGTCCAAGTACCACTTTTATGTGGCATGGTAGGCACGGTTCGGTTATTAATGAATTTAACGACCAGTCCACGACCAGCATCTGCGTATGCGTTCGTTTTTCCGGTTCGCGTTTCTTTTTTTGCCCCCATTCATCGGGCATAGCGCGTGAGCCGGTCGTTAATTTAGTGGAGTGTGAAATGGTCTCTTCGTATGGAGGAAGAAAGCTATTTGGATTTTGAAGAGTGAATGATGACAGAAGCAAATTGATAGGCCTACTGGATAGGAAATCGATATTCGGAAAATCACATTGTTGATTGTGGGTTCAGCGGAATGCAAATAAGCTGATGGTTCGTAGAAAAAAACCTAGGTACTGTCTGGGAAAAAACGTGCTAACTAAGCATACCTTTTGGCCTAGAAAAAAGACTAGAACTTGGAAATGGGAAAATAATTTATCCTCTGTTTTGTATCTGCCTCTTTTTGGTGGTGCTACATTCTGCTGTCTTAACCTCACCTTCTGCTTTTTTATACACAGGCCTATATCATAGTGCAAATGTTTGTTATAAAATTTTGAACATTTTTGTGTCATTTTGTTAGCTTTTCCTCTGCTTAAGGAAAAATAATTTTTCCATCCAACACTTAATTCAAAAGCCCGCAAATTATTACATGCAGAATAACTACAACATGTTTTTCAAATCGAACTAATACAACCACTCGTTATCTAGATATCCAGGAAATCTTAATTTATTAAATTAAATGCCACAGGGTGTCAATCCACACTGAATTCGTTGTCATGGTATAATTACATAATACACTTCAATCAACCACAACTTTGTCTTCGGCATTATCGGAAAAGGGATCATACTCACTAAGTTGAGATTTTGTACTGATGAATTAGTCTTCAATGCGGTTACGCTTGAGGAATAGGATCACACTTAATGAGATTTTTTTGTGGCGGTCAAGATGGGAGTCAAAAAAAGCTATAGCACATTTTCAGCTATGATTCATGCATAATTTTATGCCTTTTGAAATCTAAAATTTGAAATTTTGAAATTTAAAATGTATCTATTTTTAAGATATTTCAAAATCAGGTTTGGAGAATTAACGCTTTTTCTGAAAATACTTCTGTTTGTAAGTTTTTAGTGGTTCTCCAGCAATAAACTTCAATATAACACAGACAAAGAATACACAGCAAAATGATCGGATGAGTAAATTGAGAAATTACGGTTATTTCTACATTTTTATCGTTTTGCTGCTAATGAATAAATTATGTTATTTTGGTCATACATTGCGATGAATTTATGCTTGTTGCTAGAGAACCACGAAAAACCTGCGAAAAAGGTGTATTTTCAGAAAATTTAATAATATTTTTTTTATTCTCCAAACTTGATTTAAAAATATTTCAGAAACGGATGCATTAAAATAATAAGTCGTCATGAGCTTTATGGTTTGGAATTACTATTGAAATCATATTGCATTATTGGATTTTGCTTATTCTTAAACTGAAATTGACAAAATTCTTAAAAACTTAACTTTTAGGTAAAAATTGACCTTACATTTCTCAATCCTGATTTTTTTTATCGGAAGTGTTGGCGTAATGTTGAGTTTTAATGAAAAATAAATTTCGAGGGATACTCAACTCTTTTTTGTAATTATATAAATTTTAGTGTTTGTTTTCTTATCATTGAATTTAATTCGATATTGAGTTAATCTGGACCCCTTTCCCATAGTGAACCACTCGTCAGATTAATTCAATTTCTCTCGACATTAAATCGCCATCTCAATTTTTGCGAACACTTGAAAGATTTCCAGAAAACTTCTATCAAGTTATATCTTATCCAATCAATTTACAATAGAATCACGAGAAACATTTATAAATGCTGATTTGGGGTAAATTAACCTATAGTGGACCACCCGTCAGATAAACTTCATTTCTCTTAACATCAATCGAAACTTATAAATGTTTGTGATGCAGATTGGATAGATAAAATGTTTGCCAATGGAATTTTCCTGAAAATCCCCCTAGTTTTGGCTAGATTTCAGATAATCTGGCGAGGTCCATTATAGGTTAATTTACCCGCTAAGAGAAATTGGGGTGATCCGACAAGTGTTCCATAATAGCAAAGAAGGGGGGGGGGGGTCCACTATAGGTTAATTTATCATTATTATTATTTATATTATTAAATAATGACGTACCAATTTGGACATCGAATCATTCAAGTGCGCTTAGCCCAAATGGGGTAAACTAACGTATAGTGGACGCTTGTTTTATACTGGACCACAAGCCAGATTAACTCATATTATTCAAAAACTCGAGGGATTTTCGGGAAACTTTCATCGGAAAACATCAAAATCCAGTCAGTCTGCATCAGAATCATGAAATATGTTCATAATTTCCCATTTATGTTAAGAGGAATTGAGTTAAACTGAAAAGCGGTCCGCAATGAGAAAGTGGTCCACTATATGTTAATTTAATATTCTTTCCAAATTGCGACAGTCCGGTGGCGCAGCCACGTCCTCTAGTGAATCACCTGTAATATTAACTCAATTAGTGAGAAAACGCGAGGAATTTTCTGAAAACCTTAATCGGGCAACTTAACCAATTGTGGACCCCTTTCCTATAGGGGACCACTCGTCAGATTCACTCAATTCCTACTAATGTAAAACGGAATTCAAAAATATTTCTCGTGATTCTGATGCAGATTGGCTAATAGATATTTCCAGATGGAAGTAGGGTAAATTAACCTATAGTGGACCCCTTTACTTTATTAACCTATAGTGGACCAACTGTCAGATTAATTAAATTTCTCTTTACATAAATCGAAATTTATAAATGTTTGTGATGCAGACAGGCTGGCCATAATGCTTCCCGATGGATGTTTGCTGAAAATCCCTCGAGTTCTCGCATAAATTTAGTTAATCTGGCGGGTGGTCCACTATAGGAAAACGGTCCACTATAGGTCAATTTACCCTTTTTTGAAAATCCCTCAGGTTTTCGCATACATTGAGTTAATCTAGCGAGTGGTACACTTTAGGAAAGAGGTCCACTGTTGGTTAATTTATTGTAACTCCTTAGATTAACTCATTTTCTCTTGACATGAATCAAAATATATAAATAACCATTTGTGATTCTTATGCAGATTGGTTGGATAAAACCTTTACCGATGGAAGTTTTAAGAAAATCCCTCGAATTATCGTATAAATTGAGTTTGTCTAGCGGGTGGTCCAACATAGGAAATGCGTTCACAATAGGTTAACAGTTTTTTGTTGGATTTATCCATTGAAGAAAGTAGTCCATCTAAGGTAGTTGTACTCTATATTATGAAATCTTCAGAGACGCTTCAATGCTTAGAAATTGATTTTTCTATTTACGCAGATTTTTTCATTGGTTCCTCCACCCTCTTCACTAAATAAAATTCGAACGCGCCACGGGAAGACTAAGAAAAATGCGAACGAAATTATGGGGATTTTTTCATACGGACAAGATATTTTTTGTTAGGGGAATAGAACTGCGTTGTCCAACGGTGTGAACTTTTGTAATATGTCCCTGTTTACTACAGGTGCCCCCTTGCATATACAATGATCACTATAGTGGAATGATCAGGCACCAGCATCGACACGCTCCCAGTCAGGTAAGATATAGTTTATGGAGCCAGTCACCTTTCCGGGTTTCAAAGACCAAATCTCTTTTGGCTGTAAACAGACACTGTCAACAAACCTGTGTCTGCGTTTAAATAATGAACCACAGCTCTTCAACAAATATTCCGAGGTCTCGCTTTCCATATTACAAAAGCGACAGATATCATTCAGTACCTGGCCAAAGAGAACAAAGAGTTCTTTTATTAAGCTCTATGAGCTTCCTGGAATGACTTATGTACATTTGGTGTTACAAACTTTTTGTATTCGGCACGGACCAGATTATGTTAGCGTCATGCCATCAACCAAAACCAATAGCGCTCAATAAATCGGACCGGAGAATTTGAAAAAACTAACCGCACTACACTGCTTTCAATCTTTCAAATTCATTAGAATACAGTCAGGTTTTTTGCACGCGCCTTCCTTTTATTGATAATTAAGAAACGGTGGGGTAGAAGCCATGATTAAGAAACGGTGGGTTTTGGCCATGATTGACCTGCTGATATTATTCGACAAAAATTTTACTAACTGTAGCAAATAAATATGCGTATTTTTTTCAAATAAAGGAACTAATTATACTTCCCCCAGTTTATTATGCAGCCTAACGTTTAAGTGATTTGCAAGCTATTTTTCATAGAGCAATACTTGGTTTAAGTTTTTCCATTTCTATAACAAATTCTGTTACCAGCATCAGGCACAATTTACTATAGCACATGTATAAAAGAATTGACATTGTGGTATGATTCTTCTCTTCAATATCAAAATTATCAACAGCTCCCAAAAACGTTCACTGATCCATTCTTGGCCACATATCAATGCAATCCATGATTCATAATCCTGATATTGGCCATATATAAACAAAACTATGGTAACGTATTATTGTTTATGCAAAACATGAAATGTACGGAGTTTTACGGGCTGTCATAAGATATCGCATGAGATAGGGGAACTGCTCCATTATTCATCTCATAAGGCGATATTCACGAAGAATGCACGGATTAAACACCAAATTTTCACGAAATCATTGAACAAATAAAACTAAATATGCTTACGTGCTCTTATGGAATCGTTCAGCATTGTATGTTTAGTAAAATTAGCTAGATTTATCCTGAATTTCGTAAAACAAATCTTTTTACACGACGCTTCCATATCCATCTCAAAACTTGACTCACTGCTCAATTATTCATCTCACGACGCCCCCATATTCATCACACTGCAGTGCACTGTTAAACATGAATGAATCACATTATCATGGATGAACGTAGCCGCGACCCGTCGTAGTAGGTTACCTAGATATCCGCTGTAGTTGTTTACGTGCAAAATTGGTAATCTAGGTAACCACTACAGTGCTGTAGATTTATGTCAATTATGTCGGAATGATTCAACATTTTCAGTATGATTTTTTCGTATTAACAGAAACTGATTTGGCAACTTTTGATTTTCTTCAACGCAGTGAAAACAAATGAAAATACATACAGTTGAAATTTAGGAATTTTAGACTTTCATCTCATATATTTCTGCTGATTCAAGCTTGTTTTAGGTAATTTGAGGTGAACATTTCAAAGAATAAAGTATTCTTAGTGTAGTGAGTGATTTTGTTTAGTGATTAAAATAAAAGTGGTCCGCTAGCGATGAAAAAACTTTGGTTGCTGCTGAACGAGTCCCTTTGTAGCCGTATAGACCAATGCGCGGTTTTTGTTTTCTGAGGGAGGTGATTGAATTAAATGAGTTTTCGAGTGCAGATGCCCGACTATAATATCAAATTTAGTGCTTTTAAGTGAGTTTTTGAAGATTATACTTTATGAAGAATCTAAAGTGAACTAATAAGAATCCATTCCATGGATTATCAGATTGGTTCAAGAAGAAAATATGCGTTTTTTCCTGTTTTCAAATGTGGTTTCATGTTGTATGAGAGGAATATATGGGCTGAGATGAATAATGGAGCAGTTCCCCTATGCGAAATCAAAAAACTGGTTTTAGATGAGAAAGCCTGCATTACTACAACGCCGCTATTTGATATAAGGCGATGAGAATGGTATTCTGTCTAACTCTTTAAAAAGAAAAAAAATCTGTTGTCCTTTTGTTCACATTATTTACAAAACTATAACTTCAGTTGTATTCATCTGTGACTACAGTAAGTGGCACACGAATTACCAAGGTTGATGTTAGCAAATGAGAAGAATAAGTTTCTATAAGGGAAAAGCAAAGAGCAGAAGCATATTAATATAGATCAATGACAGACGAAATATTAATATAGATCAATGATGTTATGTCTGTGTTATGAAACATTTTACTCATGTGTAAAGATAATATTATTGTTTAGTTGGATTAACAGTCTTTTAGTTAGTTCAATAACGAAGATTTCCTACTGTTAAAATATGTTTGGATGGTAAACTCAAATTATTAAATAAAATCGTGTAACTTAAACTTTTTTTTTGCGAATTGGCCAAAATAGGAGCCCCATGTGGCCAAGTTAGAAATGCTATTGCCAAAGTAGGAGACTAGAGAAGTTTTTTGGTTGGAAAACAAGTGAACAAAAGAACATTATTTAATTATTTAAACTCAATGTTAGTGCAGAATATAAGCGAATTCATCCTTTTTCTCCGTTGAACTGATTCAATTACATATTTTTCGAAGGAAGAAGAACAAATATCTCTCATGTATAACATACTATGGCCAAAACCGGTGTTTTTACCCTAAAAGATATCGACCTCATTCCAATCACTTTTTCCGTTTTAGGACACAAGTGATCATGTACCTGTTTAAAAAAAAAAATCACAATTGTGTAAGTACTGAAAATTTATAACATTGTATTTGGTCTTTTAGAATGACCACTGGTTTAGAATGGTTTTTTACGTTAATTGTTGAACACAATTTAATCTTTTTTACGCGGTTTCAAACAAATTTGGTATGTATCCCCCGCGTAAAAATACCTGACTATATAAGTAGGGTAATCGCTTTATATTCACCTCGTCACTCTTATTTGTCCAAGTCATTGTTAAATTTTACCATATTTTTTGAGTAAAACTTTCGACTCGATCAAACCGAGAAGTGAAAACATTACCCTTGAAAATTAAGGGAAATTTGACTTCAAAATTAACAAATGAATATAGGTGTTGAGATGAATTTAGGTGCAATTACCCTATTTTGAAAAAAAAATTGAATGAATTTTTGAAACTTTCCATTAAAAAATGTTTTCTTGCATTTCTTTATCCTAAACTTTTGACCAAAAATTTCATATACACTAGGGCCTCGAATATTCACAGGAATGGTTTAAAAACCTGTAACCTTTTTAGGGCAACAATTTTATAATTTTGGGCCGCATGTTTTCTTTTTTTTGTCGCCCAGTGTTATAGATCAAAGTGGAGCGATTATCATTTAAAGTGCACGTAAGGCAAGCTATGGGAATAAAAATCTCAAAAACTAGCCATGGCGAGGAAAGGAGTTCTATTAAATCAAAGAGCAGTCGTTGTCCAACCTGCGCTCTGGTAGAAACATATGTTGAGGCAATACAAAGCTAGTTTGAGCACGCGACAACTTTGAGGTCTGGAACAAAAGAGAGATTAATATCATAGAAAAATAACACTTTTTTTAATTTCTATAAGTACCTATGTAAATACACGCAGTTTATTCGGGCAGACTTTATTGATCCCTGTCATGGTTTTAAACCATTTAGCCAGATTCCGTGAAACGTGCATTGTGTTTAATGCTTCCGTTTTGGGCAGGAAAAACACAACCCATGGGCCCAGTGATTCTTCCGGGTACACATTCAGCCAGTGAATCAAATCTTGAGCCGCTCTTTTAGCGACTCTCGATGCCTTGTGTCCAGAAGGATCAGGCTAGGGAACGAGTGGGTTTCGACTCGCGCAATACACTCAGGCAATCTTCGTCGTCGACGAGCCAACTACACAGAACCCAAATACTTTAGCTTTTATCATGTGTGACCGTTTTCCTCCATAACCAGCCACGGGCGATGCCAATCCAGCAGAGTATTGTATGATGCAGCGGGCAGCTACGATGGGTCACATAGAGGCGTCTTGTCGTTGTACGCGGATTAAATTCATTCAGCAGTACAAAACGGACCGTGCAAGCAATGCCTGTACGCACCGAATTATATAGAGACAATTGGCAGAAACAACCGACGCCGTTGGTTGTTTAATACGGGATGAATATCTAACTGCCTAGACATAAACGTATTTTAAATGAGATAATTTAAAAGCAACTCAAATATCTTATTAAAGGCATAGCGAGATATCATACCAAAATTATATAATGTTTTCATATCCATGCATGAAACGTGAATATCTTTCGAATAAAACGATAAGTTCACATAGCTAAATATGTTATTTATGAGTTATGTTTTTGTTATGCTCTCCTGCCCGGGTAACTATAACACTGGTCAACACAGGTGTGGCCCTAAAGCTCAAACTGAAAAAAATGAAAGGTTATGATTTTTTAACCATTTCTGTCAATTTTGGTGTCCCTTTACATTGTACTAAATGAGTTTTCTCGAAAAAAATGCGACACTTTGACTTAAGTTGACGCATTTCTACCCTAAGCAGAGGCACAAAATATATTGGTCCAGTTCGCGCTCTAGCCCTTTTTTTTCTTTTGCGAACTTCGGTGCAATCGGTGTTTTCAATGCAATCGCCAATTATACGTGTTCGACTTACGGCCGTTGTATATGGTTTGGAAGGTTTGGCTTTACGAATTTAAGTTATTCATCATTTCATGAGCAAAAATCGAATCTAAACGCGTAGTTTTGTGTGATACGGATGATTAGCCTTTTTACGCGAATTTTTCTTTTGATAAGGTACCTCACGAACTAACACAAAAAAGCTAGAAAAGTTCGGTTTTTCGTAGCTAGCTCATCTTGTGGCTACGCTCCTACTTATGATCAGGTGTAGTGGAGTTCAGTTTCGCAGAGTCAGCTCGATTTGGTGTACCACAAGGTAGTTCCCTCGGCCCTTTAATCTTCATTTTGTTTGTGAAGGATTAGAGCCACTGCCTAAATTCCATTAAGACCATACAGCAAGACAGCGACAATAAAGCAATCTGGTAAAACTTGAATGGCATGGAGATGAACGCGACGAAGTGTAAAATTATGTTAAATTTATATAAAAATTGGTAGCAGTGACGAAAATATCCCAACACGGAAAAAGTGTTAAATAATTAGTTTCACTAGAGCCCACATGCAGCAGCGCTACGAGTACAGAATCACACAGGACTTTGAAGGTACCATGAACAGTAAGCTCTGTTTTCACGAACACATCACAGCAACGACGTGTAAAGCTCTCACATTGTTCGGTTTCATCTGCTGATATACTCGTGACTTCAGCGACGTTTATGCTCTAAAAACAATTTATTGCTCAATTGTACGAAGTGTTCTCGAATACGTTGTTATAATCTGGGTACCTCAACAAGAAGCCCAAATCATTTGCAAGCAGAGAAAGTGCAACGGTGTTTTCTTCGTTTGAGCCTCGAAGATTACCATGGATTGAGTCTCGAAGATTACAACCGTATGACTAGCGATGCCAATTGATTAGAGTGGATCACCATTTAAAATAAGTATAGGATATAATAACTAGTTAAAGTCTTTACAGCTTGAACAACACAGAGACAGAGTGAAAAAAATAATAAACCGATACTGCGATTATAATACGGTATAAATTTAATGGTCTCTCGGTAGCTATGTGCTCAGAGACCGTAAAATACCTAGGAACCATCCACAATTCACGTGGAATGCTTTGGGAGAGTTCTGAAATGTGCACGGCCCTTACAGCATTTTTAGAATTTACATGAGCGGTTGTTCACGTGACCTCTTCACTTGCTACTCTAGAGCATCTCTGTGCAATGACAGCTAATTATGGTCAATTGCTTCAATGCTTTTATATATATTAAAACGACTCTGTCAATACACAACGAGTTAAAAAAATTGTTTTGACTAACAAAGTTTTCCTCATTGCATTGCTTTAAAAAAACTTTACTCGTTTTCGAGTAAAATTATTTTAAAAATAAATTCCACGGTGCGTTTCGTACGAATTTGCTCATGTAACCTTCTCAAATTATTCTATAAGTTTTGAAGAATTCTTCACTTCCACTTCCACTATAAGCTTGCAACTGCAAAATTCTCAGCAAAATCATGCTGTAAACAAGCAGTGAAACCATTTGATTTACAATATATATGAATAAAAAGATTTGATTTTTTGCTCGCATATTCGTTATTCAATTTATTATTTAAATTAGTGTAGCACTGCTTTCAGATAAATGGAGAAAAGTATCCAACCGAGAGCTTTGCAGAGGTATGCAGAAAAGTTTTCAGATAAAATTGATTACCATGAACAAACTTATGTCAGCCAATTCCCCAATCGAACAACATAACTCTGTTATTGATAGCCTGGGGTTATCGGCTTTCAGTTGAGTTATGATACTGAAAACCTATCAAAGAAAAATATTACTATAATAAAAAAATTCATACGCGTGTGGTTAATAGGTATAAAGCTTGTTATTTTCATCAACCGTCAAAGTCCTACGATATTTTTTCTCCCTTTCGGCGGTTTTGTTCGTCTGTTTCATGTAAAACGGTTCTTAATCGTAAACGTAGCAGAAATCATCGTAAACAAGCAAACAAGTAGGTGGCCATTTTTTGATTTACAATATTTACGTCGCATTGTAAACATCCAATCTGCCCCTGGGGAGGAAAGTGATAACGGAGGAAAAGGGGAGTTTGCTTACCACTTCTGCCTGTGTCTCGTTCCCGCAGCTTCTCGAACTCGATTTCGTCCGCATCCGCAATAATTCGGTACGGAATGTGCAGATTGGCGGCCAGCGCCAGCGGCAGGGCCCAGTTGGTATCTGAAAGTGAAACAGTAAAACGAAGAAAGAGAGAAATGGTAAGCGGCCGGGAAAATGTATGATGAAAAATGTTTGAAATTCAAAGTGGAAACTGCGCCGTCGTTCGCCTCCGCGGCTGTCGAAAATGTAATTCATCAATCAGAGGCGTTTTCATTAGCTGCGTTCTCGTTCTAGGCTGCACGTCGGGCCTAAAGTAATTAATGTTTTCATGCTGGTCTATTAGGGTTCCAGGCAGACCGGACTGCAGCAGCCGACTGCTGCTGCCGGTGATTCGATGAATTTGATTTTTCATCTGCCCGTGGACGAACCAGTTTCGAGCATAATTTTGTGATTAATGTTGTGATTCGGCAACGGCAATCTCCCGGGGGTTATGCAATAAAAGCATTTTTTCCGTCCTGTTTTGTGATGATAAATGATAAATATTTCGGATTTGTTATCTTTTAACCAGCAATGCGTGAGGTTTTCTAGCGGTTGAACAGTCTTTACAATTATTTCCAGAATAATACGATGAGTTTATTTTTCTTTTACAATAAAATAACATTCAACTAATAATAGTTTTAGTTTACTTATAATTTATCCAGTCTTCGTGGTGATTTCATTTTCAAACCACTGTAAATGCTCAATGCACTGCGATCGTTAAGCTGAATCCAATTTATTTTTGGAAACAATTAACTATATGGCGGAGAAACCAATGTTTACTGATTACACAGACCGAACAGCACAGGTACGACTCAGGCCAAATTTAAGGAGCTATCCTGCACAGGTAATCGACCGGTCCGCGGCTTGTGTAACTTTCTGCACAAATTTCCCTAAATACAAATATGCAGTTGAGATGGTTCAATTATTGTGCTGCCGGAAATTTCGTGATTGTATTTACTGAAAACTTAACTACACATCATCGAATTACTTGGTGAAAAAGTGTTTGAAAAGAGGTTCAAGTTGTAAATGATTTGAGATAAATAGGATTTCACTGTGAATATCATCACCATGAAGCAGACTAACGTTAAAACGTTTCCAGCTTCTGCAAACAGATTAACCAATTGCCGATATTGAATATACATAAAAAACGGAATACCGGGGTGCCGACTGCATAACGACCGATACGCACGCCGTAGATAAAGTGCGGAGGCCACGAATAATTAAAACACCAACAAACTGTACATCGCAACGCACACGTGCTCTTCTCTCCTAATCAGCTTTTTTATCTCACCCGCAGGGCAGAACACCCAGGGGAACTTGCAGCTTCGACCGACCGACCGATCGAACGAACCGGGGCAGCTAATGGTGTTTTACCCGCCCGTTACGATTCCACCCATGGTGTGTGTGCGCTTGCCCGGGGCCACTTCAATCAGATCGAAAGTTGCGATAAACAGACACTGCTCACGCTCGACCGACAAACTTACTGGGTGATACGAAAATATATTTGCGATCTACTGATACTGAGAAGAAGGAGCCATCGATGCAGGAGAAGATTCGCCAAACAACAACGTTCGGATTCAATAGTGATAGTTATTAAGTTGACGCATTGTTCTTCACTGATTAGCGTTGCGTTCTTGATCGATGGAGGCGCATGGCTGACTGTACAGACGTCTGCATCAGATACATTGTATCTAACTAATGGTTTTCTTTTCCATTTGTAAGGCACAAACTTGCTGACATTGAACAGCAAACTGTCATTAAGGTTCTTTTCGATACTTGAGCATGGATTACCGCGTAAAAGAGACAGCTAATATCCCCTCGAAAGTCATTTCCGTTCTTCCGGTGCGTTATGCCACATGCAACAACGTCCAATCTGCAGAAATGCTTTTAGAGCGACACATGGTTTCATGCGATTGGCATCCAATGATAGAAAAAAAGAGTTTCGAATGTGTCACCAGTTGTTTTTGGAGATCACTCTTGCAGACACGATGAATGATGATAATAAAATTTCAAACCTTATTTCTAGTTAGAGACGTTTATGAAGAATTCCTCTAAGGAATTTAATGTAAATTTCACGCTATGGTACTCAGGAACAATTTGTGCAATTAATATTATTTGTCGAGGTTTGCTCAGAATCACTATACACTTTACATTACATTTTGTTATCTACTTCACCTTTTAATTCTATCATATTCAATTATCAATTATAATATTATCAATTATTAATAGAAAAATACATATTTCGGTTTATACTTCGAAATTTTTCTTCAGAGCATATTCCTTAAAATTGTCTCTTTGTGAATGCATTTCTGAAAGTGATTTGAAATTTATCCGAGTTGAGCAAAATTTCAAAAACGCCATACATGTTTCATACACCTTACTCATTTCCCTAACGCAGACATCAAAAAGATAGACGAAACGTTTCGAATCATATAATACTGGTCAACACAGATTTTACCCTAGAGCATTTTTGTGAATTTTGGTGCCCCTAGTGAGCCTGAAAGACCACAACAAAGAAATTGCTCGCCAGGTTCGTCGTTTCTACGTTTGCTTACAAAAAAATTTCATTAAAGTTTCTGAAAAATTTTCGTACCTTCTTCCGAACTGGCTTAGGGCAGAACAATTCACAAAAATGGTTGAAAAGTTATAAAAGAATTTACATTTTTCGCGGTTTGAGCTCTAGGACAAACTTGTGCTGACAAAAAGACTTAAATGAAATTTTCTGTAAGCAAACGTAGACGCAACGAACCCGGTGAGCAATTACTAATAAACGGGTTTCGAAAACTGCAACAAGATGATTCAACTGTTTTAGGTATAAAAAAAAAATCGTTTGCTCGTCAGCCAATTTCTATTTGCATTAAGGTGTAATATCTACCAAATGGTTAAAAAACAAGCCTTTTTTCATGAATATTTCTAAAGGACATTCGAGATGTAAGATATATTAAAAATATATCATTGGATTAAGCAACTGTTGGAGGAAAAAAAAAAATGTATAGCTGTTTTTTTACAAAATGGCGGCTGTGCAGCAATTGCCGTAAACCGTTTTTTTTAAAGTTGTTCCGCGGCGATCAGTAGAAGTCGTGCCCAACTCCACCTATTACCAAAACAGAAATTTTCTCATTATTATCTACATAAGTATCGCTAGTGAAGTACACATGTTTATAAGTTTAGAATTTTTCTTCGCAAAATGGCAACGGTTTGAAAAAAAAGTTCTTTTTCGACCAAAAAAATCGACTTTAATTGTTTACAACTTTTGTTGTTGTTAATCAATCGCCAAAATCGTGTGTACTTCACTAGATAATCTAATGAAGAAGCTACAGTTAAAATTTCAAGTCAATCGGATGTTTTTCAGTTCTACTGCTCGCCGATTTTGAAAACATGGGTTTGAGAAAAACGCGTTTAAAGTTTCAAAATGCTATAAATCTTAAGAATCGCTATAATAAAGCCCCTAATAATTTTTTAACCTTCAGTCAGCTATCCCTGTGCCGTAACGTTGTCCTTCCTGGGCTTTATCTTCCTCTTCTTCCTTTTTTATCTGATCTAAGGCTGCGCCTACCCTCTTTCGCGGTATCAGACATGCGACGCTCAGTGACTTTGACGCGGTTGGCGTCCGATCCCACGCAAAACTTAAACTTAAATTTAAGTATTTTTGAGGATAACTCACCTTTAAAAAAGTATCAAAAAACTCAAACAAAGAACGTACACCACGAGAACGGCTGATCGACTAAACAAATGGAAATTGTGAGTAAACACGTGCTGTAGAGACGCTGTAACGGTCGAAACTTGATGCAGCGATGTAGATTTTGATTCTAGAATAGTTTTAGCATGATTTTGGCCAATAATAAAAATGACAAGAAAAATTTTTTTTTTGTAGATATTACCCCTTAACTAGTGTCGTTCCATTCCGAGCTCAACCTTTGCCTGCAACGGGCGTGCGTTAGATCGGCTGCGATATTGTATCTTTCAATTGTTTAATCCGATTCCAAGGTCGTCGCGCTTTGTGTTAACACAATACGTTGCGTAGCGTAAGCAAGTGATCTTCTTATCAGCCTGGACAAGTATTGTTTAGTGTCGGCTGGCGTTCTTGCACAGATCTGCTACCATCTGCCCCGTGTGTACTTTTCGCATCGTGAGAGTGCGCCTACTTTCGACGGTTCCTGCACCAAAAACATAAGAATTAAAAATGTGTTTGAAAAAAGTGTGCGTAAAATCGAGGTGAAATGTACGTAAAATCGAAGTACGTAAAATCGAGGGTGCGTATAATCGAGGGTGCGTATAATCGAGGTATGCCTGTATATGTACAAAGTTACCGTGAGGATTCATCAATCCAACTCAAACACATTTCTATGGAATAACCAAGACCCAACATTTTCTTCTATCTAAACATGAGATGTTTTCGAATCGGTACAACTGGCTGTCGGAAGTTTGTACTAAAATAAGCATCCGGTTTTCAAAGATTGTGTTAACTAAATCCCCAAACCGGAAAGGATCGGTATTTTCACAAACGGGTACACAATTGAGCAAATTTTCTCTGTTTGCTTTGAGATGCACATTTGGAAGAGAATATGCCGCCACTAGGGGAATCAGTCCGTGTTTTTCATAATGAAAAAAACACCCCGCTACCAGTTGAGCGTCGTTCGATGCAACTCGGAAGCTGCGCGACACATTCAATGAGGTGCGTTCGGGATGGTAGTGGCACCAGCCCCACCGGAACCATTCCTAGTCAGTCACCGACCGGGTAGGAGCTTTCCGTCCTGTGAGTCGGTTCGTTCATTCATTCGTGAAAGTTTGCCATTTCATCGATGGAAGACGCGTGGGAGCTAACCGGAAAGAAAATAATGTTTGTCGTACCCGCCGCGCTATGGATCCTTTGAGTCACATCGTTACGCTTTTGCTGCTATCGTTTGGATGTGTCCTTCTCGTTTGATGTGAGACATATCCGGGAGCAATTCTTTTCGGCAGGGTTAACAAGGTTGCTAAAGCAGCGCAAAACAATGAGTGCAGATTTGTTTTCATTGGGATTTTGGCTCCGCCAGTGCGGGGGCGTTGTTCGGTTCGTGCATGTTTGCGATGTAGTCAACGTGAAAATTGCAATGAAATTTGAACTGGGTTTTCGGAAGAACGTCAAATTGGTACAATTTCACTGAGTTCGAATTCGGCGAGTTATTACTCGTGACATGAAACTATATGCTGTCCACACAAGTAACTGGCGAATCAAAAATGGCTAAATAAACGTTTATTTGATAGCTTTCATGAAATACATGCCATATTAGGTGTTGTGAAAATATTGCTCGAAGCTGCACTCCAATGTTTATACAGTATCATTGATCCCACATCTACTCTTTTAAGCGACGCTGGAATACTGTTTCTTGAGTTGAAAACACTTCTCCAATGTTTACAGAACGGCTAGTTTAACACAACGGCTAGTAAGTTTAGATATATTTTCTTCATACTTGCAGAAATGGAAAATTCCCCCTAATGCTTCTAAAACACAGTTAATTATTTTTCCTCAAAAGCCAAGAGTTTCATTTCTCAAACCAACCCATAACCACGTTATTAAGATGAACGGTGTGGTCTTAAATTGGTCTGATCAAGTTAAATACTTAGGGCTAATTTATGATAAGAATCTTACTTTCAAGGAGCACATTGAAAATATCCAGTCAAAGTGCAATAAGTATATCAAATGTTTATATCCTCTTATCAACAGGAATTCTAGACTTTGTCTCAAGAATAAACTGGTAATTTACAAACAAATTTTTAGGCCAGCAATGTTATATGCAGTTCCCATCTGGACAAGTTGTTGTACAACCAGGAAGAAAACACTTCAAAGAATTCAGAATAAACTTTTGAAAATGATTTTGAAGCGTCCTCCCTGGTTTAGCACGAACTAGCTACATAGGCTCACTAATGTAGAAACATTAGAAAATATGTCAAGCCAAATTATCAACAAATTCCGACAAAAGTCGTTGCAATCCTCAATTGCAACGATTAGCTCACTTTATAGTCAGTAAGATAGTTTTAAGTTTATTTTAAGTTTTGTTTTATTCCTTTTTTTTCCTTGACAAGTAGGTTTAATAATTTTCCTACAATTACATTAACTTAACTGCGAAAGCTAATAACATTCAATAATATAAAAAAGCGTACAAATATATATAATAGTGTTGAAATGTCACCATTTGTGGCAGAACACACAATACTTATTCTGAATTGATATTAATACATAAATAAATTATTACAAACATTCCCCCCCCTATAAAAAAAAAAAAAAAAATTCTCCGGTATACAGCAACTGTGTAACTAGTAAATTTCTCGAGTGCCATTCATTGAAACATTCGACGAGCGGCCATTTGTAGCTCACTCGGGTGCCCTTGAGACACACTCTGCAGGTCCTGAAAGTTTTCTTTCTGCTGGCTAATGATACATTGTAAAGAGGGAGGGAAAACGTCTGAACTGTGCGAAAAATGCTGGACCTTGCTACCTTGCTTCGCTTGGGATGATGAATTATTAATTTTACCAAATGCTGTTTTAGTTTCGTGCGTCTAATTTTTCTCCGAAGGTAGATAAGAACGTGCCCAGCCTCCACAAAATCTGTCTGCTGTAATATGGTTCTGGCTGTGTAACACGTCATCAACGCAAAAGTTTTCGCTAAACCGTAAGTCAACTGGTTTCAATCCAATCGGGAGGTTTCCTCCCATCCTTATCCAGAATAAATGATTTTCCGTCGTCCTCCTTTCGTTCTGCTTGTCTCCGACAACGGATGTCACCGGGAGTGCGCATGCTGAGGCATTTGGGAAGCAATTTCTTCACATTATCGAATTGTCTAGAGTGATTGGGTTAAACGTACGAACAGGTGACATTGGGGAGGATAAAAGTTAATCTGTCGCTCTGGGTCCCCCGGTCTCACTCGTGCCATGTGAGCTGCCGCTCGCTGTTTATCTGTGTGGGCTGATCCCGTTAGATGAAAATTGGCAAAAAGTTTTTCTTAGGATTTTTGTGTGTGTGACGGTATGTGTATTATCCTTTATTCATATGTGTATTATCCTTTATTCATCTTTCACCTTGTAACCTTACTGAATCGTCCATAATCGTGCGCAGAGTTTTGATTTCAGAGTTTACAAAAGAATTAGTCAGCTTAATTAAATTAGGTAATTAATTGGATTTATTTTGGATTCTTTTTTCTAGGACTGCTCATCTAGGATCATAGATTATGGTATTGAACATCAATTATTACTGCTTTGGTCGAAGAAAATAGACGTTGAGAAAAAATAATTTTTGAAGAATACTTTGTGGGTGCGTATTCAATCATTTTAGGCTGTTATTCAATCATTTTGGGCTGTTTTCCAGAAACTTGAAGTCGCCATCGTACAATTCAAAATGTTGACAGACAGACAGACAGACAGACAGACAGACAGACAGACAGACAGACAGACAGACAGACAGACAGACAGACAGACAGACAGACAGACAGACATCTATGAACCCTCACCGATCATACTTCACCTATCTCATCTATACAGTCTTCTCTACTTACCTACTCACTTACTCACCATCCCGATGACGTTTGGTATCAAAGTCCATCGGCTAGTGGCGGCTTAGTGGTGGTGACACCGAATGCCATTTTGTTCACTGGTTGATGGACGGCAGGTACTCGTTGACCCACCGTCCCCACAGCGCGTCCGCTAGTGATTGCGACCGTTTATAACAATCACGTAGAGCTCCTGCTTCGCTTGTCGTTTGAACGACCTATTCCACCTGAGCGCCGCCGCCCCGAAGTGATTCAGCGTCAAGGCTTCATTAACTCCTGGCTCCAACGACACGTACGTTAGTGGGCGCGAGTCGAACAAATCTTCTGCTTCCGCAAGTGAAGTTAACAGAACTTCATCAGTCAGATTTCACCCATCGTTGAGAACGGTTAGTGCAGTCTTCAGAGAGCAAACCCCGCCCATGCCCCACGGGAGAACACACCAACCGGTTCAAGGTCCACCGCGGAAACGGCACAAGTGGAGGCTACGGGCAACCCTTGGACTACTGTAGAGGGTAGGAGGCGTCGGGAAGGTGCGAGGGGCCGGTAAGCCGGCTGCGAAACCACGGGCGTAAGGGTGACGCAACTGAACCTGAACCATTGCTTCGCGGCTCAGCAGCTGCTACACCAAGCAGCCACTGAGTCGTTGTCGGACATCGCCATCATATCGAACCCCTACCGCATCCCTCCCGGAAACGGTAACTGGGTTGCGGATAGGTCCAGTATGGCGGCTATATGTACGACGGGCAAGTTCCTGGTTGAGGAGGTTGTCTCAACCTCAGAAGAAGGGTACGTAGTTGCTAAGGTGAACGGAGTGTTCTACTGCAGTTGCTATGCTCCGCCACGTTGGTCTACCGAAAGGTTCACCCTGATGGTCGATCTCCTATCCATGTAGCTAACGGGCCTAACGCCGTTGGTAGGCTGTTGAGCGGGGGAGTCGCTTCACGAACCAGAGGGGCCAGATCTTGTTGGAGGCTTTAGCAAAGCTCAACCTAGATCTGGCCAACGTTGGGAACAAAAATATATATAGCAGAAATGGCGCGGAGTCGATCATCGACGTGACGTTCTCCAGCCCAGGACTGATCAAGAACTGGAGGGTAGACGATGGCTACACTAATAGCGACCACCAGGCGGTCTGTTATAGTGTAGACAACAATGAGAGGCGGCAAGCGACGAGTAGGGCCAACACTCGGTTCGCCCGCGGGTGGAAGACATCGCATTTTGATGCCGAGGTATTTGAAGAGGCAATTAGACGAGAGCGCGAGGGGGGCAGTCGGCTTCGCCCGACGCCTGACCAATTAGTTGCTATGCTATCTCGGGCGTGCGACGCCACCATGCCTAGGACTCGCCAACCTAGGAACGGGAAGCCCCCGGTCTACTGGTGGACTGACGAGATAGCGGACCTTCGCAGTGCGTGCCTCCGTGCGAGACGGAGGATGCAGCGTGCGCGAACAGACGAACAGAGGACAGAGCGCCGCGCAGCATTCAGTTCTGCCAGATCGACGCTGAAGAGTGCGATTAGGGCCAGCAAGAGGGCCTGTTTCGATAGGCTATGCGCGAGTGCCAATACGAACCCGTGGGGTGACGCCTACAGGATCGTAATGGCCAAGACCAAAGGCGCGCTGGCGCCTGCAGAGCGATCACCAGCGATGCTGGAGCGAATCATCGAGGGACTCTTTCCGCGCCACGAGCCAAGTCCTTGGCCTCCGGTGGTCGAGTCCCACGTCCGACGTTTTAGTATCTCAGACACAGACCAGGGATGGTTGGCCAACCTGCCGAGCATCCAATCCGTGGGCGACGACAGTCGTGTCGAGGTTCAGGAGGAGGCAAGGGTTACGAATGAGGATCTCATCGTGATCGCCAACTCCCTAAAGGTGAGCAAGGCACCGGGACCGGATGGCATCTCTAACCTGGCAATCAGGCTGGCGATAAAAACGGCCTCCGGACTGTTTCGAGTAGTCATGCAGAGGTGCCTGGATGACTTCCTCTTTCCGGATAGGTGGAAGCGGCAGAAATTGGTCCTTCTGCCGAAGGCTGGGAAACCACCAGGTGACCCATCGACATATAGGCCTATCTGCCTGCTAGACACGACGGGCAAGGTACTTGAGAGGATTATCCACAACAGACTGGTGAGGTACACAGAGGGTGTAAACGGTCTGGCAAGCAACCAGTTCGGCTTCCGGAAGGGCAGGTCCACTCTGGATGCCATCGCCTCCGTCACCAAGACGGCGGAGATAGCACTCCAGCGCAAGAGAAGGGGAATACGCTATTGCGCAATCGTCACGCTTGACGTGAAGAATGCGTTCAATAGCGCCAGTTGGGACTCCATAGCGCTCGCGCTCAGGAGCATCCACGTACCGGTGTCGCTGTACAAGATTCTGGAAAACTACTTTCAGAATCGAGTACTGGTTTACAACACAGAGGAGGGTCAGAAGTGCGTCCCAATCACCACTGGGGTTCCGCAAGGTTCAATCCTGGGTCCGGTGTTGTGGAACGTCATGTATGACGGGGTGTTGAAACTAAAGTTTCCTGTAGGGGTTGTGATCGTCGGCTTTGCAGACGACATAACGCTAGAGGTTTACGGCGAGTCGATCGAAGAGGTCGAGTTGACGGCTGCGCATTGCATAAGGAAGGTCGAGGACTAGATGCGCTCCAGGAAACTGGAGCTCGCGCACCATAAGACGGGGGTCACGGTTGTGAACAACCGTAAATCAGAACAACAGGCGGTGGTCAGAGTCGAGGACTGCACCATCACCTTAAAGCGATCGTTGAAGCTCTTGGGGGTTATGGTCGACGACAAGCTCATGTTCGGGAGCCACGTCGACTATGCCTGTAAGAAGGCCTCATCGGCTATTGCAGCACTATCTCGTATGATGTCCAATAGCTCAGCGGTCTATGGCAGCAAGCGAAGACTTCTTGCCAGCGTGGTTTCGTCCATACTTAGGTATGGTGGACCAGTATGGTCCAGAGCGCTAGGTACTAACAGTTACCGCGGTAAACTGGAAAGTACCTACAGGCTCATGTGCCTGAGAGTTGTGAGTGCGTATCGTACGGTGTCATACGATGCAATCTGTGTCGTGTCCGGCATGATGCCTATCAGCATCGCCATCAAGGAGGACAGAGAGTGTTTCGACCACCGTGACACAAGAAGCATACGAGGCACCCGAAGGTCATTCTCGATGCTCCGTTGGCAGAGGGAATGGTCTAATTCCACAAAGGGCAGATGGACGCACCGACTTATACCGGAGATATCCGGCCGGGTCGGGAGGCGACATGGCGAGGTGAACTTCCACCTGACACAGATCCTGTCAGGCCATGGTTGCTTCAGGCAATATCTGCACAGGTTCGGGCACGCGGGGTCCCCCATGTGTCCCGAGTGCGTGGAAGAGGAGGAGACTGCAGAGCATGTCTTCTTCGTATGCCCCCGTTTCGTAAGAGCGAGGAGCAACATGATGGCTGTGAGCGGGCCTGGCACTACTCCGGACAATCTTGTACGGAGGATGTGCGACGACCCGGACATCTGGAACGCGGCCTGTGCGGCCGCCTCCCAGATTGTCCTGGAGCTACAACGTGTGTGGCGGGTCAATCACCAACACGCCAGTGGTAGCTAACTACCAGTCTCCAGGTAGTTAGCTAGGAGGTTATAAGAGTAAAGAGGGTGCATCACGCACAAAAGCCACTTCCCGACGTAATACTTAACCGTCGTTCCGGGAAGACCAGGGCTGGAGACTGGAGGGGTTTTAGTGGGTCGGAACAGGAATCAGTAGGTGGCTGGGGGAGTGTAACTACCCCAGCATCTCTCCCCTAGTCTCATCCCCACACCCTGAGTTCTCTTCTCAGGTGTCTGTTTGCAGACACCCCGCCACCTTTGAAAAAACAAAAAAAAAAAGACCCCGCCCATGTAAGGTGCGCTTGGCGGGCTTAAGTTACACCGAGTTCTGGCATCGGTGAAGGTGTCTTCATCTTCTTCACGACCTCTATGCTGGCTGCTTGGGTTTTCGTCCCGTTTTTTGAGTAGAACTCCAACGGCTTGCCTCTGCGATACACGTAGTCCAGCTGTGAGCTACTTCGAGGTGGACTGCCCTAGTTGACATGCTGGTAAACATACAGATGTATCTCTTCTCTGATCTGCGTTCGGCGATTACGGTAGGATGATCACAAAGCTAAGCTCGAATGGGAGGGACGATCCTCGCGCCGTTGTACCCTTCATCCGCAAGACCGCAAGAGCTCCTTCGTCCGTGAAGGTCTCCGCTTGCGTTGATTGCCATAGGTACGTCTCGGCTTTTTGATACTCCTTTCGTTTTAATGGCATCGTCGATGCCGGTTTACTTTTCTTCACAAGCTTCTTCATCTTGTCACTTGTTGGCAACGCTTCGTTGTTCAATCCGCCTCATTTTCTTCTGCAGTTTGTCGCTAATCGGAATACGCATGCTACCGTCCGGACTAGCACCTTCCATCTCGAAAAGCGATGTACATCCACCATCGGGTCTGTTACGGCGTTCGGCGTGATTCTGTCCTGGCTTCGACCACTTATCCTCCGAATGGTAGACGAGGTCTGGACCACGATACCACTGTTCATCAGAACACAAGCTATGATTTTTGGCCTAACTCGTCATCGCGTCAGCTATATTGACCTTCGTTGGAGCCCAGCGACATTCGTTCAGCTTTGTGAGGTTGACGATTTTGCCGACCCGGTAAGCGATGAACCGGCGACGGTCTGAATGGATCCACGACATCACTGTCTTCGAGTCGCTCCAGATGTATCGCTGCCTAATCTCCAGAGAAAGCATTCCGACGATAGAATTGGCGAGCTTAGCTCCTCGTTCGGCCGCTTGCAGCTCCAGGCGAGTAATCGACAGATGCTTCAACGATGCCACTTTTGATTGCGTCATCACCAGAGAGCCCACTGGACCGCTAGTCGATCCGGAAGTATGGCGCGGTACCGTAGGCGTTCTCGCTTGCGTCAATAAAGATATGCAGTTATGCGTTGCTGTATTCAGCCTGACCGACTTGCCCACCTTGAAAATACCAGCGAGGAACCCAACCTTTTTCTACTTCGGGTAGCCTGGCGATCCACTGAGACCATTTTTCAGTGCACTTCGGATCGATTTGCTGGTCCCAGTCGCACCCACTTCGCCACATATCATGGATCAAAAGTTTCCTGAAGAACGTGAAAGAGGACAACAGTCATAACGGATCGAAGAAGCTTACGACACAGCTCATGATTACTTTCTTCGTCGGTAGTCGCTCACCGGAAAGATACGGTGCTTTTCCGTTCTCCATCAGCTGTACCGCTTGATGGAGAACGGGAAACATCCAGCTTACATAATCCTTATCTCTTCGCAGATGATTTTGGTACATTTTTGGTTACATAACACGTATCTTTGCGACTTTGCGAATACATGCAAGCTAGAGGCTCCAAGCTGAACAACATTAGCTTCCCAACTCAACTCTCTGCAGACGTCTAAGAGCTTGAGGTTGTCGACGAGTTCGTGTATTTGAGATCACTGGTGTTCGCCGACAATAACACCAGCGAAGAGACGCACCCAGGCCACCGTGCCTACTTTTCAGGTGCGACGACGCACGAAGTTGATGCTGCACAAAACCTTAATAAAACCGGCAGTCCTCCACGAAATAGAGCCAACAACGCTTCTCGTGGGGGATTTGAATACCTTCGGATTTTATGAACAGAAGGTGCTGCGAATTATCTACGGTGGAATACAGACGGACAATGGGGAATGGTGAAAGCGCATGAGCCATAAGCTGCATGCGCTGCTTGGAGAAAACCCCAGTCACGTCGTGAGGATGCTGGACGAGAACTCTCTAAAATCGCTGTTTTTTCAGTATCACTAATGGTACTATAAATAGTGGGGCTGGGAAACCTAGAAAACTGGTGATACACAGCCCGGAACTTAGCAACATGGCGACAACTCAATCAAAAGTTACCGTTATCACTTATCACATGATGTGGTTTCGTACCATCCAATCATCCATTTTGCGTGTAGATACTCTATTTTAGCTGAGTTTTTAAGATTTCCTCCGGTTATCCTTGTATGTATTGTGTATCAAGTACAGTGATTTTCTTTTTGGCTGTTGCAGTAGAAATTTTCGCTGTTGATACTTCCTTCTGAAACCTCCTTTCACGTATTTTAAGGCTTTTTATTGTTTTAAGCAGTCATTGTGTTTATATTCGATATTACATATTCAAAAAATCTTCCTTCTCATTAATCTTCCCCTATGAGCCCGGCTGTGCTATGCTCGAATGCCGTGTGCTACAGAAGATAAAACGTACCAGGTGCTGACGGAAATACCAATTAAATGCGTTAGCTCATGATGCGATAATGCTACATATATATTTTAACGTGCTGTCTGGAAACGGTTATCAAATTAGACACGCTTTATGCTAGTGGGTAAGCCTTGTTTATCAAGATGTAAATTTAAGAGCGTTTTCATTAGACATTAATTTAGAATAATCTCTATTATATGGACCGTATAACGTAAGCGTAAAAAGTTACCAAAGTTAGTTAGTTCTTTAATTCAGCTTTTAGATACTTTAAAAATAAACTGACAGAACTGAGCCAAAATATAATGTTTTACGATGAGTTTCTGTCATCCCTGCGGCATTAGTGATGGAGCTAGTGAAAAGAAAACTGCATACGGATTTTGTTCAAGCTCTCGGATGCTCTTACAGAGGGACGCTAGGTATGTAGCAGCAAACCAAGTAAGAGTTCTTTTCTTTACGATGTGCATAGAACAAATAAACACTTACTTAGTTTGTTTACATTGCGCATACAATGTTCTCAAGCGGTACTCGAGACCTTCTCTTTTCAGGTTGCAGTAACGCTTAAAATGAAGATCTTGCATTGCACAAACTATGAAAAAAAAAATCACAGGAAGGTTGTATGCAAAGCCACAACCGCAAGGTTGAAGTAAAATACTTTTACAAGAAAGATAACCCGGCTGCTTGCGTGTCAGTCATTTTTTCTAGTAAATAAACGTTGACCGTTCATTGGCAGTATTGTAATTTCTTTTTGTTTGATATTTTGAATGAAGTTCATTGAATATTTTTAAATTTTGTGCAAATGAGAAGTTGAAGTGCTGCCGAATTGTAATATGTACATTTAATACGACATCATTAAACGGGGACGGAACAAAGGCTACGGTTATTGTCGCAACCGGTTATTGCGTCGCACCAACAAACCAACTACAAGTAGGTACCCTCGTCACCATTACTTTGGTCACACGAAGTGCCCCCAACTAATTGATGCGCCACTGGCTGTCACTACAAAACGTCAGCAGAACGGAAGAACGAGGGAGTAAAGAAAAAAAAGGTTCTGACGACTGGAGGTGTGAACGAAAACGTGCGGCTATTAAAATTTGTTAGACTAACAGTTTACTTATATATCTATACACGAATAGTTACTAAAATTATTAAAAACTGGAACACTAAATAAAACGAAGTGAAAAATTAAAAGCATAATTAAAATTGTGAAGCTAAAACTTACGATCTAATAGTACGGTCCTAAGTACGGTCTAAAAACGAGGTTTGTATCATGCAATGACTAGCTGATACGTTATTAAAAACGAGGCTAAAAGTAATACCTTTCATATTTACGGTGCTCAGCTGCTGCCCGAATGTTTACGGGAGAATTCAACAAATAATTAACGAAAACATAACCGGAAACAATATTGTCACTGATTGCCTAGGAAAACGAGTTAAAAAAGAGGCATCAAACGTAAGTTTTTCGACTTATTTTTCATTCTTATATAAATTACCTATTATATACTATATCTTAGTCATTACATGCTATATTGTACATTACCCACATAAACTCATGTAAAACCCATATACACATGTAGAATTTAGTATTAACTTAACCTAATAGTTATTCACTACCGTACAATTATGTTTCTCCGGTAGGAATTTTTTAACGTTACGTTGCGTACGCTACAATCTACAAAATATACGTTATCAAATCGGAAAAAACTGTCTTTCTCGTTGCATTTGCGACATTTAAAAAAATTCGTTTAATACGCGATCGGGAAGGCTTGAATTATGCCGCCGAAGGCAAAGCCGAATGTCAGTTGTGGTGTGTGCCAGAATCCGGACAACAACCGGATGGTTTGCTGCGACGATTGTGAATTATGGTTTCATTTCGAGTGTGTGGGCGGATATCGAGGAGGAGGATTGGAGTTGTGCGGTGTGCGTGGCTAAACGAGCAGCTCAGAACCCATCGGACATCATCACAGATTCTGCACGGAATGAAACGGATCCAAAGTCGACAGGTGAACAGGAGCAAACTAAACAACTTGGCGAATTCCAGAAAAAGTTAGATTATATGCAGGCACAATTCGAGGAACAGCAGCGGGTGTATCAGAAGCTACTAGAAGAAAAGGATCGTGAACTGCAGTCCGTTGTTACAGAGCTCAGTACTAAGTTCCAGCGCCGTATGGAAGCCAGAGAGCAGGAAATACGAGACGAGTTCAGTATTCGCGCCGCTCTACCGGTAGCAAATTCGACGACGGTAGGAGGAATAAGTAACCGCTCATCGATTGAGGTTCAAAGAGTGATGGCGAATATGGAAAAGCAACTAGCGGAAATGTCGAAGAAGCAGGATCAGCAGACGAGGACGTTAGAGGAGCGAATCCGGGCGATGGAAATCAACAGAAGTGAACCAAATCTACCCGTTTTCGAACCCAATGAACTAAGCCGAAGTCAGCTGGCTGCGCGACACGCAGTGACAAAGGAGCTGCCTACATTCTCGGGCAATCCGGAAGAGTGGCCGCTCTTTATTTCGACGTACTAGGATGTATGGTTTCAGTGATGAGGAAAATTTACTTCGCCTTCAGCGCAGCTTGAAGGGGAGAGCTCTCGAGACCGTCCGAAGCAGGTTGCTGTATCCAGCGGGACTTGAAGGTGTTATCAAAACGTTGCGAACGTTGTACGGTCGACCAGAAGTTATCGTCCACTCGCTAGTTTGCAAGATTCGGGAAATGCCAGCGCCGAAGACAGAGAAGTTAGGAACTCTGATCGATTTTGGTGTCGCAGTCCAGAACATGTGTGCAACGATCGTAGCCTGTGGATTGAACGAGCATCTTTACAACGTGGCACTTCTTCAAGAACTCGTCGAGAGACTGCCACCTACTGTGAAGCTGGACTGGGCCAAACATCGTCAAACATTGAGGGCGGTCACTTTGGAGGACTTCAGCAAAGGGCTTGAAACGCTCGTGAAAGCAGCTTGTATAGTAACGATTCCGTCAACGGTCAGCGTGTATGCCGGCAAATCTGAGAGACGCGTACGGAAGGAGGAAGTTCACGTTCACCTCCAATCCGGTTCCAGTCAGGTAGCGACAGAGTCGTCGACCTCTACAGTGTTTCCCATAAATGGGTCGAAGTCAGCAGCGACGAAGCAATGTGTGGTGTGCCAAGGAGGGTGTAGCAGTGTGGGATTCTGTAGTAAATTCCAAAGATTGGATGTCGGGGCAAGATGGACAGCGCTAAAGCAGAACAAGTTGTGTCGAAAGTGCCTGGCGAAGCATTTCGGAGCGTGTGCGGTTAAGCAAGCTTGCGGGAGAAACGGCTGCCCGTATATGCATCACGAGCTACTACATGACGATACCCGATACCGGCGAGCGGAGAGTTCTTCAATCTCAGATATCCAGAACGCTGCAAAAACACCTGCCGAACAGTGCAACACTCACGTCAACTTCGCCAGCAAAGTTCTTTTCCGATACGTTCCAGTTATCCTTCATGGACGAGGCAAGTTCGTTCGCACTTTCGCATTCTTGGACGAAGGCTCGTCGGCGACGTTGATGGAACACAGTTTGTTGGACGAATTAAGTCTTGAAGGCGAGTCGTTCCCCTTATGTCTCGGCTGGACGGTTGATCATCAACGTCAGGAGATGAAATCCATAATGCTAGCGCTGGAGATTTCTGGAACGCGCGATGCGGAGATGTACCGGATGTCGAAAGTTCACACAGTGGAGAGCCTTTCTCTACCACGGCAGACATTGAGGATGGAGGAGCTAGTATCAGCCTATCGGCACTTGGAAGGCGTGCCAGCGGATTCCTATCGAAATGTTCAGCCACGAATACTCATCGGCATGGACAACTGCCGCTTGGGTCACGCGTTGGATAGCAGAGAAGGAGGAAAGGAAGAACCGATCGCCACCAGAACTCGTCTAGGGTGGATAGTGTTCGGACCATGCTCAAAGACATCTCATCCAACGACGAACTTCACTGCGCACCACAGCCTTCACGTGTGCCCATGCTGCGAGCGAAGCGACGTAGATCTTCATAATATAGTGAAGGCGTATATGTCTCTGGACAGCACCGGGGTAACGAGTCCCGTCAAACCGTTGTTATCGAAAGACGACGAGCGAGCGGAACAGTTACTGAAATCATTGACGCATGTGAAAGGAAAACGGATAGAAACCGGTCTGCTCTGGCGTTGTGACGATCTAATCTGCTTGGAGAAGCGTATGCAGCGAGATCCTGTGTTGGCTGAGGCGGTGAAGGAGAAAATTCGGGACTACGAACGAGCCGGCTACATCGAAAAACTGACGGCAAGCCAACTAGCCGAGAAATTCGAACGGATTTGGTATCTCCCAATTTTTCCGGTGGTCAACCCTAACAAACCAAACAAGATGCGCTTAGTGTGGGACGCAGCCGCTAAAGTTTCGGGATTCAGCCTGAATTCATTTCTACTGGCAGGGCCGGATCAAGTAACCTCCTTGGTATCTGTGCTACAGCGCTTTCGAGAGTTTCGCGTTGCCATCACGGGCGATATTCGAGAAATGTTTCTCCAGATCTTGATGAACCGGCGCGATCAACAGTGTTTAAGGTTCGTATGGCGAAACGGTGAACAAGACCGCAACCCAGACGTTTACGTTACGAGAGTAATGACATTCGGAGCGACATGCTCGCCCAGCAGCGCGCAGTATGTTAAGAACTACAATGCGCAGCGGTTCCAAGACCAATTCCCGAGGGCAGCAGAGGCGATAATGAAGGAACATTATGTCGACGACATGCTCTCAAGCGTAGAGACGGAAGAGGAAGCGATACAGTTGGCGAAAGATGTGCGACACGTTCATTCGGAAGCAGGTTTCGAGATCCGGAACTGGCTGTCGAATTCGAGTCGAGTGCTGCTGGAGTTGAAGGCGAGTCCCGGTGAGAAAAGTTTGAACCTTTCGAGCGAGATGGCGAAGGAGAAAGTTCTCGCCTTATGGTGGTGTACAGCGACCGATACGTTCACCTTCAAGTTATCGCCGAGGATCAACGGTGAACTGCTGCGAGGTGACATCCTCCCAACGAAAAGGCAGATCCTCAGCACGCTTATGACGATCTACGATCCCCTGGGATTAATGGCGCATTTGCTAATGTTCCTGAAGATACTGCTGCAGGAAATTTGGCGGAGTGGTGTAGGCTGGGACGAGTCTGTCAAGAGCGAACAGCTAGTGAAATGGCAGACATGGTTACGGGTACTCCCGCAAGTGGAATCGGTCAGTGTGCCAAGGTGTTACCGACTAAAGACGAGCACGGGAGAGCGGAATACGATTCAGCTGCACGTGTTCGTGGATGCGTCGGAGAACGGCTTCGCTGCAGTCGCCTATCTGCGGTTCGAAGAAAATGGAAAAGTGGAATGTGCACTCGTCCGTGCAAAGACAAGAGTAGCCCCGTTGCGTTTTGTGTCGACACCCAGACTAGAACTACAAGCCGCAGTCATTGGAGCCCGCCTAGCGAACGACTCACAAGATGAAGCCCACGCAAAGGGCTTTCTGGACGGATTCACGCAACGTTCTCTGTTGGTTGAGCTACGATCACCGAAAGTACCATCAGTTCGTAGCGGTGCGGATCAGCGAGATGCTAGAGTTGACGGAGACGACGGAGTGGAACTGGGTCCCGACGAAGCTGAACATCGCTGACGACGCCACGAAGTGGCAGACGCTGCCGGATCTCTCTCCTACCAGCCGCTGGTTCCGTGGCACTGAGTTCCTGTGGGGACCGAAAGAAGGATGGCCTATCGTTGAGTCAAGGTTCGAACACACCGCAGAGGAGGAACGGTCTCATGTACATTTTCGCCGGAAGCGGTCAAAGAAGCCCCTCGTCACCGGACCCCTAACGCAAGAAGAACTAAAAAACGCGGAGTTATTCATCCTAAAGTCGGTACAAGATACTGAGTTCGCCGAAGAGAAAGCTTTGCTGCAGAAGCCGATGCCGGTACCGTGGAGGAACGCTTTACCGAAGCGTAGTCCGCTGTACAAGCTCAGTCCGTTCTTAGCGGAAGATGGACTGCTACAGATGCAAGGTCGCATAGATGAATGCGCTCATGTCGAGGAATGTACGAAGCATCCGATACTACTTCCCAAGCGACATTCAGTCACGGATCTCATCATAGCAAGTGTCCACGAAAAGTTCTGCCACATGAATCACCAGACGACGCTTAACGAAATCCGGCGTCGATTTCACGTTCCAGGATTGAGATCGGTCTACCGGCGTGTCCAAGGCCTTTGCCAGCTCTGCAAGATTCGCCGTGCGAAGCCAGAGCCCCCGGAGATGTCTGGTCTATCGTTCGGACGTTTACAACCCTTCTGTCGTCCTTTCTCCTATGTCGGCATCGATTATTTCGGACCAATGCACGTGGTTGTCGGCAGAAGGACCGAGAAACGATGGGGTGTACTAATAACATGTCTCACTGTCCGAGCGGTCGCTCACAGCCTTAACACGGACTCGTGCATCCTGGGCAATCGAAATTTCATCGCCAGAAGAGGTACCCCAGTTCAGATAGTTAGCGATCGTGGGACCAACTTCTTAGGAGCAAGTCGCGAGCTAAAAGAAGCCCTGTAGAAGGTGAACCAAGACAAGCTGATGGAACACTTTGTTACCGCTGATACGAAATGGACGTTTAACCCGCCCGCGTCGCCACATTTCGGCGGGGCCTGGGAACGTCTCGTTCAATCCGTGAAGAAAGCCCTGAAGCACCTCCAACTCACTCGCACACCCACTGACGAAATCCTTAGAAACACACTGACAGAAGTCGAACTCATTGTTAACTCTCGGCCTCTGACTGAATTACCGCTAGATGATGAGCTTTCCCAAGCGCTCACCCCAAATCACTTCCTGATGGGGTCGTCAAACGGTTCTAAGCCCCCGATCGCGTACGACGATAGTAACTACGTACTGAAGCACACCTGGAAGACATCGCAGGTCTACGCCAATCGATTTTGGCGACGCTGGGTAGCCGAGTACCTGCCCACGCTCACCCGGAGGACGAAATGGTTCAGCCGAGCCAAACCGATTGCTGAAGGAGATATCGTTGTCATCGTTGACGAGACGCTGCCAAGGAACTGCTGGCCGAAAGGTCGGGTGGTCCATGCAATCCGATCCAAGGATGGACAGGTTCGTCGTGCACTGGTGCAGACAGCAACCGGAGTTCTGGAGAGGCCAGCCGTGAAGATCGCAGTGTTAGACGTTGGCGCAAACGTGAGTTCTTCGGATCAGTGATCTCAAAGCACTGCGGGGGAGTGTCGCAACCGGTTATTGCGTCGCACCAACAAACCAACTACAAGTAGGTACCCTCGTCACCATTTCTTTGGTCACACGAAGTGCCCCCAACTAATTGATGCGCCACTGGCTGTCACTACAAAACGTGAGCAGAACGGAAGAACGAGGGAGTAAAGAAAAAAAAGGTTCTGACGACTGGAGGTGTGAACGAAAACGTGCGGCTATTAAAATTTGTTAGACTAACAGTTTACTTATATATCTATACACGAATAGTTACTAAAATTATTAAAAATTGGAACACTAAATAAAACTAAGTGAAAAATTAAAAGCATTATTAAAATTGTGAAGCTAAAACTTACGATCTAATAGTACGGTCCTAAGTACGGTCTAAAAACGAGGTTTGTATCATGCAATGACTAGCTGATACGTTATTAAAAACGAGGCTAAAAGTAATACCTTTCATATTTACGGTGCTCAGCTGCTGCCCGAATGTTTACGGGAGAATTCAACAAATAATTAACGAAAACATAACCGGAAACAATATTGTCACTGATTGCCTAGGAAAACGAGTTAAAAAAGAGGCATCAAACGTAAGTTTTTCGACTTATCTTTCATTCTTATATAAATTACCTATTATATACTATATCTTAGTCATTACATGCTGTATTGTACATTACCCACATAAACTCATGTAAAACCCATATACACATGTAAAATTTAGTATTAACTTAACCTAATAGTTATTCACTACCGTATAATTATGTTTCTCCGGTAGGAATTTTTTAACGTTACGTTGCGTACGCTACAATCTACAAAATATACGTTATCAAATCGGAAAAAACTGTCTTTCTCGTTGCATTTGCAACAGTTATGCAGAACGCGAATGCCGGTGCGATGCGATTCGCCTTACCGTGGTGAAATGTACAGCTCTTTTTAGGCGAAGTAGAGCTATACATTTCAACACATTCCGTCTTGCCGAATCGCATCGCGCCGTTATTTGCGTTCTGCATGACTGTAGCCAAACACTAAGCGACGCAAACACGTAATAATAGTCAGGGTATGCATGTAGATAAAGATAATTATAATTAATTTGGATTATAGCGCAAAACGAGAAAATATTAACTCTTCAAATATTAATTTGTGTTCTTCAAATTTCAGTTGTTCAATTTTATATCCGATGAAATGTCTGTTTATTATCTGATGAAGCTCTTATATTGGCCAAATGATGCATTCCCAATTTACTAGGTCCATAACTCTGTCGACCGTGCTTGGGAAAGCGCGGTATAACGACCAATCAGAGGTCGAATTTTGTGTTTTGACAAGGCTTAAGAATTTTCAATAGTACAATAGTTCGAATAATAAAATTGCAATTTCATGCATTTGGTAAGAATCTAAGAAGATTTTCTAATCGATTGCTGCAAAAACGGAGGAAATCCATCGAAAACTAACCGATTTATTAGCATTTGAAATTGGACATATTTCTCACTTTTTTCAGTTTTAGATTTTCATTTCACATCCCTATGTAGCCGAACTTCCTGAGAGAAGTATTCTACTTCAAAAAAAAACAACAGATAAATATTTTCTTACTGCCATGAAAAAAATCCCTTCAGCAGCTCAACCGCAGTGATTACCGGACGTAGAGTGGTGTTGATTCGAGTAAACAATAACCAATAGAACCTATATTAATCAGCATCCACAAGCAGGCACACCTGCCTGTGCTTGGTGTTGACAGAGAACCGCGCACAAGACAAACTTACCTGTGGCGAACAGAATTGCTTCGGTCCAATTAAATTGTTGCGAGATACTTTTGACGGCGAACGAAACCGTCTCGAAGGACGGAATGAACTTTTCCGTTTGCTGGAATGATACAAATGAAAACAGAAAATGAAATGAGAGAATTGCTCTGAGCGAACTTTCGGGAACAGATTCCAGAAAATTATGATTTCTACGATACAAACAAAAAAAAAACAACTTGGCCGCAAAGGAACTTCTTCCGTATCCGGTGTGGCATTCCACGGCTGTACTAGCTAGCAAAGGTATTACTTTTACCTGAACGAACCGAATTGCTTCTGGGTGGCTCCGGGAGGAGGGAACCTTTTCCGAGTGGAGTGAAATTCAAAGTCAAAGTCATGGGAATAAGCTTGTGTTTTGGTAATTAAGGAAGTTTGCTGGAAGTTGTAGGAGGGTTGGTTGGCTGGGTTGGCTGTGCAAAAATGCGAAATCACATGACCCTTTCGACTCAGTTTGTTGAGCTTTGCTTTGTGTGGGTGTGTGTTTGTGTTATTTATTTTTGAAACTAGAAAGTCTTTTTAACTCATTTGAAGGCAGACAGAGTTAGTGTTGCTAAAGGGCGTTTACATTAAGAATGATTTAATGTAATGATTCTGAGCGTTCGGTTAGAAGAAAATCCATGCTTAGAAAACTGAATATTTTTCACAGGTAGAGGAATTTTTTAGCTTGTAGGGTAATTTTCTAAATGGGTGTATACATTTGAGCATACACTTTAATTCAAGTATTGTAACTCAGATCATTTATCATTTATCATTTTATCATTCATAGGAGAACTCTCTATAATTGATAAATGCTTTGCTAAGCAATACAAAGGATATTAATAATAAAAGAATAATTTTATGTAAAATAAGTTAAAAATAATAAATTTGGAATTAAAAAACGAAAAGTTGAAAACTTGGAGTCATAACAAAACTTTTGGTAAAAAGTCCAGCATGAAGAATTGTGACAATTTTGACGTTGGACTATCGTCTATATCGAAGTTGGGCGCCTGAATTGGAAAATTTTGTAATTCAACCAAGGAAAACCAGGGAAAAGTGGTCAGGTTTTGATCGTTTATATATCAGTCGTTTTTTTTTCAGAATACCGAGGTTTTGGCATCAACCGATCAGAAATTCTTCTACGGTTAAATTCATGTAACAAAAACAATCTATTGTTTGAGATACACTATTGAAAAATTGGTTAATAACATCGATTGTCTAAATCATACCCAGCAACCAATCACCACCTGTTTTCCCCAGCACAGCCGACACTAATGGAGACAACCCATCTGACTTTGTAAGCGATTTGTTGTTGTTGTTGTTTTACTAGAGGCCATTTTCAGTTTCCGATGCATTTTTTACTTTCTTTACCATTCCCTATTCTTCTAAACTCCTCCCTCTTTCCGAATAACTGACGAAACCTTGATATATAAGGTACCATTCAAACATTTCACCCCATCATTTACATTCCAAAACTCTACCGGTATCACACGCACGCCATAGAATTGAATTTGTCATTCGTGCGTTGACCGGCAAAGCGGACGGTTTTTTTTCTGGAGCAGCAGAAAGCGGGTGGTGGCAAATATTGGTCGAGAAAGTAGAAAGTAGAAAGTAGAAAGAAGAAAGTAGAAAGTAGAAAGTAGAAAGTAGAAAGTATAAGGTAGAAAGTAGAAAGTAGAAAGTAGAAAGTAGAAAGTAGAAAGAAGAAAGTAGAAAGTAGAAAGTAGAAAGTAGAAGTAGAAAGTAGAAAGTAGAAAGTAGAAAGTAGAAAGTAGAAAGTAGGAAGTAGAAAGTAGAAAGTAGAAAGTAAAAAGTAGAAAGTAGAAAGTAGAAAGTAGAAAGTAGAAAGTAGAAAATAGAAAATAGAAAATAGAAAAAGAAAATAGAAAGTAGAAAGTGGAAAGTAGAAAGTAGAAAGTAGAAAGAAGAAAGTAGAAAGTAGAAAGTAGAGAGTGAAAAGTAGAAAGTAGAAAGAAGAAATTAGAAAAAAGAAAGTAAAAATTCAAAAGTAGAAAGTAGAAAGAAGAAAGTAAAAAGTAGAAAGAAGAAAGTAGAAAGTGAAAAGTAGAAAGTAGAAAGGAAGTGAAAAGTAGAGTAGTAGAAAGTGGAAAGTAGAAAGAAGAAAGTAGAAAGTAGATAGTAGAAAGTAGAAAGTAGAAAGTAGAAAGTAGAAAGTAGAAAGTAGAAAGTAGAGAGAAGAAAGTAGAAAGTAGAAAGTAGAAAGCGGAAAGTAGAAAGTAGAAAGTAGAAAGTAGAAAGTAGAAAGTAGAAAGTAGAAAGTAGAAAGTAAAAAGTAATATGTGGAAAGTAGAAAGTAGAAAGTAGAGAGTGGAAAGTAGAAAGTAGAAAGTATAAAGTAGAAAGTATAAAGTAGAAAGTAGAAAGCAGAAAGTAGAAAGCAGAAAGTAGATATTAGAATGTGGAAAGTAGAAAGTAGAAAGTAAAAAGTAGAAAGTAGAAAGTAGAAAGTAGAAAGTAGAAAGTAGAAGGTAGAAAGTAGAAGGAAGAGAGTAGAAAGTAGAAAGTAGAAAGTAATATGTAGAAAGTGGAAAGTAGAGAGTAAAAAGTAGAAATTAGAAAAAAGAAAGTAAAAAGTAGGAAATAGAAAGTAGAAAGTAGAAAGTAGAAAGAAGAAGTAGAAAGTAGAAAGTAGAAAGTAGAAAGTAGAAAGTAGAAAGTAGAAATTAGAAAGTAGAAAGTAGAAAGTAGAAAGTAGAAAGTAGAGAATAGAAAGTAGAAAGTAGAAAGTAGAAACTAGAAAGTAGAAAGTAGAAAGTAGAAAGACAATACAAAAAACAAAATACAAAATACAAAATACAAAATACAAATTACAAAATGCAAAATACAAAATACAAAATACAAAATACAAAATACAAAATACAAAATACAAAATACAAAATACAAAATACAAAATACAAAATACAAAATACAAAATACAAAATACAAAATACAAAATACAAAATACAAAATACAAAATACAAAATACAAAACACAAAACACAAAATACAAAATACAAAATACATAATACAAAATACAAAATACAAAATACAAAATACAAAATACAAAATACAAAATACAAAATACAAAATACAAAATACAAAATACAAAATACAAAATACAAAATACAAAATACAAAATACAAAATACAAAATACAAAATACAAAATACAAAATACAAAATACAAAATACAAAATACAAAATACAAAATACAAAATACAAAACACAAAACACAAAATACAAAATACAAAATACAAAATACAAAATACAAAATACAAAATACAAAATACAAAATACAAAATACAAAATACAAAATACAAAATACAAAATACAAAATACAAAATACAAAATACAAAATACAAAATACAAAACACAAAACACAAAACACAACATACAAAATACAAAATACAAAATACAAAATACAAAATACAAAATACAAAACACAAAATACAAAATACAAAATACAAAATACAAAATACAAAATACAAAATACAAAATACAAAATACAAAATACAAAATACAAAATACAAAATACAAAATACAAAATACAAAATACAAAATACAAAATACAAAATACAAAATACAAAATACAAAATACAAAATACAAAATACAAAATACAAAATACAAAATACAAAATACAAAATACAAAATACAAAACACAAAATACAAAATACAAAATACAAAATACAAAATACAAAATACAAAATACAAAATACAAAATACAAAATACAAAATACAAAATACAAAATACAAAATACAAAATACAAAATACAAAATACAAAATACAAAATACAAAATACAAAATACAAAATACAAAATACAAAATACAAAATACAAAATACAAAATACAAAATACAAAATACAAAATACAAAATACAAAATACAAAATACAAAATACAAAATACAAAATACAAAGTACAAAATACAAAATACAAAATACAAAATACAAAATACAAAATACAAAATACAAAATACAAAATACAAAATACAAAATACAAAATACAAAATACAAAATACAAAATACAAAATACAAAATACAAAATACAAAATACAAAATACAAAATACAAAATACAAAATACAAAATACAAAATACAAAATACAAAATACAAAATACAAAATACAAAATACAAAATACAAAATACAAAATACAAAATACAAAATACAAAATACAAAATACAAAATACAAAATACAAAATACAAAATACAAAATACAAAATACAAAATACAAAATACAAAATACAAAATACAAAATACAAAATACAAAATACAAAATACAAAATACAAAATACAAAATACAAAATACAAAATACAAAATACAAAATACAAAATACAAAATACAAAATACAAAATACAAAATACAAAATACAAAATACAAAATACAAAATACAAAATACAAAATACAAAATACAAAATACAAAATACAAAATACAAAATACAAAATACAAAATACAAAATACAAAATACAAAATACAAAATACAAAATACAAAATACAAAATACAAAATACAAAATACAAAATACAAAATACAAAATACAAAATACAAAATACAAAATACAAAATACAAAATACAAAATACAAAATACAAAATACAAAATACAAAATACAAAATACAAAATACAAAATACAAAATACAAAATACAAAATACAAAATACAAAATACAAAATACAAAATACAAAATACAAAATACAAAATACAAAATACAAAATACAAAATACAAAATACAAAATACAAAATACAAAATACAAAATACAAAATACAAAATACAAAATACAAAATACAAAATACAAAATACAAAATACAAAATACAAAATACAAAATACAAAATACAAAATACAAAATACAAAATACAAAATACAAAATACAAAATACAAAATACAAAATACAAAATACAAAATACAAAATACAAAATACAAAATACAAAATACAAAATACAAAATACAAAATACAAAATACAAAATACAAAATACAAAATACAAAATACAAAATACAAAATACAAAATACAAAATACAAAATACAAAATACAAAATACAAAATACAAAATACAAAATACAAAATACAAAATACAAAATACAAAATACAAAATACAAAATACAAAATACAAAATACAAAATACAAAATACAAAATACAAAATACAAAATACAAAATACAAAATACAAAATACAAAATACAAAATACAAAATACAAAATACAAAATACAAAATACAAAATACAAAATACAAAATACAAAATACAAAATACAAAATACAAAATACAAAATACAAAATACAAAATACAAAATACAAAATACAAAATACAAAATACAAAATACAAAATACAAAATACAAAATACAAAATACAAAATACAAAATACAAAATACAAAATACAAAATACAAAATACAAAATACAAAATACAAAATACAAAATACAAAATACAAAATACAAAATACAAAATACAAAATACAAAATACAAAATACAAAATACAAAATACAAAATACAAAATACAAAATACAAAATACAAAATACAAAATACAAAATACAAAATACAAAATACAAAATACAAAATACAAAATACAAAATACAAAATACAAAATACAAAATACAAAATACAAAATACAAAATACAAAATACAAAATACAAAATACAAAATACAAAATACAAAATACAAAATACAAAATACAAAATACAAAATACAAAATACAAAATACAAAATACAAAATACAAAATACAAAATACAAAATACAAAATACAAAATACAAAATACAAAATACAAAATACAAAATACAAAATACAAAATACAAAATACAAAATACAAAATACAAAATACAAAATACAAAATACAAAATACAAAATACAAAATACAAAATACAAAATACAAAATACAAAATACAAAATACAAAATACAAAATACAAAATACAAAATACAAAATACAAAATACAAAATACAAAATACAAAATACAAAATACAAAATACAAAATACAAAATACAAAATACAAAATACAAAATACAAAATACAAAATACAAAATACAAAATACAAAATACAAAATACAAAATACAAAATACAAAATACAAAATACAAAATACAAAATACAAAATACAAAATACAAAATACAAAATACAAAATACAAAATACAAAATACAAAATACAAAATACAAAATACAAAATACAAAATACAAAATACAAAATACAAAATACAAAATACAAAATACAAAATACAAAATACAAAATACAAAATACAAAATACAAAATACAAAATACAAAATACAAAATACAAAATACAAAATACAAAATACAAAATACAAAATACAAAATACAAAATACAAAATACAAAATACAAAATACAAAATACAAAATACAAAATACAAAATACAAAATACAAAATACAAAATACAAAATACAAAATACAAAATACAAAATACAAAATACAAAATACAAAATACAAAATACAAAATACAAAATACAAAATACAAAATACAAAATACAAAATACAAAATACAAAATACAAAATACAAAATACAAAATACAAAATACAAAATACAAAATACAAAATACAAAATACAAAATACAAAATACAAAATACAAAATACAAAATACAAAATACAAAATACAAAATACAAAATACAAAATACAAAATACAAAATACAAAATACAAAATACAAAATACAAAATACAAAATACAAAATACAAAATACAAAATACAAAATACAAAATACAAAATACAAAATACAAAATACAAAATACAAAATACAAAATACAAAATACAAAATACAAAATACAAAATACAAAATACAAAATACAAAATACAAAATACAAAATACAAAATACAAAATACAAAATACAAAATACAAAATACAAAATACAAAATACAAAATACAAAATACAAAATACAAAATACAAAATACAAAATACAAAATACAAAATACAAAATACAAAATACAAAATACAAAATACAAAATACAAAATACAAAATACAAAATACAAAATACAAAATACAAAATACAAAATACAAAATACAAAATACAAAATACAAAATACAAAATACAAAATACAAAATACAAAATACAAAATACAAAATACAAAATACAAAATACAAAATACAAAATACAAAATACAAAATACAAAATACAAAATACAAAATACAAAATACAAAATACAAAATACAAAATACAAAATACAAAATACAAAATACAAAATACAAAATACAAAATACAAAATACAAAATACAAAATACAAAATACAAAATACAAAATACAAAATACAAAATACAAAATACAAAATACAAAATACAAAATACAAAATACAAAATACAAAATACAAAATACAAAATACAAAATACAAAATACAAAATACAAAATACAAAATACAAAATACAAAATACAAAATACAAAATACAAAATACAAAATACAAAATACAAAATACAAAATACAAAATACAAAATACAAAATACAAAATACAAAATACAAAATACAAAATACAAAATACAAAATACAAAATACAAAATACAAAATACAAAATACAAAATACAAAATACAAAATACAAAATACAAAATACAAAATACAAAATACAAAATACAAAATACAAAATACAAAATACAAAATACAAAATACAAAATACAAAATACAAAATACAAAATACAAAATACAAAATACAAAATACAAAATACAAAATACAAAATACAAAATACAAAATACAAAATACAAAATACAAAATACAAAATACAAAATACAAAATACAAAATACAAAATACAAAATACAAAATACAAAATACAAAATACAAAATACAAAATACAAAATACAAAATACAAAATACAAAATACAAAATACAAAATACAAAATACAAAATACAAAATACAAAATACAAAATACAAAATACAAAATACAAAATACAAAATACAAAATACAAAATACAAAATACAAAATACAAAATACAAAATACAAAATACAAAATACAAAATACAAAATACAAAATACAAAATACAAAATACAAAATACAAAATACAAAATACAAAATACAAAATACGAAATACAAAATACAAAATACAAAATACAAAATACAAAATACAAAATACAAAATACAGAATACAAAATACAAAATACAAAATACAAAATACAAAATACAAAATATCAAATACAAAATACAAAATACAAAATACAAAGCACAAAATACAAATAACAAAACATAAAATTTTGTGAAATCGAAAACTGGTTGTGCTTCGCAAAATTTTCAACATACAAAGCAAAAAACTGATGCCTAGTTCCGCTATTGGAACTTGGCCGTCTTTTTACTATGCAAAGATTCCATTAGTGTACATTACATTTGTGAAATTTTAGGTTCCTGCTGATACTAAGCGTTCTTTCGAGCCGGGTGATTCGAACATTCGACCAGCATCGTACCTCGAGACCAGCTGGGAGAGGTCTATAGTACACAAAGTATAAAGAAGTTAATTTTTATACGAGATACGGGGCATCGACTGACAGGTTTTGAAATATTAATCCACAAACGTAAATGAATTTAAACCAGTTCTCAGTCCCCGTTCGATACCCAAAGCGATTTGTAACGTTTGCAATCAATAGCGTGTCAAACTGCAAAGTCACACAATGAACATCAACGGAAATAGACCGAAAAATCGCTCCACGCGGCATGGGGCCGAATCGATTTGCTATGCGACTGGCGTCTTCACTTCGCACTGTTCGCTCCAAATTGAAAACGAGGATTTCTAAAGATACTTCGTAATAGATTAGACCATTAGCATAACGAGAGCTGCGACAGGTTTATGCCATTCGTTGACAGCACGCAGCCCCTGATTCGGAGAGGGTCTCCTTTCGTTACGGTCCTCTGTGGTGGAAAGGATGAGTCTTCCTTTTTTGTGCCTTATCTAATCTAGAGCAAAGAAGGGAGAAATCTCCGAATGAAAAACTTGGTGGGATATAACGTGACGGAATGTTAGGAGTTTCTTGTGCGCTGTGCTGCGCGTGTGGAATAGCTGCAGCATTGTGTTGTCGCAGACTGTTTCGGTGACGAGTTCGATGCGGCATAAAGTATTTCATTTCGACTTGAATGTTTCTCTTATAAATTGATCATAATGGTAGCTCGATGGGAGTTATGTTCCAGTTTAGTATTGTGGTGGTTTTTTGCTGTGTTGTAAAACAGAGTCTTTATTTCTCGACTTGACGAACACAAAAGAGAATGTTCTTATCATTTGATGGGGGAAAGAGTGTGTTCGTGTGAGGGTTGCCGACCTGAATTACCTCCAGGCGCTGTTTATTTTTCTCGTATTTTTGCTCCTTTTTTGGCTTATTTTGAAGGGATGACAAAGTTTGTTTTTGCTACCTGCCTGGAGTCTGCCATTATAGTCAAAATAAACTGCCGATGCTGGAAGTGATAGAACATATTTCTTGAAGTTTTATCAGTTGGGGATAAAGTATGACAAGTCCAATTTGATTACGTTGTAGAAATTTCCCACCAGGCACTAAGGATGTGTTACGCTTTACAATTTGTTTGAAGCCATAGGCAGAAATTCTGATGCGGCAGCATTTTTCACTTAGAAATGAAATCAAACGGAGCACAGAGAAACCTCTTGATTTTTTCTCTCCAACAATTTGTCAATGATACACCGTGCCTGGCAAGCTCTTATTTTTTTCCCATCTCTGCATCGTTCAATGGCCAATCCAATGCATCCCGTATCACTGTCAAATCGAACGAACTAAAACGCTACAGACTACGCATCGATCTTATAACTTACCTTCATCCGAGGACAAGGCCAGAAAAGCACCGTCTTCCGGTACAGCTCGGACAAGTGTTTCGATAAGCTGTCACAGTATCCTATGAAACTGTCATTTCCGTCGTGCGGAGCCGTATAGAGCACCGTCGAGACGAACGGGTCCGACAGCCAGCGGTCGAAACTGACCATATCTGTTGAATGGAAACGGAGAGAAAGAGAGTGTATGAAATAAAAAAAGGAGAATCAAGTCACATTTCATTTCACGATGGACGAGGAAAATTGAACTGGATTAAGGCTTTTCTTGCTTCACGTCATGTTATGACTTGATGGACTTGGCCATGGCAGCTCAACCAGTGCGAAATGGATTCTATCTCTATACCTAAATATACGCAACTATACTCTGCTGAACAAGGGACAGCGAGAGAGAGAGAGAGAGAGAGAGAGAGAGAGAGAGAGAGAGAGACAAATCCGGGTGGGAGATTGTGATTCGAGCATAATTCGATAGGATGTTGAATGGAGCGAACGATATTCTATTTTGTCACAGTTGAGCGCCGCCGGTAAATGCATTAAGTCTATAAAATTAATATTAATAAAACTTAATTTATTTTTCAGTACTGATGTTCGGATTGAGATGTTTGCTGATGAAAATTTTCACATCGAATTATTCGGTTTACATGGGTTTTGATTGAGTAATCAGTTTAAATTGCGAAAAACGTATGTATCTGACTTCTTATATGAGTATGGATCTATTCAAAAAGAAGAGGCACCAATTTAAATATGAATGAAAGTTTAACTCTAGCACTCAAAGCACAAAGTGAACAGTTAAAAGCTGCTTTCAACCAGTCTAATTACAAGCGCTCTAATTCTGCAGCATCCATTCGCACTGTGTGTTGCTTTCTACTCCATTTTCTAATTGAACATTTACAATGTTAAGCAGGACCTTCTATCCACTTTGAATCGGTTATAATAAAATGAAATTATATAATCCTACCTTTCCAGTACCGAAAGCGAACCCGTCTTTGGCTGACTTCACAGTCCTCCTTGCTGGTGAGAAATAGTTTCACAAAATCTTGAAATTCGCTTTGATATGTCTCAATGCTGGTCGGTGAGGACTGATGCGCTGCCACCACTATCACCACCAGGACCTCACCCGACTGTGACTGTGCTGGCCGCATTTCGGTACTCGAGTTCTGTGTAGCTTGTACAATAACACTGATATCGCTACTAGTGCTGCTGTTACCGTTTCTTAGGGTGCTTGCAGGAGCAACAGCATCAGATTCACTATGCCACTGGCCACGATTCGGCGTGAACAATAGAACACGTGCCTCAGTTGGCAGCAGCACTCTGAAAAGACCACAAATGACTAGGACGGTGGTGGTGAGAACAGGGAAAACTGCGGGAGTCAGCAGTCTTTGGCTGGGAGCAGCACCTCGTTCCGAGAGCCTCATGTGGAAAATTATGACGACTGGGATTGCACTGGCGCTTTCAAATGATTACGATATTTTTATTGCCGCCCCTGCCGTGGAGATGGTTTGGGTTTGGGTAAGAAGCGCAAAAACCGACATGATTTCGTTATGCTAGGTTCGACCATTGTCAGCAAATTCGGTACCAGCACTAGTCTTTCGGCGGAATTTGCGTTTCATTGTTTGCAATTATACCGACGGATTGTTAACACTCAATAGCGGGTCTTTGTTATTCGTTTCTCCAGCATTCCTTCCTAGCCTCAAGCGGATCAGATTGAACGATTGTGTATGTTGCAACCTAAAGCTGTCTCGAAATTCGGTCGCTTGTCAGCACGAAAACTCCCACGGCTGTTTACACATTCTGTGCTAAGAAAATATTGCCGATCGGTTCGCTGAAATGGCGGCATTCGAAGTTAAGTAATAATACTTCGCCGAGTTTTATTTATTCCAATCTCTCCGCTGGCACTTGATGGGACTGTTATCGTGTGATGCCATCTGAAAAATAGCGAAAAAAACAGTAGCGATAAGCGAAAATGTTACATAGGAGAATTCGATATTGTTTCAGATATGTCATTCTCAAGTTGCTTGAATTTGAGTTGTGGGAAGATCCGACAACACGAGCAATTTCCAGTAAATCAACCGAAAAAGTATACCACGATAAACAAACTCAAAACATAACGCCTTCCTATCACGAGAGTTTAGTAAACATGTGTTAGAAATCATATCAGTAGTGTTTCTGAATTTTATTAGCATTAATCGTCAGGCTCATCTGAAATTGAACAAATCTCTGGTCTATCATTAATCAATACTTTCAAAACACAAAACTTCACGCAAATGCTTTTTGAACCTTTGTTGACGCAGGAACGATATTGTTAGTTATCAAGCTTCATGTTGTTTACTTGAAGCTTCGATATGAATGAACTATGTGCTTTTTTACTGAATTGCCACCCATATTGAATAACATATCAGTGTTCAGCGTTGACGTTGAAGTGTGTTGGCAAAGTTACTTTTTTGGGCTCTTTGCTGGTTCGACGCACCGAAGAAAAGTTCGGTGATATCGTTCAACTGGAAGAGTTTTATTTTTTTGCTTCGTGACATATATGTGTGGGGGAGCTGATTTGGCACACACCCATGTCCGCATTAATTGGTCTGGTTGAGAGATTTATGGGTGGCGGTCGAAGAAAGAAGATATTCCGTTTGTTTTAGGCTCGACTGCGCTTTGCTCCTCGGGGCCTCTGAGGAAAGTATGTTTTTTTTTCTAATTTTATTTCACGCGTGTTTTTACGCGAGAGCACTTTTTGCGACATTCTCTCTTTTTATTGTACTCCCCATTGTATGTTCCATTTCGTCTGTACAAAAATAAATAATTGGACGTACATATTCCGAAACATTAGGTCGTACGAAAGTTTTCATAAAAGATTCTAAAGAGATTTTCGGTGTTTTGTTAAAACTCTTCAAGGTAAAACTATGGTTATTCAGAATGTTTTTTTGCATTCTGGAATTCGTCATTTGAGCAAAAAGGAGTTAAAATAATTCTAGATAAGGATGTTACGCTTGGTTTGATTTTGATAAAAAATGTGAATGTTGAGAATGTTGGCGAGTGAAGCAGCTGGAGAGTAGCCTGAATCAATGACTATCATGTAACAAAACGGGATTAGAGAAACAATGGTTTAGCGTGCTCACGTTACTCACTCTCAATACAGGTTGCGTTGTAGTAGAAATATGAGTATGGAAAAATATGGAACATAGAGAACAACGTGAAAGTGTTTTCTTGCTACTATTAGCGATATTCCAGTTCATGCGTGCAGCTGCTTCTTTTCTAGAACCAGGTACAGTAACAAAATCCTATTCCCACAGATAGACAGACATTCGATACAACCATCCAGCCAGCCTGAAATAGTATATTATTCCGACATTCCTTTGTTGGAACAAAGTGCTGATACTAGACACCTTATTTCCCGTGGAAGAAACGACGACCGGATGTCAACGAAATAAGTAGATAACAAAAAAAAGAATAGTGATAAAGTTTTCAAAGACAAGAATAAAATAACTAGAGAAGAACAAAAAGAAAAATTCAAAAAAATTGTTCCTCTCCGGGGTTTCTGTAGTTTAGGTGTCAGTAGGATTTGTTTATTAAAATCTATCTAGCAATAGACTTGAATCCGGGCGGCCGTTTTTTTATACGCACGTAGGCGAATGGTGTATTAAAAGTCTCTGGCAAAGGCCATAAAGATTAACTTAGCCTTTTTCTCGAGAAGACGAAGCTTAACGCTTAACGAAATTTGGAGATAAAATTTTCCCATATTATCGACTGGCATTCTACTAAACAGTAATACAGAAACCTACTATTGAAAACAAACTAAAAATCAATGGTTATGAGAGGGGTTTGAACCCTAAAACCCTTGTTTCGGCTGTACCACTAAGATACACTTAGACTTAAGACTTAGACTTTGTTGGCTAACGGACCGTTCACCGGTGTAGGGCCGAACGAATTAGAGATGTCCAGCTTCTTTTGTCTGGGGCAGCCGTTCTTCAGTCTCCTCGTACACCAGCAGATCGTGCATCCTCTTCCACCGCGCACATCCACCGTGTGCGAGGCCTACCACGGAGTCGACAGCTTCTTCCTGGTTCTCTACTGAAGATAGTTTTGGCGGCTCTATCGTCAGGCATTCTGGCTACATGTCCAGCCCACTGAAGCCTGCCCCGCTGTATTACCTTTACTATATCAGCATATTTGTATACCTGGTACAACTCGTGGTTCATGCATCTGCACCACACTCCATCTTCTAGTTTACCGCCAAGTATCGATCGTAGAACTTTACGCTCAAAAACTCCGAGCACCCGTCGATCAGCTTCCTTCAGCGTCCATGCTTCATGTCCGTAAAGGGCCACCGGGAGTATCAGCGTCCTATACAGCTCTAGTTTTGTGCAAGTTTGCAAACTACGGGACATTTGCTAGTTACGTAGTCCGTAGAAGGCCTTGTTCGCAGATGCAACTCGTCGTTTCACTTCACGGCTTATATCGTTGTCACATGTCACAAGCGTACCAAGATAAACGAATTCGTCAATCACTTCAAATCGTTCCCCATCTATCTCCACCTCAGCACCAACACAACGGGGACTCCCACGCTCTCTGCCAGCTACCGTGTATTTCGTTTTGGCAGAGCTAATGACAAGTCCTAATCTCGCTGCTCCTCTCTTAAAAGCTACGAAGGCCTCCTTCACGGCCTCACGGTTGATACCGATGATATCGACGTTGTCCGCAAATCCAAGAAGCATGTGAGATCATGATCGTACCGTTTCTTTCCACGTTTGCTCTTCGTACTGCACCTTCAAGAGCGATGTTGAACAGTAAGTTTGAAAGCGCATCCCCCTGCTTCAGTCCCACGGCGTTCCCACGGCGGGCTCTATTTTCGGCAGCTCTTGCACCCCTGTGCCTCTCTCTGTTCTGACGCGTAGCCGCAGTAAGCATGCGGCTCCTGGCACGGTTCTTCTTTTCTGTCGCTCTCCGGCACTCGGCATCGAACCAGCCATTAGGCTGTCTTCCACGCGTCGTACCTACCACCTCTCTCGCAGTCGTTTGAATGGCGCCGTGAATACTGCTCCACAGCCCATTTATGTCTTCCACTCCTTCCTCCTGCTGTTTTGCGATCCGTTCAACCAGCTCTCTGACGTATTCTACTGCCATGCCATCAGCTTTCAACCGCTGAATGCTGAAACGCGTCATACTCTCTGTGCGAGATTTCAGCACGTCCGACAACCGTGCGCGGATCTTTCAAACGACAAGACCATTATGGTCAGAGTCAATGTTCAAACATCCGAAATGTGCCGACCGTCAATCAGTACGTGACCGATTTGGATGCCTCCAGGTGTGTTTTCGAATATTCAAACGTGGAAAATAGGAGCTACATATGGCCATTCCTCTGGCCGTGGCAAAGTTTATCAGCCTCAGGCCGTTTTCATTGGTTGACGAGTGGAGGCTATGCCTTCCAATGATCGGACGGAAGAATTCTTCCCTCCCAACCTGTGCGTTTGCGTCTCCGATGACGACTTTCACGTCGTGTTTTGGGCACTAGTCATAGATTCGCTTAAGCTTGTCATAGAACTCATCTTTGACTTCATCGGAATTGTCGTTGATTAAACTGTAGTTGAAGAATTCGCCCTCAATCCTCAACAAGCATATACGGTCATTTACGGGCCTCCACCGGATGACTCTTGTTTTCTGATTTCCCAGCACTACTACACAAACTGACTCCCCGTTCCGCTACTTTGCCGCCACTGTAGTAGATGTGGTACTTGAAAGAAGTGCGTGCAATAGGGTATACTGCACGGAATTTGGCCACCGTTTCTCCTGAATCGCTGCGATTTCGACTCCCTGTCGCTGTAGTTCTCGAGCAAGCAAGCCAGCCGGCGCTGGTTCATTGAGAGATCGGACGTTCCAAGTACCCAATTTCCAATCGTTTACCTTAATCTTTTCCCGTGTTTATAGCCTAGGTCTTTGCCGATGGATCCATTCCGTATTTCTAATTTCGTTGTTCGTGGTTGAAGAAAGGTTTCGGTATGCTACCTTACCAGGGTCGCGATATCTACATCCTGATGATGGGGCTGCCATTTTAGGTGTAGCTGGCGGGATACAGCATTCCATAATTCAGCCGCCCGCTCCGGGTTAGACGCTGTTGTACGCCGCCCCTAATAGGGGGATACAGCCGCGTACGACCCCTTTCCCAGTCAGCATACGACCATAGTTTCCACCGGAGGTTGGTTACCCGATCTCCGCTAAGGTTACTCGTATTCCGGTCGGCACCACGTGGAAATTGGGATAGGAGTGGCTGGAAAGAGGTGAATGGCCACATTAGGGTCTCAAGTTACACGTGTTCAGCCATGTGCCAACCACTGAGATACACTAATTGTTGTTAATGGTAAAATAAAAAAAAATCGATAAACGAAAAAAATGAACCCTATCAATAAAACTTACCAATCGACTCAATTCGACGAATTGAACAATTTTTGCAAGTGTTTGTGAACGTGTGTTAGTATGTTGCTTATATGTGTTATATCCAGGACTGGAATTCACCTCAGTGCAGACAAAGCTACACAAATTTGTACACAACACATTTGCCATTAAACCATGTGTGTCACTCCCGATATTTCTTTTGTGTTCTCTTTTCCCCATTCGCTCTTTTGCATTTTTTCGCACCAAAAAAATACGACTGAGTACTCTTTGTGCATTTGCCCAAATGTGCGACACCACACATTGTGCCTTTCTTTGTGTGTTGCTTGGGGCAATGATTATCGGATTTGACTAACGTGTGCAATAATCTATGACATTTATATGTATGCTAATATTGGTTTATGTTGTTTTTTTGGCACATAATTTACTCGGCCTTCTTAATGTTGGATGTATTGGTGCGGTGTAATTATTCCATTTCCTACGCGGTATGTTCATTTTGGTATAACGATTCCAATTTCGAATTTCGTTTAGGAGTAGGGCTCAAAAGTTTTGTCTTCGAAAAAAGTCCCCATACTAAACTTCAGCTAAAATAAACTTCGGGAACATGTTAGCATTATTTTTTGACCGATGAAAAATATGCACTGGTAGTTCATAAATTTGTCAATATCAAGAATGTTTGATGCCAAATGTCTTAAAAATGCATGAAACGTCGAGATTTGGTGTTATCCATGAACAAAAATTCAAAAAGTCGACTTTCTTGGAATAAAAAAATTTTGAGCTGCGGCCAGTGGAACGTATAGGAAAATGAGACCTTCAAGTCTCGTTTATCAATAAAGCTCAACAGTTTCGTCTACTCAAAAAATTTATTCAATTTCAGCTCAATCGGACTCCGGGAAGAGATGGCTTAAAGCGGTCAATGCTTCACTTTTCGACTGAGCGAACTTCTGAATGCGATTAAGGACAACTTTCTGCCATTCAAGTCATTACCACCCTAATGAACAGTATCAGTAGTGAATGCATGTAGCGCTTGTATATGAATACCGGGACAGTAACATGTCTGAACATGCATAATATTTCCTAAGAAACACGTCCACGCCATTGAGAATCATGTTCAAATGAATTCTCAAAAATGTATATGGCCCTTGTACACTAGTCTACTTCCCTCTCCTTCTCAAATTCTTCTTATATTTTCCGAAATCCATTTGTTTCGGCTGAAAAATTTCGAAAAATCAATTTCTTGGTTTCTTTTCTCTACTATTTTTTCTACCCGCAACGCAACGCAAACCGCTCAAACTGAAGCTCTTTGTACTCACACAATGTGTCACAAAAAGCTGCACAAAGTATTGTTTACGTTCTTCCTCTCTTGAAATATTTCTCACTTGGTGATATCTTTCATAGTGATTTCGTTTTCGCTCTTTCTCAATATGCCTGTTGGTTGTCGAAATGCGCAGGTACCGTTCTTATTGTGCATTGACGTAAAATTAACACACTGAGCGCAATGAGTGTGCAAATGACAGCCCTGGTTATATCACGATTTGATGCACCTGTTTTTTGAATAACGCATTATCTGATTTTGTGTTCTCATGCGCAAATAAAACTCTTGGGTTCCTCAAAATTATCTAACTTTTTGAAGATATTTAACATTTTGAAGATTGTTGGAGCCTTCCAATCGAAATGATCTCTCTATCTCAGTCTCTCTCTCCTCTCTCTTTACCTTTTTGTTCTTCTAGCTCGTTCTCTTCCTTTCTCTCACTGTTTCTTTCTATCTCTTTTGCATTCTCTCTTATGTGTTCTCTCTCTCTTTCTATATTTATTCCACTTCTTCTCCATATTTTATCTACTCTCCATTTATCTTTTATTTGTCTTTTCCCCTTTCTATTTTTCTTTAGTTATAACACTCACCAAGTATACTATTTTACTTTCACTGTTTTTAGTATATTTTAACTAAGCATCTAAGTAGAACTGGTTTGAATATTGAAAATTGGTAAAGTTTCCATTTAATTCTGCTGCAGTCCATAGAAGGACGAAATTATTGTTGTCATTTGAAAATATTCATAATTTAGTAATTTACCTTACCTTACCAATCAGACGAGAGCCGTGGTGGCTCGTTCTGTATCAAGAAGTTGTCACCATGCTGCTCGGATTTGGGCTGTGTTTCGCCAGTTCCCCAGGCGTCTTATCACGCGCAAGTCTCCTTCGATCTGTTCGAGCCATCGGGCACGCTGCGCCCCTTTATTTCTGGTGCCGGTAGGGTTGCTGAAGAGAAGTGATTTCACAGGGTTGCCGTCCGGCATCCTTACGACGTGACCGGCCCACCGCAACCTACTGACTTTCGCCAGGTGTGCAATGTGGTTCTCTCCAAGTAGCGCGTGCAGCTCATGCGCTGTCGCCATTCTTCGTCGTCCGTCTGTACTCCACCGTAGATAGTCCGCAGCACTTTTCGGTTGAAAACTCCATGGGCGTTAAGGTCCTCCGCGAGAAGCGTTGTTGTATCGATTCTGTAGAGAACTACCGGTCTTATCAGAGTTTTGTACAGTGCCAACTTCGTGCGTCGTCGCACTCGACTCGATTGAAGTGTCTTCCGAAGTGAAAAGTAGGCACGATCTCCAGCCTGGATGCGTCTCTGAATCTCTTTGCTAATGTTATAGTCGGCGGTCACCAGTGACCCTTAATACACGAGCTCTTCGGCCATCTCAAGCTCATCGCCGTCTACAGAGACTTGAGTTGGGAGGCTGATGTGGCTCTCCATCGAGCCTCTCGCACGCATGTATTTCGTTTTCGACGCATTTATTCGCAGTCCGATGCTTCTGGCTTCAAAGCGGCTCGAGAGTATCTCCGAAATACGCACGTAGCACATCACTTGCGCCACGGTGGCCTTGATCAGTCGAGTCAGTTTATCCGGAAATCCGTTGTCGTGCATGATCTGCCATAGCTGTTCACGGTCGACGGTATCGTAGGCCGCCGTGAAGTCGATGAAGACGTGATGTGTGAGCACGTTGTACTCGCGACATTTCTATAAGATCTGTCGGATCTAGAAGATCTGGTCCGTGGTGGCTCGAGCTCCCATGTAACCCGCTTGGCACTGGCCCACAAACCGCCTGGTTAATGGTGATAGACGACGGAGTAGGATCTGTGAGAGTATTTTGTAGGCGGCATTGATTAGCGAGATACCGCGGTAGTTGCGGCACTCAAGCATGTCGCCTTTCTTGTAGATAGGGCAGACGACTCCCTCCATCCACTCGTCTTGGTTGGTAAATGGCTGGGCAGTGTGTACCAGCGTACACCCGTACTAGTTGGCATAAAATAGACCCCAGTGTGGTTCAAAGCACGGCTGAATTACGAAATGCGGTGTCTCGCCAGCTACACCCAAGACGGCAGCCCCGACGCGAGACGAGGCATCCGCAGCCCAAGGTAGCATGCTGAAATTAAAATATCACGAACAATCAAGAATTGAATACGGACCGGAACAATCGGCAACGACCTAGGCGACGAAATAAGGACGATGATTTGAAGCTCGGTACATGGAACTGTAGATCGCTGAACAGCCCGGCTGGCGACCGGATTCTACTGGATCAGCTAGAACCCCGCCACTTCAACATCGTTGCGCGGCAGGAGCTTTGCCGGAAAGGAGAGAAGGTACGGAGGATTTGTGGTCGCAGCGCACAGTACTACCGGAGCAGCGGCACAGTCAATGAGCTGGTAACCGGCTTTATAGTGCTGGACAGGATGCAGAGTCGACTGATCAAGTGGAAAGCGATCAGCGACAGGTTGTGTTTGTTGAAAATAAAAGGCCGGTTTTGCCACTACACTATCCTCAATGTATACTGCCCTCACGAAACGTACGCATAAATTTAGTAATTTACTATCGAAATATTCGATTGGCATCTAGAGTTATAAAAAAATGAATGATGAAAAAATGGCAAGATGAGAGCCTGGTCTTGTACGACTTATACTAATACATATGATAATAACTATTTCAGAGCAACGTGGCGATTGAACGAACTTAAAACCAGAAATAAGTTCGTTCAAATTCCACACATTCTGGAATTTTCGTGAATCTACTATATAAAAATGGAATTCCGTAACGCTTTTTTTGTCTGGTCCTACATGATCTCGAAGCTTGCCGACTACAAGATCTTTATTTATTTATTTTTCGTCAAGCAAATGTAGACTACAGTTATAATAATACAATGTTTTCTTATATTCTATACATTATTTCCAGTAGTTAGTCGTTTTTTGATTTGATTTCTGCCCATAGTGATGTCGATATTTCCGCAGTGCTGATTATAGTGACGCATCATGCGATTTATTGGGCCATTTTTTGAGTAGTTAGTTCTGTGAGAGTTTTCCGAAAATATTTTACGATTTCTTAATTGACGACTGGGTGCATAAAAATTTAGTTGCGATAATAATTTAGAAGATTGCACGCGTTGAGAAATAATGTCATTGATAAAATAAAGCATTGAAGGTTCGCGGCGTTCTTTAAGTGCTTGTATGTCTATAAGCATGCAGCGTGCTTCATATGATGGTAAAGGAAATGCTGTCCAATTTAGCTTACGAAGCGCGTACAAAAGAAATTGTTTGGACAGATTCAATGCGTTCTTCATGTGTTACAATATAGGGATTCCATACAATGCTACAGTATTCCAGAATTGGTCGGACGTATGTAATATATAATAGTTTGATTGTATATGGGTCTTGAAAATTGTGGCCGAAGCGTTTTATAAAGCCCAGCATACTATTTGCTTTGTTGATAATTGTATTATAATGTTCTATGAATGTAAGTTTGGAGTCTAAGATTACGCCTAGGTCCCTTACGATTTTGCATTTTTTTACTGGTTGGTTTCCTAAGAAAATGTTTGTAGGTGGTGTTACTGTTTTTCTGCTGAATGCTATTGAATTACATTTTTTGATGTTGAGTTGCAATAGACTTTTGTTGCACCAAGTGTAGAATACATTAATTTCATTCTGGAATATTTCGAAGTCTTCTGCATTGATTATTTCTATAAAGAGCTTCATGTCGTCAGCATATATAAGCACACGTATTGATTTGAGAAGAAAGGAAATATCATTCACGTATAATATAAAAAGAAGAGGGTCCAGGTGAGAACCTTGAAGTTACTTCTATTGGGTTTGAGAAGCTATTTGTGTTCTCTTTGTTAAGTATGACTGCAGCCATTCCAAGAATTTTGTTTCCATTCCGTATTTTTCGAGCTTAAAGAGCAATAAAGGTATGTCGATTTTGTCAAATGCCTTGCTAAAGTCCGTATAAAGAGCTTCTACGTGGTTGCCTTTGTCCATTACAGTCAAAGTGAAAGTTATGAATTCCAAAAGATTTGTGGTAGTTGATCGGCCTTTATAAAAGCCGTGCTGTTGAGTTGTGATTTGGTTTTTTACTTGCTGAAAGATTTTTTCATTAATTATAATTACGAATGTCTGATTAAGCGCCAGATTTGAAAATTGGGACTAAATATGAGGTTTTCCAGAGTTCTGGAAAAATTCCATGCTTCAGAGACATATTAAAGAGGTGTAGTAAAGGTGTAGATAGTTCTTCTGCCAAGTTTTTGAGAAAAAATGGAGCTATTCTGTCAGGTCCAGGACCTTTCGTAGCGTCTAAGTTTTTAAGTGCGTTCTGAATTTCGAATTCGGATATTTGATTGACAGATAAAGAATTCGAAAATTCAGGAAAATACGAGTAATATTCGCGGTCGCGATCTGTTTCTTCAAATGTGGTGTATATTTCTTGAAAAAAAGTGGCAAAAAGACTACATTTTTTTTCTTGATCTTATTGACGTTATTGCCTCCGTCTCTGTGGTGTACAGTCATCACCATCATTTAAAATCGTTCTAAATCAAAAAAATAAGCGGTGACATGTGGGTTTTTTTACATGAAAATGTTTGTTAACGTTCAAGAAAGACATTTGGGGAAAAATCAAAAGTATATGATTACTAAAACTTGAGATTTTATTCACGAAACTACGTAAAACAAGCAAAAATATGACTTTTATGCTGAATTTGCCTCTAAATCAAAATTTAAAGCGATGAAATGTGATTTTTTTTACATTAAAATGTTTGTTAACGTTCAGGAAAGACATTTGAAGAAAAATAGCGAGTATCTGATTACTTAAACTTGAGGTATTATTCACAAAACTACGTAAAACATGCATAATTATGATTTTCTGTGCTAAATTTGCCTCTAAATCAAAATTCAAAGCGATGACATATAATTCTTTTTCCACTAAAATGTTTGTTAATGTTCAGGAAAGACATTTGAGGAAAAACTACGTAAAACATGCAAAATTATGACTTTTTATATTTAATTCGCCCCCAAATCAAAATTCAAAGCGATGACATGTTATTCTGTTTTTCATTAAAATGTTCGTTAATATTTAAGAAAGACATTTGAGAAAAAATAGCAGGTATCTGATTAAAAAAACTCGAGATATTATTCACAAAACTACGTGAAACATGCAAAATCATGACTTTATTGGTGAATTTGTCTCTAAATCAAAACTCGAAGCAGTGATCTGTGATTTTTACTATAATAAAATGTTCGTTGTGTTTAGGAAAGAAATTTGAGGGAAAAATAATAGGTATCTGATTATTTGAAATTCAAATATTCTCCACAAAACCACATAAAAAATGCAAAGCCATAAGTTTTAGGCTCAATTTGTCTCTAAATCAGGATTCAAAGCGATGCCACGTGATTTTTTTTCAATAGAACGTTCGTTGATATTCAGAAATAACATTCGAGATAAAAAAGTAGTTATGTGATAACTGAAAATAGAGATATTATTCACAAAACTAAGCAAAACATGCAATATCATGAATATTATGGCTCAATTTGTCTCTAAATCTTAATTCAAAGCTACGATATATAATTTTTTCCATTAAAATGTTTGTTTATGTGCAGGAAAGACTTTTGAGTGAAAATAACAGATTTTTGATTACTGAAAATTGAAATATTATTCACAACACTAGGTTTAACAAGCAAAATCATGAATATTTGAACTCAATTTGCCTCTAAATCGAAATTCAAAGCTATGATATGTAATTGTTTTTCATTGAAATGTTTGTTAATGTTCAGGAAAGACATTTGAGGAAAAATAATAGGTATCTTATTGCTAAAAGTTGAGATATTACTTCAAAAACTACGTATGTTAGAAGATGATTTTCAGCATACAGAAAAACACATTAAAATATTCTTTTGAAAATTTATATATATTATACATACATGCAAAACTTTGACTTTTTGAGCATGAGCTCAATTCGCCTGTAAATTAATTTTTTTATTCAATAAAATGTTCGTTGTTCCTTCAACATCTGCAAATATTTTCTTGCAGAAGAATTTATGTTTTAATTTGGTGCGAGTCGAGCAGAAAAAAATTACATTTCTGATGTTTTCGTAGTTTTGTGAATAGTAACACATTACGTGATTCGAAATATTTTTTTACTTTTTCCAAAACTAGATCTTGGGACGTTTGAAAAGGCCGCATTTCATTGGTTTAATCTATTTTTTTTACATTTCTACGTAGTTATGTGGATTAAAACGTTAGCTTTTTCTCAGACGTGTTCCTAGGACATCAACAAACATTTTCGTTATAAAAATTCACATGTTATCTCTTTAGATATGATTACACAGTGCAACAAAAATTGACTTTTTCTTCTGCCTTGGTTTCTATATATATTTTTTTGTGTATTTTGATGAAAAAACAAATATCAGATATTTGTTTTCGCATCAAACTTCATCAAAAAATCATACATAGAAGCCAAGGCAAAAAAATTGTTGCACTGTGTTATTAGAGGAGAATAAAGCATGAATGGTCACGCTAAATTCTTCTTACTTTGATTTCTTTCTTCTAAAAGTTACATCAAAAGAGGTTTCACTGTGAACGATTAACGAATATCCGGTTATCACCCGAGTGTGGTATATTCGAAACTGGCTCCACATAACATTTTCCAACATAACGACTTCTGGTTTCAGGAAAGTAATCTACAGTGGTATTTGGCCAACCATTTCAATACTTCCGAAACTTTCGAACTCCATACGTCATTTTGAAATCCGAAATGGCGACTTCCAGTTTCTGTAAAACATCCCCAAATCACAAAATGCAATCCAATATGGGTATTTCCGTTCTGTGCGTTTTCAGAATGTTAAAGTACTTAAACTGATGTTGGACGTATAAGATGTGAAATATTTTTGAAGTGAGTTGTGCTAATAATGCAATGAATTATAAAAAATGATTCCTAATTTTGGAACTTTTGATCCCCAGCATCGCCGGGAACGTTCAACTAGTTTTTAATATTTATTAAAATATCAAATGGGGAAACAGGAACCCGATGTATTTAGTAAATCAATTGAGAACTATACACAGTTGAGTACTATACACAGAACAATTGAGACACATACACACAAACACAGACATATACACAGTTATTATGCTTAACACTGTTACTTTACTGCTTAGTGGTGAAAATAGGTGAGCTTTCCCATACACTTCCCTCGCTATTGCCTTGTTTCCTGAGCACGGATAACAATAACATGGATGGAATAAATTCCACTGGCTACATAGTTTGACTCAGCAAAGAGTTTTGTTTCGTTTCTCATTCTCGAGTCTGCGTCGCCCCACCTACATTGCAAAAATCTACGCTCAACTCGATACACCAGACTGCGTGTAGAAAATTCTACTTCATTCTTGTTCGTCACACGGTAGCGAGTGGAGCCTACAGTATAGCTGTTAGAGGTACGCGACATCAGGAAAAAAGAGCTGATTACGAGTCAACTTTCAGGCACTGCAAAACATCTGACCTTTATTCTGCATACGGCAGCAAGAGGTACCATAACAGGATATTTCGCTGGCACAGCTACCGGCACAGCAGAGAGCAAATCAGCGTTGCAAATCGAGCGAGAAGCAAAATTTTTCTCCTCCTTTCTGCTTGAGAACGAGTCATATGCTACGCTCCTCAAGTCTTTTGTATACACGCTTTCGAGATACTCTTTCTTCTTTATGCGTTTCCCCGAGTAGCAGCAATCATGCACCGACACGCAAAAACTCTTTTGTATTGCTACTCAGCGACTGTAAAAGAGTACTTGACTAAAATTGCTCGACTAGAAGGAGTGCTTGGAAAACTGTGCTCTAAAACGAAAATGCTTTGTTCATCTACCTGGTTTTGCTTCGTGCACCGACAACCGACCGTGAGGGAAAATCTGTAAAGTATCGCATAATGGAACGTGTAGGGCATCGCACTGCTTCTTTGGTGAGTTTTCATAGCAGTCTAATGCAAAACCAGCCGAAGCAAACCGCTATCGAAGTAGTTCGTTACCCTATTTGAAATATTTTTTTGTCTCTCCGTAACTATCGCAATGCATCTTGAAACAATTGTACTTGGCTGACTGTGCTCACGAGAAGGGGACTACACGCGAGTAAAAGAGTAGGCGCGCGTGTGTGCATATGATCTCGGGAGCGACTGCGAGCAAGGAAGACAGCGAGAAAGAACGAGAAATAGCTTGAATGGAGAATACTCCAGTGTGTGATATCGGCAGCCACGAGAACCTCACTTGAGGTGTTGCATGCTGCTCATGAGAGGGACTAACAACACTAGAGCAAATTGGCTAATGGCTAACAAGTCACGAGTTGGATGGCACAATCTCACCCCGACTGGCGGTTATGTAAAACTTCATGTATTACTCAGTAATAATTTTTAAAATAACAACCAGGGCACCAAAAAAAGCGGTAGTGTTGCCTATAAACAGTTTGTCGCAGTAAGATATAACTCTCGTTTAAAGAATTTTCACTGCTACTTGAGTGATTTTCCGGTTTTATTGTTTCTTTGTACCTAGTCAAACACCGTTATCGGTCTAATATCGATAATGCAAATTATTTAATCAAGAACCAGAGTGATTTCCGTATCAGGAAAATTCAACTATATATTTGTTCTAAACACGATAGCAAATGGAGCCTTTATAACTTTCGAAGATACACGGTATATAACAGGCGCAGTGAAATATGTTAAACAGGAGTTAAAATCAATATGTCTATATATTTGTCCTACGTCATCATTTCATACAACTCCTAGGGCTGTACTGCCCCTGTTTACATAGTTGACGTAACAACCAACACCATCATTGCAAGAAAACGCGGTTTTGTTATTTTAACTCAAATAATTATATTGAAATACAATTTCAACAAAATAGTCTGTCAATTTTATGAAGATTGATGTTTGAATAGAGGCCCCAAGGATTATACGAATCTGCCCATGGTAAATAATCCAGAAAAACCGCTACGCCAGTTTATGCGAATAACATGCATTTTTCTCGCAGATTGTTCGCGTAAAAACTCGACTACTTCCTACTCTACCTCGCAGTTGAATTAGTTTTGTAAATAAATTGTGTTTCGGTCAAACGTTAGTTAATGTCCATCGGCAGTTTCAATTAGACAAATACGAACAAACACACATACAAGCCCACACACATACACACACAAACACATGCACAAAAACTCACATTTACACTAAGGTAGGTAATCGTTACAAGGAAAAATGCAAACTTGACAGCACAGAGCCAGAACAAACTTTTTTTTGTTCAATTTAGGCCCCAAGACAATGCTAAACCTGCCGAATATGAATTACTCGTGCCTCTGATTGGTGCATTACGTATGCATGTACATTAATTTGTATGAAAATTAGTATAGGAAAAGTTTTTCGCATAGTATGGGGAAAGGACAGGGTGACTTTAGACGTTCCTGAGGCGGAGTGTTTGTAAAAATATTAATATACAATACAAGAATTCAATCCCCCTTTCCCCTTTTCCCCTTTCCATGGAATATTTGTCGAAGTAAACGACTTAACTTAGACAAACAGACAGTAGTTAGACAGTCGAGTAAAACGACTTAACATAGACAATTGCACCTTGTATGGAGTGACGCCAGTTTTTGCAACCAATTGGCAGTTACGCTAAAACGTTTTTCCAATATTTCTCAAAAGTTTTAGAACAAAATAGTTTTCTTTTCATTTGTAGGGTATGTATTATAGGGAAAGGAAGCTGAACCAACGAAAAAGTGCAACAGGGGCAGTGTATACTTCATAGTATTCGGTTCTGTAAATTGGGGATGCATCATTTGGCCTATATAAGAGCTTCATCAGATAATAAACAGACATTTCATCGGATATTAAATTAATTATCTTCATTTACATGCATACTCTGACTATTATAACGTGTTTGCGTCGCTTAGTGTTTAGCTACGGTCATGCAGAACGCAAATAACGGCGCGATGTGATTCGGCAAGACGAAATGTGTTGAAATTTATAGCTCTACTTCGCCTTAAAAAGAGCTGTGCATTGCACCACGGTAAGGCGAATCGCTTCGCGCTGGCATTCGACTTCTGCATAACCGTAGCCTTTGTTCCGTTCCCGTTCAATGATGTCGTATTGAATGTGCATATTACAATTCGGCAACACTTCAACTTCTCATTTGCACAAAATTTAAAAATATTCAATGTACTTCATTCAAAATATCAAACAAAAGAAATTACAATACTGCCAATGAACGGTCAACGTTTATTTACTAGAAAAAATGACTGACACACAAGCAGCCGGGTTATCTTTCTTGTAAAAGTATTCTACTTCAACCTTGCGGTCGTGGCTTTGCATACAACCTTCCTGTGATTTTGTCGGGCTTTGAACGACAAGCGATTTCTTCTGCTATTGGTATCGGATGGGAACAGATAGTAGAAGGTGCATCACTCTTAGCTAAGTAACAGTTTATTATGCTGTTGCGTGTTGCATATTGCTTCTGTGCGGCTGGAGGAAATATTCTGCTTGTCACACTCTCAACCACCCAATGCTGTTTCATGCTGCCTATCGATATTTGATGCGACAAACAAGCGGGTAGGACAACGATCTAACGAAAGTAGAGTATTTGACATCCACATGCAATCGGAAGAGATTTTTGTCGTCGAACAACAAAGTAATCAAATTCGGATGACTACTCAACCCAAGACTGCAATGCATGATGAAGAGGGTTTTATTTCGGGAGATTGGCGATGGAGAAACTTTGAGGTCATTGAATTTAATTTCCCAGGTGTTAGTATATTCGACAAAGGCATGAAGGCACCCCTGAAGTCTGTTGGTAACCTCAGGAGGCATTTTTCCGTTGACGGCGATTGCAGTGTCGTCTGTGAACATAAAGAGCACGCAACACCGGCGGACCTTTGCCGATGGCTTCTACGAATAATGTTCGTGAGATATGGTGTAAAATTGAAGGCGAGAGCCTGTATACAAGCCTGTTATGCCAGACATTGTCGAACACCTCTTCGATGTCCTACTGTCATGACTGTGGACTAAGATACAGCCCTGTCCGTTTTGATTTTCTTTAACACCCGCTCCAGCTGGTGCGTGGCTTCTTCTAACATATTCCGATAAAAAAATATTGTTTTTCTCAGTAATTTTGAGGATCAGCTTTTCAAACAGTTTACCAAGCGCTGAAAATAGGATGACTAGACAAAGGATTGACGGCTATTTTTTTTTCTTTTTTTTTCCTGTATGGACTTCCTCACTGCGACCAGAATCGTAGATCTATTGTGAGATATGCCCGGGTGTCTGCTGTATCCCGCACTTCTGGTAATAGCAATACCTCTATTGAGAAGTGGCATGCTTATTATTATTGTTCATCAGTGCTTGTGTGTAATGTGCTACTCTTCCTTACACGCTTACTGTTCTACTATACCGATACTCGTTCCTCTTGCCAAATGTCACCAATTATAATTCCCTGGAGAAGTTTCGTCGTGCGTCCTCCTGGCCAGTTTTATTGAGAAGAGGGACTTATTTTTTGTTAAGAGGAAGTCACGCAAAGGAATTGTAGATTTCAGCGTAAAGGAAGGGTAACTGGTGGGGATCCTGAGAATAAACCCATGCTTAAGTCCTTTTTGACATCGGATGGCCTGGTTCTACTAATATTCGAACCCACGACCATCCGCTGGACGAAGCGGGCTCTGTAACCTTGCGGCTACGCAGCTCCCCCAATTGACGGCTATAATATTGGCTATCTTACAAATGCTTGGATAATAGTGCAATTCCAAGCATCTATTGAACATAGAACCATATTGAACACCACATCAATGCTCCGGGGTTAAGCAGGTCTCTCTAGAGACGATACAAGAGGAGTCATCGAGGCTACGAACGTAGTGTTCAACCTGGTCTTCCGGTTGATTGGTCGCGGTCGAGATATGGGCGAAATGAAAATAGAAGTCAGTTCGCAAGACAAGGAGACAGTTTTTTTCAGATGATATTCCAAAGGAATGCAACATTTTACGTGACAAAATAGTAGAATTTTGAGCATGAGCATGAGCATGATTGACCGCCCGCGGTTGCTACTCCGTTATTGCCAGATCAGCTGTAACTACACAGAGAACCAATGGGTGATGCTTGGGACTAACATTCATCCTCAATGTGTAAAAATTGGTGATCTTAATCTTTATGTTAGGCAATACCAGCGCCGGCCGCATCCGAATGCAGGTCAAAAAAGGAGTGTGTATAGGAATATGTTGACGTGATACTCGCTTATTGGAAGCCGAGAACACCTCTGCACTTCCACGAGAAATCACTGGGATGTTGGAGAAAAGGGTAGGTTTGCAGCAGGTTTCGTTTTGGTAAACGATGCGCTGAGTTCGAGTACCGGGTTCATAATAACAAATATCGCGCCTACAAGTTCATAATAACCTCCGCGAAAATTATTACGCCATTCGAACTCGTTCTTTTTGATATACCACCGAAAAAAAAAGGGCACGCGAGAATACCGGACCTGCGACTAAATTAAGACAGACAAAAATAGTCGAATATTCCCTCATCAAATCATCATGCAACTTCCGAAGAGAACCTCCCATTGATGTATCTCAGCCAACTACACAATGTTACGAGAGCTACGAAAGTTCTATGCACGTTAACGTCTCAACACTTCTATTGTTTCCTCGATGAGGTTATACCGAAAACTATATCGAATACTAAATCTATCTGTAGAAAACACGAGCTCATGGAAGGTATCGACGTGACATTCGGACATCTGTTTATGAAGTCATTATGCAACTACCGGAACGTATCTCCCATTGATTTATCCCAGCTGACTACACAATATTACGAAAGCTACTAGAGTTGAGTCCACGTTAACGCCTCGCCACTCCTATCGCTTCTTCGTGAAGTGATCCTCTTTGTACCGAAAATTATAACACGGTTATAACCAATCTGTAAAAAATGCGACCTCATGGAAGGTATCGACGCGAAGTTTCTAGATATTCGGTCACCCGGAGATCTGGCTTTCTGCTTAACAGGTCGACTAACGACATTCGGCAGAACCGAGGCATCATACATGACCGCTCTCTTCCTTCCTACCGATGTGGACGCGTAGGGACGCGGCGTTTCACGTCGATTCTCTTTTGTTTGTCTACGCAAGAGTCGCCTATCAAACACAAAAATTGGCAAAGTTCCATGCATCCAAAGCCCCAATAATTTGAAAAATGTAGGTACACATACTTGCCAAAATGTAGTTTCAAATTTGCGAACAAAACGCCAAACTAGCCATAATTAGAAAACAATCTTTAAAACGATTATTCAAAAGCTAGAAAAATCAAAAATAGTGAGCATCGATTCTGGTTAGCAACAAAACTTACATTTCAAACTCTCATAAACCATGTGCATGTTTACTGAAACAACTTTAGCTATTTTGTTTAGTCACTGTTAGCAAAATATGACCCAATGGAGGTTTCTATCACTAATGCTATTTTGTATATAACAATATGCGTGGAGCCGGGTATTCAAACTCTACTTCTAACCGTGATTTAGTTCCGACTCAATGAATTTTATCCAAAATTGATTACTTCCAAATACTAAATGCACGCGAACACGAATAACCTGCTAGTTCAGTATCCCATTGATCAAATGTTTTGTCCTCTTATTGTTTATCATAATTTGTTACATTTATTTTACTATCTTTGTTTCCGTGTGTACACACGCACACTCCTACAATCTCGCGCGTACACGCACTTTTGCTTCATTTAATCGTATTCAGTATGAAAATCTTATATAATTATGTGGTTAATATAATAAGTAGGTCTATTACTCTATATAATTGTGTGGTTGATATAATAAGCATGAGCATGAGCATGAGCATGATTGACCGCCCGCGGTTGCTACTCCGTTAATTCCAGATCAGCTGTAATTACACAGAGAACCAATGGATGATGCTTGGGATTAACATTCATCCTCAATGTGTAAAAACTCTAGACCTTAATCTTTATATTAGGCAATACCAGCGCCGGCCGCATCCGAATGCAGGTCAAAGAAGGAGTGTGTATGGGAATATGTTGACGTGATACTCGCTTTATTGGAAGCCAAGAACACCTCTGCACTTCCACGAGAAATCACTGGGATGTTGGAGAAAAGGGTAAGGTTTGCAGCAGATTTCGTTTTGGTAAACGATGCGCTGAGTTCTAATACCGGGATATTTGTTATTATCGCGCGTACGTGTTCATTATATCTTTTACGGAAATCATAACGTGATCCGAACTCATTCCGGTTGATGATGTAACACCGCAAAAATAAAGCGCACGCGAGGATACCGGACCTACAACCTAATCAAGACACACTCAAATATTCGAAAATCTGTTTATGAAGTCATTATGCAACTACCGAAACGTATCTCTCATTGATTTATCTCAGCTGACTACATAATGTTACGAAGCAACCAGATATGTACGTGACAAAATAATAGAATTTTGTGCAAAATTTGAAGTGATGACCGAACGAAATCTGACAAATATCCCCTCGACAAATATGCCTCGCTGTCAAATAGCTATTTGGAGGATTTTGAGAATTCTAGCTATTTGGAGGATTTTCAAAATTCTTGCTTAATGACAACCTTCCTAGCAGGCACGAACAAATATACTAAGCACACTCATGCATACGTACCTACATACAGAGAATGACGGGCAAGGATATCATCTGAAAGACATTGGAGTTTGTGTGGAGACAATAGTTGGATAATTAGCTGCATTAAATCTGTTTGACATGTGTCAAAATTTCAATTAGGATTTTATTGGAGCGTATTACCATACCGTCATTCTGGTGTATAGAAAGCTGGATATGATAAAAAGATGTTCAAGTTCGGATCAGAAGAACTGTAAGTGAAAGTGTACCATATGGCTACTTTTTTTTCTTGACTAGCAAAATGAGTACCAATGGCGTGACATTTTCATTCATATCCTTCGATCGTGATCTTAGCCAGCTTCTGAAAGACGTCTATTGAGACACTGAAGTGCACTTTCAAAACACAGGTTTGTGCAACTTTATTAGCTTGTTTGACCAGCCCATAAACTTTGTGTACTTTTCCGTCCGACAGAGTTGCCAACCGGGCTAGCGGGAATGTGCGAATAATTTCTGCTATAAATCTTAAGCTGTCGTTCGAAGGCCATTAAACTTTATGAGCCTGCACACGTGTGTATTGAAACTGATTTCCTTAAGAAAGAAAGAAAGAAAACCAGCGTGCTTCGTTGAATAATAAATTCGCGCAGCATGCAAATCTTTCTTTCAACATTTTGTTAACAAAACGAAAAAGGACATTTCGCGTAAAGATGGTGATTATAGATGTAGCAATAGCAAACCAAAGCTAATGTTGTTCACTATAAACAAGTATTGAGCATGTAATTTTTGTCTCGAACGTAAAATGACGTTCGCAAAATAAATTCACTTCATAACACATGATTCATACCACAACTGCTAATACTTGGTACGATTTCTGTAATGTTTTTCTTCTTTGGTTCTTCCAATCACCACACTTCGATTACTTCGACGATGGAGGGAATTTCCTTGAATGATCAAAGCTCTACTTCCCGGAGAGCGGCAATTTTTCAAGCGCGAAAGATTGTAACCGTAGCTGAGCAGGAAACTTTGATCATTCCAAGCACATTAATATTAATGGGCCGTGAGGCGGAACGCAATCCAGGGACGGAATGAAAAATGCTTCACTGTGCCCTCCAAATGGCTATGAGCAGTTTGGATGCATTCGAGCTTGAAAGTGCAGCAGATGTTCCGGAGATGCCATACACTATCATTACACAAGCTGCCCCAACCCCCCGAGTTGATCTAAACCAAGTAGTTGTCAGCGTGAATGCAGTGGGGAGTTTATCGGGAAACGAGTAGCGGTTCAGCCCGTGGACAAACCCCCGGGACCGGCAGGCAGAGTTTGCACGGTTGAAACAGAATCCCATTTCAGCAGACGATGATTATGTGCATCATTACGTATGCACTTATTTTCCCCGTAACGAGAAAGGTATTTTTCAAGGAAAAGACTGTGGGTGACGACGGCGACACGGTGCGGTCGGTCGCTTGATAGAAAACTATTGAGTGTACCGAGTTGCCGCCTCCGAGAAGAAAAGAAACTGTGAATGCGAGGAAAATCTCATAACCACTGCGCTGAAGGAGAAATATCTTCACAGCCGTCGTTTTGGCTGTACCTACATGAATGTAATCGGGTGTAGACAGTAGGGTAGGGTCGGGGTAAATTCTTGGAATAAGTTCCTTCCGTTGCACTGGTGCGGTGGTAAAGGGTACAGTACACTGGGGTCGCTTTTTACGCGGCGGGTTGAACCGCATTTAAAAGATTAGATCAGATATACTTATACTAAACTTATTTGATAGCGCGTACAAATAATCTTCCGAATCGAGTAGAAATAATCCGCGTTATTGTAAAAATATCCCGTTTTAAAAAACGGATAAAAACAACCCGCGTAAAAAGCGACCCCAGTGTACAGTCAATTCCTCCGCTCCCGTCTGGCGCACCACAAGGTCAACCGGCGTAGGAATTGAAAAAAGAAATATTGTACCTAATGTGATGCTGGAAACATTTGGCTTTTTTGTAAGGCATCGTAACGCAGTTACAGCATACAAAGATCTAATTTGATTCTGTTTTACTCTGTTCACACTATTTACTTGCACCATTTTTTTCAATTTTCAATCAGATTATTTTATTAATCAGATTCT